>NC_134600.1:16652560-17263185 GCF_037038515.1 Microtus pennsylvanicus | reverse complement strand
TAAGTGTCTGAGCCATAAGTCTCAGGTCTTCTATAAAATGAGCAATTTAAAGGCTGTATTAAATAAAAAGGCTTTCCAGCTTAGTCTCTCACACTGTTAATATCTTAACTGTCTCCCCTAAGAGAACACAGCAGTCAAACCCAGCAAGTTTCTTTGCTGGCGAATGCGCACAATGACTTCTGTTCTTCTATGGCTGAGGAAAAACAGACCCCCTGACTGTAAGGCAGGTACAGGCTATGACGACACATCCCAGTAAGACAGGGAGAGGCTACATTTTACATGTTTATTAACATTTAAGATATATTAAAACTTTAACAGTAGAAGCAGGAATTTATATTGCATATGGAAAGCTACAAAAAAAAAGGGAGAAACAAAAACTTCACAGAAACAAGTTTACCTCACCTAATAGTATATTAAATTTATGTTTAGGTAAGCATTTAAAGAATGCAACATATATGGTTTCAAGTTCTTTTCTTCTTCAGTGACCTTAAGTTAGAGAAAGACGCTAAGCAGAATCCACTTTGTTAAACCGAGGATGTTATTAGTGTAGCAGAAGGATATTGTCAGGTCTGCTTCTTTCTCACGGCTTCCCCATTGGTTCCTGCCTCTAAAGGATGAGTCTTGGCTTCAGGAGGGCAGTTGCAGTTGCTGTTATGTGATAGAGCAGAAACCGTTGTAGACCTGGGTTCCCCTTTTTGATACCTAAGAAGTGGTCAGACACACTGACCTCTAAAATATCACTGAAGCCTAAGATCTTGAGCCCTTCTCTGGAGGTCTCCTCTACTGAAGCACTTCTTCAGCATCAACAGACGAGGAAGAGTCCATTCTGAAGCTTGTTTCATCAGCGTGGGAACAGGAGAGATACCAGCTCCCGAGGCAGCCCTGGCGGCAGGTCCTCACAGGGCCTCATCTGGTTCCTGAAACACCCCACTCCTTTTCAGTTCCTTCTAGGCACACTTCCTCAAGTGGGCTCCAGGGCACCTTGGAGCCATAACCAAGGAACAGTAAAAGGAATAAAACTGAGGATCATGAAGACAACGTACTTATTAGCACTTTGAAGAGATCCATTTTTTCCTGAGCTAAGGGCCCAGAAACCTCAGGAGTCTTTTTGAAAGCACCAGACTGCCATCTCTTAGTCTCTCTGCATCCGGATAATTGACGTGAGCTGTGCTCAGATGTGTTTCTGGCGAACACATTAATGATTAATTAACGAATTTATTTCCTGGCATTTTACCACTTGAGACACTTGACACTTGCGGAATGGAATTTTGTTTTTATCGAGGGGGAGAGGACAGACACATGGACAGCGTCTCCGGTCTGTTTGCTGCAGAAAAGATGCCATCCAAACCCACACTCGGTTCTAACTAAGCATCTGAGTCATTGGCATTTGATTGTTTATCAAGTCTGCCACACACCTAAACCAGACACTTTAAAGGGTCCCGATGAAATATGAGTATGGCCACGGGGACATTAAATTCAACTGGATGGCTGCCAAGCTCGTTTCTAAAGGCACAAGTCTTTTAGAAACAGTGTGGGTGGCTGTTCAGGAGCACGTTTGCCTCCTGGTTTCTTGGCCCGAGGCACCACCATCTTCAGTGACGTCCAGGGAGTTCCTGAACATCAGGATAGAATTAGAAATCTTCAGAGCTGGTCCCAGCTTCATCTTCATCACTTTGACGAGGTCTGCCGGGGTCAGAAGCAGGAAGGCTTTGGCATCTATCTGCTGTCAATAAATAAACAATCACGGATATAATCATTCCACAGTGCGGCTGTCTACCCACCAGCAGCAGCTCCGGTGTACGGAGTGTGACACTGAGTCCGGGTGGCCTTGCTAGAGGGAGGTGCCCCTCCCTTTTTGACTCAAGTCAGATCAACTCCATTGTGCTCACAAAATAAAGGAGTCAAATTGAATTAGAAGGTTCTCAGTTTGTGAAACTCAATGCTTTAACTTGCCCAAGCACAGACTTCCATTGTTCTGTTTCAACGTTTTTAGCCTGAATGCACCAAGGGCGTTACGAGTACCAGAGAATAACTCTCCAGAGAGTGAGGCACCGTGGCTGGCCCTGTCTGGTGCTGCTAAAGTGGGGGGAACACAGGGAACAACCTGAGGCTGCAGCAACAGAAGGAAATAAATTGGGGTTTAGCTTTAGGCTGGGGGATTAGACAACATAATCTCTCAAAACACGTTTCAACGAAACATCCCATGATCTGTGAAATTTCACAGACCATTAAGCAGTAATACATATTATGTCAAGCAGGGCCTTCTAATTTTTTTAAAATAAATCTGCATGAAGTCCTATTTGAACTATCAGAAACGTTGGGCCACTATATGGCTCAGGGGGTAAAAGTAGTTGCTGCTAAGCCTGAGGACCTGAGTTTAACTCATGGTGGAGGGACAGATAGGCCTGACGCTGTATATGGCAGCATTGTGTCCACACCATCACATGTACATATCACAAATACATAATGATATTAAATATTAGGAACCTTTACTCCCAATAGCAAAAGAAGTCATCTTTGACTATCAGAATACTGGTGTGTCTTAACTTTAACCTTTTAGCTTTTCTATAGTTTCAAGTTTCCTTTCTGTAATTAAAAAACTAAACAGAAAAAGATATAATAATTATCTCATTTATTAAATTTTAAGCACATTTAGAAACAATGTCAGAATGATTCTTGGTTCCGGTACAAATTGGGGAGTGCTGGATATATTAATGGCCTTCATTGTTGTAATCAGATGCCTATGATACTTGAATACAGGCATCTCAAATCACCATGTTGTATGCTCTGACGACGCTCAAGCCTCATTGGACAGTTAAATGTTTTTAAGTTAAGAAACATATGGCTTTATGAAGTGTGACAGCTTTCCCGCGTCCTGTGATGGTTTGACTGTTGGTGCACAGCTTCTGAGAGGCCTAGGGACCCCAGAGTTTGATTCTGAGGACTGCTTGGGGGTTCTGTCCCTATATGACATAACACTTAGGCAGTGACCTAGGTCAGCAGACTCTTGGCTGCAGAGCCAACGGCTGGAATGCAAGGGTTTCCTATGGCAACTCTTCCTGTGAACCAGTGCCATGCATGCCAACCCGCTTATAGCCAATGCTTCTGGATGGCAGTGGTCCCTTTGATGGATGGATGAAATGGCTGGGGTTGTTGGGTAGGCTTTTTTATTTTATTTTATTTTTTTTATTTTTCAAGACAGGGTTTCTCCGTAGCTTTTTTGGTTCCTGTCCTGGAACTAGCTCTTGTAGTCCAGGCTGGCCTCGAACTCACAGAGATCCGCCTACCTCTGCCTCCCGAGTGCTGGGATTAAAGGCGTGTGCCACCACCGCCCGGCTTTGGGTAGGCTTTTTAACACTTAAAAAAGCTCAAAAACTTTGCATACCTTTATGATCTATTTTCTGATGGCACTTAGAGAATAAAACACTTTTCTGGAGATACACTTTCTATTCTCTGAGGCAGGGGAGAGGCATTGCCCCTCTTTCCCTGCCTTGATGTGTGTTCAGTACCAGCATTTTCTGGCAAAAATCACTGGCCAAACAACCATTTGTCATACGAACTAGACAGCGGCGATGAAGCTCACCATGAGCACCCAATGGAGATGCAGGAATCTACTCTAATCTACTCTGTGTGCTTCACTGTCCTGATGACTGAGTAAGGTCGATGAGGAAACTTGGAATGTCAGCCTTAGAGATGTTCCCAATGTCACACAGCTTCTCAGAGGCAAAGCCAGTGTCCTGGGCAGTGCCTAGTGGACCCCAGAGAAGATGGTCTGCTCTATATTGCTGTCCTTACTGAGGCCCAACTGGTTGGTGTACTTCGAAGGTCCCATCCATAAGTCTGTGTGATAGCCGGAGAGGAGCAGGAGGGTTTCAGTGATTTCCCCACGGGGGTCCGAAAGCATCAAGCTTAAAAACCACCATAAGTGGCTTTATATTTATCATATGGGCAGACTCAGAGACAAACTAGGTCTCAGGTGTTGTTCAATAAAGAGAGAGGACTACGTGCAGCCCTGGGCAACATAGGCCCAAGTCGTGCTGCGCAAAAGCACTGAGCTTTGCTGGGCTTTACCAAAAGCTGTAGGACTCGGAGGGTCTCAGGACCCAGGACTTCAAGATGTCCCTCGAACTGCGAATGCTCTGAACCCAAAGATTCCCTAGGATATAAGTGTCCCGGAGCACTGAATAGCAATGGTGAAAGCTGTGACATCATCTGAGATGGAGCCTGTGACACCGCCCCCCTTCCCCACCTACCCATGCCCTGCCCCACCACTGTGCCTGGCCTTCCCGAGGATGGCCTCGAAGGTAAACCACCTTTACAGAGTACTGAGGACAAAGGAACCCTGTAAGAAGCTCAACGCAGTGCAAACTTGCTTGTAGTAGTCATGTGATAGATAATCGCCACCATTATTTGGTCATCTACAGTAGACCCCGTACTTCCTGTAGCTCCTGGGACTACAGATTCTCGGCTTTGGAACAATGCTAAGCAATTGAGAACACTACCAACCACGAGGAAGCAGGAAGCAGCGATGGCACAAAAGGATGCTTCTTACCGGCATTCTGGAGCAGGTGCAGGCGGGGGGGGGGGGGGTGGGGGGGGTTGGCTAGTCTTCCTTTCAGTGGAGAGCAGAGAATTCATCCCTTCCCGGAGGTTCCCTAAAGCCATCAGTGTGAAGGCTTCGCAACTCCCATAGACACTAATTATCTAATCCACTTACTCCCTACCCAGTCGTCTGAGAGGAGCAGCCAGCATCCTTGTGACAGTAAGGGTAAGAGTGGGCCCAGCACAGGCTGCACTGCTGGGCTCTTCTGTGGTCCTTTCTCTTGCCATCCAACTGCTCTTGTTTACACTTAAATAGATGGAAACGAAGCACTCTTGGGCCCCAGAAGTACAAAAATATATCTAATTTTCCCATTTCTTACCTCTTCCTTGAAGCACTTGGCATGTTCTTCACAGCCCAGAAGAGATTGTATAAACTCAGCCACCTACAGCACAGGATAAAAAGCTGAATTTTAAAACATGCACCTGAAATAATTTGAGGGTTGAAGTAACTCAACGTGTGAATAAAATATATATACCAAGTCCCAACCCCTTGGAATTTAAATAGTAACTAGAAAATCACATTGCCATTTTTTTTTTAGCTCATTAGGTTTGTCCATCCCCCAGTGTCCTTTCCATCCATTCGTCACCAGGCTGAGCTATACAGGGTGTGTTGATAAGGAGACCGTGATGGCCTATATCTGTATAGGTCTCTAGCACAGCGAAGGCTTCCAATATATGGTCCTCCTAGGTATGTGGGCTGGCGGCCTTGTAAAGTGGTTATCATGGGGCCATCTGGATGCTAGGAGCACCATGCTTGCAGGTACTCCTAACAGCAAGTTCCTCCTGGAAGCATCCCTGGGGCTCCAGCACACCTCTCCTGGTACCTGGGCAACCACAAAACTTCACACACTGGGGCTGAACTAGAGTCCCACATAAATGACAGTAAAAGCTCAGGGAGGCTTAACAACTTAATAGTCCTATTGGGCCACTTAGCAGCGGAGAGTTTGGAACTCAGGCTGCCAATTCCAAAGCTTTGAGTTCTGGAGAGCACTCTCTTCACCTTGACCTGACTTTTCTCCCTTACCTGATGACTTATCTTCCTCTGCACGCACACACACCCACACACACCACATATCACACACACATCACACACACACCACATACCACACCTACATCACACACACACATCTCACACACAGACACATACCACACAGATTATACACACCAAACATCATACACACTACACAACACACACACCACCAACACCACATACCATACACCACACACACCACACACACACATACACACTACACACACAACACACATACCACATACATATCACAGACACGCCACACACATCTCACACACAGACTATACACACCAAACATCACACACACCACACAATACACACACCACACAGACACAACAGACACATACCATACACCACACACACACACCAATTTCCTTATAGTGAGAGAGCTTGAAGACCTGACCGTATGGTACAGATAAGCACCAAGTGTCCCCACAAACACTCCCTGTTTAGATAAGATGGAACATGGGCTAAGTGGATATCAATGATGACTCTAGGTGCCTTGACAAATCTAACAGGGTTGCGGCATAGGCTGGCCTTAAGTTGGGTTTGGAGTATGTGGACTCTTGAGGTTAGGATCTTAGGGGACCTGGCTTGTTTCTCCTTGCTGTCTCCTGGTTTGACTGGATGGTGAGCACCTGCCTGTCCTTCCATGAGACAGGGACTATCCTACCTGGAGACAGTTGAAGAGCCCAGGATTGTCTACCAACAGTCGCCACTTGCATGGAGCCCTGAGAGTACTCTCTCCCTCCAAGCCTCTCCAGAAATCAGTGGCCCCAACTTCCTACAGGACAGGCATTGACATCAAGAGTTGAGATTCCTGTTCTTACGGCTCAAAATAGTGAGAACCATCTCCCAGAAGATGCACCTGTGTTCTCCTGGCCAACATGCAGTCTGTGGGAACTCAGTTTAGCGTATTTTCTTTTGGAGGATACTTGGCATATGCTAGGTATCTGCCTTACTCATCCAGTGCAAGTCTAGCTCAGCAGAGTAATTTATGATTATCCTTCTAAGGTGGAAGGCAGGTTGTGAATTTTAGGAAACTTCCCTAAGCAGCCAGCAGGCTGCCATGGACAGACAGCCCACTGCGGGAAGACTTCGGTTCAAGTGGGATCAGACTAGACTGATCAACACGGCAGCTAGCGGTCCAATGAATGCCCCATGGTCCCACAGGGCACAGGCAGAAGAAGCTTTGTCAGTCTGCAGAATTAATAGGGGTGGCTTTTCCTACACGAATAGGACGCATAGAACATTTGCTGGGTGTCTACAGGGAGTGGATAAAAACTGTAAGAGGCCACTGTTCAAGTCACATTGATGGAAAACTAGAGAGAATGACAGCCCTTGCGGGGGTGACTGAAGTTGGGCCTCCAGAGTCCAGGGCAGTGACAGGTCTGAGTCCTTCCCCAGGCTATGCTTTCGGCTGAAAATATCCACCGTGACTGTGTCTGGGGGCTTTGTGATGGGCACACCTCTGAATAGGACTGAAGTACTGTGGAGTCTAAGGATCAGTTCACAGAGAGAGAGGAAAGAAGAATGTCGTGCAAGGCCCGGTTTGCCCATCACCGTAATCCACAGTCGCACATGTGCCCTGTAGGAGAGATGAAAAGGCTTTGGGATGGAAAGACCACAGCCCAGGGGAACTCAGCGCTCCTTCAGTATACATAGGATTTCCTGGGATTAAAATTCTTGACAGATGTGTGGATTCCCAGGAGCCAGCCCTCAAACAGGGCAAGTGAGCAGCAGTAGAATCTAAGGAACAGAAGGCGAATGGGAAGAGAAAGGTAGTGCAGTCTCTGAGGGATGGATTTGTGCTTCTAGCCGCAGGCAGCCGGGGACCTGAAGTCCAGGTTCTCTTCCTGGCCTCACATCACTGCCGCCTGCAGAGCTTGCAGCCTGACGGGAAACGTGGGCTCGGGCCGTAGAGATTACAAATGAACGGAGCTGGACAGCGTCCGGGCACTGGCCGTTTATTTTCAGAGCTCAGAAAGACTGCTGCTGTGTGGTGAGGGTTGGTACCACAAGGGACCGGAGAGCTGGAGAGGTGATGGAGAGGTGGCCATCAGTGAGCCTGGACTCCCGAGGCCGCCTGCAGTGGGCAGGGCATCACCTACAGCCTAATGGGAAGCAGGAAGGTCTGCAGATCCGGCTGCTGAGGGAGGAGGCGCTGCAGAAACCAAATCCTCAGGACTGCAGAAAGAAGCTCAACCGACCACAGGGTTTCTCAGTTTCTGCGTACCATAAAATCCTTGGGAGAGGCAACTGCTGTAGAGTGTTTGTCTGTACTGGGGGGCATTTGTGCACAGCCCTGGCCTCTATCCCTTGATGTGAGTGGTAATGTTGCCTTCTAGAAGGGACATCCAAAAGGTGTTTCTAGAGGCTGTCAGAGGCCCCTTGGGGATGGGTCTGCCACTGGGGTGCCTCTTACTCTGAAAGAATCCCTAAATTTCCTGGAAGGAAATAAAAGGTTGACCAGGACTTGTTTTAAGGTCTAAGTTTTGCTCTATCTCAGTCAGGATCCCTGTGTCTGGGAAGCATGTCAGCCACGCTGGAGCGGTGGGCCAAGACATGCTCTTACTTCCTGTGCTGAGTAAGTACTCCTTACTACTGAGCTGCTCACGGTAGAAAGGTGGCAAGCTGTTCTGAGCATTCACACTTCTCACTGAGCCCCCTCTGCCAGCATTCCCAGGGTTCCCTCCTCTTCAGCATGGTCGGCCCAGACCATCACCTGGAAAGGTAAACAGGGTTCTGATGGGAGGAAATAACAGGAGACCAAAGATGCGCAGAAGAGAGAGCGTGCTGCCGAGTGCTGACAACACTGGCTCCAGGGCCACCGTCCACCTTCTTGGGGGTCTGGGCTCCCCACCCTATTTCTCTGTATACAGCAGGGCATCTCTGCCTTCTTGGCCTCACCACCTGTCTCAGATGATCTGCTTTTTGGAAAGATTCCTATCCCCCCCTTTATTTTTTATTTGTATTTTTGGTGGTAAAGAAGAAGGCCATAAAATCTACTAAGGAAGAAGTCTTTGTCCAGATTTTAAAAGTATTTCAAAGCCTTGCTCAGTATTGTTAGTACTTACTTTTCCTAAAAGTAAATTTTAGGTTGAATTTTAATAAAAATCTGTAGTCTAACCATGTAAATGGTGAGGTTTCTACATATCGCAGAATAACACTAAAACCATTCAAAGATCCCGTCTCCTACCAACGTGAGACAAAATGAGGCCGACATCTCGAGGAGAGTAAGCTCTCTGAGGGAAGAACGATTATCATGTGCTAACTTCCCTTCACATGATAGCTGTGAGGTGGGTCTACTTTTCAAAGTAGCAAGTACCCTGTTGAAACACTGTGAGGACCCAGGCCATGGTTGGCTTTGAAGAACACCCATGACATGGCAAGTTGCTGTGTAGACTTGTCCCCTTGGCTCAGATTCTGGGGTGCATCCCTGGTTTGGAGGCTGCTCTATGAGCCTGCTCTGGTTACGGTTCTGGGGGTCGCCCTGGGTGCAAGAACTGAGAGGTGTCTGTTTTCCATGTTCTTGGGAGTACACTCACTATTCTGTGTCCAAAACCCCAGCTTTGTTTGGGAAGGGTTCCGAGCAAGTTAACTGTAGGCATGAGACAGTAGTCTGGGGAGACTAAGAATGATGTCTCTGCCTAGGCTCTCCTACCGGCCTTCTCCTCTACCCAGATCACGTCCCCCCATGGCCTACTTTCCCTGGCTTCCTCTCTGGCTCTCAGCAGGCTTCCCTTCTTCAGTGGGCTGCTTCTTCCATCTTCCCGAATGATGCTCTCTTGCTGAGCCTGTAGATGTGAGTGGGATCGTGCTTCTTGGAAATCCACCGGGAATCGTTTCCACTCTGATGCTCTTGAATATATATATATATATATATATATATATATATATATATATATATGCAGAGTTTATTTGCCCCCCCCTTTGAAGGGTTAATTGCAGAATGCTGCTGCGCTCAGCCAGCAGTAGCCTGGATTTGTCGAAACACTACCTCCCATGTAAAGCCTGCTTTTAAAGTGGCTGCCATCCTTTATAGTTGATGAACATTTAGGGAGCACTTGGTTCAGAGCAAGACAATTTATACGTGGTGCTTTAAGAAGCGTTTTAGAGTGGAAGAGGGAAAAGTGCCTACATATGAGGCAAACAAAACCGAGATGTGCCTGAAACGGTAAATGCACACTCTACGGTGTCTGAGGACAGAGCCGATCATTTATTCATTCATTCATTCATTCACCCACTCACTCACAGCACAGATATTGGCCAAACACCTACTCTGAGTATGAAGTTTTGCTATGAAGACATACAAAAGTATTTAAAAAATATTTTAGTCCTTATTCTACAGGCTTGTACTCTTATGCAGACTATGTGCCTATCCCAGAGAGAGAAATATGCTTCCCCAGAAGGCGACCTAATGTGTTCTCACACCCTCACCTCTAATGCAGTGTTTAAACAGTGACACTCACGACACATATACCACCACGCCTTCTTGCCTTTCGTTTCATAGCCACCACTTCCCAGACTCCCAGTGCTTTACAAACAGAGCTGCGGGAGAGGCAGCCACAGCGACAGAGGAGATAAAGCCGGTTCCCAGCTCTGTGGAGACTGACAAAGGGTCCGAGCTAGCTTCTCTTCACAGGTAGCAGAATGTGAAGCGGAGTCTCCCTCCCAGGCCAGGATGGAGACAAAGAGAGTATTCTCTCTCTTCAGCTTCCGCTAGAGACACCCCACACCAGCTCTCACTGAATGGCACTTAACACAGGATGCCCGAGTTCACTGCAGCACGCTGCGTCCCTGGTAGGGACTCCCCTCTAACACGTCTACCGCTAACAAAGCGCAGAAACAGCTCTCTTAATCCGGGTCAGACCTCTGCTGCCTTTTCAAATAAACCTTCCTCGGATGCCATTCTAGTTGTGGTGTCCAGAGCAATCTCGCCTCGCATCCTGTTGGTCATGGTACCTACTGGTAATGGTACTTCCCGAATGCCCCCAACCCCCACGTGGATCCCTTGAGAGAATGGCTTTATTTTCAAAGACATGAAACATACCACAAACCCCACACTTTAAATCCATCGAAGGTCAGTCAACAATGCTGGAAGGCACAGCCTAGGCCACTTGACTGATTTAGACCAGGAGACAGGTACAATTGATCGTGTAAGGCCCAGGTGTGTCAGATCGTTAGCTAAGTCTTAATGCTCTCTGTGAGGGTCTGCCTGATGGCGGGTGAAGTACTAGGCTATTGCTGGCTTTCCTCTTCTGTTTTTAAATTAATTTTTATTGAGCTATACATTTTTCTCTGGTCCCCTCCATGCCTCTCCTCTCTCCCCTTCAGCCCTCCCCCAAGGTCCCCATGCTCCCAATTTATTCAGGAGATCTTGTCTTTTTCTACTTTCTACTTCCCATGTAGATTAAGATCCATGTAAGTCTCTCTTAGGGTCCTCATTGTTGTCTAAGTTCTCTGGGACTGTGATTTGTAGGCTGGTTTTCTTTGCTTTATGTTTAAAAACCACCTATGAGTGAGTACATGTGATAATTGTCTTTCTGTGTCTGGGTTACCTCACTCAAAATAATGTTTTCTAGCTCCATCCATGATGACAATTTGTGCTGGAGAGGTTGTGGGAAAAGGGAACACTCCTGCATTGCTGGTGGGAATGCAAGCTGGTACAGCCCCTTTGAATGTCAGTGTGGTGATTTCTCAGAAGATTAGGAAACAACCTTCCTCAAGACCCAGTAATACCACTTTTGGGTATATACCCAAAGGATGCTCAATCGTGCCATAAGGACATGTGCTCAACTATGCTCATAGCAGCATTGTTTCTCATAGCCAGAAATTGGAAACAACCTAAATGCCCCTCAACCAAAAATGGATAAGAAAAATGTGGTACATTTACACAATGGAGTACTACACAGCAGAAAAAATAACGACATCTTGAATTTGGCTTTTTTATTTTTACTCCAAGTCAGATGAACCACGAAGCCATATGATTATGAATATTGAGCAGACTGGCATGCAGAACTGTCTGGGATATATGTGCACACAAAGAGCACAATTTCCTCCTAGAAGCCACTTCCCACATCAATAAAGACAGAGCAAGCCCAGGCTCACACCTGTCTCCTTAAATTCCCCTGTGATGCTGAATAAAATATAAGGAGAGTCTCACAATTAGGTGTTGATACCACCCGATGCCTTAGAGTCCAGACAACATGTCAGATGGGGGGACACTGGGTCAGGGCATCCAGGGCGAAAAGCCTCAGTTACAGTGTGACTTCTCAGCTCAGAAGTTCTTATGTGGTCCCTTCATTGAGCAGAAGAATCAAATGAATCCCCATTCCAAGGGACAAATGATCACGACTGCAGTTTGTCCAAGATTGGCTGCTCGCACCGCCATGAGACCCCATCAAATCTGGAGGCTCTTCAGCCTCACTCATAAATACCGCCACACTAGTGGGATCTCCTTTCAGAATGCCAGTTGGGTCAAATAGGGCAGGCATGTAATCCTAGCAATTGGGGACGAATGGGAGCAGAAGCATCTTGTTTGCAGCCAATGTTAGCTCCATAGCAATATCCTGGTCATTCTTGGGCATACTTAGACTCTCTCTCAAACCACAGAATAAAATGTTCATACTCTTGTGTTCTATCCCAACAGTTTACATGGAGCTCAGAGCAGAGGTGGGTGCTTAGGGGGTGAAGGAGATATGGCAGCTCAGTTAGTAAAGTGATTTCATTGCAAACACAAGAACCTGAGTTTGGTTTCCAGAACCCATGTAAAGAGCTAGGCATATGCTTGTAATCCCAGTGCTGGGGAAGTGGGAACAGATCACTGGGGGCTCACTACTCAGTAAGGTTAGCACAACTGGGGAGCTCCAGGCTCTGAGACCATATCTCAGAGGAAGTAGACAGTATTTGAAGATGATACTCAAGGTTGTTGTCTTATCTCCATGTACACAAGAGCACACATGTGCGCACGCACACACACATGTATGCACACACTGAATGCACATCAGCACACACACGTACATAAACACATGCCCATGTAACTGCAATACAAGAACAGACACGCAGAGACAAGTGAACACACATAATGTGCATCACATGAGACACATACATGCACACATGTACACCCACACATATATGACGAAACACACATATGATAAAATGGAGGTCTGAAGACATAGCCTTGGATCTCTAGATGGATAAAGAGGAAAAACAATAGGAATGTCTACATAAACCTCTGTCTTTATAATGATGTCCTTGAAGGCACTTTCAGGACACATTAGCTCACTGAAATCCACCGAGACTTAAAGCCTGTAAAAGACAGACCATAGTGAAAATGCTTCACACCTTCTGATCGCCTGCTTTCCTTAAGCAACTGGCAGGTTAAGGTGAAGCCAACAACTGAGAGCCCCCACTACTGTGGTTTATGTCTTATATGTTGTTAAGAATCTGGAAAATTATTATGCAAATACTTTCATTACTGGAGCCACACATTGGCACAACATCTGTCAGGGGCCATCCTTGACAGAATTCACACATTCCAGGGTAGGGGCTTCTGGGTTAGAAAAATTAGGTAGGAGGAACAGAGATACAAAAGGAATACAGAGACATAAGATAAAGCCAGGAGGGCTATTCAGTAAATACTGAATATGCCCATGTTTATTTTTTCATATGCTTTTATACCCCAGTCCAAACTAGAGTGGAAGAAGGCAAAAGATTGCTTTAACATGACATAAAGGACAACCAGAACAGTTACTTGCTTCAGTACTTGAAATATCAAGCAACTATATCCTTTAGTTAAGTATTCTGTTGTTTAGATCAAGCATCCTGTAGGCAGATACTCCCTGGGTCAAACCTCCTGTCGTATCCTTGAAGGAACAGGTATGGGCTTGAATTATCTGGCCTTTGGTAAAAAGTGGGGCGGATCCACCTCTATGGGCCATCTTAATGTCCAAACAACCAGTTAACCACACCCTAGGTCAGGATATCCTGTTTGTGGCCACTTCTTAAGTCAGACTTCTTGTCAATAACTTGGAAAGAGCGAGAGTAGGCGTAAGCTGTCTGACCTTCAGTCAGGGTGGAGTAGACCCACATCTGTGGGCCCCCACTTCCCACCTCTGAATGACCATTTTTAGTGGAAGAGGGTGACATGTACTTTACATGATAAGCACACACTTGTTTTGGTGTAAGAGATTGACATGTACTTTACAGGGTCAGCACACACCTGTTTGGAACCAGGAAGCCTCTAAATTGTGAGTGAGCTGTCCATCACTGGGTTTTTCTGCATGGTGCTACTCTTGTTGATCAGAGAAGACATCCTCATATTTACTAATGCTTGCTGTCTGCCCAGATAAAAAGACAGCAAAATTGCAGGCTTTTTCCTAATTCTTACGCTCCACTTGCAACCAGCAGCAAATTCATCTCTAACTGCTGATTGTCCAAGCTGACCTTTTTAGTATGTAAATAGGTTATCTCTCTACATGTAGTTCAGCCAACAGGATGTTAGGCTGCAGGTTCCGATGGGAGACTTCTCATCTTCTTGGAGAGGCCGTTATGTTGACAAATGTGGATGTTCTTTAATGATGTTGTCTGGTGTCACAGAAGCACAAAAGTAGGCCCTGAAGTCACGGCATTATGGGCCAGTGTGTAGTTGCGGCAATGCAGACACGTCAGAACTTTCTGGAAGACCAAGAGTTAAAGTTCCATATTTGGGATTAAGACGAGAGCCAAAGACCAAACATTGGCTTATTTTTTTTTGAAAGTAGAATTGGTTGTCTTGCTGAATAGAATGGACTTAAAAATAAACACAGATGTATCTCAAACATATATGAATCTCATTTCTCATCAACTGAGTAAGTTAATCAAGCACCATTTCTGATATATGGAAGAGTCCAAAAAGATACAGTGAGTCTTATATTTTGAAGTTTTTCACAAATAAATACAGAAGGCATGAAGAATGGAAATGCATCGGTGAGTTCCTAAGGAAGCATACTTTTGAGTAGCTCAGCTTTGGAAGTGGCTGTGTATTGGGAGTGCTGAGGCTTACTCTTGAGAGCACACCAGACAGGACCCCAACAGTGCAAAGGTTTCTAAGTCCACCAATGGCCATTTACAGGTTGTTTATGGGCTCTGGAAGGTGGAAGAGAGTAACTCCCATCACCTTAAGGGGAAAGGTCTTTAGTTAAAAAGGTAGAGGGTGCCAGCTCTTCATGGTACAACTGATGCTATCTACAGCTTGTGGATAGAGTCGGATACCGGTATCAAACCAAGATTCCCATCTGAAGATGAGTGTAATGTGTGTTACTGGAAACTCGGATGAACACCATTTAATTTGGAAGCTTGTGAAAGCTGTGAGAATATCATGAGAAGCCACAGAAGGCCCAATCACGGATAAAGGAGAGAGACCTACAGCAACCTGTGGGGTGGACAATCCCTACCCAGAGTCAAGAAGTTCCACTGGAATAGTGTTGTGTTTGTTGATTAACAACCTCGAGTTCTGAGGGATGTTGGCCAAACACAGCATCCCCCCCCCCACTACTGTCAGTTGCATCATGGTAAGAGGTTTTCATTTTTATCTTTTTACAAATTCCTACGCATCCAGATTTTTCATACTTAAAATGGGCTAATAATAGAATTATACCCCTTTGAACTTCTGTGATTAGACCAATTCCAGGTACATAACGAATGCTCAGTCCTCACATTAGTGTGATAAGGTACCAGGGCTTTTATAGTTGAAATAGTGAATATGGAGACATATAATAGTCCCAAAGCCAGTTGGACTAGGTTTTAATCCTATGAAGGCTAAAATCCAGACACATTCAGAACCTTGAGGCCTGTGTTTAGATTTCACATCGATGTGATCCTGGGAGTCACAGTGTGGTAGTCACCAGTAGGGAATGAAACAGGAGAGTAGCTGCTGTTAAGACAGAATGGGGCACTTGTTCCCTGGGAAAATATGAACGGATATATGTCAGTCACCTTGACACCGCTAAAATGCACTTGGCCTAGAGGGTTGGGGAATATGTGGCTCCAGACAGACTCATAAAACCAGAATGATTGGCATTATTTTAAATTATGTGCATAAAGTTAAACTTTTGAAAATCCTCTTCAATTTTGCACATGTATTCAAGATGTGAACATCCTGATTTTAACTTTCTCTTAAGCCTAGTACAGCTCATCTCCTATAAGATACTCCATCTACACCCCACAGAGCTTTCAAGATCAAAGGGGATTATTGGAAATATGAACAGTCACGTTGCATATACCATTAATGAGCCATACAGACCACCATGGTCACATAAGAATATCGTGCAGCTTAACAGTTCCCGGTGCCTGTTTTTTTATTGTTCCTTTTGCATGGTCAGTTAGTAAATACTTCTGGGTTAGCTATAATATTCTACACAGTTCACATGTGTAGCCTTGAGTAATCAGGTTATATAATACAGCCAGATGCACAGCTAGCCCGTCTAGGAAAGTGTAAGTACACCCTGTGACAGGTACTCGATGACGAGCTCACTGACCCAAGCCGTTTGCAGAATTTATCTGTCGTTAATCAGCACATGAGCACACTGTCCCCAGACGTCACCCTCCTCAACCCCAAAGCAGCTGACCGTTCTTCTGGCGGCACTTTGGGCATTTACCATGAAGACAGCAAGAAGGCTTATTTGCCTGCTTCATCCAAGGAGTCGGGCATCCCCGCTGTTTCCACCTATCAGGCTGAGATCCCGGCTGCTTCCTAGTTGCTTGGTCTCATTGCAGCAGCCACTCCTATCCAGCTCCCCGAGAAATCAGCCTAGGAAATTCTGCCTGCAAAAGCAGCCTCCTGGGGGAGGTCTCAGCATCCTAATTCATCAAAACATCCCCTGTACCAGAAACCGAAATCCTGGCTTTGCTTTTGACACCAGCATGTAAGTGACAATAATCCAAACTACCTCTGCATGGAGGATACTTCCTCCTGTCAGAAAACAAAGCCATAATCTCCATTGTCTCCGTCATTTGCCATTTGTGGAAAAATTTCCACAGCTTCCCTTTCTTTCTCATGTTGACATTTACAATTAAAAACCTATAATAATGTGTTTAATACATCTGTAAAGACATTTAGAGATCTGGAACACTTCAAGGTTCCCAATCCAATCCACTCAGTTCTCAATCTCAACCCAGGGTTCAAATAGGCCCTGGACCAGAGTGCTGGAACTCTCTACTCTTCTGGACCACGCAGAGAGGAGAATTTATGGAGGGGTGCTGAGGCATTACCTGTCCTACAGAAGCAACAGCAATGACCCTGGGAGAGACACGGTCTCAGAAAACTCCAGCCATGGGTCAGAGGGGACTTTTCTTCCCAAGAGTTCAATGGAATGGCCAGACTGGCCAGTTGTGGGTGGCATGTAATGTGGCCCCATGGCCTAAGACACAGAACACATATGTCTTATTCCCAGCTCCACAGACTGCTTTTCTTAAAAGAAATCTAGAGTCCAAGGATTTTTAACTCATCTGAAAATAGCAGGAAAGTAGGTCCTGCTTCCTTCCCAGCCCCTCTCCCGCTTTTCCTTCCCACTTCTGTTCTACCTCCACAAGAGGAAGAGAAATCCTTTATGGAAATGTTCTTTAAAAATATGGCTGTTTCTCCAGAAAAGCTACACACACTGAAGCTGAAGGGAGTGAGTCACGGGTGGTAAACGAGTCTGTATGCCTGGGCCTCGGGCTATTTTTACTCCACTAAAACCGGAGACCCATTTCACAATAACCTTCTCTTCAATGAAAGAGGCAGCAATTCTAGCATGTTCTGTGCTCCACAAGAGGAAATACAAAAATTTAAGGTGCAATTGACCCTGAAATTCAATTCCATGCATTTCTCATCCACATACAATCTGCACAGTGTCTGGCCCAGTCCAGTCTCTCTAACACTGACAGTAACTGTTCGTGCCGCTGACCTCCCTTGGGAACTGCTGCTGATTGGAGAGGCCACAGCCGGGCTGGCTCTCTCCCTGCTAAGACTGGCCATGTCTCGGATTTGCTGGTCCATCCCTGTCTACGTTACAGCTTCTTCTGACCCATTCCCTCATCTGCATTGGTTCTCAGTCCAATGGGGGAAAGGACAAGAGAAACATAAACACAGCCCTTGTCTGTGTGGGAGTGTGAGGTTGGCAAGGACGGTCATTAATGAAGCGTACTTGGCACATGCTGCTTCTCATATGCCCACTATAGTGTGACTCATGCATGCCATGCCTGTGTTCCCGTTCTCAGGCCCTACTGCTTAGAACTCTAGCACTGCTGACTACCTAGGCACAACTCGAGGTTGTGGTTCCCAGTCACCCTTCACCAGAGGTTGTTTCCCTGAAGTTAATTTTATGCAAATGTGACTGACGAAGGACAGAAAGTCCACGGGGTCTTCAAGTTTTCAAGGCTCGGCACTGGGCCGCCAAAAGAACCAGAAACTGGGCCCTGCCTGCTATGGTAGCTAAGAGACACACATGGCTTTAGAACATTTGCAATTTGAGATGTGCTGTAGTATGTCTGGGGTTTTGATGACATAGCATTAAAAAGAACATAAATATGTATCCTTTAAAAATATTTAAATACTGAAACAATGTTTTGGATGCATTGATTTAGATAAAATATGCTACTAAGATCCTTCCTTCCTTCCTTCCTTCCTTCCTTCCTTCCTTCCTTCCTTCCTTCCTTCCGTCCTTCCTTGATGTGGGAGTCTTCTGTTATGTGTTACTTTCATTGGTTAATAAAGAAACTGCCTTGGCCCTGATAGGACAGAAAACTAGGTAGGCAGAGTAGACAGAACAGAATGCTGGGAGAAAGAAGCAGATTCAGGCAGTCACCATGATTCTCCTCTCTGAGGCAGACGCAGGTTAAGAATCTCCCTGGTAAGCCACCAGCTCGTGGTGCTACACACATTATAAGAAATGGGTTAAAGCAAGATGTGAGAGTTAGCCAGTAAGAGGCTAAAACTAATGGGCCAAGCAGTGTTTTAAAGAATACAGTTTCTTTGTAATTATTTCGGGTATAAAGCTAGCCGGGTGGAGGAACGCAGCCCGCCGCTCCATACTACACTTCCTTCCTTCCTTCCTTTTTTCCTTTTCTTTTTTTTCTTTTTCTTTAAACATGACAGCTGACACCAATGATCTCTTTCTGTCGGGTGGTCCAAGTCAGGTAGAAGCTGTGACATGGCTTCTTTTGAGACCTGGCTTGGCCAGGGAACAGAGCAGAGTAATTCTTGTTTCACTGATGACTATGGGCCTGAGGTGGTCTGTGTTCCACCCAGCCCCAGCTGCAGGAGCAGAGGAAGGCATGGAGACCGAGGCCACGGACAGTCCATTGAGAAAGGAGTTGGAGACTGTCAGAGCTCTGGCCTTGGCTGTGAGACTGAACGAGGTGTTTCTCTGGGAGTAGTGCATAGTGACGTTGGGGGTAATAAAATGCTGAATGAATGAATGAAGAATAAATGAATGAATGCACAGTTTTAAAAAGTAGGATTTTTTTTTTCACTACAAAAATAATGGCTTTGAAAACTAGGTTAGGAACCATTCAGATTTAGAGCTGCTGTCTCTGACTGCTAACCCCAAACCACAGATCAGCGATTGGACAGCTCTCCTGCTATTCATTTCACTCTGCTACTGGAATACTGGGAGGAAGGATGTTAGGGCATGGGAGCTTTGGTGCCTGAGATCCTGTCTCCATCTTCTCAGTATTTTTCCTCAGCCATCCTGAAAGACCTCGGCCTATGTGAAGCTCCATCTGTTCCCACCTGTCTCTTGAGATGAGGGAGAAAGGAATGGCCAGTACATGTATGCCTCTCTCCTTCTTGAAGGCTTCCTTCCTTGTTAACCCAAGGGGATTCCTGTCATAATCCTCCCAAGGAGCCTCATGGCAGCATCTCTGAAGAGCCAGAGACCCCTCCTGACAGGGATGTTCTAACCTGCATGGGGTCTCCGCCTCCGAACTCAGGGACCCTCCTGTGTAGGTGGCCCAGCTTCTCACAGTTTACTCAGTAGTTCGGGACTGTGTGGACTCTCCTTCCAGGGCCCCAGTCTTTCCTCCCACTCATCCCAGTCTCTTTGCCAACCCTGCGGGAACGTAAGCCTGTTTCCTCTCTCCTTCAGAAGCTGCCACCAAACTGGGTGGCGTGTGGGACACAGTCTTCCTGGCATCCCTTGCTCACGCCACACAAACACTTTCGAAGAGACTTCTGCCAAGCTCGGCGGAATCCTGATGGAGAAGTCACTCAAAGAGGAAGTGTCACGTGATGAACTTCCGAGAGCAGCAGCTTAAGGCCCCGGGTATTTCAGCTTCAGTTCTTGAGGGGAGAGTTTTAGTTCCTTCTGGTTATATTTCGGCAGATAACCTTTGAGGTGGCCCCTGATCTCAGGAGGTCTATCCTGATCTCAGGAGGGCTATCCTGATCTCAAGAGGTCTATCCTGAGGCCTTCTAGATGCACAAGCCTATAGTTGTTCCAGCTCAGGCCTCAACACCCTCCAGCCCTTTCTCTGTCTGGTGGGCTGTAATGCTGCCTCACTGGGCGACTGCACACTCTGATCCTGGCTACCCTGCTTATCCTTTGGTCTCTTTGGGTGGAGTCTATGTCCAGGGGCTGCCGTGGAGGCCTGTGCACAGACCTGACATGGTGACCACATTCCCAGTGCTCAGTGCACAGTGTGACTGTTGAACCATCTGAGGAGTTTGCTGGCAGAGGCAACCAATGCAGAGGCAACGATAGCGGGCCTGAGCCAGCCAAACAATGACTCTCCGTCCCGTGTTCTCTCGTTTGCCAGAAACACTCATTGCAGAAAAGGACGGGGATTGTTTACGGCAGGACATCAAGCTCACCCCTCAATTTGCTCCTGGAGAGAAAACATCTCTTCACTCTATTTTTTAAAGAATGCAGGGAAGTCCACACTGACTTTTTGAGGTTAGTCATCCAACAAGACTTCGGTGCAGTCTGTTTTTTCTGATGGCGGAAGGCTGACCTTTCAGTTTAATATCTGCTTTGCGCAGCTTGAGACATTATTAATTAACTTCTTCGCCTGGATACTACAATCCAGTTGCCCAGCATGTATTTGTGTCCCTTCTGCAGCCTGACCTTCGTGTGCAAAAGTGAGAACATAATTGGATAATCACTGGAGCCAACTTGATCAGGGGACCCGAGTGGCTCTTTGTGCGTAGTTATCCTCCCCAACGGTGACTTCGTACCCTGGTCCACGAATTCCGAGAGGAGGAGAAAGCTGTGTGGCTCCTCCATCCACAGACATGAACAGTTTCAGCATTTGACACATCTACCTTTGTGCTAGGTTTGTGCTTTTGAGACGCAAGGCCCTGCTGGAGGACATGGAGCAAGCAGAGGACAGCTGGGATTTGACTGGGGGGTCTCCTCACTGGGATGCTCTCGTCTTCCAACTGTGAGTCTCACACATCCCCATCTAAGAGGTGTGAGGCTGGAGCACCAATCTGAGGGTGGGGTGAGGTCCCATCCTTTCTGCAAAAGCCAGAGTCCCCTCTCCTTTAAGAAGGGAATTCTGGGCTGTGATCCGAAGCATCACAATTCCAGACAGGTCCTTGCAGAGAGTGTCTCACAACCACCATAGTCCAGGATGCTCCCAGGATGGAAACGACCCAAGGGGGACTGCAAACCATGGAAGGAGAGTGCCCAGCTGTGCCCGCCAGGTGAAATGAGGCGGACCCCTCCCCCAGATGCTGTGCCTGCCCCTCCTGAGGGATGGGGCCTTGCTTGACATGTCCATCTCCTCCATCCCTGGCACACAGAGCTGCTTCCTCCCTGGCAGCCAGCTCAGCGCAGATGCTAAATCTCACTGGGAGCCAAGGGCTCCCCTCATGGTTGTGATGATGCGTTCCCAGACAGAAGGAGCGAAGTCAGCCTGGGGTCCGAGTGGCTTCTCCACAGGCCTTGGGAGCCGCCTGTTTTCACAGCCCAGGTGTTCCCTCTGCCCTTCCCCCCAACCCGACAGTGCCTCTGGAAAAGGGATCTCCTCAGTTAGATATTTGAAAAACCGACATCATATCTACTGGTTAATTTTAATAAAAATGCAGAATAGTTCACAAAAGACTTCAGTCTAACATTTCTGGCACCAAAGCCCGTGGCTAGGGTGGCGGTGGGGCTTCCTAGAAGCCAGTACCCGCTCAGGTATCTATCATACCTTCTTGTGATGATATGTTAAGAACTTAGGAACAATAGGATTGTAGACTTCTTTCATATGTCACTTTGGGGACTGATTCGCTAAAGAAGCCACTTACTGACCATTTTCTTCTTGCAAGAGTCCTGTTTATTTGTAGTAGGCTTTTTGCTTTGCAGAAATACCTGACACACAGACGCACAAAGGAAGGCCTGCTCCTTGAGCGGGCTTGGCCTTGGCTGGTTTTCATTCTCTACCGCATTCACCAGGACTAGTAAGGGCGAGGCCAGCACCCGGCATCTGTCTCTGGTGCCCACCCCAATGCCCTGCAGCTTAGCTCAGAGGAGCCTCTTCTGCTTGTTCCAGCACAGTGGCATGAGCCAACTACCCCCTCTTAGCCCTGCTGCCCTCTGTGTTCCTCGGTCTGGTCATACCTTCTGCTAATTACAGAAGACATGGTAGGTGGTGAAGACCAGAACGTGTGGAAACAGAAAATAAAATTGACTGGTCTTTTGAGCTGATGCAATTGCACTGTTTTTATTTGATAGACTTGAGTCTACTCTATGCACTCTGGTTTCTGGCTCAAGCCTATTCAGAGACCCTTTTCCAGCCTCATGAAGCTATTTAGTTCAGATTCTTCCTCCTAAATAAACAACTTTGGATGCCAACATGCACAAATAATATGTCTGACCTTTTCCAATTTATCAACATTCAAGAAAACACAAAACGTTAAATATATTCTCGCTGAAAAAATGTAAAAAGAAAAAACCCCAAACAACGAAACATTTAAATGGTAGAATCAGGTTCAACATCAATAGGGAAGCAGAGGAATAACACTGATGCGGACCAGCCACACACTGCATTTCAACCCTTTACATACAAAGAAAGGGGTCCAGCTGATGGCGACATCGCTTTTACACATCTGCATATGAAGGGCATGGTGGTCACACCTACAAGATGCCCAGCCCTTGAGTCTCAGCTCTGAGCCCACCCACTGTTCTCATCCTGGGTAGCCTAACCCAAGCTTTGCACCCTACCCCATACCACCCACTTTTCTCATCCTGGGTAGCTGAGCCAAGCTTTGCGGACCTGACCTCTCGAGCTTGTTGAGCAAGGCACACACATAGGGGTGGTGTGGGTCTCTTCTTGATGATGCATTAGCATAGCCACCCAGAATTTGTATAAAATTCACACAGAAATAGAATTCCGTGCGGAAACACGGATCCTGGGGAATCAGTAAGGCCATCCAAAGGCTTGAACTCCATGACCTAGAACAGGGATCCTAAAAATGTCCCCAACAAATCCACATGTGCTTTTACAAAGTGCACCCTGACCGTGTGCTCCTTGAATTTATAAATACCAGGAAAACAGAGCTCAGAAGAACAGCGTGTATTACCCTGTTTACAGATCCACAGCACACGTGGATTAAAGGTATTAATTCTGCACATTTACACCGTCTGGATATCAGCTCCAAGTACCACGTGCGTAATGAGGAAGAGGAAGAGAGAATGGGCCAGGCAGCACAGAGCTACATACCTGCACCTGGGGAGGTGAAGGCAGGGGCATCAAGAGTTCCAGGTAGTATGAGACAAATAGTGACACTCAATCTCCAAAAAACAATCTACCTTTCAATGGACATCATAGTATTAGGAAATATAACTACCAACTAACTTCTTCGCAGCTACTTTAAACTTAACCTGTTAGATAGTCCAAGCGATGATGGGGGAAGGTCATTGGCTAATAAAGGAACTGCCTTGGCCCTTTTTTATTGGTTAGGACATAGGTAGGTGGAGTAAACAGAACAGAATGCCGGGAGGAAGAGGAAGTGAGGTCAGACTCGACAGCTCTCCTCTCCGGAGCAGACGCCTCAGAGAGACGCCATGCCCCACTCCCGGGCAGACACATGCGATGAAGCTCCGACCTAGAATCTTCCCGGTAAGACCGGTGCTCACAGATTATTAGAGATGGGTTGATCGGTATATCAGAATTAGCCAGTAAGGGCAAGAGCTAAAAGGCCAAGCAGTGATTAAAAGAATACAGTGTCTGTGTAATTATTTCGGGGCAAAAGCTAGCCGAGCAGGCGGCTGGGGTGTTGGGGACACAGCCCCACCGCCGCCCCCTATTACTACAAAGCGACAACCATAGGCAACTCAGGACATGGGCTGAAGTGTTCAATCCTCAGTGGAAAGATGAGCATTTCTCTGGTTCTCTCCTTCCACACATGACAGGAAGATGAAGAGCTGGTGAGGCACTGCTTACGGGGCCTCAAGAAGGTCCTATCAGAAGGGAACATGGTGCCATAAATTAAGGCCTCATTGCCCACGTGAGGGGGACTCCTCGCTTGTAATGATACAGTAAGCTTGTTGCTCAAGCAAATGATACTTGCATTCAAACCCTGCTTTCCTCTGCTGTCGAAAATAACTTGCACTTCGAATCAGTAATTTTCTCTGCATGCTTGCTTTCCCTGGGAAGACACTGTGGAAGTGGAGTCTTGGATGGAGTTACATTTCAGCAGGGCGTACTGAAGGCCCACCCTGGCTAACCAGGACTCTGTGAAAGAATCAGAAAACAAAAAGGCAGGCAGAAAGCATGGACACCTAAGGCAACACGAACGCTCTTAATTGTTAGTTCTCAAAGGCAAGCTGCTACTATTTATGTGTGTGGGGGGAGGGCTGGGAATTTAATAAAAACAGAGCTGGAGTGTGAAGGAATTTTATTAAATCTCCCGTTTGCAGAAGAGCGAGTCAGGTGTGTTGCCATGACGCTTGCAAACCCTGCTGGTTGTGATGGGGAAGATTTAGAAGCATCCCTTGGAGCTCTGAACTGTGCATTTGAAGGAGGCAGTCCTGAGGAAAAGGCTGAGGAGCGCCCGAAATGAGGGCAAGGAGGAAGATGCACCTGAAGTAAACAGCATGTTTCTGTGGACCTGGCGCTCCCTCCTACGTCCCAAATTACCGGGAGGGGGCATCTAGGCAAGAAAGATGAGTCTTGTTTTCAGTCTCAGATAGTCTTAGAGTACATGTTGCTTAATTTCACTCAACCCTGGACAATCCAAAATGTTTTCATATGCCACTTATTTATATTAGGACATTGCGGAGCAGGACTTTGGGGATGGAGAGATAAGTCCTTGCAGCCCTGTACTGTGGGAGTTCAGTGCTCAGAACTCTCTGTCCTAGAGCCTATGACTCATCCTTCTGTGCGCCACAGCTTTCTCTTTCAGCGCTGCCTCTTGTTCCCAAGGCAAGACCGCAGAAGAATAGACTGTTCGAGAAAACGTTATGTATGTGACGACGGACCTTTATGTGACTGAAAAGTCCAGGGGAAGGCTTTTTCAGACATCTTCCAGCAAATTCTGTCTCAGACCTTGGGTAGAACATGAGTCTGAACAATTAGCTGTGGCTGCTTCTCTCCTGCTTTCTTTTCTTGGTGACATTCTAGGACATTCTAGGGTAATTTGCATTGAGAGTGGAATTGAGCCTAGTTTCTGAATAACTTCCGTAATTCGGTTTTCTTGAAACCTGGATAATGATCTAGGTGTCTCTAGGAGCTCTTTCCTGTGGGAGATGCTAAATTATTGGTTAAACTCATCTTGGTGGAGTTCAGGCAGATGTATATCAAACACTGCCTCTTGGTCTTCAAGCTATCCTGTTTTAATGATGGCGAACCTGCACTCTCTTTCTCTCAACCTTGTTCTCCTTTTTTGGAGCTTCACAGAACAGCACCCAGGGAAAAGGAGCAATTTAACGATCGCTTGTACCCATTGGCTGAAACTAAGCAGGATATTTCTAAGCTCCTCTGAAATTTAAGTGGAAAACTCTTCACTACTCCAGGTTCGAATGAGGGAGCTAGGTTTATGCTGAAGATGCAGAGGAGAAACACAAGGCGGAAAAGAAGTGCATAGTGGCTTGAACCCAATGCTGATCAACACTGGAGGAGACCCATGGGAGGCCAGAGGACAGTTCTTCCCAGGCTGACCTGGACAATTATGGAGGCCAGAGAGGTGAAGAATGGGTTAGAACACGCAGAAGGACTCTCTGATGTTCTCAAGGACTAAAATCAAGCCTCTTTGCCTGTATTTGGCCAAAGAGGCTCATCCCAAATAGGCCACCCCTCAGCTGGCATTAGCTGTATGTCAGAGGCCATTGGAAGAATTTTCAAGCAAGACAAAGGGCACAGAAAAAGGAGGGAGTCTGCCTGCACTATTCCAGGAGGCAGCAGAGCTGGGATTCGGAAAGACATTTTTTGGCTATAAGTGTGTGCGCCTCATGTTGGTATTGTCTTTATTACAGAACCAAGCACTTATATTACAGGAATATTATTAGCAAATGGCAAAAACTTGGTGTAGCGCTGGGAATCAAGGGAATTCTTCACCTTCCCAGAAGAGACAAAACCTTCAGATGTGACCTGGCCGGGGTGGTCTTTAGAGGACTTAGGGCTAGGAAGAACAGGGGTGAGAAGCAGAGAACAGAGTATGTGTGAAGGAGAGGATTTAAAAGGGCCGTGGTCTAGCTAGGGTTGGTGGCATCAGTTTGAGAGATGATGTCGAGGCTCCAGAAAGGGTACACTGTATCTCTGAGCTGTGTGTCCACAGCAGGCAGTCTAGGATGCAACAGTACCTCTGCCAACTCTTATTTCCTGTTCTTCCTTCAAAGCCAGGGAATTGGGGAGCACCCAGATGGAGCAGACAGATCTCCCCCTCCTGCTGTCAGGGGTGTGAGCAGTCCGGGGTGTCAGGCTCCAGGTAAGCAAACCTCCAGGGGCTCTGGTAGAGCAGCTGCCTTTCTATTTGCAAGAGTCTCTGGGTTGGGGAAGCTCTGAGGACCCCAATTGTTCTCTTCTTCCTACCTCCCTTGACTTCCCTGGGGGAGTGAGAATGTGCGAGGAAAAGGGAGGGAGCAAGGAATTGAGGGTCTTCTGAGGGGGCCTTATTCTCACAAGTAGATGGCACATCAGAATGAACAAATTCATGTTAATTTGAACACATCTGCATCACGCCTTTCCGCACACTCCAGAGCACAGGGATGTACTCAGAAACAACCCCCAAGGGGACCACGGAGCCAGCTGCGTGCGGGCTCTCTGTCTATCTTTAGCATCCACCCACGATGGGCACCACAGATTAGTGAAAGTACCAAGCCTCACCTGGGCATTAGTTCCGCCCCCTCTCTCTGTGTTCAGCAGTGGCTATAAATGGCACCCTGTGTTCTCTTTCTCCGTGTCTCCCTCACCCAGATTGCCTTTTAGTAAGAGTTATAAAACAAACAAAAATTACTAAGAAAGTAGGTTAGTGGAAAGGTGAGAAACAGAACTTCTGAAGAAATTCTCCCCCAGAGCAGAGATTTGAGATACAGCAAAGAGAGAGATAAAGTAGGCCATTCGACCTATTATATCGCTATTTTCTCTGGCGAGAGACTGCTTGCTGGATTTGCTTTCAGTTTCATTTTAATACTTAATCTTTCTTTTGCTTAAAAACAGAGGAAAAATTTCCATTAGCTACAAATTTTACTCTGACCCAGGGACATAGCCAATGAACACTACAGTCAACAATTAGACATGATCATATTACACGACTAAACATTGCCAGCTAATAGAAATAATTGTTGTTTCTGTACAAAGCTATGGTACAAAGTCCTTGTCAGACCCCGATCATGATCTTCCTGAAACGGCAGAGATTTCTGTAAGAGGCAACGCCAAACTGCAGCAGGTCCTGGCACAAGGTGGTGGGATGGTGTGTTAGGTTGCAGCCCCAGCGGAATTCATCCCTAAGGACATCCTTGCACGGCACAAACAGCTGAATTTCACACTCAAAGGAATTATCCTAAAGTACTTAAAACACCAATAGGATTGATTTTAAGGCATAGGCTAACAAGGCAATAAACATCATTCTGCAATTGTGGGAGGGACCTGAGTGATAGTTCACTATAACTGTGACGTCTTCTATTTTTTAAAAGAAATACAGAAGGCAAATTATACTTCACTTAAACCAGTATTTGACATTAAAATCAAAGAATTCGCTTCTCTAATGTATTTTCAAAGTAATCTTGCTTACACTATTTATTTGTTTGGTCTGCTCTTTCTATATATAAGAGAGTAATCACTAGGTCACTGAACACAACAGTTGGTCACCCCTGGCCACAGCAATGAGGCCTCCACATATATCTTACTAATGTGCATACATCTAAACATGACTTTGATCTATCATGGTTTTTGTGAGTGGTGCAGAGGGTTCTATCATTGGTTATCAAGTTGGATTACATTTACTTGTAGATATTTTAATCTTCACAATGTGCAGGTTGAAAGGTTCCAAGGTCTCAGGCAAGCGTCCTGCCCCTGACTTACTAACCATTCTTTACTCCTACTCCCCTCCCAGGGAGAAGAAGAGAGGTGCGTGTGTGAGTCTCCTGCAGGGATAGTAGCTAGAAGGGGCAAGGAGCTAGCAAGGTGGCTGAAGCTTGAGCATCTCCATCTTCAGGTGGGTCCCGCAGGGGCCAAGAATTCTAATGTAAAAACAGAGAGGCTGGGCCAGCACAGATCTGGAGACAATGTCTACATTTCCAAGGACCCCCAGCTCCAGTCACTGTACTGTCCAGAGCACAGATCTAGGACAACTCTGTTTTCAGTAGAATGCAGACTTCTGCTTTGAGTGTGTGTGTGTGTGTGTGTGTGTGTGTGTGTGTGTGTGTGTGTGTGTGATCTCTTGGTTTATAAATGTTTGCGATGAATTACAATTTTATGAAAATCGTCTTGGTCAAATATTCCGTGTGACTATATGCCCTCCAACATGCCAGTGAACAGTCTCTGAGTAACCATGGCACGGTACTGACAAACACTAGTCAAATATTTGCAGCAGACACAAGAGCAATGTCTGGAAAATTATTTTTTAAGTATTATAGATAAACCTATGTTGGATTATTTGATGCTTGGTAATGTTTCTCAGAATATAGCAATGAAAGTTAAACTAAAAAGCTGGAGGAATAAAGGGCCGTGCAACACTGCAGAGCGGGCCTACTGTACACTGAACAGAAGCAAGACTTGCTGCCCCTCTTCCTGTCCAGCCACCCTGCCATGAGTGTGTAGCTGCTTTTTAGGCTGCGCTGAGGCATGTCTCTTCCCCGAGGATCTGCTTCAAGTGCAGCCTGTGCTGCTGGGATTCTCCAGTACTTGTTAGTTCGGCAGAGATGCTAAGTTACTGGCCACAGTCCCTGGAGGGCAGGCCTTGGAGAACGGTACCCTAGAGGGAAGAATCATGGAGGCTAGAACCCTGGCAGGCTGTGGCAACCTGGAGGGCTGTGGCGACCTGGAGGTAACAATCTGGAAGGGCTGGACTCTAAAGGGCAGCGCCCTCACCACCTGGCACACACTGGAAACATGGGAGGTGGCAGAAGGAACGAGTAGATTTGGATATCTCCAGGTTATTATCAGAAGACATGGAGGCAAGACAGAGAAACTGGCTTCACAGTTCAGTGGGGGAAGAATATATCACCAAGTGGTAGTAAGTTGACCATGCATTCTTCTGGTAGGGTTCCAGGAAAACATGGAGGTTGCTCGCTGGGGCCCCCTGTTATGAATTATAAGGAAGACACAGTCTTTGTGTACGGCCAACCTTCCATTTCTTCAACAGAGACAAATCTCGGAGAACCGCAATCACCATTGCACTATTCTCGCTCAAGGGCCTTGGTGTAGATTTCTGAGAGCCTTTAGTTCGTAGGATCCAGGGAAGGAGCCCGAAGAAAACATCAATACGAAAAGGCAGTGTGTGCTATGCTATTATCTCAGAAGGGGAGCTCTGGGATGTGCTGAAACTAGGTTGTAGGCAGGAATGTCTTACCTTTAATAAAATAGAACAGCTTCCCCTCTGAACAAATGGAAGTTAGATACGAAGCCAGAATCACCTGTTAGCATATGAAAAAAAAAGGACTGGTGTAGGCAAAGGCGGATCTATGTTCCCAGCACCAATAGTTATTCATTTTGCTCATGTGCATGTATAGCAATAAATCACAATTATTAAATGAGAATGAGCGAAGGCTGAGCTATGAGCGACCCAGGACAGAGTCTTTGTCTAGCCAGAGAGATTGCACAGCAGCCCAGCATCCAGGAGTAGACCATCCCCGCCATTTAGCAACGTCTGACACACCATCTTAGGGAGGTTCTGCCTTCTTTCTGCTTGCTTGGCTGGAATACAGAAGCCCGACTTCCCTTTCTACAACAGCGCACATTTCTGCCACGGGGATTTCCTTGGATTTGCCTGAAGCACATGGACAGAAACGGAGAAAACACGAGATTGAGAGCCACGCAGACCATAGACTCAAGTTCCAGTTTCATTGCTCAGAGTCAAGCTGTGTGACCCTGGACGTGTGAGTCTGCAGAATGTCTCGTCTTAGACGGCAAAGATAAGCACAACTCTCTACAGTTAGCGTAAACTCTGAGTGGTGAAAATCTGGCACACACCTGGACTCCTTTGTGCTCCAGGTTTTGGTAGTTTTATTCAGCACAGATTGTTCGAGTGTTTACCAAAGGGGCCTGGTTGTTCCGGCAGTAATGAGTCCTGTATGCAAAGATTACATAGATGTCAGCCGTACAAAACAACGGAAACCTAGGTTTGGATAAATACCACTATTTTCTCTCTGCGTTTAGGCATCTAGATCTCCACCTCTTTGCTCTCCTCCCGGGCCTCTTCATTCTTAGCCACAGCAGCTTGTCTCAGTCCCTCTAGGGAGTCTGCTCTTTGATGAACTGTTCCTTCTGATGGCAGTTTGAATAGAAATGCCCACCCCAAGAGGTTCTTATATTCGAATACTTGGTCCCCAGTTGGTTGTATTTTTTGGGAAAGATTAGGAGATGTGGCCTTGTTGGAGGAGGTGTGCCACTGGGGACAGGCTGGGCTTTGAGTTTTCAAGAGACTAGTGTGATTCCTGGATAACACCCTCTGCCTATGCTTGTAGATTAACTACTGCTCCGGCAATATGACTGCCTGCCTGCTGCCACGCTTCCTGCAAGATAGTCATAGACTCTACCTTCTAGAACTGTAAGCCCCATATTAAACACCTCCGTTTGTAAGTTTCCTTAGTCATTGTGTTTTGCCATCACAATAGAAAAGCAACTAAGAATCTCGTTGGAATTCTTCTTTCTTCTCGAGAAGTCACTGATCGCACACACAAGTCTCTAGGAATCCGGTACCTCCCACCTCCACCCACACAGGGCTATGAATTTCCTCTGACATCATACTATCCATTTCTCATGTTGCCTTTGTCACAAGATGCAGTTTAAAATATGCTTGTTTATCTGTAGGTCTCCTACACGGCACCCAGTCTTAGCCTAATGGCTTGCACACAGTAGAGAATTAATGGATACACATTGAACAAATGGACGGACCCCAAGCTCCGGCAGGGCAGGGTCTGTCTTTTATACATTCCTCAAAATTTATATCCCTTTGTTACTAATAAATACCATTTTGTTAGAGTAATTCAAATGACTTTCTATAATTGATACAACAAGATAGTTACCTGACACCTAGCAGTTTTGTCTGTACCAAAATCAACTAAAGCCTTAAGCAGCACTCTTCCTACATTAGCTTTGTCTGGGGCAGGAAATAGGTCTCTCTATTGCTCAGTCCTGCACACTAGGTTTTGACAATGCATCTGCTCAGCTAGTGCCCTACCAGGTACTTGAGGCACAAAGGACAGGCTCATTCTTGTCCTTACGAGGTCACGGCCAGCAGCAGATGCAGGATGAAAGGGATAGTTGTAGCAATGTAATAAAGACAAAGGGAGAATCATACACTGGACCCCAAGGAAGAAACGGGATACTGTCTGAGGGATGGGTGGGACCTTCAATCTGGATCTTAGATGAAGGACAGCTTGTTCTGTAATGGGACTGGGCACCTTCAGGGCAGAGGAACACTTCCATGTATAGTTATGGTAGTCACGTGGTATATCCAAGGCAAGAAGGGGATCCTGGGAAAATGTGTAAATGAGACTGGAGGTCAGGTGGGTGCCGATCACAGACTCCCCAGAGCACACCAACCACTGGGAACACCCCCCCAAGTCTCATGGGGAGTGTGGCAGAGCTTCAGGCATAAGGAACTGTAAGGGGTCTAGGCTCTGGAAAAACCTATCCAGGGGATTGTGGATGTAGAGATACAGTTGGTATTGAGAGTAAAACAAGCGTTATGGGCAACCAACTGTGTCCTGAGGTTCTTCGAAGGCCACAGTACTAGCCTAGGGCCTGTTCTATTTACTGGGCTTACATCAGGGTAGACGGGGCAAGAAACCTGTGAACCCGCCTTCTTTGCACACAACACCCGTGTCTCCTCCAAAGTAATCCCTAAGCCCTAAAACATAACACCTTTTCAGATGGAGTAAATATTCCTGCACAGTGCGAAGAAAGCTCTGCCTAGGGCCAAGAGGCTCAGAACGGCACCCTCCCTCTGTACAGCAAATAAGCAAGACCTCAGAAAATCATGGCATTGGAAAGACTATGCCCATATTTTGGGTGGTAAGAGAACCTTTATTTATAAACCAAACCTGGACAAGCTCATCTCTAGCCTCAGGCAAACTTCACCTCATGTAAGTTTGTTATCTCAGGATTTCTGACTCAGTGCCAGAGAGCTGACTGACATATTGCTCTACCAAAGTACATCTAGGAGCGGCAGCTGAATTTCTCTCCAGCAGGAGTCAATCTGCCTTCTGAAACGTCACCTGTCTATTAGTACTAGTTACGTGTTTCAGATTAGCCTTGAAATAGTTAAGAGTCACCTATACAAAAATCAGAATAATGTGTTTCAGCTTTAGATTCATATATCTGTGTACCTTTATGTGCCTTCTATAATCATTTAGTTATAACAGCTCCCAGACCAAGACAGACCTCTTTCTCACTAATTATGAGTGACTCCGATTTTGTTATTGTAGCAAGAGCGCGCATCCAGGAATCTGATGCTCTCTCCAAGGCGTATTCCAAGCTCAGTGCTCAAAGTGGCTGGAGAACAGTGTGCTCAGAGAGCAGCCAGTGCACACAGGGGCACCCAGGCGGGAGGGAGGTTTGATGCCAGGGTCTGAAAGCCACTGTCTGTGCCTTGTATAGATGCAACCGTGCCATGCAGAGCGAAGCAAGGTAGTGATGCAATCAAGGGCTTGGAAAATAGCACAGCAGTAGGCCCCTGGATTTGATTAAAGCAAAATGTCTTATCATATGTGTCCTTCTCTACTGTGAGGCCGGTTTCAGCTTTACTCCCGAGGGGAGCAAGGACTAAAGCCTGGGCACACTTTAAAATTAAATTCAGTACATCACAGAGAGACTATTTTTGAAGTTATTTACAAGATGGCCTGTTGAGCTGGCCAGCTTCCCCTCATGGTGGCAAAATAAGTGAAATATTCAACTTAAGAAGGAAGAAACATTTATTTTCCTTCGTGATTCCAGAAAGTTCCATACAAAATGTTTCGACCCCCATTGCCATTGTGGAGTCACAGGGCATGGGAAAGTGCAGGAAGTGCCAAGCAGGAAGAAGAAAAAGAAAAGTAAGGGCCTGTGGCTGGCCCAGTGGTCCCTTCAAGGGGACAGTCCTAATGCTCCCAAGAATGGACCATCACCTCCCAAGACAGCACAATGACTGGGGATGGACCCTCACCATGTCACCTTTGGGTGACATTCCAGGTCCAGATTCACATTCTAACCTTTTTTATATACCAAAGTTTCACTTGTGGCAATAAGGAAAACAGAAGTTCAGAATCCAGCTGTGCTCATGGCGGGCAGAACGCATTGTTGAGCCCTTCTAATGTGCATCTACCGCCCTCCACACTTTCTCAGAGGTCTGGTGAATCATGTCACATGTCCCCAAGGATGCTCCTCACTCTGCTGGAGGCACCGACTATCCGACTATACAAAGAAAATGGAGGGGAGACTCATGGGACAGCTTTGAAGGCTGCCGGGACAAGCTCAGGAACACGAATGAAGTCCCAAGGGAGCAAGAAGGCATGACCAAGGGGTCCCAGGTGTGGCTGCAGGGAGACTGGAGAAAGACAGGATCCATGGGTTTGCTCGGGTATAAAAGTTCAATTCGGCACAGTACCTGCACTCACAATGTGAAGTTTGGTTCCACATAGACCTTGTGAGATGTTCAAATCGGGGGACCGGCACACCCATCACGTTCTATTTTCCCCTTCTTAGGGATGAGAGCTTCGCCAGCCCTCCCTTCCAGCTATTCAGAAATCTTCAGATGACAGCCTGGCCCATCCCTGCTGGGGACTCTACTCATGGCCCACCTCTCCCCCATCTCAGCCTTGCCCTCTGCAGCCTCCAGCAACCGCCTTTCCGCTCTCGACTGCAACACGATTGATAAATGTCAGAGGCCACATATAACTGATAGTGACAGTTTGAATTTTTAATTTTTATGACAAGGGGACAGAGGACAGGAAGAATTTGGGAGAAAGGGTCAGGTCTGACACAGCGTTAGAGGTGAGCTGATACACTACAGATGACGGAGCGCACTGAAGATGCTCAGAGATTAGCATGCATTTCATGACTCCAATCCAGAGGTCATCAGAAACTCAACTAAGCCAGAGACCAGCAAGGTGAGGAAGGAAAAGCAGGGTTAAGGGGCAGCAGGGATATCGTAGAACTTAATGGGGTAGAACTTGGGGACAATCTAGCTTCCAAATATTTGAGTACTGACAAAGGAAGCAGACATACAGGTATATATATATATATATATATATATATATATATATATATATGTGTGTGTGTGTGTGTGTGTGTGTATACTGTATAGACATATGGAGCAGGTTATATTTAGAATGCACATACATGTATGGAACAACAATTAATTTTAAAAGAACCATGAATTTCAGAGACAGCAAGGCAGAGGTATGGACGAGGTAGAAAAAGGAATGGAGAAATTATGTAATTATATTATAATCTTAAAAATAAAAGAAATAATAAATACGAATTCACCGATACCAGTGTTTGCGGCTGTGTAGTATTTGGGGATTGGTGGGAGAAATTAACTCAGTTGGGGGAATCACTATGTATAGGGACCACAAAGAGTATTTTTTTCTTCAGCTGTACTTTCCTTCCAACTCTCAGGCTGGCCTGCCTCTTCCCTGCCTTTTCAGCTCCAAATTTTTATCCCATCAGTGACCAGATTTCAGTGATGCTGTGCCCTAAACAAGCGATTCGGTCAAATGGAAACAAGGGAAAGGCAGACTTTGTTAGATGATATTATTGTGGGGGGGGGAGGTCAGGCAGGAAGTGGCTGTCAGAATAGGGAGAAACTTCCACCAACTCTGTAGAAGTCCACAGACGGCCAGAAGGAACAGAGCAGGGCAGAGGCACACTGACTTAGCACAGAGGATTATACCCGGGGCTAGCCTGTTTTCTTGGCGTCCTTACTGAAGGGTTCTTTGCTAACTCAGCTGAGCTTGAGCGACAGGTGAGGAGTCCAGGGAAGGAGACAGGCAGACACAAAGGCGGTTTGACAGGCATTTTATGAAACACCTGATGAGACACACAGAGTGAGTGTTTGGAAGGCTATGTCTGGCTGACCCAAGCACACCAACCATCACCACAGAGGCGTCTGGAAGTCACACAGGCTTCTAACAGTAAACTGATTTCCACAAGGCAAAGGACAGAGGGGTCTCTCACCTTTGCTGTTTCTCAGCTTTGCAGGGTCAGGTGAAAGCCAATGTCCCACTCATCCTAGCTGTTAGCATTTTACCGTACTGACATCCACAATGGCCTGCCGTGACCTCCGCTGCAGAATCTTCTACTCCCTCCCCTCCATCCCTCACAAATACAATTGCATTATTCTCTTTAAAGCCAATATACAGTGGTAAGCAAACACTGTGAAATGAAATGATTCCTAAGCTCTCGCGCTGACCACAGGACACAGCACACTCCTCTGCATGGAGGCCTAAATCTCACGCCCTACCTGCTGCCCCAGGTCACGTTCTCTGTCCCCCAGGTGCCCTGCACTCTGAAAAAGCCAATTCTGTTGTAGCTCAGCTTATGTCACTAAGCCCTATTGGGCTTTATTCGTGTTGATTGAAATGTCACTCACTGCATAGGGCCCAGCTTAAACACGATTTTCTGAAATATATCTTTGGGGCCCACAAAAATAAACATGTTGCCAATCTATGAGTATAGCAGAATATTATTCCCTCCCTTCCTCCCTCCCTCTCTTCGTCCCTCCCTCCCTCCCTCCTTCCCTCTTTCTCTCTTTTTCTTTCTTTACCAGTTGTGTTTGGTTCTATCCTAAGTCACTGGGCTGTCCAGTGTCTGTCCTGGTCCTCCAGGCGGTGTCAGAGGTTGGCTTCCTCTTATGGATCTTAAGCTGGACCAGTCATTGGTTGGCCACTCCCACAATTTCTATGCCACTCATACACCAGGACATCTTGTAAGCAGGACAAATTGTAGGTTGAAGGTTATGTGGCTGGGCTGGTGTTCCACTCCCTTCATTGACGTCGTGTCTGGCTGTAGGAGCTGGCCGGTTCAGCTCCATATCCCTCATTGATAGGGGTCTTAGGGTCACCTTCATAGATTCCTTGGAAATCCCATTGCACTAGGCTTCTTCTAGTCTAGTGCTTCCCCAAGATGTCGCCAATTCCAGTTACCCACTATGGGTGGGGCCATCCCTGGGATAGTGGTCCTCCATTATAAGGAAGCAGGCTGGAGAAGCCATGAGGAGCAAGCCAGTAAGCAGCACCCCTCCATAGGCCCTGCTTCAGCTCCTGTCTCCAGGTTCTTGTCTGGTTTGAGTTCCTGCCTTGGCTTCCCTCAATGGTCTGTGATGCAGGCTATGTAAGCCAAGTGAACCCTTTCCTCCCCAAGTTGATTTTGGTCATGGTGTTTCATCTCAGCAAAGTAACCCTAAGACAGACATTACTGGACAAAATATATCAAAAATCTCAAAAATTTCCAAGAGAAAAAAGAAAGATAATATGTTTTAAAGGTTTCAATGAACAACAAGATAAAACAATTAGATACATCAGCTCACCTAGTAATATATTCTGAAATACATAATACAAAACCAGATGGAACTGAAAGGATGGACAGAACATTTTAAAATAACACCTAGAGACTTCAGCACCTTGCGTCGAGTAAAGGATAAAGAATAAGTAAGGAGATAGAGGGCTTAAATAACAATAAACCAGTAAATCTTATAGACTTATACACAAACTCTGCCCACTAACAGTACACACGTTTTCTTAATTATACATGAAACAAGCACCAAGACAGATCATAGACTAAGTAAAAATCAAATTGCCATAGGTTTAAAAAGATAGATATAATATAAAATATTTCTGTCTATGATTGAATGGAACTAGAAATGGACAATAAACAGGAAAATGGAAACATTTGCATATTTACAAAATCCAACAGTTTCCTCTCAAAGGAGCAACAGACCAAAGAGTAAACCACAAGGGAGATGAGAAAATACTTAGGGATGTTTAAATACAAACACAACACAATGCAGGTGGTTCCAGGAAAGCTTTGCCAAGAGGGACTTCGAAGGTGGAGATGCTTATACTGCAGAATACAAATGATCCCCAACTAACAACCTGATTTTACATTGAAAGAACCTGGGGAGTTGGGGCGGGGGAGGAAGATTAGAAGAAAGTAGAAAAAGAAAATAGATGAAAAAGCAAAGATAAACAAAAGAGAGAAAAAGAAAAGGTGTTGAAAATAAGAGTTGGTTAGCCTAAAAGAAAAACAAAATCGAAAAACAAACAACCAAAAACAAAATCAACAAAATTAACAGCAATGAAAAGAAATAAGACGATTTTCAAATTATTAAAGTTATATATAAAAGGGGGTATATAAATCAATCGCACAGCAGTAAAAACTATTATAGAGGTTTTTTTTACAAACGGGTGAACGACAGATGAAACAGTTGATTGTTTTAATTTCTAGTTTGTCTTTATTTTTAAGGTTTATTTTTTTAATTTTTGAGATTAGATATATTTACATTATTTCTCCCTTCTTTCCTCCCTCCAAATCTTCCCATATGCTCCTCCTCGATCTCTTTCAAATTCTTTACCTCTTCCCAATGTTTATGCATGCATATAAATGCATGTATATACAGATATTTTCCTAACTATAGCCTGTCCAGTATGTATAATGTTACTGCATGTATGCTTTCAGGGCCGACAATTAGTATTGTACAGTCAATTACTGTGCTTTTCCCTGGGGGAAGACCATTTTTCCCACTCTCAACAGATAACTTCTTAGATACAAAATCTACCAATATTAAATGTGAAGAAATAGAAAATCTGATTGGACCTGCAATAAATTTGAGGATTGAGTCAATAATCAAAAGAACTATGACAAAAACAAAACAAAACAAAATCCCTTCTGGACCAGAAGGCTGTGCCAGCAAATTCCACCAAGCAATTAAAAGACTATTGTCCTAATATATGTATGTGTGTGTGTGTGTGTGTGTGTGTGTGTGTGTAGCAACAATTAAAGAAAAAGAAATTGTAAATTTGAAAAAGAGTGTGCGGAGGGGTGTGTGTGGGAAGGTTTGGAGGGAGGTAGGGGAAGGGAAAATGATGTAATTATATTACAATCTTAAAAATGAAATAAATTACATAAAACAAGCCAAAAAAAGCTATTATCAATTCTTTTCCAATGTATTCAACAAACTGATGAAGTGAGAATAATTTCTAAGTCATAGAAAAACAATCAGAATGGAAAGGCAAATTACCTGCTTGTAGATGACATGACACCGTGTGTAGAAAACACTAATGAAGCTTTACGGTCTTCTGTGCATGAGTGGGCACAAACAAGAAGGCTATCTGAATACAAGAGACTGACTTGCTCAAGGATGGAATTCTGACACAAACTTCAACAAGGAGGACATTGCAGTAAGAGAAATGAGCAGACACAAACCAGACCGAAAAGGACAAACACCCTATGATTCTGTTTCTATGAGGCTCTTAAAATCATTAATACAGAAATATGTATATGCACATATACATACATAACACATAAAACATACATACATACACACATACATGAATATATGTACACACATACATATATGCATGCACACATACATGTGTACATATACATATACACATATACATATACACACAAATACACACATACATATATACAAACATACACACATGCATGCACACGCACAAACACACAAACATAGATACATATACAAATACACACATATACATACAAACATACATACATACATGCATACATACATACATACCAGGGCTGAGGAAAGGAGGATGGAGAGCTGTGCATTCATCCAAGTTTCAGGTTTAGGGTGACAATAAAGTTCTGGATGACAGTAATAATCTCACAACAACATAACTATATTAAATGCCACTGAACTGCGCACTTTAAAATGATTGATATTCTCAGTTTTATGCTGTGCACACTTTATGACAGGCAGCCAAGCCACAAACAGGAAGCAACACATCTGTAACAAACTCAGGAGAGAAAGAACCCCAACAGAGCTTGGGCAAGGAACCTGTGGGGAGATAGGCCATGGCCATGGGCCCTAGAAGACAGCTGGCCTACTGCTTTCATTCAGCTAATTGAACTAAAACAACTAGTACTGACCAATCATTACCCCCAGACTAGCACATCATGGCAGCACGCGCAAGCTCATGCTAGACAAAGCCCCAGATGTGCCAGCTAAGGAGCTGTTGGTAACTGATAGATGTGGGATACAAAGTCAGGCATTTTAAGGATGGGACCCATCTAGGTTGAGAGGCTCCAGTGGAAGGTCGTCATCCATCTGAGAGGACAGAGGCAGCACAAAGTGTACTTGATCCGTTTGGAGATAGACAAAAAGAGGACGCAGCCTTGGGTCAGAAGGAAAAGGGGCGGATCTGGGGGAAATTGAGGGAAGAAAGTTAATTGAATGTGATTGAAATATATTACAAAAAGTTCTCAAAGAACTGATAAAAATGAGAAAAAGGAACTAGCATGGCAATACAAAACTTAGCAAGTTCACTTAAAGAGAAATAGAAATGATTCTTAATCCTGGAAGAAAAATACTCCTGCACCTCATAGCTTAAAAATCCTGACTATGAATTATAAAATGAAAGTGACAGCATATTCCAATGGTCATGGGAGCAGAACCAATTTCAAGTGTTTGATGACATACTTCCTTTTAGTATTTAAATGCATTCTCTGGGCAAATGCTATGAAAGTAACACGTGCATGTGTTTCTTTCGTATGGCATTGAGCTAGTTATACTAAAAGCATATTTGCCAAGGGACATATTCCATGGATATTTAATATATAGCCTTGCTTTATAATAAACAAGACTGCAAACACCTATGTGTCCATAGTGGAGGTATAGCTAAATAACAGCGTGTCATCCTGTGGAGCTCCGTATAGGCCTGCAGAAATCGGTAAAACCCCTAGAATACGTTGAAAAAAATTGAAGTAAGAACCATGTATATGGCAAACTACTTCTGTTTACAAAGATGAGGATAAGGAACTCATTTGCTTTCTCTAGAAGGTGCCCGGGGCTACTAGTAGCGGGCACAGGGAGGGGCTGTGTAGATAGGCATATTTTTATATATTTTGAAATCTTCCTACTACTAAATTAAAAGGGCAAAAAATGCTACGATGTTAATATGTCTTGCTTTGCCATGATATTTTAAAGAGTATTTTGCTAACTGCACCCCTCTCTTTCTCTTATTTATTTAGCAAAACAAAGGATGGAACCCCAGGGCTTTACGCAAGCTAGAGAAATGCTATGCTTTTTGCTAGCCCACGTCTTCCAACTTTTTCACCAGTTTACAAATACTTCAGATAGGGTTTCACTAACTTGCCTAAGCAGGACTTAAACATGGGGTCCTTATGCCTCAGCCTACTGAGTGGCAAGAACTATGGGCCAGTGTGACCATGGGCTTGGAACTATTCATTGGAGTCAGGTGGCTTATTGTTTGGTAATACTTGAAGGCCGTGGTTATCTTTTCTGTAGACTCCATCAGTTGACAATAGTGTAACTGGAAGGATTATGACCCCACAAGTCACTTTCTGATTCACAAATGGCTGTTGACAAGTCTCAGCCTTGTACAGGCCCACTACAGGGTACCACAACCACTAAGGAATCGTGTTTGCAATGTGGGTACCAAGTTCTGAAGACACATTTTCTATCTCTCTTCCCTGTCTTCTGGTTGTCACATTCTTTTTGCCCCTTTTCCCTCAGCTTTCCTTGAGTCATACAAAAGTCCTATAAATGTCCAGCTTAGGACAGAGCACTCCACTCTCATTTACCCTGAGCATCGTGGGAGGCCACAGATCTTTGCATTCACCATTGCTCAATACAAAGAGAAGATTCTCTGATTAAGGATGAGAGTAGCACTTGTCTATGGGCATAAACATTAATATTTAGACTGCAATCTGGTACCATATCAATTTAGCTAAAAAAAATATGAGATTCTTCTCAGGCTATGATCTTCCCACAGCCATTTTTTAAAAAATTTTACGGGGTTAACAGTACTGATAATGTATTGCCTCCTATGTAGCAGGGCTCAAATCCAATCCAAGAACGGTTGGTTACTCCCATAACGGTCATGCCACTATTGTACCAATGGGCACAGCTTGCCTGGCAGGGGCACTGTAGTTTGTAATTCACAGGCTTCATAGCTGAGGAACACTGTTGGTGTTTTCTCTCCTCCAACAGCCTGCGTAACACCTTCTGGCACTATGAACATGGGAAGAAAGGTTCCACCTTGGCTTCCCCTTGGTTTCTTTATTACTTTCCACCGAGGCATGTGCAGTCTTTAGAAATGGGGACTTATCATCTAATTCTGGTGGAGACTCAAGAGCAACGGAGTTAGCCTATGTTGATTTGGAGGGTCCCCAGGGTCTCTGGCAATGTATAAGGAGGTATTCCATACCCAATGGGATTTCTGCTTGATAACGATGGTTTTTCTAAGAGAACCATTATCCAGCAATGCAGAACACTTCCCTCTCAACTACCTTTTAAGCTCATGTCTTCTAGTTGGCTTACAAGGTAGTGTGTTTCCATAGGGTTATTTTCTAGATCCTTCACTTTGCTTAACCATCTCTCCTCTCATCTCCCCATACCCCACCTCAACACCTGACTGAACTTTTCACCCCCCCCGATATTCCCCTTTCTCCACTTTCATATGAGTTTTTACTCATCACCCCATCCTAAAACATCTCTCTATGAGCATTTCCTTGGTTCATGACTTCTCTAAGTTCTCTAAGATAAACACACAGAACTAAACATGGGAGAGATTGATAACACGTGGTCTTTGTCTCTCTGGGTCTGAATTTCCTAGGTTAATATATTTTTTTCCTAGTTCCATCTGACTACTTGTACATTTCCATTCTTTCTTTTTTTTTCACATCTGAATAGAATGCCATTGTGCTCAAGTACTGCATTTTCATTACCCATTCATCACTGATTGACCTCCAGGATGTATGCATGTCCTACCTATTGTCAACAGAGCATCAGTGAATGTTAATGACCAAGTTTCTCTGTAAAAGATACAGACCCCTTTGGTTATAGTCCCAAGAGCTGTATAATCCAAATAGTGGTATTTCTAGGTTTTTAAAAAGACTTCCACACCGATTTCCACAGTAGATATATCAACATAATTATACTCCCACTACCGGTGATTAAAGCTCCCCCCTTCCCTACATCCTCGCCAGCCCCTGTTGTTGTTTGACTTATTAATAACAGCTATTCTGACTGGCGTGAGATACAATCTGAAAGTCATTTTGGTTGGATTTTCCAGACGATGAAGGATGCTGAACACTTCTCAATGTGTTACTAGGCATTCATATTTCTTACTTTTAGATCCTTCTGTTCAATTCTTTATTTTTGTTCTCCTTCAGCTGTTTTCTTTCTTGGTGTTCTTTCTACATTCTAGATATTCCCTGTCAGATTTACAAGCGGTAAATACTTTCTCTCATTCAAAGCTTGTCTTTTCTTTGAATAACAGTTTCCTTTGCTGTTTAGAAATTTTTCAACTTCATGAAATGCCATTTGACAATTGTTGGCCTTTTTTCCTGAGCTCTCAGCATCCTTATTAGAGAGTTCTTACCTGTGCCCATATCTTGTAGTATATGTTTCCGTTTCAGGTTTTATAAGTTAATGATGCATCTCAAGTCCTCATATCAACAAGAACAAACCAAACCACAAACTCTCAGACGAAAGGAAATAATTGAAATCAGAGAACAAAGTGATGAAGACAAACAAACACATCAATGAAGAGTTTGATCTTGGAAAAAATAGACAAAATTGAAATAAATAAATAAATAGACAAAATTGAATAAAGAGAAGGGAAACCCAAATCAATAAGTCTAGAGACAAAAGGGAGACATTATAACAGAGGATTGTAGGATATACATTAAAAATATACCCATAATTTTGACATAGATAGGGCTGATGATCTCCAGGCCCCGCCCTACTGAGGAGCTATTAGAAGTTGGTTGTGTGTGTGTGGAGGGGGGTCATCCCTTTTTGAGAATGTGTCCACCAAGAGAATGTTCCAGTGGATGACGTCACACCTGTACTGGCAGTAATAACAGGCCTTACTGAGTTAATAAAAAAAAATAAGAAAAAGGAAATGGGAAGAAGTTGTGATGGAGTGTGTTTAATGCAAATAAGGACCACTGTTAGGAAAACGGGTAGTATACAGTACATATTTCATAACTTCTCTGCCTTTGGCTAAAACCACGTGTAGTATATGTACCTCTCAGCTTAACAGTTTGAGACTGTCATGTTTTATTACATGCATGCATGGAATTCCCAGTAATTACAAACTGGAAAATTTAAAAGAAATGGTACAAATTCTTACATGCCCATGACCTACCAATGTTAAGACAAGAAGCGATTTAAAAAAAAAAAAAAGTTGAAGAGATTTATCACAAGCAACAAGATTGAAGCAGCCGCTGAAAACCTACCAACCAAAAAAAGCCCAGGTCCAGATGGATTCACCGCAGAAATTTACCAGACCTTTTGTGAAGAACTAAAGCCAATGTTTCTCAAGTTGTTCCATAAAATAGAAAAGAAAAGGTTTCCAATTTCTTTTTATAAGGCAGCATTATGCTGATTGCTAAACCATGGAAAGACACAATCAAAAAAGAAAATCATAGACCAATCTCCCTGATGAACACAGATGAAAAAACTTCTCAATAAATACTTACAAACTACATTCAAAAATACACCAGGATCAAGTTGGGTTCATTCCAGAGATGAAGAAATAGTTTAATACACGCAAATCAATACATACAATCCACCATATAAACGCACTTAATGACAGAAAGCACGTCTTCATCTCAGTAGATGCAGAAAAAGACTGGAAAATTCCAACATCCCTGCACAATAAAAGGCCTAAGGAATCTAAGGTTACAGTGAATATATCTTAACATAATAGAGGCTGCACACAGCAAACCCACAGCCAATACCATGCTAAATGAAGAATAACTCAAAGCATACCCACTAATATCAGGAACTCTATTAACCGTGTTCACTGTGTTCAATACCTTTCAATATAGTACTTGAAGTCTCAGCTAGAACAATAAGACAAGAGAAAGGACACAAAAGACAAACATAAAAAAGGAAGACATATTCGTATTTTCAGATGAAATTATTCTATTCACAAGACTCTCAAGACCTCAACAGATAATCCCTACAGCTCACAAACCCTTCCAGAGAAGTGACAGGTTACAAAAGTCACACACAAAATCAGTAGCCTTCCTAAACACCCAGGATAAAATGGCTGACAAGGTAAGCAGGGAAACAATGCCATCCATAATAGCCTCAAAAATACATTGGAATAAACCTAACCACAGAAGGAAAAGACATGTACAAGGAAAGTTTAAAAACACATACAAGAGAAATAGAGGAAAACACTAGGAGTTGGGAAGGCATCTCATGGATGAGCAAAATCAATACCATCCTTCTGAAAGCTTTCTACAGATTCAACACAATCTCAGTCAAAACTGCAACTTTATTCTTCACAAAAATCGAAAAAGAAACACCCAAGTTCATGTGAAAACCCAAAAGCCCCCTGATAACCAAAGAAATCTTGAGCCGTAAGAATTCCGCAAGAGGCGCTAATCTACCCGATTTCCAGCTATACTGCAAAGCCGGAGTAATAGGCACAGCACGATGCTGGTACCTAACAGACACACAGGGCAGTGGGCTAGAGTAGGGGACCCAAATATTAGCCCATGCAATGATAGCTGTCTAATTATCTCACAAAGATTCCAAAAATGTACACTAGAGGAAGACAGTCTCCTCCACAGATGGTGCCCGAGAACTGGCTGTTCACACGCAGAAGGAAGAAAGCAGGACAAAGACTTCTTGTATAGTTGTTAACATCCTTGGCCCCCCATTTCTCCTAGTCCAGGGCAGCATTCATGTCAAGTGGGGTGAGGAATATGAGCACAGAAGACCTCAGAGGAGCGAAGCTGTGTGGTGGAGTTAGGTCGGGAGTCTGCTGAGTAGCCTGGCAGATTGAGACTCCCGGGACAGAGAGGCAGGACCTAGAGACCCACACCAGTTGTACAGTTAGGACCAGGAGCAAGGTCTGTCCAAACAGATGGTGCCATTAGCAGGACATGCCATGGAGGAGCAGAGGGAGGCAACCCTGTCCCAAAGGAGAAGAGGGAGAACAGGGTAAAAATGTGGCAGTCAGAGCCAAGGAGAGCTCCCCAGGAACCTCTGGATTTCCTGTCTCTGCCAAGACTCTAGTTGGCTACATTATTATGCAAAGTACACGGATAGGTCAATGGCTCAGAGACACAGATGCACAGACTTAGCACAGCCTCTGTCTCGGATGTTTCTAGCTACTGGAGTTCTATTCTGCTTGGTGTTAATGGAGCTTAAGAACAGAGTTCCTTCTCACACGAGTCAGCTTGGAGCTTCATCTAGGGCCTTCATTCGTCGGAATCACAAAGAAACAAATGCATTTATTTATTTATTTATTGCCCTGTTTTTCTTTATGTCTCTGGAGAACCCATGTTTATATGTCCTAAATTTGTCACCCTTTTCAGGACACTGAGATTCTGGCTCATTGTTCAACAAGGCCCAAGTTTCAAGTAATACTTGGTTTGTTTGTCTGAGACAGGATCACGCCATGGAGCCCAACTGGCCTTGAAATGGCTCTCCTCTTTCTGTTTCTGAGCGCGGGGATTACAAGCGGGTGCCCCCATGTCTGAAAAGGAATGGTGTCTGCCCAAGGAGCTTCCCCTCTTTTTCTCTCTTCTTAAGACAGACATTAAAAGTTAAAAGCCAGAGCAGGGAATAGGAAGTGCTAATGAAAATGTCGCCAAGTGGGACTTTAAACCTTAGCATGTTGGAGCCTGACTAGGATGAAAGGCAGCAACCAAGGCCAAGTAGCTCTGATTTGAGAGGTTCCATGCCTTTCAAATGTCCTCCAAGCGTCACATAAAAAACACTGGGATTCATTTTGACCAGTGATGAGTCAAATTATTAAAAAAAAATAATAAAAAATAAAAATCAAACCTGAGCAAGCCCAGCTGGACAGCGGCACTCGGAGTCTGCAGTCAGTTGCCATGTGGAGCCAGCGCTGGGCCAATCTCTTGTAAGACAGATCTGGTTTCAATCTGTGTTTCTTTGGTTTTTATTTATTTTATTTATTTTTTTTTATCAGTGTTGGCCTAGATTTCCGAAGTTGAGTGGAAATGGAAATATTTTTTCTCTCCCTTGAACTCATCTGTCTCCTTTTATTTACATAATATAACATCTTTTCCCCCCTGAAGAATTCTGTTTTTGAAGAAGACAAAATGAAAGTAAAATAAATGGAAAATTTCCTCCTGGAAACCGTGAGACACAGGATCTTTCCTTCAGATCAACTCTCTAGGCCTCGCTGCCGCCGCCGCCACCAGTGTCCATGTGACCGACGAATGAGGCTACGGAACTGAGACCAGAGTCAAACTGTGTTTGTCAAGGGACTGGCTGAGCCCCACCCGTCCCCCAAGACAGAACAAGGGGACGTGTCTGTTAACCCACTAATATCCACTCTTGATTCCAAAGCGAGGAAAGCAGCCTGGATGAGAAGTCTGCCCAGTGCTGGCAGGAGAGGGCTTACCAATGCATCGAGGGTGTTGTTACCGTGGCCATTGGACTAATCCATCAACTCACGGCAGTTCATCGAGGTAACGGACGAGCACATTGCCAGTAAGAAAAGATTCCTAGAGAACACTTAATTGGAGCGCTATGTGTTTTTAATGACTGAAAATACAAAGAAGCAAAAGTGCCACACGCCGGTATCCATGCTCTTTCAGCCACAAGAGCCTATCTAACAATATTTAAAAAGTCAAGACGACGAGATGAAATTAGATTCTCCTGTTGTCTCAGAGCAATTATAGTATCTCTAGGAGACAGGGCAGGTGTGAGCTGGGGCGTGGCTGTACTCTGCCCACTGTATGATGTATCCTGATTTACTCCTCTAGGACATCATGGTCAACAGACAGCTTGCTGTTGTCTGCATCTCAATCTAGTCACACTGCTCCCGGGCCCTGTTCTGCCATCATCATTTATTCTTAGGAAGGTAGCAACACATCAGTACCCCTAGGCCATTTCATACTTGCTCCGTATTCAGTGTACGTGAGACCCGCCCAATGGAAACACTATCGTTAGGAAGAGAACTGATCTTAGCACAGAGCCCCAATCACTTCCTAACTCCAGCTTCTGGTCATGACACCACACACAGAGCAAAGCAATAGGACTTTGGGCTGATGGTTTCTGAAGGGATACTTTTACGTAAGGAACGACAGCCACTCCTTGTTGAGAGGATGGTCTGGCTGCTCTCCTAAATCCCACTCACAGAAATATTTGATTTTGGACAGAAACAAATTTTTTGACCTGAAGCACATTAAGGCCAGCTTCACTTAAATACAGCGTGTGTGGTAGCTAGCCAGCTGTGGGCCGCTGGCCTGTGACGACAGAGGGTGGGCACCAAGGAGTTGGGACGGCACTGCGGCTGTGTATCTGACATCCAGGAATGAGACCCAGGCTAGGGAAATGCAGAGAATACGGTACTGAGGCCTCAGATCGCTACAGATCAGGAGTGAAGAACAGTGCCCTAAAGTATGGCCACAAGGGACACACTGCACAAGAAACTGAAGGCTATACCTGCCTGGCGGGGAAATAAAAAGCGAGGATGAAATTTATTTATGGAAAATAAAACCCAGGAAACAGGCAAATTCTTCCAATTCTCTGTTGTGAAGAGACTCCTAAAACATTATCGGCTATTGCTATTATCCTTGGTTGACCCTCAGAGGTGGAAAATAAGACCTCATTGCTAAAGACACCATGCACTTTAGAAAGAAGAGTCCAGAGGCTCCTGAGTCAGAACTGATTTGAAAGTCTCCCCACTAAAGACCAGATTCCTGGTATCAGAAGGTGCCAGGAACGCTTCCAAAGGAGGAAAGCAAGCAATAATCCTACACAGATATGATATCTAGGGACCCCAACAATGACCAAGCATGGCATGATAAGTTTAACATTATGTTAGTGATAAATACCTGGATGGTAGCCAACATCTCTCTAATTGGACTTGAGCCCCATTCGAAGCAGAAGGAAACCATGCGTGGTGCTGGAAACCTAGATAGCTACCCAAGCCTAGTGAAGTCATGGCTCTTGGAGGATAACCTATAACTGTCACATTACTAAATCAGCATAATCCCAACCCCCAACCACAGTCTAAACATTTGTCCTTACACCCAAAGATAGGAGTAGTCCTCGTGCCTCATCAGGAAAGCTTGTCTCTATATCAAGAGGAAACCATTACAGAAGCTGCAACCCATGAAGATGCAGCACTGTGGAGCCCAGCCCTAGCTGGTACATCTACAAGACAGCTCCCTGCACTTAAGGTTCAAGGATCATTGGAAGAAGGGGCAGAGAGACTGTAACAGCCAGAGGATCAGGGAGTTTGCTATATGACTGTGCTTCTTAGGAATGTCAGGAGCTGTACCTACAAGTTCTCACCAACAGGACTGCCTAAACATGACCCAGACAATAGACATGCTCAAGGGGACAGGGAAAGCCCAGGGTATTTGAGCCCTACACAAAGAACTACAGAGTAAGGAATGCCAAGAGAGAGAGAGAGAGAGAGAGAGAGAGAGAGAGAGAGAGAGAGAGAGAGAGAGAGAGAGAGAGAGAGAGTTTTCCCCAGGAAAGAACACATTATCCATAGGTTATCCAGCATCAAAACAGCCAGTCCTGAAAACTTATATACAAGTAACATTATACAGACCAAGCAGATCATATTTATGGATATATATGCATAGACATGTATCTATATGCAAGCAATGACAATTAATGAATAAAGAGGCATGCATTTGAAAGAGAGCAAGGAAGGAATATATAGGAGAGCTCAGAGGGAGGAAAGGGAAGCGGTATTTGATATAATTATATTATCTCAAAAATAGTTTAAAAAGAAACTATACTCAGGTATCTCTTTTCAATGGTTGCTTGCTAGCTTTTTGTTACTATAACAGAATATCTGGGGCTTTTTAATTATTTTAAAAAGTGTTTGTTTTGATTATAGTTTTAAGCTAGAAGTCCAAGTAGCATGGAAAAGGCTCTGGCAAGGTTCCTTGGATTATTTTACATCATGGAAGAATGTGTATCACTCTTTCTGTGTTTTCTCGCCTTATCAATAAACATGCAGAATTTCACATGGGAGCTCTACTCCAATGGTGGCCTACTCTAGCCACTTCCTAGGCCTACTTATGAACACTATGGTTGGACTATCTACCTACGTAAAACCATTAACATAAGACTACAGGAATTATACTCAAACATGAGTTCTGCAGTAAACCATGCTCAAACCACAACCACCAGTTTTACTTGGAGTTCCTGGGGAAAAAAGTGTTTTTCTCTTTTGGTTAGTGGCAATGAGATAAAATAGTTTCCCAGTAGGTTGGCACTACAAGCCATTGTCTTCTGAAATTGTGTGACCATGTGTGGAAACTTGTGCTGATTCTCAAGGGTCTATGCTTTAGGACCATGATGCTGAGTCTTGAGGCAAGTTTATCTTTCTTGTTCTAGCTCTGATTCAGTGGTCAGCAACCTACATGCCCATTCTCTCTTCTTCGGCTTTGCTACAGCAACTGAGGCTGTCCAGTCCTGGTGCAGGCTTCCCTGTGACTCACTTGCACACCCCTCACACCACCTGCAGTCACACCTGTAAGGGACCGAAGGTTAGTGCTGAGGCCCAGAGAGACATCCTCATCTTGGCCGACTTCCAGTGAAGGCCCAGAGGCAAGCTCTTGCAGCACAGCCTTGGCTACCAGCACCAGGAAGTAGCTTTTCCAGGATGGAGGATCACAGTGCCAGGCAATCACTCCTATCCTGTGCTACCCTTCTCTCTCCAGCTTCCTGCACTGTCTTGCTCTCTCCCTGTATTGATAAGGCTGCTTGTTGGTTCCTGGCTGCTCAGCCCCAAAATAATCACATAGAAACAATATTAATTAAATCACTGTTTGGCCCATTAGCTCTAGCTTATTATTTGCTAACTCTTACATCTTAACCCATCTCTATTAATCTACATTAATCTATGAATCTATGTATTGCCACGTGGCTGTGGCTTACCGGGTAAAGTTCCGTCTGGCTCCAGTGGAGCTATACAGCTTCTCTCTGGCTCCTCCTCTTTTCTTTCTCCCAGCATTCAGTTTAGTTTTCCCCACCTAGCTAAGTTCTGCCCTGCTATTGGTCCAAAGCAGTTTCTTTATTAACCAGTGAAGCATACAGAGGGGAATCCCACATCATATCCCAACTTTACAACTACAACTGGCCAGAAACCTTTTGTACCCTTACTCAGAATGCAAAGTAAAGGAGTCTGCAATAAACTACGTCCCCTTTCACTTATCCAGGAAGCTTTGTCTGTTCTTCCATTGACTCTTACACTTCTACGAAGCTTATGCCCATCCCCTTGGCATGTGAGGCTACCCTGCTTTATGAGTACTACAAAGTGTCCTCAATATCCCTGAAAATGAAAGGCCCCTTGTCATGTGCCCTCTGGTGACGTCTTGGCCTTTCCTATGGGTTCTTCTTGCTTCTCTAATTTTACACAACCTCCCATGGTTTCAAATGATTTGTCTCTCCTGTTGTGCAAACATTGAATCCAATACAACCCTCACTTTTGTCTGTGGACCTGACACATACTAGACAATCAAAAATATTTGTTAGATGACTGATCAAGTAAAAGGGATTGATGTGGTATTTGTCCTTTCTTATGACATGCTTCATTACCTGTGTTTCTGCCTCCAGAGGCTCTCCTGGTAGAGAAACACTTGCTCATTTTCTAGTAACCAGTTATCTACTGAGGTCAAACAAATCCCTGTGAGGCCATTAGACAAAGATTTCATTATTTTGAGTCTTGGCTTTCTTCCCCTTTGAGAAATAAATCTCAATACTTCTGGTTCATTCTGGCAAATATGGGGTTGTTAGGATGTTGAAACTGATTTTTAAAGATCCTTTTTACAAATAATGACCCACACGCAACACAGTTTTAAAACAAAAGTTCCTGGGGTGAGTCTGTAGTAACTTTTATAGTTTCACAGATGACTGATGCTTTCTGTAGAAATTTCCTTCTTTCTAAAAGAAGACTAGATCTCAGAATAGCTATCGTTTATATAGAGATGATCATTTCATCCATCTAACCGTACACTCACTCTATCATCCATCCATCCACCCATCCATCCACCCACCCACCCACCCATCCACCCATCCATCCACCCATCCATCCACCCATCCCTCCATTCATCCATCCATCCATCCATCCATCCACCCACCCATCTGTCCATCCCATTTATCCATCCACCCATCTGTCCACCCATCTATCCACCCATCCATTCATCCATCTGTCCATCCATCATCCATCCACCCACCCACCCATCCACCCATCCATCCACCCATCCCTCCATTCATTCATCCATCCATCCATCCATCCACCCACCTATCTGTCCATCCCATTTATCCATCCACCCATCTGTCCACCCATCTATCCATCTATCCACCCATCCATCCACCCATCCATTCATCCATCTGTCCATCCATCCATCCATCCACCCATCCACCCACCCATTTGTCCATCCACCCATCCATCCATCCATCCATCCATCATCCACCCACCCATCCACCCATCTATCTATCTATCCACCCACCCATCCACCCATCTATCTATCTATCCACCCACCCACCCACCCGTCCATCCCATCCATTCCTTCTCCTTGTAGCTTGTTATTGTACACAGACAAACAATGACAATGCCACAATACGGTTAGATCTGGGAAGGAAAAGCAGACACTGTGTTGGTGGGAGAGAAAGGAACTGCTCCAGTCTGCACAGATGGCTGCTTTGGAAGCCCACACTGGGGTCTAACTACATTATTGGGAGTAGGTCAGTTTTCTGTGCATGTGTTTGCCAGCAGAGAGGGTGGAAGTGGGTGGTGGCTGCAGCAGAAGCAGAGGCATGGCTGGACCTCAGAGGAAAGAAAGGGAACAGAGGGGCTGGAAAATAGGGGTGGGGAAACAGAGATGAAAAGGAATAGACGAGGAAGAGTTCTCTTAGGAAAACTTGACTTCACCCGCAGAACAATATGGAGACTATGAAGAGCTTTTGTGGAAAAGCTGATTACATTGATTACATTTGACATTCAAAATGTTGCTTACCCTTGTGTGAGAACAAAGGGTAGGAAAATAAGAAGAAAAGGACTGGTCTTCATGGTAATCAGGTCAGAAATTGTGGGGCTCAAGTTTGAGGAGCCTTGGCTTGAATGAGGAGACACAGATGGACAGAGGAGTCAAGAGGGAAAGGCTAGAGATGCCCTTCCCCTTCTTCAGAGAGGGTGGTATTGAAGAAAAGTCATTGCTGTTACTCTACATTCTGGCTCTAATTAGAAGGAGGAACTGCCATTCACTGATGGAGACACAAGGGCAAAGAGAAGGCCTACTGTGGACTGTCATACCTGAAGGAACTCTATAAAGAAAGGAGATAAGATCTGAAGAATCCAAAGGCTTCCACGAAATTCAACCTTAAATCAAAAAGCCTGAGGCTGAAGTTGTGGGAGGGAGTCAGGACAGGGCAGCGTGGTGCTTACAATGCTCTCAGAAGGAGAGGGTTGGGTGGCCAGAGCAAAGCCAACGGTGCCAAGCATGGCTGTGTCAAACTTGTGGAGCGTGGTTTTCTATGTCCCAGGATTAAAGGGACTGCAGCAGCTAGAAATGACCATCTTCTCAAATATGTATATGTTGTCGCCCTTGACTCTGCACTGGGGTCTAAAAACTTCAAAACACATAAAGACAAGGATCCTCCTTCAGAAGACACATGTCCTAAGAGCCTGATGTAGTCTCTGAAAGCTTGCGCTTGCAGATAGTACTAGGCTTTTCCTTAAATGACCATTTTATAAAATTTATTCAATGAGGTATGGTAAGAGATTACCAATAATTAATAACATAAAAGAACAATGAAATGGGTTACTACTAAGTAAAGTCAGACTTACTTGAACCTAAGCTGTTATAGTACGGTGTCATTTATGAGAACCAAGATGACAATTAGTATGCGGCTATCATGGTCACCGTGGCCAGAGGTCCAGTGAACCGAGGCAGTGTGTCATCTCACCACGCTGCTCACAGAGTGCACAGATTTAAAGCCATACATTATTTACTTCTGGCATTTTCCACTTAAGAATTTCTGAACACAGTCGGCCCCAGGTAGCTGACGCCCCAGCAAGTAAAGACACGGATGAGAAGGGAGGACAGAATGGTACCTGAGCCGAAAGAGCATATATAAATTAATCAGGCCATAGAGCTGCCTCCCCACTGTGTCCTGTGACCACCACAGAAGAGAAGCCAGCCCTGACTGCCTCAACCAAGATGAAATGCAGCTTCGAACAAAATGTTGGGGGACCCCAGGAAGGAGTGACTCCTGGCTTATTTCTAGGACAGGACACAGACACTGTCCCAGAGGAAGGGAAGGACTCTTTGAGTGCTGTAGGGACATGGCTGGAGCCATGATGAACAAGTGGACGTCCCATTTACTGAAATGATACTTTAGCAGCAATCAAGACTTCGTTAAAAAAGGAAGAAAAATAAATTTCAGGTTAGATGCCAGAGGTCTTGAAGGATGGAGGGCTTGGAGTCCATCCTGTAGACACTGGATGTCAAGTGACAAATGCCCAGTCCACTCCCGTGTACTCATATCTCTGTGTGGCTGCAGTTCAAATCTCTTCCAGGTCATATCAGAGAGGGGACATTTCTTAATACCTCTGACTGCTCCTCAGAGACTAGTTTGGTGCCTTTAATGCAAGTATTTTTTGCAGAGTATATCAGTGGCCTGGGAAAGGTGGCGATGGGGCACATTCAACAAGAATAGACTAGCTGATGTTTATGGTGAATTTTATAGGTACAGCAGGGTGCAGTATTGAGGCCTCCTCTTTCTTCTGAGTAGCTACCTTTGTTTATTTCACCACCAATGAACCAGACATCTTGTCCTTTCTGCCGTTCAACAAAAATATTCATTGAAATCTTAGTTGATCAGGAAGAGTAAGAAAGAGCTATGCAAAGGTTTGGGGGGCAGGGAGTAGCAAGGCTCTCAAAGGATGATTACTGAGCAATTTGAATAGGATTTGTCAAGTGGGCACAGAACATGAGAGATGAGAGAACCCTGACACAGAACAGAGTTCTTCTTCTGTTTAAGAAAAAAAAAAAGGCTAAGACCAGGAGCCTAGACAGCTAACTAAGTAGGGGGAAGGGAGCAAGGTGGGCATGGAAGGCAGAGGAAAATGCTGGAGGGAGAAGGCTGGGAAGAAGCCAGCTATAGGGTAGACACAGGATAGAGAGGCAAAGGGGGAGGGGCAGAGGTCCATTCTGAGCTAGTGTCTGGGAGTAAGGCGTACGGCTTGCAGCCCTGCTGGGGTATGTGGGTGTCAGTAGGATCCTAATCTACCATTTAGATAGATAGGTAGAGATAGATAGATAGATAGATAGATAGATAGATAGATAGATAGATAGATAGATAGATAGATGGATGGATGGATGGATGGATGGATGGATGGATGGATGGATGGATGGATGGATGGATAGATAGATAGATAGATAGATAGATAGATAGATAGATAGATAGATAGATAGATAGATAGATAGATAGATAACAAGAAACAGCAAAAAGGCAGAGGAAAGCAACTAAAAGCATTTAATATTACCAACAGAGGACTGCATCTTTTTTCCTCCTTGGAAAATATTTCAAAATCTAGAATTGAAAAAAAAAACCCACACACATAAAGTGGATTTAGAGGCAGCTTAAATGAAAACGGACAGCTCCGGCTTCCTGGCAGGCAGAAGCAAGTTGCAGGGAGAGACAGTGTGAGGGACGCCACCCGGCAGCAGGCTCAGATAAAAGGAAAACTGACACCGGCACTGAGTCACAGGGCAGCAGCAGCTGCGGAATTGTATTTACTGTTCTAGAATGTACCCTGCAATTTTAAATTATAAATACATGGGATGTCACCAAACACTAGTGTCTGTCTGGCACCGTTTCTGAATTGTGCCGGGCAATGAATTAAGGGCAGGGACATGAAACTGAAGACAATGTGTGTCCTGGCCCCGAGAACTGCCAGTTCTGTGAGAGCCCAGACCTGGAGAGCAGCCCCATCATACCAGGACACGGAGTGTGGGCTAGTGGGATGAAAGAAAAGGAACAATTAATGCTGTGCCCTGGAGATGAATAGAGGCTTAAACAATAGATGGATGCAGAGTGGTTTGGCGTTAGAGTGTTCTCTCTCAACTCCAGCCATGCCCACTGAATTAGACCTTCTGGGAAAAGGACTTTTTCAGACCAAAGGTTTTCTTCTGTGCATTAAGGTGGAGCATTAGAAATGCCTAGGATTTCAGAAGCTGGAGGATGAAGGGAAGTGGAGGCCATTTGAGGTGCAGATGTGTCTGATGGAGCAGGAGAGGACATTTGAAAGTCAGCCTGAGGCTTACTACACAGCGATTCCTGACCCGAGCTTCCCAAATCACTTACAGAACTATGTACATACATATTGGTCTGCTTCTGTTTCCAGAAGGTCATAACGATGGAGCCTTGTGTGGGGCTGGAATGTTGTGAGCTCTCACAGGGATGCTATCTGTGTGCCTGGCTCTGAAGCACAGCGGGGCTGGGCACAACTGATTACACAGGCTAGAACTCAGGATGAGCTACAGGGAAGCATTACACCAAGGCCCCAGTGCTGGACACAGAGTGCTGGACACTATAAAGCATGTCAGTCAGCACCGACTATTAACGGCCTCAGTGGTTCGAATTAAGAAGTGTCACAAGTCCGTGCAATGGGAGCTGCTGTATGCATCAACTAGGGAAATCCTTAGCCATTTCCTTCCCACCCAGAATTCCAAGGGCCCGTGGGAATCAGTTCTATGAAAGCACCACCTCCACACACCTGGACAGAAGCATGAGCTCTCAGATAACTGCATAAATATTTGGAGAATGTCAAGCCAATTACACGCCTGTGCAGTATGCCCCCACGGATGTTAGGATAGGAAGAAAAGTAGAGAACATAGTGTTTGGCTAGCCCAATATTACAGAGACAGAAATGAGAATCCCAGCGCAGTTGCCTGAGGGTAAGCAAGCCAGTTAATGACAGTGTTATCACATGCAGTGGGACTAATGGAAATCAACCTGTTGGCATTCCAAAAGGGACGCCAAAGTGCCTGCTACAAGTTCATGATGTCATCTCTTAGCCTTAAAGAATCTGAATACTTTATATCACCAACACCATAAGGACAGATTTACAGGATTTATCTTTTCCCAGGACAATAAAAAGTAATGCATTGATATTACCTTCAGATCTTGATTAGGGTTATAATGATATGCTTACAAAAGCATTTCTGCATTGTCACAGATAGCCAGATATTTATATTATATCTATTTTTCCCTATGTGTTCAAAAGTGTAAAGCTGAAACATAGGGAAGAAGTTTATCTTGCCAGGTTATACAGAATTTAAATTGTAGATGACTCAAGATACTCTATGAATTAGTAAACTTCTACTGTACAAAAGAAATAGAAAACACAATTCCCCCCAGGTCAGAGTTTAAGGGATTTTCTAATGTGAAGTTTCTGCATGTGTCCTTAATCATTTATTACACTTTAATGGGGACAAGGGATCAATTTTCTATCAGACTATAGTTTAGGAACTTCTTGTCTTGACCCAGACTGAAGTGATAATTTTAGTCACATTCAAAAATAGATTCTATTTCTCTCAGTCATCCTCAGGTAATTCAAGAATGTACAAAGGGCTTTAAACCCATTCAAGGGATTAAAAAGCCATTGTCTTTTGAATACCTACTAGGATCCATGCTTTCTATACATGCCACTTAAATGACTGTTCCTAAAAGTCTGTGAGGTGGTATTCTCTCTCTCTTTTTATTTAGAGAAAGAAATTAGGGTACGTATTCCAGCTGAAAAGCTAATGAGTAGCAGAGCTCTGTCTAAAACTCCATTTACTTCTTTTTTCTTTCTTCTTCACCTTCTCCTTCTTCACCTTCATCTCCTCCTCCTCTTCCTTTGAGAATTTCAGACATAAGTGCTATATTTATATCATGTCTACCCTCCCTCCTTCTACCCCTACAACTCCTCTTGTATCACCCTGACTCCATCTTAAATTCATGACCTCTCTATAGTTATTGTTACTATATACATATATGTATATATGTATATGATTTATACATACAAACATACACACACATATATATACACACAATACAATCTACTATGCCCATTTCTTGTTGCTCCCGTGCACATGTTTAAGGCTGGCCGTCTGGAACGGATTCTTTCCCCTCTCTGTACCCATTTATTATCTGTGTCCCTCCACCCAGGATGGCCCTTGAGATATTTCCCTCACCCATGCTGGCCTATTGACTGGTGTGGTAATAATGTACAGCTTGTTTAGGCTCATGCATCTCATATTGTTGAGATTTGATATGTGCAACATTCCTGTCATGTCTGATAGACACTATCTCTTAAGGTCCTCTTCAGGCCTTCCATTGTTAGCCACTGTCTGTTCTATCTTAATTTGGATTTTGTATGTATTTCTATTGCTTTGCTTAGGAAAAATAATTAAGTAATTATCTTTTTCCACATAGAAATACACAAGACTATAAGGATGAACATGTTTTTATGCATCTGTCTTATCAGGGCGCATGACTTATTAAATTGAAGCTTCTACCACACCCATGATGGGCACTAGGGACAGGAATTTGAACAAGCTAGACATGATTCCTGCCCCCACAAGACATTGCTTCTATAAGAAGAATAGTGAGCTGCAATTAATACAGTGAATATCAAGGCCAGGATTCAACAAGCAGATTTTTGCTTTGAAGCACAGATGTCCACACTCAAATGTTGGAGAGGTAGATGGAGGCATACTGAAGGGAAAGAGATATCCATGCTGAGGAGAAAGGGCTGATTCTGAGGTAGCCAGGTATAGAGGGGAAGTGAGAAGAAGAACAGAAGAACATACCAGAAACAAGAGAGCTGAAAATGGGATGGGGCATGAGAATAGTAGAGCGTTGTGGGGCTGCAGACAATACCACAGGGGTCTTTGAGGCTTCCAGGTGGGCCACGTCAGGAACTTAAGCACTAAATGGCACAGATGCTTCCTGAAAGACACTTCAGCTGCAAAGGGCAACACCATTTAAAGACTTTGTCCAAAAAGGACACTGCCATCCTATAACCAAAGTGAGGGTCCTGGGGCCTGAGATACCCAATGGCAGCAGAGGCAGAGAGGAGGTCCAGCAGGTAGAGGAGGGTTAGCTTCTAATCAGCTCTAAGAGATGAAGGAAGAAGATGCACAGTGAGCCTCGGTTTCTGGCTTAAACAACTGTGTCAAGCACAAGCCCAGTTTCTGGTCTAGACATGGCTGAGTTCAGTTTGGAGTGTCCCATAGCTGAGGTGCATACGTTCCTTAAGCAGATGAGCTCCAAGGTGAGCATTGACCTTGAGATAGACCATGGAAGTCATCAAAACCAGGGATGCTCGACAAAAGGGCTCCAGGGCTCCACGAGATAGCTTTTCAAACCACAGTGAAAGAGGAGACAGAGGTGGAATCAAAGAAAAGAGGTGAGGCCAGAGGGAGGGCCACTGTGGAGAGGATGCCCCTGAAGCCATGGGGAAGACGTCCTGAGGGCGGGAGGAGCTGCAGAGACCATCCACATCCCCACAGAGGCAGAGTCCTGAAAGGGCTCAGCAGTGATGGAGTCAGAGGGAACAGAGATTAGTGCAGGCCACGAGGACAGGCACGCTGGCCTGTCAAACAAAGACCCGAGGCTGGAGTTGATTAATGAGAAATGCACATTGTTAACCCTAATCCAGGCTAATCTTTAAGCCATCTAGATTCAGGGCTTGACAGAACCATCTTTCTAGTTTATTTCCATACAGCTGAGGCTAATGAGGCTGGCGGGCACATCTGCAGGGTAGACTCAGGCTTGCTGCAAACTCAGGAAGCAACGCCAGAGGCAGGGACTGAAGGAGACAAAGCACTGGGTCCATGAGTCACTAACTCTCAGCGATGCTCCGAGCCATGTCCTCTGTCACCTCTGACAGGAGCTGCTCTCTCTGGCAGGGGGCCTGCCTTCCATGGCGTTCTGCGTGGAGGTAGCTAAGTGGCAATGTTCAGACAGTCTGAGAAGTGGACAGAGAGGAGAACACTGATCGCCATGGTAACTCTCGGAACGTCCTCTGTAGACAAACAGTGGAAGCCGAGAAGACAAAGTCATTGCATGCATGACACAGGTTTGCTCAGCTCTCTCCAGTAGGGTCTGCTTCTCACCCCACCCCCTGCTCTTCTTCCCCCAGTCTCTTTTCCTTCTTGGCTCTCTCTTCCAGCAGTACCCTCTGTCTATCACTTCCCTTTCTGCCCCATCCTTCTTCAGATATTCACTGAGCATTAGCTAGGAGCCATTGCAATGGAGATTCTGTCTGACACATTTTCCTCTCCCATCCTCCTTGCTTCCTCCCCACACCCTGTCCTTTTCCTCTTCGTCCCTCCTTTGCTTTTTCTTCCCGTATCAGACACACACCCCTCTTTTTCTCCTCTCTCCTTTCCTCCGTCCCTGCCCTCTCTTCCACTCTCTGGGGATCAAGCCCAGAGACATACGCATGCCTGGGAAACACCTAAAACTTTCTACAGAACTACAGTCTGGCTACCACTTTCTTTACAAATCCTCTGTGTCTGTCCAGATCTCTAAGTCGTTTTGGCAATGAAGTCTAAAATTCAGCTTTTCCCAAACTAGACTCACCATCTTCAACATCAAATTGATTTTTCCATTGAGTATTTCCTGCCTTTCATTGGTTACATCAACTACCACTTGGCTACTGGAGTCCCTAGGTCACAAGAAGCTACTCTGTTGTCTCCCAACTCCTACAATAAATTGGTGAGTCAAACTCCCAAACTCTTCCTCTGCAGAATCACAGGGACTGAATCACACTTCCAGCCTGCTGTCCTGCAAACCTCCCTGCCTCTAGCCATGGTCCCTTATTTCCAATCTTGTCTTACCAACTACTTCATGATGCTATTGAGACTACATGTTTTTTCTCAAATCTGATCAGACAAACTGATAAACTTTCCATATTTTGCTACAGCCCACAAGCTACAGCTGATGCTCTAAGTTAGCGCTGCTCAAAACAACTTTTAAGTACTGGTCTCTGGGGTGTCACTGCACCTCATAGGTGCAGCCGTGTGAACATTTGGTCCCCAGTTGATGCTGTTCTTTGGAGGATGCTGTGGAGAAATTCAGCCTTCCTGGGACACATATATCACTGAGAGCGGACTTTGAGGGTTCACAGCCTCCTCTCACTTTTTTGCTTCATGCTCTCAGCTGAAATATGACCTCTTGGCTGTTGCTATAATAGCTTGCTGCCATGATTCGGCTGCTATTATGAACTCTTCCTCTGGAGCCATAAACCAAAATAAACTCTTTCTTCTGAAAGTTGCTTTTGGTAATAGTCATAGTAGCAGAAATATGACTAATAAAGTCAGTATCCACTCGTGTGTGGGCCAGGCATATCACTCCTAGCTTTATATGAATTATCATACCTAATACTAAGAATGCTTGCATTTTATATACTATTAAAATATTAAGTTTATTTCACGTGTATATTTTTGTCTCCTTACCATTTCTACCTATGACCATCACTCTATGTCTTATTATAACATAATAACACACATATAATTAAGTGACCATCACTCTGTGTATTATTATAACATAATAACACACATACAACCAAGTGACCATCACTCTATGTCTTATTATAACATAATGACACACATAGAAGCAAGTGACCATCACTCTGGCTGTGTCTTATTATAACATAATAACACACATACAACCAAGTAAAGGGTGGAGTTCAGTACTTGAAAACTGAGCAGGAATTTATTGAGACAGCACATTCCTGGCAAAGGGACATGGCTGGCATCTATCAAACACAGTAGAGAAAGTCCTCACTTTGCAACACAGAAAGGACAGCCAGATATCAGCTGCTGAAGAAATGCAGCAAGATGGAATATTTCAAACTGCTTAAACCAGTCTCATAAAGAGACTTCCTCCACTGCCAGAGGTTGTGAATAGCCTTCTCCTGGCCAGTCATCCAGAAGAAATTCTTCACATGATTGATGAACATGGTTTCCACTCTGGAAAGAGAACCATCTTTCTCTACTTTTGCTTGCAATTTTGCTGTAATACTTTTTACAGAACTTGGTCCTTTTAGTATTTAGGAGTTTTCTCTCCCCCGCCTTTTGAAAGATTATTGACATTTTGATCTTGTTGCTGATGGAATTTAGTCTTTATCACTCTGGTTTAATTTCTGTGTGTTTTTGGCTGATATATTGTACAGATTTTGTCACTGGAGCTTTTCTTCCGTTTCCTCCTCATCAGAATCATCTCCATCAAAAATCATCATCTTTATTAACATCTTCCTCTTCTCTAATATCATAATCTTCATCATCATCTTCATCACCATCATCTTCATGGTCATCATCATCATCACCTTCATCTTCATGATCATCATCTTCATGGTCACCTTTGTGCTCGTCTCCTTCATGATCATCTTCATCATTGTTATAATCTTCATCAGTTACTTTTTTTTCTGTGGAACTTTGTTACCACATCCAGGGGCAAATTGCTTTCCATATACACTTAAGAGTTTTATAGCTTCTTCATCTTAATTTCTTGAATCTGTTTCCTCCTCTACAGTTCCTAGGTGCTGTCCACTAAAATGCAGAGGCTCTGAACCACACTTCAGCCTTAAAGACCACAGGTTGGTGTGCCATTTCAATGATCCCAAGGGAAACTGATGGCTGCACAGACATTTTCGAAGCTGCTAGTGTTAATTGGAACTGCCTTCATAGTTCATCGTCTCTACCTCAATGATGCGTACTCTTTTGTAGCAGATCGCTAATCTGATCATTCTTAAAGATAACTAATACTAATTCCATCATTATCCATTAGAAAGTGATCATCTTGGTTGGCATTTAGTTCACAACCAAAAAAGATAGTTCCAAGGCCTCAGAGGGCTCATATCTGAATCTGGTATTTATGCACTCTAGTGAGAAAGAAACCAGGTAGAGAAAACCGACTACAGATCCTTAGAACATCTGATGCTTTGCAAAAGTTAAATTACAGAGATTAATGCATTTGGCTTAGTGTCACCGGCTACATAAGGACCCCATATCAAATGCAGAGGTTGTCCATCTTAAAATGATTTAATTTTTCACTTTGTTCCTACAGGTTGTATACCTGAGCACACTCCTATACTTGGTGCACAAGGAAGGAAGACTTGCCACCACTGACATTGTGTGGTTAGACCGCAGGCTTAGAAACGTTGAAGGATTCCTAATGTTTTCACTTCTTACTTCCAGATCTCCTAAATCCCTTCAGCTTTGGGATACTCACTGGATGCTGTGAGAATGTTAAGATTACAGTTGTAAAGTCTTTATTTAGGAGGGTGTGGTAACAGGTAGTCAGGGCTCAGCACAGACGACCTCATTCCCTAGGCTCCAGATCCTGTTCATTTCCAGTAAAGATGCACTCTACTAAGAGCTTGGAAGAGATCATTTATGTGGCTACACGTACTGGCTTCTATGGGAGACACTGCTGGGGACAGCTAATACCATTCACTTTGGGGGTAGCAGTAAAAGTAGAAAAAGTAAGAAAAGTGGAAGGCCGTCTTACATCTGCGTATACCACCTGAAGGTGTGTTGGGGGGGGATCTCAGAATGCTTTATACCTAGAGTCCATAAATATCAGATGGAAGAGAGTAAAAGGGAACACAAAGTAAGTCTCATTTCTTCCCCTTTAATAGAATGGGTGAAGAGAAAAACAGAAATACATGGGTTGGTTTCTCATGGAAGAATCTAGACTTTTAGGAAGAGAGAAAATAAATAAATAGTATGCAAAAGTACAATATGCTACAAGAACTTATTCAGTACCCTGTTCATCCTTTGTTCCATTTTTACCAGAAAAAAAGGATCCCCCTTTTTTTTCTGAAGCGTAGTGGCAGAGACTGTAAATGTGTAAAACATCTAACAAAAAGTGTTTACACATCAGGGCGGGGCTAGCATCACACATGATGCTCACTTGGTCACTAACTATACTGGCACAGAGTACTACTATTCTAGTTGGGAACTACAGACAGACATGGGAAGGAATTTGCCTGAGTCTGGGTAGTTGCTGAGTGGCAGTTTTCTTAGTTGGGATTGATACACAATGCCTGTGCAAACACACAATTACTATACCATTGCAACTTCACCATTCTCAGTTTCTTGCACCCACACAGCAGCTCACAACTGTCTATCACTACAGTTTCAGATGATCTCAGGCCCTTGTTTGGCCTCCATGGGAAAATGACATATATGTGTCATACGTATGTGCAGATAAACACTTATACATATAAAACATAGAAAAATAAATCTTAAAAAAATAAATGTACTTTCTTTTTTATGCAATTACAGAGATTCAGTGAAGACAGTCAACATTTTAGCATGAGGATGGAGAGGTTCATGAGATTCCATTCCTAACTTCAAAGGATTGGGCCACTGGTGGCTTCTCGAAAAGGGAGAGTCCAGTCGGTTTTATTTAAGAGTATGGTTCATGGCCAACCATACTACAGTGAACAGCTCTATACCAAGGAATATATAGACAGTACGAATTGAAGTCAATGGGTCATTAAATGGGAGAGAGGGAGAGGGAGGGAAGAAAGGAAGGGAGGAAGAGAGAACACAAAGTTAGATGGAGTTGGGAGGTGGGGGTAGCTTAGGGCTTCTATTGCTGTGAAGAGACACCATGACCACAGTAACTCTTTTTTTTTTTTTTTTTGGTTTTTCAAGATAGGGTTTCTCTGTGGTTTTGGAGCCTGTCCTGGAACTAGCTCTTATAGACCAGGCTAGTCTCGAACTCACAGAGATCCGCCTGCCTCTGCCTCCCAAGTGCTGGGATTAAAGGCGTGCGCCACCACCGCCCGGCTACAGTAACTCTTACAAAGGAAAACATTTAATTGGAACTGGCTACAGTTCAGAGGTTTTTATCCATTGTCACCATGGTAGGACACTGTGGTGTGCAGGCAGATATGATGCTGAAGAAAGAAGGAGCTGAGAGTTTTACATCTTGCAAGCAACAGGAAGTGAACTGTCTCACTGGGTGTGGCTTGAGCATATATGAGACCTCAAAGCCCGCCTTCCCAGTGACATACTTCCTCCAACAAGGCCACACCTCCTAGTAGTCCCACTTCCTTTGGGGGCTATTTTCTTTTAAACCAAGATAGGTGGATTTGGAAAGAGTTGAGGGAAGGATATATAGTAAGCATCAGAACTGATAAAGTTGGTCATTGTTACCACCCTGCTATAAATGCGCCTCACTTCCCATTTGCCAACATTCTTTAGCTATTGACAAAGTAATGGCATTCAATTTTTATTTTGGAAGTGTCAACTGTTGATTTCTTTTTTTTAAAAAAAATGAGGGCCTGGGTCTGCGTTTAAGAAATATAAGCTAATGATCAAATCACAGTTGGGGGCTCCTGATTTTCCTTCTCACCATCATCTCACAAAAACGGAGTGAGACCCAAATCTTCCGACTGCTTTTACATTACAAATACAGCATGTGCATTTGCATAAATGGCTTTTCAGGGCACGAAGTAGAAAATGAATCTGTCATTGCTGTTCCCTAGTATATTCTAGGATATTGCTTTGTTAAATCACAGCCCCTAAAAGCCCACAGAATCACAAAAACTGCTTTCTTGTTCCCCTCTGAGGCACATTATCTGAAAGAAGCCACTGCATAAATACTGTCTATGATAATTAATTAGTGCTGGCCATATTCATTTTTCTAAACCAAGAAACAAAACTTATGACATCCCTTCCCCCAGTTCTAGTTAAAATTAATGTTGCCAAGATGAAGTCAGTTGCTGGATGATGCTTAGAATAATTCTTTTTTTCTTTCTTTCTTTTTCCCCCCTAATTACTCAAATCAATGAATATTTAGAAAAGGCCTCATACTCATTTTGGTTGCTCATTTTACACAACAGGGCAGCTAATTAAAACCATGACACATTTTGGCAAGGAGTTCATGATTGTGAAAAGGTCACAGACTTGAAAGTAAAGTTCAGGGTGCCTCCCACATTTTGCTAAAGAGTCACATGGTGTATTTAAAAATGATTTTGATTCTTCTCTTGCAAACAGCGACTTTCTTATGTGAGTAGGGCTCCCCATCACGGTGCTACTTCCCCTAGGGTAGCCATACTCATTGGATCCCTTCAAACATAGCGGGAAACTCACAATTAAAAAGGGGCCTGAGAAAATTGGTTTTTTTTCCCCCAAGTAAAACCAAAACAAAATTCCAAACATTATCACACAGAACTGGACCACTAGGCTGTGCAGTCCCTGGGGAGCTGCTGGGCTAATCTCCCAAGCAAGTTTGGCAAACAGACACTTCACAGCCAGTGACCCTTGGCAAAAAATCGCTTTTGTTCCTCTCTCTCTCTCTCTCTCTCTCTCTCTCTCTCTCTCTCTCTCTCTCCCTTCCTCCCTCCCTCTCTCTCTTTCCCTCCCCCCTCTCTCTTGTTCTTTTCCTCCCTCTCTCTCTTCCTCTTTCTGATCAGTCAGGGCAGAGAATGTCCCCATCCCTCCCATCCCTCACCCACCTCATGTAACTGTTTGCTTAGCGAGAACCCACCTTGAGCCCAGCCTCCACCTTCTCAGCTCTGAGTGCACATTCCGGCCTTCCTCAGTGTCTACGTGGTACTGTTCCCAGGCCATCGCCGAGTGTGGCTCAGCACGGCTCAGTACTTTCTGGACTTCTCTGCATTTTACCGCTGGTGAATATTTTGTGCCTCCTGCCTCCTCTGTGTGGTGACTGACAGAGTAACAGCCACGTGGTTTACACTATTATCCTAAATTGTGTCAGCAGTGGATGAGTAAGACCCAAGTGTGTCTGAAAACCTGTCACCGTGCTACTGGATGTCCCTTCTGTGCCATTTTCTCCCACTGGCCCTTCTGCAACGGATGCTTTTATATATAAAAGGGATATCAAAGCCGCACAACACAGAAAGAGACTAACATTGGTGTGCTGGGAAGGAGGAAAGGAAAAGGCATGGCCTATAAGGCTTTCTTTATGCTACTAGCTTATAGCAACTGAACAAAATGAAGGGGTTCACTGTGCTGCTTCTAAATATGTATACCCTGTATTCTGATAACATACACACCTTCTGTGTGACCTTTAATTTTTCTCTGATGCCTGTTCTCTATATCCATTGTTCCTTCAATTCCCCAGTGTTTCTCCCTTTAGCTTCATCTCTTTTTCTGTTTTCCTAGATATCACAAATCAGAAGAAAACCACAGGATATTAGTCTGAGTCTGGGTTATTTCACTTAACACGGTGACCTCACTTCCGTCTGTTTCCTGCAAACACGTTGATTCTATTCTTTATAAGGTGGAGTAAAGCTTTATTCGTTGTGTGTATTTACTATAGTTTCTTTATCCGTCTATCTGCTAATGACTACCCGGGCTGGTTCAGTAATTTGGTAAGCAGATACGTCCACAATCAGCTGACATTCGAGGGGGGGGGGGGCACGTGCTCCGAAGTAGTATGACCCGGTCACACGTAAGTTTACCTTGTGTGTTGAGGAGCCTCCAGATTGATTTCCACAGTAGAAGCCAGCAGAAGGGAATCAAAGCTTCTTTCCCCTGCCTGCATGCCACATTTGCTGGGACGTTTTGCTCAGGGCCTCATTTGGCTGCTGTTTCTATCAGCTAAGATGTTCACTAAGCTCCGCATGCTTTTCACTGCCAGGGGCTTCGAACCCTTCCTTCAGCTCCTTTCCCACAGACAGAGAAGACAGTGGTCCCCTTATCTGCAGCCCACACTTTCAGTTACTTGTGGCTGATGCAGTAGAGATGTATTTAATTAAACATTGCAGAAACCAACAATTTGTCTGTTTTTTAGTGTGTGCTAATAGGTCTCCTTTCCTGTGATCACCTAACGTACCCAGCCTTCAGTGCTGTGAGCAAAATGAAGGGTTAATGTTTTACCGACTTCCGAGAAGGTAGGGAAATTAAGGGACTCAGTTTGATGCATGCAACGGAGAGCCGATTAAAACCCTGTGGCCATGGGCTCTTCTAGGCTGATCCTTCAGCATGCAGAAAGCTGAGAGACCTTACCAGCTGTAATCACTGCCAGTGAGTGAGCACACCAACACTGAGAGTGGCTTAGGGTAGGCTACCGAATAAGATTGCAAACACAGAGGTGAGTGCTTAATATTACTTAAAATTTATAATCATTAAATATAGAGTATTGAATAATTCAATTTACACTCACAAAACGAAAATATTAAATAAGAGAGGTTAAGGTATTTGCCACGGGCTGTACGACAAATTGGTTCCCGAGCTAAGACCAAATTCATATCTTCTTGTAATAATTTTCCTTGCCCAGTGTTAAATTAAACTACAAACTCCCCATGATTACTAATATTCTCTCCACCGGGGATCTTAATTAACTTGCACGTCCACTCAGTAGTAAAACGGCTAATGTTTACACACATGCGACCTAGCAGACCTATGATGCTGGAGTCCCCACTGAATTAAGTTATATAGGAAAAACACTTAATTTAGTTCTTGACAAGGTTAGAAATTTTCAGATAATAAGGTTATACTGAAACATGCGTGATGTTAAAATAATACCGTATATAATTTGAAACTAGGTAATTTTAAACTTATGCAGTCTAACCTTTTTTCCCCCCCTGGATATTGAATAGAATTTATAAAGAAGCCTACAGCCCAGGGATTTTAACACAACATTGTTTTCAAGCACTATTAAAACTATTAAAACTTTCGGCAGGTCCAGACAACCAAGCAACACTAAGTAAAAGTGAAGGGGAGTTTAAGGGACAGATCTAACTCGTCCCATGCATGAGGTCTCTCCAGCCTCCGCAGACTGTGTTGCCGCAAACACAAACACACTGTTCTAACACCTAAGCGGTTCAGTTCAGGGACAATAAGAAAGACAAATTTAATAGCCAAAATCACAAGTATTTGTAGACAGGATGCTCATTCACCCAGAGACTCAAAAGAATTACAAATAAGCAACATTCTGATCAAAACTAATAAGGAGAAATTGACAGCCCTTATGTATGTAGTCCAGTTGAGGTGCCACAGACAAACCATTCCGTTCACTGTGGCAACTAAAATACAAACTGGAGCGGAGCCCACTTGAAAGAGGGGATAATTTCTGAGGCACAGAAACCTACAAGGCTCTTAAGAAACAGGAAGCCGTCTGAGCAGGGAGAGAGCTGGTTGTCATGCTCAAGTTCTCACTGTGGAAGTTCAAAGTCAGGCCAGAATGCCAAAGGCATCTCAGTATTTTAAATCAGCGTGTACCTGTGTGTATGTGAAAGAGATAGCCAGAGAGGGAGAGCAAGCGAGCAAGCCAGAGGTAAAGAGAGAAAAGAGAGCGAGATGGAGAGACAGAGACAGAGACGGAGACTGAAGAGTAGCTGTGAGCGTTCTGAAAAGGAAACGTCTTAAATGTGGGATTGTGGGTGGACAAGATCAACAACGGACAGTCTGTAATCCCAGCACTCAGGAGGTGGAGACAGGAGAATCAGGAGGTCAAAGCCAGCTCTGCTTTATGAGTTCGAGGCCAGCGGGGTCTATATGACCGTCTCACACAATAACAACCACGACAAAGTGGTTTAATATCTGATACAGCTGTGGTTTTAAAACAACGGGGATGAGATGGGCCGTTTTATGAGTTGCGTAGGAGAACTGGACAGGCAGCGAGACCAAGGCAAGTTAAACTTCGACTTCACACCTCACACAAAAGGAAGTTCAAGCAGACCCGCACTGGCACATGAGGAGAGTGTGTAGTAGTAACGTGTATGTGATCATTTGTGTACGTTCATGCACACACACTGTAAGTGTGATGTATCTTTGGAAGGGTACTGCCTAGGTGGGTTCTGTCCATCTGATACAGTCTACAGTCCTCTAAGAGGAACTGTCTAGATCAGGTTGTCCTGTGGGCGTGTCTGCGAGGGACTGTCCTTATTGGTAATTGATGCGGGAGAGCCCAGCCCACTCTGGATGGCCCCTTCCCCAGGCAGGTGGCTCTGAACCGTGTAAGAAAGCTAGCTGAGTATACTCCAGTCTGCCAGCTAGCTAGCAGGCAGTCTCCTCCAGGGTCCCTACTATAATTCCCTAGCTGTGAGCAAGCTCCCTGGGTGGAGAGAATGCTGTGTGGAGCAGCCAACAGGCCTGCCTTGAATTCATGTTTTGCCTTGCCTCGTTGATGGGCTGTGACCTGGAACTGGAAGCCAAAGGAAACTCTATCCTCCCATCTCCGGTTTTTGGTTGGGATGTTTCATCATAATAGCAGAAAGGAAATGAGAACAGTTAGCTTCGAGAGAAGAACTGGGGACCAAAGGGACGGGGTTAGGTAAGAATGCAACTTATACTGTATAACTCCATATCTCCTGAATTTAGTATAAAACCCATGTATAATCTACTCAAACTTTAGTAATTTTTTAATAATACTATTTAACCTAAAATTCTGGGAGACAGGAAGGCATGTTGCAAGAAGGTGGACCTGCTAAGTCAGAGAAAACAAAGACAGCTACATAAGAAGAGTTTCCACTTCCTCACTAAGAATTAATTCTAATTGTCCTAATAAACAAATGAAACGTTAGGCTCACTTTAATAAAGAAAAAGCCTTGAACAAAGGAGAGCGACACAAACATGCTTTTCCGTTAGGGAGTCTCCCCCAGTCTTGCATGTAACCCTCCCAACACTGGTTGGTAGCACTGAAATTTGTTTCAGAGAAGATAGAAGGAAGAAAAGAAAGATTATGCTTTGACCCCAAAGTTGCCAACGTGCCAAACATGACTTTCCAGTCTCATTCAAACGGGAACAATGCATTATCTGTGCCTCCGACTTCAAATTGTGCCAAACAAAATGCCTGTTTCAGATTTCTCCTTCAGTTCATTATGACCCAGTTTCTCCTCATCTCAGCGTCTAAGAATTTTCTAGCTTGAAACTTCATTGCATTGTAAGAGTTCTCATAATAATGAGGTACTGCATTTAAAGCCAGATACACAAACACATAGCACATTGTCATTGGATGAGATGTTGTAAACAACCAGGCAGCTAAACACTGATGTTTTTCTTTTACAGGTACAAAAGGCTTATTCTTGTGCAATATTCAAGGCACTAACAGATTACTTAAAAATGTCCCTTTGCCTACCTGGTTCCATTCTCCAGTGTCTCATTGTCCCTTTGGCTAGACTGCCCTGTGAAGTCTTTAAGAAGCCCAGTGTCACTCATTAGGAGCAGAAGTTTGAGATCACAGAGAAAGGCTACACACAGTTTAAGTCCAAGGCCAGTTCTAGTTCAGATTTATGTCACTCCCAGCCCCCAGAAACAGAGCGGCCACTAAGCCTTGTTTCTGTCTCTGTTTCCTAAGCCATTTTGTACGCTGACATCCCTGCTAAAACAAGCAATACTGGTGTGGCGCTTGAACTACTCTCACGTCCTTGTCCATCCAGTTGCAAGCTTTCTGCCTCCAGAGAAGATAAAACCCTTCCTTCAGCTCATCCACAGACAGAGAAGACAGTGGTCCCCTTATCTGCAGCCCGCGCTTTCAGTTACTTGTGGCCGATGCAGTAGAGACGTATTTAATTAAACATTGCAGAAACCAACAATTCGCCTGTTTTTTAGTGTGTGCTGCTCTGAGCCATGGGATGCCATCCTGTGCTGCGCTGCTTTGCTCTCCCAGGTTGTTCATTATTCTTTTCTCCAGCATGCCCAGGCTGCATGTGCTGCCTCCCTCCCGGCAGCCACTGTGTGAGTCGGACTTTTCCTCACTGTAAAAGGTACTTTGAGAAGAACAACTTAGAGTTAGAAATACTTACTTTGGGTTACACTTTCAGAGGATCTATCTGTCTGTCTTTCTATCTATCTATCTATCTATCTATCTATCTATCTATCTATCTATCTATCATCTATCTATCATCTGTCTGTTTTTCTGTCTGTCTGTCTATTTATCTATCCATCCGTCTGTCTATCTATCTATCTATCTATCTATCTATCTATCTATCTATCATCTGTCTGTCTGTTTTTCTGTCTATCTGTCCGTCTATCTATCTATCTATCTATCTATCTATCTATCTATCATCTGTCTGTCTGTTTTTCTGTCTATCTGTCCGTCTATCTATCTATCTATCTATCTATCTATCTATCTATCTATCATCTGTCTGTCTGTTTTTCTGTCTATCTGTCTATCTATCTATCTATCTATCTATCTATCTATCTATCTATCATTATCTATCTCTATCATCTACCATTTATCTATTTATATCTATCTATCTATCTATCTATCTATCTATCTATCTATCTATCTATCTATCATTATCTATCTCTATCATCTACCATTTATCTATTTATATCTATCTATCTATCTATCTATCTATCTATCTATCTATCTATCTATCATTATCTATCTCTATCATCTACCATTTATCTATTTATATCTATCTATCTATCTATCTATCTATCTATCTATCTATCATTATCTATCTCTATCATCTACCATTTATCTATTTATATCTATCTATCTATCTATCTATCTATCTATCTATCATTATCTATCTCTATCATCTACCATTTATCTATTTATATCTATCTATCTATCTATCTATCTATCTATCTATCTATCATTATCTATCTCTATCATCTACCATTTATCTATTTATATCTATCTATCTATCTATCTATCTATCTATCTATCTATCATTATCTATCTCTATCATCTACCATTTATCTATTTATATCTATCTATCTATCATCTATCTATCTATCTATTATCTATCTATCTATCTATCTATCTATCTATCTATCTATCTATCTATCTATCTATCTGTGTGTCTACATGGTATGTGTGCATGCATGTGTGTTCTGTGTGCATGTGTACATTTGTCTGTGTATGTGTTTTCACATGTATATGGGTATGAATGTACATGCGTCTATGTGCATGTGTAGGCCTAAGGTCAATGCCTGGAATCATCTTCAGTGGCTGGTCAAGTTTATTCAACGACAGTCTTTCAATCAATCCCAAACTCACCCATATGTGTAATCTCCAAAGTCAGCTTCCTCTGGGGATCTTCAATGTCTGACTTGGCTTTCAAAGATGGAACAACAGGTAGGCTGCCACACCTAGGATTTTTGTGCACTCTGGGGATCTGAACACTGACCTTCGACTTGCATGACAAGCACGTAGTCACTTGGCAATCACCCTAGCCTGTTTCAGAGATTCAAGTCCATGGTCATTTGGTTGTTTGAGGTAAGGAACATAAAAAGCACTGAGAAGGCAAGAAACAGGTAGAGGGAAATGGCTCAGTATTTTAATGACGTAACTCTGGTGATGAGGACTACTTTCTTCATTCAGGCCCATCCAGATATGAAAAATCAACATTGACTAATGTACCAATTACACTATCATGTCGGAGGTCTTATGACCCAGTCAGTTCTCAAGGTGTCCATGAGCTGGAGACCAAGTCTTCTGCACATCTGGATAACACTTCATAGTCAAACCACCTCAGTCTGTCATTTGAAGTTCAGCTGTCTCAGTTAGCAGATGGACTGTCAACAATGTGACAGTGCTTCTGTTCAAGTATATTTTACTTAATCACAGTCTCAAGCAAGAGTAGTGATGACTTCATTTTGGAACTATCGAAAAGAACCTTTAAATGATCAGGTAAAAATTCTCAAATTGTGTTCTGGGTAGGATTTGGAGAGTCTCCCAAAGACCTTGGTGTTTCTTTAATAACCAATAAAAGCAACACAAATACAAAAGGGCCTCCTACACCAGCAATGGCTGGTGCTGGAGAAAGAAGAGACTTGAGTACGTGTTCATTAGTCTGTAATATTTATTCATTGAACCAAAAGGACATCTGAACAATTTCTCAAGAGCACCAGAACTAATTCCCTTTAGGCAACCCTGGGAGGAAGTAAGGTTTGAATCATGTTTTGGAATATAAGTGTTTGTATGACTGCTTTAAGAAAGTCCCTAGCTACAAACGCACAAGAAGAATATCAACACTGGCCCTCAGCTCTGGTTCTCGGGAGCAGGCTCATGATCCTTGGCTGAAAATGCATCCTTCGTCTGGATGTATGTGTGTTCATACATACCATAGCCCCAATGAACATGCAAAAATCTATCGCTGTATGTCAAGCTGGCAATTAGGACTATATTCCCCATGTGGTTCTAAGGCATGTAGGCAATCTCAATCTCTGCTATCAAATCATTTCTCAAGATACGACCCCAGCAAGCTGGCTTTCACAGGATGACCAAGTATGGTGCTTTTACCATCCACTAGGCATTCGCTGTGCGAACCTGGGAAGGTTTCCTGGGTTGCATTACTGCATTTTCCCTGTAGTTAGGAGGAAAGAGAGGGAAGAGGCTAAGCAGAGGAGGATGAGACTTTGACAATAGATAGAAGAGAGCTTTGAGAAGCCAACAGAGAAGTGCCTGCAGAGCCTGGGACTCAGCCTGCAGAGAGCAGGATGAGCCCGCCTTCACCCAGTCATTATCCCACTGGCGCGTGGTAAACCAGATGAATAACACGAGAAAGGAGACAGTGAAAACATGACAGAGCTCCCCACTCGTCTCAGTGAGGGGAAGTTACACAGAAGTAAAATGCTGAACAGCAGACCAAATCCTTGCCACAAGGAGACCTATATCAAATCTCCATGATTTTTATTTGTTAATAAAAAGTAGCCAGTAAGGATATAAACTAGCAAAAAATGTTTTGTAAAAATAGGCAAGGTCGGAAAGACAGTAAGAGCATCATTTGGACAACATGACATTGTAAATGATTACCTCCAATACTCTTACTACTCAATTTGGAATAAGAAGTATAAAGAGACAAGGTATTTTTTAAGACAGAGCCTCACTATGTAGTCTTGGTTGTCCTGGAACTCACAGAAAATCTGCTCACCTCTTCTTCCCAAGTGCTGGTATTAAGGTTGTCCACTACTATGTCCAGCAAGAAACCAAACATGCATGAAATCAATCCTGTCTCCATCACCCTGCATAGAAACTAACCACAAATGCTTCAAAGACCTCAACTTGAAACCAGAAGCACTGAAACTTTTAGAAGCAAACACTGACAGTACCCCACAGAATACAGATGTAGATTTGTGGGTAAGATTCCAGTTGCTATGGAACGGAGGCTGGTAATTGACAACTGGGACCTCATGAAGGTATAAAGCTTCTGTTCAGCTAAGGAAAAAACTCAAGTGGAGAAGAAATTCATAGAATGGGAGAGAATCTTTGCCACCTATACAGCTGACAGAGAATTAATATCTAGAATACACAAAGAACTAGAGAAACAGAGTAAAAACAATAACAAACAACCCAATTAAAAAAAAAGAGGTATGGATCCGAAAAGAGTTTTCGGAAGCAGAAATAAAAATGACTAAGGAATAGTGCAAAAGTTCCCATCATCCTTAGGAATTAGGGGAATGCAAATAAAGACAACTTTGAGATTTCATCTCATGCCAGTCCGAACAGCTAAGATCAAAAGAACAATCACACAATGCTGGAAAGAAGGTGGTGGAAGAGCCCCCCATTCACTGTTGGTGGGAATGTGTAGTGATATTTTGTTTGTGCTTTAACAAATACATCTTGAATGAAGATCAGAGTGCGGGCTAGTTACACTAGTTAGCCATAGAGGCGAGGCAGTGGTGGCACACACCTTTAATCCCAGCACCCACTGGACAGAGGTAGATGGACCTCTGTGAGTTCAAGGCCACCCTAGGCTACAGGAGATTGAATTAGTCTAAAAGAAAAACAGAGCCAAGTGGTGAGAGCTCATACCTTGAATCCCAGTACCAGGAAGGTGGAGGCAGGAAGTGATATGACTGGGTGGAGAAAGAAATGTAAGGCGGAAGGACATAGGAGCTCAGCGCATTCAGTCTGAGGACTTGGAGAGACTTGTTAGAAAAGGGACACCCATTTCATTCTGAGGATTTCGCAAGAGGTAAGAACTTTCGTGGCTGGCTGCTCTGCTTCTCTGATCATCCATAGCTTTCATCTCCTAATATATGACTCTGGGTTTTTATGGTTTTTTGTTTTTTTTTAAAGATTTATTTATTATGTATACAACATTTTGCCTCCATGTATACCTGCGTGCCAGAAGAGGGCGCCATATCTCATTACAGATGGTTGTGTGCCACCATGTGGTTGCTGGGAATTGAACTCAAAACCTCTGGAAGAGCAGCCAGTGCTCTTAACCACTGAGCCATCTCTCCAGCCCCTGGGTTTTTATTATTAAGATCAATTAGAATTCGTGCTACAGGAATGCACCAACAACTGGTTCAGCCACTCTGGGGATCAGTATGGAGGATACTTAAATAGCTAAAAATGGATCCACCATACAACACAGCTATACCACTCGGCATATGCACAAGGGTCTGAACGCTCTACTCCACAGATACTTGTTCAGCCATGTTCATTGCTGCTCTGTTCACAGTAGCGAGGAAATGGAAACAACCTACATATCTTTAGCTAATGAATGGCTAATAAAATGATGTGCATATACACTATGGAATACGACTCATACGTAAAGAAAAATGAAACTATGAACATTGTAGGCAAGTGCATAGAACTGGCAAGTATTCTATTGAGTGGGCAGAGCTCAGACCTGAAAGACAAATACCACACAGTTCTGCTCATCCGTGGTTCCTAGTTCCAAGTCTTCGGGTGTGAGCATATAACCCAGAGAAACCAGGAAAGGAGACCATGCTGCGGGGAGGCTCTGGGGAGGGGAGAAGCAGGGTACAGGTGATAAGAGGGAAAGATGGGTTGGAGGTTTTATTTGTAGAGGGAGACAGAAAATGGTAGAGAAGGAGACAGGGGAAAAGGGGACAAAAGTCCTAAATATTCTTGGAAAAGATATCAGGAATCATTTTTTATATTTACCGAAAATTAAATATGGTACATATATATGCATGCATATATACTTATACATATATATATAATTAAATATTTAAATGAAATAATACAAATTGGGGTGATAATACTTCCACCAAGAGCCATGAATTAAACTCCAGTACTAAACATGAGAAACCTGTTGAGCTGTTGGTCAGGAAAGTTCAAGAGACTCCCAAATTTGCTTAGAGCCTGACCCCCAGAAGTTGAAGGTAGGTCCCTATTGAGAAGATATAACATCCTCTGACACAGCACTTGGAGGACTCAAACTGCATCTGACTTGAAAGCATCCTCCCTCAACAGTTGCTTTTACAGCATCAGAAGCCAAGAAAAGAAAGCAGTCAAGTCTCTTCCACCTGTGATGTGTATGAACCCCAACAATAACCAGCATGCCAACAGTGGAATTAATATCTTGGTGGAAATGAACAGCTACCTAACTGGACTCAAACCCTGCCTAACAGGAGGGTAATCATGCCCTGTATTGTAAACCTCACTGACTACCCAAGGTAGTCAGGCCGAAGAACTTAGAGGAGAATCTATCACCACAATGTCCCTAAACTCGTGCATATTCCTGGCCGCATTCTACATGCCTTTCCTGATGCGCAAAGTGCAGTGCTCGCTTCTCACCTGGGAAGCTTCCTTTTCAGAAGGTTGTCATAGCAGTTACAACCACTCAAAATGCAACAATTGACCGTGGCATGCCCAACCCCAGTGGATAACATCTACCACATAACTCCTGCACACAAAGCCTGAGGAACATCAAGGAGGAGGGGACCAGAAATTCACCTATGAGACTGCAGCTTGTAGCTATGGCAGAGAAACTACGTTTATGAGATATTAATATTAGGAAAGCTTAAATAAGACCTGGATAATTCCAACAACAGTGGACATCCCAAAGAAGATGGAGGTGATCTAGTGGTATTTCACCCCTAGATGAAGAGCTACAAGCAATTAAGGGCTACAGAGAGAGAAGAACGAGTTAGAGTCTCCAGGAGATGAGCCCCCTTATTGGTTATCCAGTGTATCATGCGGGCAACAGGAGACACACATATGCAGGCAACCCTGCGGGAGCTCAGTGGACTGTGTTTATGCTTATTCACTTACATGCGTAGGTTACAACAATAAAGAAGAGGAGGCTTGCATGGGGCGGGCAGACGCTGGATGGGTAGGAAGAAATCAGGGACTAAGAAACGATGTAATTATATCTTAATTAAATTTTAAAAACTAAGAAAAAGTTCGAGGCTAGGACTCAATTGATAATTGTTATAAACAGTGAGGCACTATTTGGAGAACAATTAGTTGAAGAAAGACATAGTTATTTCTCTGTTCTTCTCACTGAGATAAAACTGTATAACCGACTTCTTGCTGAATTCTGCCCCCATATACTTTCCTGTTAGGTGTTGAAGAAAAGTTTTAGAAGCTCATCAGTCCAGGCTGACTAACCTTAGCTTTCTCCTCCAAGTTGACTCTGCTTGTGCTCACCATTGAGAAAAGCAATTAACCTGGTCCCCTCCTCAGAAGGATGAAAATATTAATAACTTCATGATTTTTAACAAGGGAAGAGCAACTTTCCTCCATTTCTGCAAGGAGTGACACCCTCGATCATTGACACGTGTGTATGATAATTTCTTACGTATCTACTTTTAAGCCATTTAACAAAAGCTAAAATTTTTCAAAATGCAAATCAGATTGCAATGTACACAAACCGTTTTATATTTGCAATTAGAATAGGACCTCCTTTACTTCCCATTAGCTGGGTGGCTGTTGCTGTGGAGGAAATCACTGCTGATTTTTAATGGAGCTATCATTTTATTATTATTTCTCCAAAGGCAAAAGCATGGGTTTGGGGTGAGTTCTGCTTAGAGGGAGAGAAGCAAAAGGAGGGTCTCTTCCTATCTGCTAGAAGTCGTCCTATAGCTATCTGGGGGAAAATTGGAGTGTCTTGATTTTCCATGTTGTAGAGTTTTAATTGATATCTGGATAGTAAAGAACCATGACCAGGGACACGGGTCCGGTTAATGATGCTGTTTGCCTTCTGCCTCTGGTCACCGAGACAAGCAGATGTGAAGAATGGAGCAGCAGCCACTGCCAGGATGGTAGACGGCTGAGAGAGCCCGCGGGGTTGACCCTTGGACTTGCGCTCATCTCCCCAGTGCTCTTGGCTTCTCCGCTGTGTAATTACGCCGACAGTACAAAGGGATGCGAACTAAAATCTTACCAACCGAGTAGCAGTGAGATGCCACTGAGGTCACAGTCTAAGTTTATCTCTTCAGTCAATTATTAAGTATCAAAATTCCAGTAACTTTCCTTAGGAGGACAGATTCAGGGGACAAATTCAATCCCTGGTTAATTGCCAGTAGCAGATTGACTTTATTCTGTGGTGCAGACTCTGGCCACGCCCGAGGTGGTGCCGCTTTATGTAGTGTGCTGGAATTGCTGAAGAAGGAGGTGTCTGCCTGAACGCTGGGTGTCCTCGGGACTGTCGAGCTGCACGGACGGACCCTGTCATCGATCAGTGTCCTCCTTCACAGACATGGTTTCCAATCTATTGCATTAAAAGTTCCTGGCTTTGCAGGATGAGTGTTAATAGTGGGGACATTGGAAGCGGCAGTTTGGTTGCTGGAGCAGATACTGCAGATAGCAAGGGGGGGGGGGCGTCCCTGTAATATTCCCCATCAGTTAACTATTGTGTCTCATTAAATATTGACGGCATACATCAGGCTGCTGAGCTTGGGGCTGGACTACTGAGTCGCTTTCCTCGTGGCTTCTCTAATACTGCAATGAGAAAATACCAGCTTTGAAGCTTTCCGAAAAGGAAATGGAGGCCATTCCAGACACTCACTAAGAACTCACAGAAACACTTAGTCACGGCTAAAAGGCTGCTGTCAATCAAACCCACAAGCGTTTTTCTTTGATGGAATAGGCTAAAACATAGGAAAATGGATCACTCCCAATAGCTTATCTTGAATTGGATATTCTCATAAAGTGGTACTCTTACCCTGATCAATACCATTTAAAATACTGTTAAAATAATAGCTGTAGAGTTCAGCGAGTCTAAATCAGAAAGCAATAAAATGCACTCAGAAAAAATTTCGATATCAGATTAATAGCATCGAATGAAACATAGCAGTTAATACATAGCCAACTTTAAATTAATCAATCTATTACAACGAACGTGGATTGGCATTTCTTCCCTGATAGACATGGCTTAAGGGAAAGCAAGGTTTGCTGGGCTGAATGTCTTTCATAGAATAATACATGACACCCTTCACCCAGTTCAGCAAATGGAGGGGGAGGTCACAGGTCTTGAAAAATCAGCAAGCTACAAAAGCCACACATCTTTCTGCTTCATCTTCATAGGGAAAGGAAAATCTGTTTAAATCTTACAAATAATTAGCTTCTTACTTAGCCAACAGTGACAAATCTTCTGTTCAGGGATTCTGATGTTTGTTTTCAGGGAAAGGAAACATGAACAAGCTGGGAAAGGCATCACCATGGCTGAAACTGCGGTGCAACCTTAGCACTGCGTACTCCTTCGCTTCAGAGCACACGCGCAAGCACTGTTTACAGTGAGAAAACCCCAGCCAAAGTTCTGTCACCTCCGACTTCCACAGCAAGTGTCCCACTTGAGAGAATAAGCCCAGTGCATAAATATGCGATTACTGCTCTGCTTTTATTTACCAAGCCTTCTATTTCCAAATGGCCTAAGCTGAGTCTTATATATCCCCAGCTACTATTGGCCAATTAAAATATACTATGATGATGCTAAGACAGTATGAAACCTACTTATGTGTATCAATAAAACAACTGCTCGCATAGATGAAATGCAGAATTGACAAGGCGACACCGAGAGAGAAAAGGCAAGGGTCATTGCTTCAGAAAAGCCACAGAAGTCGCTTAGTAGTGTTTCCACTGGCGGACTGGCTGAAGACTAGACCCAGAGACTGCAAAAGTCCGCCATTTCCTGCCTATGCAAAGTTCATGGTTCAGTGGGCACATAGACGACATATTCAAAACATGCAGAGATCAAATAAAATGATGCGGAGGTGAGTGCAAAATCAGAGCACAAAATTGTTCTTGCAGATCTGATTAACCTGCACGGGTTCCAGATATGGCTCTAATGGGTCTAAGTCCCAAATGCAGTTTGTCTGTTTTGATAACACTCTGGGAAGCCCACCACATCTTGTTGGATGTTAGTCTCCAAGTCCCTCTGCTTATTTTCTTGAATATGAGAGCATGCGTGTTTATTTCTTTACAGTGATAACATCTCTGCAGGCTCCATCATCTCGGCCGGCTCCATCATCTTGGCCGGCTCCATCATCTCTGCCGGCTCCATCATCTCTGCCGGCTCCATCATCTCTGCCGTCTCCATCATCTCTGCCGGCTCCATCATGGAATCCAGCGTAAGAGGTGACAGGTAAGAGACAACTGCCTCAGCCTATATCTTGATGATGGATTTGGGTACCAAACTGTCTCATATACATCACTGTTCCCTCAGACCCTAAGCACCTGCTTAGACAGTAAGGACATTGGGAAGCAGATCTATAACATAGGAACAGCTGGAGGAAATGCTGGATAGCAACCGTCACCACAATAATGAATGTTAAGATGATTGCTAAAATGTCTAATGAGAGATATGTTTTTCATAGCTAACATGTAAAATATAGGCAAGAGTGTGAGAATCAATCAACCACCACTGGGGAAGTTTGGGTTTTGTTTTTAACTCACATCATTCTAAAGGCTTTCTGAATGAATTCAGCAAACAGCTCTGTCTATAATAACTGAGGTGACTTCTTTCTCTTTCAAGTTTATCGTTTCTTTAAATATGCATCTTTTACAGATTATTTATTCTAGTGGGGTTATTTTACAAACTGATATTATTACATGTAAAAACCACTAACAGGCTGGCAGTCAAATTTTGAAGGAAAATCCACCAGACACAATTGTGCAAAATGGAAATCAAATTGACGAGGAAGAATATAAGAAAATAGCAAATGAGGGAAAACCAGGTAAATAATACAATAATAGTTGTCTAGACCGATAAATACAGCCTGTGACATAAATGATACATGATCTACCAAACAAGGCTGTGGTAACGATGGCAACAAGAAGAAATGTAATATTCAGAGTGACTCACCCAAATGCTTAATTGATACAGCAAACATTTCATGTATATTTCATGATCTGATTTCTGCATGATACTGAAATGTACTGTTTCTTTATATAAATTACTCATTTTAATAATAGTCACCCCTTTAATTTATAAAGAGATAAGAAATTAATGTATCTCCTAGCTTACATAATAGGTCAATATGACTGAGGCAAAGTACTCTGGGGCCAACAATAGCTCTCAAGTCTACTTTTCAGCAATGTCTTTCAGTTCAGCTACCTACCAACATGACTGCCCGGTGATACAGGTAAGGATCATTTACATAGATTCAAGACAGCACACCCTGGCTCTCTCTTCGTCTCAGACATAGGTGCATGCTGTTGCTATTTAAAAGTCTTACCTCCCAGCAATGTAATGAAATGCCAAAACAGCAGGGCTGTCTGGATAGAGCAAGCTAGGACAATATTTGATTGAAAACTCTTTGGAAAAAGAAATTACACTTTCTCATTCTCCAAATTGCTCCAGCATCTTCAGCTTAGCTGTGTTTTTTAGAGCAAGGCATGAACTTTGTGCCTGTGTCTTTTTGGAACATAAAACCCAAGTTTGCAAACATTTTCTTAGGAATCAAGCTTATTCTCTTTCCCCGCAGAGGGTACACACTAGGGAGGTCCTGGCTGAATGAACTACATGCATTTTGCTTATATCATTATTCTTGTAGCTTAACTTTCCTCTACTTTGTCGTTTCTAAAACACTTTGCCAGTGATGCTTAGAGTTCTTCAAAATCCATAAGCTGCAAACAAGGTCTCAGTTCTCACAAAACAAAACAAACATAATGGTCTTCTTATTTTTATGTCCCTCTGGAGGTTGACAGAAAAAAAGTCTGCGGAGAAAAAGGGGTGAAGGGAGTTTTCTTGAATGATCATGCAGGATAATTAAAACTCAAGATAACTACAGAACTCAGTGCATTCTCTGCAGAAATCCCAGCAGACATCCACTCCCTTCTCTGAACCCCAAGATTCCTGCCTTCAAGAGAGCCTGATGGGGCCTGAGTCGAAACCACCAGCAGCCCTGTGAGTGCAACTTTAAAGACACATGAAGCTTGTGTCTCAGAACAGCTTAACGTCCCCCATCTTCATACCTCCAATGTCAGGTACTCGCTACCTTGGAGAAGGTTCTACTGTATGCCTCCCCCCCAAAAATAAACCCAGGTTAGTCAGAGAACTATCCTTTCTAATGAGAAACTTACTATATTTTATCTCAGCTTGTAAGCTCCAATCATTAATATTCTAATTGGCACCTGAAAGACAGTAGAGGGGTCTGCAGGAGAGGGTTACCTAGAACAGATGCGGGCAGGTAAGTCAGATCTCATTGTGTCATCCGACAGCACTGTAGCCATTTATAGTCAATGGTTTAATGCTTCTGGGCTAAAACAGAATATCCATCATATGCTCCTAAGGTGTCAGCAGCTTCCTTTCTCTTGGCTACTGGAATGTCCCCCTAGGGACATCGCCTTGGGCTCCTGGGAGCCACTCTAGGTTCAAGTCTCTTGCCAACCCTAAAGTGGCTCCCTTAACTAAGAATTGTGGTTCCTTGCTCCCCTATCCAACCTTCCTTTATCCCAATCATCCTGTTTCCCCAAGTTCCCCCGATCCCCCCTTCTCCCTTTTCTCTCCCCATCTCCCCTTACCCCCATCCCACCCCACCACCAAGATCCCAATTTTTCCCCCAGCAATTTTGTCTACTTCCCATAGCCAGGAGGATAACTCTATGTTTTTCTTTGGGTTCACCTTCTTATTTAGCTTTTTTAGGATCACCAATTATAGACTCCGTGACCTTTATTTATGGCTAGAAACCAATTATGAGTGAGTACATCCCATGTTCATCTTTTTGGGTCTGGGTTACCTCACTCAGGATAGTGTTTTCTATTTCCATCCATTTGCATGCAAAATTCGAGAAGTCATTGTTTTTTACCGCAGCATAGTACTCTAATGTGTATATATTCCACACTTTCTTCATCCATTCTTCCATTGAAGGACATCTAGGTTGTTTCCAGGTTCTGTCTATTACAAATAATACTGCTATGAACATAGTTGAACAAATGCTTTTGTCATATGATAGGGCATCTCTTGGGTATATTCTCAAGAGTGGTATTGCTGGGTCCAGGGGTAGGTTGATCCCGAATTTCCTGAGAAACTGCCACAGTTTCTTGGGCAGCTGAGGATAGGGAACCTATCCTATAGCAATACTGACTAATATCTTGCATATCACCATAGAACTTTCATCTGGTGATGGATGGAGATAGAGACAGAGACCCACACTGGAGCACCGGACTGAGCTCCCAAGGTGCCAATGAGGAGCAGAAGGAGGGAGAACATGAGCAAGGAAGTCAGGACCACGAGGGGTGCACCCAACCCCTGAGACAGTGAGGCTGATCTATTGGGAGCTCACCAAGGCCAGCTGGACTCTGACTGAAAAAGCATGGGATAAAACCGGACTCTCTGAACATGGCGAGCAATGAGGGCTGATGAGAAGCCAAGGACAATGGCACGGGGTTTTGATCCTACTTAATGTGCTGGCTTTGTGGGAGCCTAGCCAGTTTGGATGTTCAACTTCCTAGATATGGAAGGAGGGGGAAGGACCTTGGACTTTCCACAGGGCAGGGAACCCTGACTGCTCTTTGGACTGGAGAGGGAGGGGGAGAGGAGTGGGGGGAAGGGGAGAACGGTGGGAGGAGGGGGAGGGAAATGGGAGGCTGGGAGGCGGAAACTATTTTTTTCTTTTTCTCAATAAAAAATTAAAAAAAACTAATAAATAACCAAAAGCCATAAAACAAGAAAAAACAAAACAAAACAAAGATTGAATGTCCCCCTGAAGTGACTGGGGGTGCCAAGCTCCTGCCCTTTGAAGCAATTTGAGTCTCTGCAAATAATCACCCCCCTTCTTGTTCCCCACTCCTATCCAGCTTGTCCTGTCCCTGTCTACTGCCCCCAAGGCCAGCACATGGGTGTGAGGGCGCCACACACTACTGCTGAGATACTACTAAGATACTAAATGCTCAAAATGAGTTCTTAAAAATGAAGCCTTCAGTTTCTGGCAGTTAAAGTGTGCAGAACTTTGGAGCATCCTATAGGGAGCCCCCACATATCCTTTACCCCTCCCATCTCAGTTTCTTCTGCTATTCATACATTATATCCACAGGGCACATTTCTCACAAGTGATGAGCCAGTATAGGGACATTTTATTAGTGCTAAAGGCTTTAGTTTATGTTAAAACTTCCTGTCTTTGCATTTAACAGCTCTCTGGGTTTTAAAAATGCAGGGTAGCTACTGATGTGGCTGCTGGTTTCATACGCGTCTCTTTTTTCAACCTGTCAGCACCTCCCCTCTCCCCTCTCCGGTCCACCTGAACCCTTGACAGACAGCCATCTTCCTGATGTTTATACAGCTGTGTCTTGATGTAGGAGTGTCTTCTATCTATCTGTTGTTTCATTGGTCAATTTATAAAGAAAACTGGTTGGCCTGATAGGTCAGAACTTAGGTAGGTGGGGAAGACAGAACAGAATGCTGGGAAGAAGGCAATGGGGCAGACGCCATAGCTCTCCTCTCCGAGACAGACGCAGGTTAAAATCGTCCTGGTAAGCCACCACCTTGTGGTGCTACACACATTAATAGAAATTGGTTAGTCAAGATGTGAGAGTTAGCCAATAGAGCTAATGGGCCAAGCAGTGTTTAAAAGAATACAGTTTCAATGTAATTATTTTGGGTAAAGCTAGCCGGTGGCTGGGAGCCAGGCAGTGGGAAGTGGCCCACAGATCCTTCTACAGTGTCTCTTACAGAAGGTCACAGACTTGGTCAGATAGAGGAGGTAGGGTTTTAGAATGGCTTCTTATACTTGTCAATAGGCAATTAATTTTCCCCCAAAAGGGAGTTCATTTCTTTTTACTGTTGAATAATATTCTGCCATATGGATACCAGCAGAAAGTATTGATCCCTTCACTTACTTAAGAACATCATGGCTGCTTAAGGCTGTTAGCTAGATCTAGAGAAAGCTGCCACAAGTGCCAGTGTTTGAGTTTAGTTGTAGTTTTTGTTTTTGCATGGGTATGTTTATATTCACTTGTTGTAACTCCTAGGCTGGACAAGAAGAATGTGTCCGGCTCTCTATGACACTATCAAAGAGTCTGCCAACGTAGGCCCGCACCACTAGCTCAGGCCTGTTATTTGGGTATTTTGGTACTTTGTAGGTTATGTAGCAACACCTCGTTGCGCTAATGTACAATTCCTCATATGCTGTTTGACTACAGCTTCCCATGTTGTCACCTGGGTTTGCTGAGGTGTCCTCACAGCTGTCCCTTTAGGGCTGTCTTACTTCCCTGGTTAATGTCAATAGGCTTTGAATACTTTGATATAAGCCCTTTATCAGATAATTTCAAATATATTTTTCTAGTTTCCAGTTTGTCTTCTGAGCCCCTCCGACCTCTCACAAGGGAACACTTTCATTCTAACACATGTTTCTCTGTCTGGGGAGCGCTTTTCGAGTTGCACCTCAGTCATCGACAGGCCAGGTCATCTGCATTTTCTCCTCTGTTATCTTGTAGAGATTTTAGAGTCATACTTTTTACATTTCAGTCTGTGATCCACTTTGATTTTGCTTCATTTTGAAATTGTGTGTTTATTTTCTGGTTTTGTCTTATTTTCTCCTCTGATTTCAGCTGAGCACATGAAGGCCCCATTGGACTCTTCATTAAAAACATCAACTATGCTCAGCGTTCTCACTAATTGTACAGATCTCACTATACATTACGATGCCAGCGGCTATTGATACAGGAAATATTTTATGGTCCTTTTATGTCCATTTCTCTAATGCACTTCTTGACACATCATTCTCCTTCTCTCTGTAAAGGTTTTACTTTCTTGAAAGCAGACAAACTTCCTTGGTTTTGTTTGCCTGGATTGTGCCTTTAAATGCACACTTCTCTACCTGCGCAGGGTCATTTCATAGAACTATAGATGCACACTTCTCTACCTGCGCAGGGTCATTCCACAGGACTATAGATGCACACTTCTCTACCTGTGCAGGGTCATTCCACAGGACTATAGATGCATACTTCTCTACCTGCGCAGGGTCATTCCACAGGACTATGATGCACACTTCTCTACCTGCGCAGGGTCATTCCACAGGACTATGATGCACACTTCTCTACCTGCGCAGGGTCATTCCACAGGACTATAGATGCACACTTCTCTACCTGTGCAGGGTCATTCCACAGGACTATAGATGCACACTTCTCTACCTGTGCAGGGTCATTCCACAGGACTATAGATGCACACTTCTCTACCTGTGCAGGGTCATTCCACAGGACTATAGATGCACACTTCTCTACCTGCGCAGGGTCATTCCACAGGACTATAGATGCACACTTCTCTACCTGCGCAGGGTCATTCCACAGGACTATAGATACACACTTCTCTACCTGTGCAGGGTCATTCCACAGGACTATAGATGCACACTTCTCTACCTGTGCAGGGTCATTCCACAGGACTATAGATGCACACTTCTCTACCTGCGCAGGGTCATTCCACAGGACTATAGATGCATACTTCTCTACCTGTGCAGGGTCATTCCACAGGACTATAGATGCACACTTCTCTACCTGTGCAGGGTCATTCCACAGGACTATAGATGCACACTTCTCTACCTGTGCAGGGTCATTCCACAGGACTATAGATGCACACTTCTCTACCTGCGCAGGGTCATTCCACAGGACTATAGATGCACACTTCTCTACCTGCGCAGGGTCATTCCACAGGACTATAGATACACACTTCTCTACCTGTGCAGGGTCATTCCACAGGACTATGATGCACACTTCTCTACCTGTGCAGGGTCATTCCACAGGACTATAGATGCACACTTCTCTACCTGTGCAGGGTCATTCCACAGGACTATAGATGCACACTTCTCTACCTGTGCAGGGTCATTCCACAGGACTATGATGCACACTTCTCTACCTGCGCAGGGTCATTCCACAGGACTATGACTTGTAATTGGATCATTTGGATGTTTGATTCCATTTCCTTCCAGATCGCCTGGTTTCCAGAGTAAAATTCAGTGTTCATCATACTCCATTATAAGGTGATTTTTACCCTCTTTTGGGGTTCAGTGTCACTAACCACAAGGCAAATTAAAACTACTTTGAGAGTTCATCTCACCTCAGTCAAAATAGCTCTCATCAATAAAACAAATGACGATCAACACTGATGAGGATGTAGTGAAAGGGGCTGTGAACTGGTGTGACTGCTGTGGTAAGCAGTGTGGAGGTAGCTAAACATTGGGCCCCATATGACCCAGCTATGTGACTCCCCGGATATACAGCCAAAGAACTCTTTATCTGACTATGAAGATACTTGTTCATCCATGTTCACTGCTGTCCTAGTCACAATAGCAAGGAAATGGAAATAAGCCTAGATGTCCATCATTGATGAATTGATAATTAAAGTATGTTACATTAATACAATAAGCTTTTATTCAGCTATAAAGAAAAATAAAATTAGTCAATTTTCAGGTAAATGGATAAGACTAGGAAATATAATGATTTGGGTAACCTCGTTTCCAAAACACTCTTATATGGGGATCCTATCTTCAAATGTTTGTGTGTGTGTGTGTGTGTGTACTTAATTTTGAGCATTTGTAGAGATCAGGAGCCATTAGGGGGACAGAGAACATATGTGGGAATGCTGGGAGTGGAAAGCTTTATATGAGGAGGGGACTATGAGGGAGTGTGAGAGGCTGGTGGGGGGAGAGCCAAAGAAGGATGTGAAGAGAAGCTATATAGAAGCAAATTAAAATACAGGTTAAATATTTCTCTGCTTTTACTTTTGTGCGACGTTGGTAAGTGTAGGCTGAGGTAAGTCTAGATATAGGAGTGTTGGTAGTTAATATGCATTGTAGTCTTTCCATTTCCTGGTAGTCTGCTTTGGAAATTGCCATTAATTCTGGAATATTCTTACTTCAAATATACCTTTTTCTGTTTCTTTTCATTTTTCTTTTTATCTGGCATTCTGATAGTACCCTTTAAAGCATCTCACAATTCTATAACTCCGTTTTTATATTTACTCTCTTTGATTTTCATTTTGGGAAATCCTTTGAAGTTCTTGAATGTCCACACTATCTGCAGTCTGTCTTATCTGTTAACAAAGCATACTTCATTCCTCTTGCAGTTCTTTGATTCTTAGCATTACCCATAAATCTTTTTTTAAAAAAATAGTTTTCATTTTTCCAGCTTAGATTACTACTTTACACAGGTCACTCAACAGAGGCCTTAGCATAGCGTGGTTATATAAGTATTCATAATTTGAAAACTTTTACCCCATATTTGAGACTGATTCTGATAACGTTGTGCATTTATACTACGTTTTCTTCTTGCCTCATAGATGCATGGTGATTTTCCCAAGGGCAGGCATAATGTCCTGAACAATCAGAGCCAGTAAAAGGACTTTGATGTGAGGTTTATGTTTATAGGGATAGGAGCTGGGTTATGTCTAAAGTTTGGTTTATCGACAATTTCAAAGCTTTCTCTTGACTCTCGCATCCTTATGTATTTCCTGTATTGTTCGAGTCCTTAAATAGATTATTTTTCAGTTACTGGCTGTGATTCGCTGTTGTCAGATGGAAGACTTGTGCTGATGTGGTTTTGTTGGGTGGGCATACTAGTTTTGTTATTAACACTGGAAGGTTGTGGGGAGGGGTTAAGGGTTATATTTGGCCCTGGTTCTTTGTTTCTGGATCTGCCCAGATGTGAAAACATCTCCCTTAGCCCAGCTGCCTTGAACTTCACTACTTCTTCCCCGCCTTGGTGGACTTGAATCCTCAGAAACAGTGAGCAGAGAAAGCTTGTTCCTTGAGTTGTTTCTGTAAGTTACTTGGCAACCATACCGAGAAAGGTCAGAAAACAACACGCACACTGCTGATAAAGGAGTTTCTCTTCAGGGTAAGACCACACTTCTCTGACGAATCTAAGAATTGCTGCTTTTGGTTTGTATGTCTGTTTTCTTGTGAGAATCCAATGATGACTCATAAGTTCCTTACACGTCAAACATAGAACGACAATCCACTCAGTGGAAATCGGCAAGAAGGCTCTGTAGAGGCCTCTGTGAGACAAAGTCCGAAGGTCTCAAGCTCTGCTATAACTCTTAGAATCCAGTGCATATGTGGGTCATAGCAGAGGTATATATATATATTGCTATATAGTATAATTGTGCACTGTGTTTCGACGTAGTTTTTATCAGGATACATCCAAATGCAGGATGGATATGATGATGATCTCAAACCTTAAGTGAGAACACAATGCAGGCAGAACAAAAGGCACTGCTGGGGACGCGGAGCCCTCAGAAAGCTGTGGAATCGGTGCTAGGGAGGGACATGTGGCAGCCCAGGTAACAAGACCGATAGCCAGGGCAAGCAGATCACAATTTCAAACACGAGACCAAGACTAGAAAAAAGACAATGATAAGCACACACGAGCATGATTTGGTACTGTATGTCCCTATTCACACGCATATCCAATGGTGAGCACACGAGCATGATTTGGTACTGTATGTCCCTATTCACACGCATATCCAATGATGAGCACACACGAGCATGATTTGGTACTGTATGCCCCTATTCACAGGCATATCCAATGATGAGCACACACGAGCATGATTTGGTACTGTATGTCCCTATTCACACGCATATCCAATGATGAGCACACGAGCATGATTTGGTACTGTATGCCCCTATTCACAGGCATATCCAATGATGAGCACATGAGCATGATTTGGTACTATATGTCCCTATTCACACGCATATCCAATGATGAGCACACACGAGCATGATTTGGTACTGTATGTCACTATTCACACGCATATCCAATGATGAGCACACACGAGCATGATTTGGTACTGTATGCCCCTATTCACAGGCATATCCAATGATGAGCACACACGAGCATGATTTGGTACTGTATGTCACTATTCACACGCATATCCAATGATGAGCCCACACGAGCATGATTTGGTACTGTATGTCCCTATTCACACGCATATCCAATGATGAGCACATGAGCATGATTTGGTACTGTATGTCCCTATTCACAGGCATATCCAGCGATGAGCACACAAGAGCATGATTTGGTACTGTATGTCCCTATTCACAGGCATATCCAGCGATGAGCACACATGAGCATGATTTGGTACTGTATGCCCCTATTCACAGGCATATCCAGTGATGAGCACACACCAGCATGATTTGGTACTGTATGCCCCTATTCACAGGCATATTCAGGAGAATATGCAGGGATATTTAATTTTCTTAAATATTTTAAAAATTAGCTTTGAATATAACAGACTTACCCATGTTGTTTTCACACGTATTTCATGGTTCTTTGATTCTCCTGCATCTCCCTCATCTCGCTGGCCACCTTCCCACTCTACTCAAGTATTCCTCCTTCCCCTTTGTTCTATTCTCCTGCGCATCCTTTCCCTTAAAAGCTTTTTACGGCAGTCTCATGGGCCTTTCTCTAGTTCCCTGGCCTTGAGTCACATTAATATTAGCCACCAGACACATATATTTAACCGTTAGCAGCCAGGATTTGCATATGAGAGAGAGAATGTTTGTCTTTCTGAGCCTAAGCTACCATCTTTGATATGTATTTCCCTGTGTGTGCAGGATCTTCTCTGGGGATTCTTGTGTGAGTGCCTTTGCCCACATGCATGGCAAGTCTGTGGAGGTCAGAGTAGCGCTGCAGGGTTGAGTTCTCACGAGGCCCGCGTGATTACAGAAAACACTAGAGAAACCAGAAGTGTTTCACGTGCAGCCTGTGTTCCTTCAGAGGGACACCCTTTCTCCTGGATCTGTTATTGCTTCCCCCTGACTCCTGAGCATTGTTTCTCAGTCGATAAAATCCACCCCCATGAAAGAGGCCCCACAGTAGAGAACAGAATTGCTATTATGTTTCTTACAAACCCTTCCTCCATAGACCCTCATCCTGAGCATCCTTTCTCAGTCAGTAGAACCCATTCTGGTGGAAGGGGTCACAGGTGCTCTGCATGAGACATCTACTTAGCAAGGGAGTTTTGATGGAGTCCTGCCTCTTCCTTTGTTGTGGTAATTGCCACGAGGAAACTTATTTCTAAGGTTTTACTGTGCTTAGATATGTTAAAAAAATAAATCTCTCAGAGTCAGACTCCATATGGTGATATTTTGTGTGTGCTTTAACAAATAAAGCCTGCCTGGAGATCAGAGTGCAGAGCCAGCCACACTAGTTACCATAGAGGCCAGGCAGTAATGGCACACACCTTTAATCTCAGCACTCATTTGACAGTGGCAGACGGATCTCTGTGAGTTCAAGGCCACCCTTGGCTATGTGAGATTGAATCGGTCTAAAAGAGAAACAGAGCCAAGAGGTGGTGGCTCACACCTTAAATCCCAGCACAGGTAGAGATTAGAAGTGATATGGCTGGGAGGAGAGAGGAATATAAGGTGGGAGGAGACAGGAGCTTGGGATTCAGTCTGAGGTTTTGTAGAGAAGACATTCAGTCTGAGGACTTGTAGAGACAGGAAACCCTATTTGTTCTGATAATTTTGCAGAGCTAAGAACTAGTGGCTGACAGCTCTGCTTCTCTGTTCCTTCAGCTCTCACCCCCAATATCTGATACAGGTCTTTACTACTAAGATCAATTAGAATTCAGGCTACAGATTCCAGATGCTTGAATAGCCTGACTACGCCTCGCTCACCTGCATTGCATCCTTGCCTCCATCTTTCTTCTGGTCTGAAATGCGGGATCCCATTCATCAGTGTGCAAGTCAGGGTAGCTGGCCCATGAGCAACTGGAGGGTCTTATTTCTCTCTGTCCCACCTCTCTGTATGTGTGCTAGGATTACAGGTACTGCTGTATGTGGGTTCTGGGGATCTGAACTATGGTCCTCACGCTCAACTGTCAACCAAGTGATTGCACCTCAAGTTTTAATTTTTTTGAGAAGCCCCAGGTAGTTCTCCAGTTCCACAGTAGCTGCACTAATTCGCACTCCACCAGCAGTGACTAGGGGCTCTTCCTCCACATCCTCACCAGCATCTGCCTTTCATTCTCTTGATGAGAGCCATTCTGACAAGGGCGAGATAGGATCTCAAGGTTTTAATTTGCATTGTATGAATGGACTGGGGCGGGGGTGGGGTGGGGTGGACTACGTTTAAAAATATTCATTGGTCATCTTTATTTTTTTACTAAAAAAAGTCTATCCAGGTGATTGGCCCATTTATTAATTGGCAGTGGTTTTATTGGGAGGGGCTGTATTATTTTTGTAGTTCTTTATATAACCTAGATACTAACCTCTGTTCTAAGGTACAGTTGGCAAAGATTTTCTCCAATTCTTCAGGCGGCCTGCTCATTTTTTTTTTTTTGGCGGCTTTTTTTTTTTCCTACAAAGCTCCACTTTAACTCGGTTTATAAATTTCTGGGGCTATCTCCTATGCAACTAGAATCCCACTCAGAAGATTTCTGCCCACACCAAAGTCCTGCAGTGTTTTCTTTCAACACTTTTAGTGCTCTGGGTTTTAAAGTAGGGTCTCTAACCCAGGTTGAATTGATTTCTCGTGAAGGGTTAGGAACATGGATCCAATTTTTTTCCTTCTGCAAGTAAGTATATATCCAGTATCACCAGGACCATTTGGTGAAATGGGGCATTTTCCATTGAGTGTGCATTACTCATTCATCAAAAATCCCGTGTCTACAACTGCACACATTTACCTCCCTGTCTCTCTTACTTTCCACTGGTCTGCTTTTCTGCCTGTCCATCTTGATTAGTTTGTTTTATCACAATGGCTCTGTTGTATAGTTTTGAGCTCAAGTAATATGATGATGCTTTCTGGTGTGTTCTTTCTGCTTAGAATTTGCTTTCAAGGTTGTGGGTGGGCTCAGCGGTTAAAGTACTGACTGTTCTCCCAGATGACCCAAGTAGATTCCCAGCCCCCACAAGGAGGCTAGCAACTGCTTGTAACTCAAATTCCAGGGGATCTGGCACCCTCTTCTGGTCTCCTGAATACCACACATGTGGACGATGCACAGACATACATGTGGACACATCTCCCCTCCCCCACACACAGTAAAAATAAATACATCTCAAGACAAAATTTTAAAACTATTTGCTTTGGCTATCCATGTTCTTTGATGTGAATTTTGGGATTTCTTTTTTTTTTCTCGTTCTGTGAAGAATATCATTGAAAATTTGAGGGGATAACAACATGTTTGTTGGTAGAATAGCAAATTTTCAAATATTAATCCTATTCTTCCAATTCAGGAGCATGGGGGGGGCTTTCTTTTATAAAGGTTTCCTATGGGATGGTCTATCTCATCTACAGTGATTACTTACAGGTTTTATCTTTAAGGCTATTGTGAATGGGACATACTTTTTTTTTTCTGATTTCTTTCCCAGCAAATTTGTTGGTGTTGGCATACATTAAAGCTACTGATTTTTACAGGTTTATTCTGAAACCTGATATATACTGAAAGTGCTAATCAGACCCAGAAGTGTTTTGGGTGAATCTGTCCTGTCTTTGAAGTACAAAATCATCTCATGCTTTAGCTTCGTCTCTTCTAATATCTACCCATTTTAGACCTTCTTCTTGTTGCCCTAAGACCTCAGCTTTGCACTGAACAATAGACAGAAAGTAGGGAACCCTGCCTCATACCGGACTTGGCTTTACTTCTTCATCATCTAGTGTAATAGTGGCCGTAAAGTTCGTCACACATAGCTTGTGGTATATTTAGATATGTTCCTTCTAATCCTAGTTACTTCCATATTTTTATCAGGAAGTCATGGTGAACTTTGTCACGTGCTTTGCTCCATCAAATGTGTGGCAATTTCGTTTTTAAATCTTCACATGGCAAGCTATATTTATTGATTTGCTTATATTGAGCCAATGTTTGTATTCTTGGAATGAAACCAATTTGTTCATGGTGCTTGATCTTAGTTGTCTCAATTTGGTTTACAGTATTTTATTGAAAATTTTGCATCTGTGCTCGTCAGGAAAATAGGTTTGCAGCATTGGTTTCCAGTTACTGGGGTTCGGTGTCAGGACTTTCTGGATTTGTAGAATGAGTTTGGTCCTTTCCTCTTTATTTTGTGGAGAACTTTGAGAAGGGTTGGACCAGGTCTTCCTCTTCCTTGGGAGTTTGGTAGAATTTAGTCTTAAACTTCTCTGGTCCTGAACTTATCTTGTGAAGATACCTTTAATTGCTGCTTCAATCACCTTTATTTAAGTTGCTTGCATCGTTCCGCTTTAATTTTGCTACATTGTACATATTTATAAATAAAAAAATTTTTCTATATATTCATGTAAGTTTTCAAAACCATCCCATGATCTATTCGTTCCATAGGAGTCTGTTTTCACAACTCACTTTCTGACTCTGATTTGATCAACCTGAATTTGTCTTTTCTTTCATTTGGCTGGTTTGGCTACAGGTTGGGCAACTTTGTTAATCTTTTCAGAGAGCCAACTCTCTGGGTGAATCTATGTATTATTCTTTTAACCTTTATTTCATTAATTTGTTCCCTGATGTGGTGATATCTTGTGTGTAAAGTAAAGCTTGCCTGAAGATCAGAGGGCAGTTAGCCACTAGCCAACCATAGAGGTCTGGAGGTCTGTACAGACAGACAAGAAGTGACATGGCTGGGCAGACAGGAAGTGATAGGGTGGGAGGAGACAAGAGCTCAGTCTGTTTTCGTGGGGAAGTTGAGTAGGTAAGGTGGCTGCGGCTTCGCTCCTTCATCTCTCTGATCTCTCAGCATCCTCCCCAGTATCTGACTCTGGGCTTTTATTATTAAGACCATTAGAGCTCCTGCTACACATTGATGTCCTCTGGCTTTGCAGTCAACAGTACAGGCTGGAACTGCATAAGGGGCTCCTGCTGGAGTCACCATCCCGCCTGGTTAGGTTCTCTTTTCTTTTTTCCCTAATCAAGCTTGGGATTTTTGTTGTTGTTGTTGCAGCCTGTTGCAGCCTCTTTGCAACAAATGCCACAGGCACAAACTCCACAGGCGCCTGGACTCCAAACACCACAGGACTTACCTGCCCTAGACTGGTTGGCTCTGTCTTCAGGCATCCCCCCCCCCCCGCCACTCATGCTTTTTCTGCACAGTCCTGTGTCTTTTTCAGATCTCTCTTCCTCTCCCTCTACCCCCTTCTTCCTCCACCGTGGGTTTCAGGCTTCCCCTACACCCTCTCTCCTTGGGCTGCTACTCTTAGCTCACAGCACATGCTAGCAGCTGCCGCTGCCGCTATTCTCAGCCAAGTTGTCCACTGCCTGTCTTCTCCACTCAGACGTGCTACACCGATTTATATCATTTCTTGGTACCGTCTGTCTGCATTTGAGGTTAGCATCTTGCTTTCTTAGAGCTTTGCAGAAACATCATTAAGTTGTTTAGTCCAGGTTCCTTTGATATTTTAATGTCAGATTTTATATAGCTATAAGCTTCCCCATTAGAACTGTCTTGGCTATATCACAGATATAGTTAGGGTCTCTTTCATTTTCACTTTATGCCGGGAATTTTTATTTTTTTTCTTGAGTTTTTCAATAACCTACTGTTCTTTTCAAAGTACTATTCAGACCTTTAAGTATTTAAAGCATATTTTCTGAGATTATTAATACTACTGTTGTCTAATGTTTTTGCACCATGGTCTGATATGATATAGAGAATTATTTTGATTTTTAAAATATTTATTAAGGCTTGTTTTGCATCTTATAATGTATTCAGTTTTATCAAAATTCTCCATGCTGTTATGAAGAATGTATATTCTATACCTGTTGAGTGGAATGTCCTGTGAATAAGTGCGAACTCCAATTAATTTATGGTCTAATCTATCCCTCGGGTTTCTTTGTTGATGTTTTTTGGGAGGACCTATATAGAAAGTAGGATATTTAGTTCCCCCTGATTATTTTGTGTAGACTGGTACCTATTATGCCTTTTAGTGTTTGTTGTATGATGTTGGAGCCCTAAAGTTTTACCACATACAGCAACATACAGTAGCCTTCTGAGTCTCCTTAAATTGGCTGCTTTGAAGTCTACCCTCCTGAGCATGAGAATTGCTATGCCAGCTTGTTTCCATGAAACACAGGGACCTAGGAGAGGCATTCACAAACTGGGGATCAAGGATGGGAAATTAAACATCTGGCAATTGATTCTTTAGTGTTGGCAAAGATCCTAAGGCCCATGTTTCTGTGATGTGCTAGGATTCTAGAAGCATTAAACAATCCAACACACATATGCACATACGCACACATATATGCATATAAATAACTTAGCATTATATTCCTTTAGTAAATAAAGATCATTTTTAGAACAAGGTAGCTCATACGTATCTAGGCACGAGCATACACACATGATGTTATCCATGATAGTTTTAAGTTTCAAGTGTATAACAAAATTTGTATATGAAACTGAATCCAAGTTACTGAAGATGTGTTTTTTTTTAATGATGTTCACATAAAGTAGAAAACCACATTAAACCGGTATATTACCTTAATCTTTACATAAACTGTAAGGTCATAAACAGTACTTGTTAAAATATAAAAATATGAGGCCACATATTTCCTAAATAAGATATATTGGTTAGCATTAGAATAAGGATAAAATAAAATCAGACTCTCTGAACTGGACTCCATATGCCCAAGAATTAAGCACAAAAATAAAACTAACGTGCTTCTGCACAGCTAAAGAGATAATTAAGTAAAGAAGAACCCCACAGAAGGGGAAAGAATCTCTGCCTGATAGACATCTGGCAGGGGACTGATATTCAAAATATTCAAAGAACTTAAAAACACAAAGAACTCAGAAAACAAATGACCCAGCTGAAAATGGGCTAGGGATCTAAACAGAGAGTTCTCAATAGAAGTAATAAAATTGGTTAAGAAATACCTAAAAAAAAATCCTTAGCAATTTGGGAAACACAAATTAGAAGGACATTGAAGGTTTTATCAGCACACCCAGAATGGATAAGGCCAACAACTGACAGCAAATGCTGGCGAGGTGTGGAGAAAGAGGGACCCTCAGTTGCTGTTGCTGTGAAGGCAAATTGGTCCAACCATTGTGGAAATCAGTAAGGAGAAGCCTCATAAAACTGAAAACAAGGATGTAGCAAGGGGGCCATCTTCTACAGGAACCAACACACATGGTGATTTGGAATTGGGACTTTGGAGACTTCCACATGGAGCCTCTGGCTTTAAGGCATCATGCAAGCCCAGAACTAACTGCAAGCTGGGAGGTTGTAACAGAGCTAGTAAAGCTACAACATCCTTCTACATGTTGCTCATGGTGATAGAAGAACACGAAGGCTGAAGCCGGGAGGTGGTGGCGCACACCTTTAATCCCAGAACTCTGGAGGCAGAGGCAGGTGGATCTCTGTGAGTTCGAGGTCAGCCTGGTCTACAAGAGCTAGTTCCAGGCCAGCCTGTGACACAGAGAAACACTATCTCGAAAAAATAAAAATAAATATATAGATAGAAGGCTGGCAGTATATTTCAGTGGTATCGTGCTCCGGGGTCAATCTCTAGTGCCAGAAGTGAGGGGGGCAGGGAGAGAGAATGAACTACAACTGGAAATCCCCGTAAGTCCAATCATAAAGGAGTCTATGATCTCCAATACCAAAATGCGGAGTTTCACGGCCACACTTTTTCTTCATCCAACACTTGAAATTCTAATTTCTATCTATATTGGAAATAATTATAACTATGCGTACACACATATTAAGATAATGAAGAATGAATTTCAGCTTATGCTGAACACGACATCTTATCACTTTCCTGCTGTCACAAACATAAAACCACTCATCTCTCTATATATATTCATTTTTATGTATTACACAAATGCTCTCCCATGGAGTTATAGCCCCAATCCTAGGCTTATATATCAAAAGCTTTGCCCCATTTAAAAAAGTTTTTATTGAAAGTAGACTCTTCTCTCATACACTACAATTCTGACCAGTCTTCCCTCTCTCCACTCCTCCCTGTCACCCCCACCTCTGCTGCCCCCTCTATCTCTCTTCAGAAAAGAGCGGCCTCCAAAAGACAACCCCCAAACACGACAAAACAAAATACAGCAAGACAAGGCAAAAGCCCTCACACCAAGGCTAAACAAGGTAACCCACCAGGAGGAAAGAATTCCAAGAGCAGTCAAAGGAGTCAGAGATACACCCGCTCCCACAGTCAGGAGTCACACGAAAACACTAAGCTAACAGACATAGCATAAGGAGAGGACCTGATGGAGCCCCTGGAGACCCTGTGCTTGACTCTTCAGTCTCTGTGAGTCAGTAAGTGCCCTGCCTCGTTGATCCAGTGGGCCATGTTCTCTGGTGTCCTCGGTCCCCTCTGAACCCTACAATCTTCCTGCCCCCTTTTCCTCAGGCTTCCCTGAGGCTTCCCAATGGAGATTTCCAATTGCGACTCCCTCTCTGCTTAATGTCTGGCTGTGAGTCTCTGAAGAAGGTTAAGTATAATCACTCAAGCAGAAAACAAACAAACAAACAAAAAAAACCTCTGCCTATTCTTCCTGGGATTTTATTTGCTTTGTTTTTTATTGAATAATGGAGCTGTTTATTATCAACACCTTGATCAAACATGAGTTTGCTGTTTCCTGCTGAGGAAGTGCCTGGGATCCAGGGTAAGGGCACCACCAATTTCCAAGTGTAAACGTACACATTTAGAAGGCAGTCTGAGAACATTTAGTGAAACAGAAGCAATCAGTTGACCCCTAGATCCTATGAACTCCCAAGCCATGGACTTTGACCAAGCTAACAGCACCAGTTTCAAGCTCTCTCTTAGGGAACACAGATGGTTACAGACATAATAGTTTTCCACTGTTTCACCAATGGCCACTTCTTGCCTGTTGTATTGGTCTTGTAGCCTGTAAGCTCCACGGGGGTGAGAGGTGGGGGTGGAACCATTGATGATGTTTCTCCTGCAGCTGCCTGAAGAGTGACTCCATTATAACAAAGCATATTAAAACAGTTATTTAAACCTCTGGGCCAGCTATCCCACCTTTTAAACCACAAATCTATTAAAGAAATTAACTACCAATTCATTCAGGAGCAGTCTGCTAATAAAAAATCTCCAGGCTCAAATTGTTTCTGGTGAATTCACCTGAACAGTTAAAAAAAGGCATGCATTTTACAAAAACCCTTTATAGGAATAAAAAATGAACGACTCTTTCCTATCACACGTGAGGCTGGCAAACTTGCAATATCAAAACACGATGAGCATACAAGAAAGAAAATTACAACCAATTTCTTCCTTGAACATATTCGAAAAGTCTTTGAGAGGATGTAGGTAGTTCTCATTTCGCATAGCAACGTGAAGCTGTGAGATTCACCACCCAGCTGAAAATACACACACTGAACTCGCAATAAAGAAAGCGATGATTTTTTTTTCCAGGTCTTTACAAATTTTAGATAAAACATTCAAAGTTCTCATACAGACAGCTGTGGTCTAAGCCACACTACGGTGACATGCGACATTAAAAACATGGACGCGTTTTGTTTCTTGGCCAGCATTATTGAGCGAGGGGCATCTCCATCCTGTTTGGTCATGGCCATTCCTTCACCCATATTAATAGCTCATTAAAAAGGTCTATTTTGAGGGCTGCCCATTTCCCCCAGATAAATTTGTTTAAAGTTGATGGTAGTTTTGGACGCTATCATTTCTTTGTTTGTTTGTTTCAGATTTGCTGGGTATCTTTTTAAAGAGACAAAACTTGTAAACTTCTGCATGGGTGCAGCTCTGGGAGGCGAGTGGGCAGCAATTCCATGTTTCACTGTTGTCGTGTGGCCAGAAGAGAAGCCATGTCTGGCCACAGATATCAGTAAGAGCTGGTACTTCCACGGTGGTTTGTGCACTTGCCCCTTCTGAGCTCGCGTACAGTAAACTCACCTCGGTACCTGAAATCTGGATGGTGCTAGCTGGGCTCTGGTATTTTTGAGCTTAACAGTAACAACTAAAACTCACACACCTTAGATACCTGCAAGGTAAGGTCTGCCTAATTCTTGGTTCTATTGCTCGATTTGGGTACTAGTATACGGAGGTAGTTACTGGAGACTCATTGAATGATCCCAGGACAAACAGCACGCTTTCCATAATTACAATTTAATCATATACTCAAGCAATACATTTCTATGAGGATCATTATAACAAAAGTTCTCATATTAATAGGATATACGGGAAAAATAACAATCATCCCAATAGAGCCAGGACCATATTTTATAAAATTCATTACCCACTTAGAAAAATAAACCCACAGCAACCTAGAAATGGGCCATCTTTTCCTCACTCTACTAAGGGCCTTAATAAAAACTATGTAATAATAATTATTATATTATTATGTTATTATACTTACTATAACTTACAATAATAAGTTTCCTTCTGAGATTTAGAATGATACAAGGATGCCTCTCTGTCATTACATCCATTCAGCACTATAGCAGGCATGCTAGGTCAGCATTAGAGAGAGAGAGAGAGGAAGAGAGAGAGAGAGAGAGAGAGAATCTAGTTACACTGAAGAGTATACCATGTGCATGAATAAGATGTCAGTTCAGCCGAAATGAAATGACAGCCAGCATCACCTCAGATCCAATTAAACTCACCATGAGTTGTATGGTGTGTGGGTGGGTGTGTGTGTGTGTGTGCACGTGCACATAAGCTAATCAGAAGTGTAGCGGGGACAATATATTTTCCTTTTGTTTCTGATTTCTTTTCCTGGATAGGATCTCTCTATTTAGCCCAGGCTAATTCAGCCTCTCTGGCTCTGGTATGCGTGGTGTGCCACCATGCCCAGTGTAGTCAGGATAACTGAACAGGAGAAACACAGGCCTGGAAGAATGGCCCTCTTAGAAGCTACGGTTGGTTATATAGAGTTGTGGTAAGTAAGACAGTGCAGCATTGACGAATTAATGCAAGTAAGCCAATGAACCAGAGTATTGTTCAGAAACAGATCAATAAATAAACGGTAACTTAATTTACCACAATGATACCTCAGTGCAGAAGACAACATGACAGGCAGTTTAGCCCATGTTATTTAATTAACTGAAAAGACCTGGAAAAGGTGAATTTTGATAATTATTTTTACATTGTATAGGCAATTAGCTCTGGTTGCATTCCAGAAATAAATTGTGATATGAAAGCTTTTACGATTTTTAAAATGAAAAATTAGCAACACAAGTGTCTGAACGTGGAACATGCTGAACATTTTAAAGGCGTGTAGGTGTTAAGAAAACCAGAGATGCTGAGTTGCAGTGAAAGATGAAATTTGCATTTGTGACAAAATGCTATGAAGGGTTTGAGAAAGCAAATACCAAAGTAAAGAAGATGACTGCAACACAGGCATCCAACCACAGGACTCACACACTGCACACAGCTGCACACCAGAGTGGAGAAGATGGTTGCAACACATGCATCTGACAATGAGACTCAAACACTTTGCATAGCTGCACACCAGAGTGCAGAGGATGGTTGCAATACATGCATCCGACAATGGGATCACACTGTGCACAGAGCTGCACACCAGAGTGCAGAAGATGGTTGCAATACATGCATCCGACAATGGGATCACACTGTGCACAGATCTGCACACCAGAGTGCAGAAGAAGACTGCAATACATGCATCGGACAATGGGATCACACTGTGCACAGAGCTGCCTATCAACATGAAGGAAATACTCTAAAAGGCAAATGGGAAGGAACTTCCCAAAATGCAATAGTCATTAAACAAGAAACGTTGTTCAGTTTCATCTCAGGTAAACGCAAAATTAAAATATCATTAAATCCCAGTGTTAACCCAAAAGATTAGATGAACTTGGAGAACGGTCGTACATGCTGGAAGGGGGTAGAACACTGCAGTTTCCATCTCGGGCTAGGATTATATGTCCATGGGGCTTTCCAAACATAGGTTAGACTAGCCCATGAACTGCCCACATCACCCAGATATTCCACTCAGTGAATTGACTCACAAAAACATGTACACAGAGGCACCAGCTCATACGCTTGCAGCTCTACTGTGAAGAGCAAAAGACTGAAAACGGCCAAGACTGAAAGGCATAGACGGTGTTATCTGCATATACCTGAACAGTATGTGGCCACGGTAACAAGCGAAATATGACCTGGATGGATCCCCGTTCAGCAAAGTCAGACGTTTCAGAGCACATAGCATACGGTTCTATATAAAACAAACTCAGGATGAGGAAGCATTACCGGAAGCCAGTGAGCCACAGCAGAGCTTCCCCAGGCAGGAGCGGGTGACTGGCAGGTGTGCACAAGGCCCCCTTCGAGTCAGGTACTTCTTTTTGACATAAGTATTGGTTAAGTAGAGTGGTCTGTTGTAGACTCCCTAACTTTTCTTACTGGCTTAGAAAAATGGCCATGATCTATTGGGGGGCGGGGGGTGGGAGGACAATGATGGCCGTAGATTACCACATACAATTCTGTCATAAAAACCCTTGCCTTTTCACCTTGAAAAATAACTGAAAGATTTATCATCTACATTTATGTTTCAATTTGGGCCTTATAAAACAAATGGGTTAATAAGATGAGAACTAGTTGTATTCTAGTTACAAATGATCTAGATACAAGTAATAAACATATAAAAAGAAGCAACTTTTAGCTAAAATTACCCCAGTGTGGTGCGGTGTGGTGGCCCTGACAGGTCTGAGGTACTGAGAGTTCATGTTCTAGCTCTCCCTCCCTGGAAAGACACACCTAACACTGGAATGGCTCTGCTCAACTTAGATTAAAGGAAGGTCTTTTATCCTCTATGGAACATTCACTGGGCAAAGGTAAAAGTGCGGAAACTTATCAGATACCCAACCCCATGTGGAGAAGGGACACATTTACGACTATTACTTCCCATGCCCATGAGTGGTTCCACTTACAGACAGCATGAAGGGGCACTGCCTCCTGCCATGCGATTGGTGCAACACCTGGTAAGAGAGACTCTGCCTTACCGCCCATCGATATCTACCCAGCAGATATCCTTGTAGGATGACTGTGCTTCCTTCAGCAAACGTGCATTCCTAGACAGGAACTTCTGGCCACTTTCATATCTATATATTCTTCCCGGGAAGATGCTCCAAATCACACAAATCTCTAGAAACTGTAGTGGACAGCAAAACAGGAGCTTTGAAAAGAACCATACATACGTGACAATCATCATGTTTATTATAAGTAAAATGCTTTGGAAAATAAAGATGGTCACGAGCGAAATTTGAAAACACATCTGCGATATGAAAGTCAGAAGCTGTGTCCACACGTCGTACACAACTGAGGAAAAGAAAATCCAGTGTTTACAACTTCCATTCATAGACTAAATGAGAACGCATTTCAGCTCATTTGCCTTAAAAACAAACCAAACCAAAAGGAAAAACACAAACAAACAAACCACAAACCTACTAATGAGTGAAGACATTCAAATCTATACATCAAAATAAAACAGTAAAATTGGAAAGATGAGGAATTGTAATTGAAGCCCATATTACAGGCTTAACAATAAAGGGGTATCAAGCAATTATTTAATCACATAGCAGTGATGTTTAGTTTTACTATTTTGTCTCACCCAGGTTAGAAACAGAGCAAATGACCTTAATTATAATAGTGAAGACAGACTGGATACAGAAATTGCTGTCAAAGCGATGTATCAGGCTAGGAACTTGGTGCCATGTACAGCCGGTACAGTTTTCTGCAATAGAACAGACACCTGGATGTATCTCCCCCAAGCTCTGAGACAAGCGAGTGCTCTGTACAAGACAAGAGCTCCCTACACATCCTGTGACATCACTGCCCTAACTGTCTTTTATAGACCTCCCCTGAGACGACGTGGAAACGGTTGAGCTAGAGAGTTCAGTAAATGCAGGGAAGAAAAAATAAAAACATATGGGCATAAACTTCTTACAAACGGTGCAGAAAAGAACAAGTGTGCACCGAGCGAGCTGGAAGAGACTCATTTTTCTCATTATGCAAATGCCGCTTGCTAGAGATATTTTCTATTTCGGTCAGGATGATCCTCATTACGACTTTTACTATGTGAAGCCCAAAACTGTGTATCTGTTTTAACAGGAACATATACATAATTACTCCCTGCAGAAATTTTCCAAAGTGTCAAAATATGAATTAAAACACCAACACTTTTTTTTTTTTGTAAGGTTTCTTCTGTGGTTCCAAAACATGCTGCTTTTACAGAATGAAGCTTTGGTGAAATGGATGAGAACATTTGGAGCAGCTTCTAAAATATGCATTACTTATTTAAAGCAAGGCTTAGCTCTGGTTCTATTATACAGAAATTCTTCCGAGAAACGTGTATATATATGCTCAATGAAAGCCAAGGACCTTAGTTGCCCCCTCCCCGTTTTCTCTGAAAAAGACCCTGTCTCTTTGTGCTACAATGGGCATTCATAGCTCTTGCAACCTCAAGCTGAGCTTTGTCCCATCTGAAAAGGGCGGCTTTGTTTTTGCCATCATAGCCCTCTGGTACAATGGCGGCCCAGTCCTTCCTTATCTTTGAAAATGAGCTACAGAGCTATCCAGTTGGGCTCATTTTCCTCCCAATTCAGCAGAAACTCGCTGACAGATGATTGGAGAGCTCAGAATTTAAGGACCACAGTGGCTGAAGACATAGCATCCTGACTGCAATGACCAATGTTTTCATCCGACCAGATCAAAACGTCAATGCCAAGACAAGGCGGCTAAAGGAAGACCTTAGCTGGCTGTCACGGAGCGGCTGACACTGGCTCTCACTTCCTGTTTGTACTGAGCTGGCACTGGAAGGAAACACCTTAACGAAGACATGCTGTTCCTTTCACAACCCCGACAAACCTCTCATTTCTGATGTCAGCTTTCTTCGCTGCAACTTTCCACCTGACCTACTAATAACACGCAATTTCACACCATCCAATTTGTCAACCGCAGCGACTGTCCCGGCTACATTAAGTGGCCCCGGTGGAAGCAGAGAGCACATCAGAAACGCTGGCTTCCACAAGACTGGATCTTTCCGGATGTGAACCAAGAGTTCTGAGATGACAAAGGCCTTTCACCTTTAAAAATGAGGAAACTAAGACACAGCCTTTGAAGTAACTAACAGCCCTTGTTATTCTCAGGGTGGGTATCACGCCAGGAATCTAAGAGTCGCTCGACCAGGTCAGGCTCTTGGCAACACTGCCTGTCGGAACAATGACGCCAAACAGACAGATCAGACAAACTCCACAGCGAGAAGCAAAGGCCAGTTAGTTCTGTGCTTTTGCTAGTGTTGTTTTTGTGTGTGTGTTTCATTTTTTTTGTTTTGTTCTGGTTTTTGATTTTTTTTTTAACCTCTGAAGAGATTATCCAAGTCAATATCCTTTTTTTTTTTTTTTTTTTTGATTTTTCAAACACTTTGCCTGCTGTACAAGCCTGGCAAAGAACAGAAATAAAATCCGGACTCATTACCCTGTGATGGAAGAAGAAACCACGACAGCAGCACCAGTTCCAACCGCACCGCACATTCAACGACGGCGAATTAGCAGGTGTTTCGCTGCACGGTCTCATTAAAATGTTTCTTCAGTTTAAGTTTTAAAGAAAATAGGAACTTTTGTCCAGACACTCTGACTTTGAAAACTGAACCTTCAAGGTCTTGACTTCCCTTCATCCTGGAGGACGATCTCTTCAGGCTCTGAGGAGGAGCATCTGGGGCAGTGGGGAACAGGGGTGGGAGATGGGGAAATAGTACGCACCATTCCCAATTTTGGCACTTATTATTTCAATAGGAGATTATAGACACTGAGCTCAAACAAGTGTATAAAGTAATTTAGTTGCCTTGCTGAATGTCAGGGAATTAATTAACTTTTGCAATGCTGCAAAATACAGTGAGGGCTAATTTTGTAACTCTTTCATCATAGAACCTCATTAAAAAAAAATCGAGATTCCTGCTTCATAACAAAGACGGAAGCTGTTAAAAGGAAACTTCTCCAGGGTTGCTAATTACCTCCTAATTAATTTGGGGTAGGCAGAACTTGAGATAATTAATTTATCTGCATATATTTATGATTCTAATAAACTTCTAATAATTAGCTTTGCGCATGTATTTTCTTATTGTAGTTAATGCTTTTCATTTCGTCCTCACTGCCAGGCCTGTGAGCGAGTCGCGGAAGGACAGGTGAAGAGAATGACTCAGCCGTCAAGACTCTACCCAGACTCTGAACTGCTGAGAGAAAAGTTGCCGTATTTTTATTTAAAGCTTTTGCCACAGTAGAAGTGCATGCTACTCACTAACTAGGAAAGTCTTAGTTGTTTTTTTTCTAAATCAAAAGAACAAGGGAAAGTTTGAACTGAGACCCCCATCTTTGCACCTTCTGCGATGGTTCACAGCCAGTGGGTGACGAGCTGCCTGTGGTACAGGGCTGGGAGCTGAAACTGGGTACAGAAACACCTAGCTTTACATCTAAGACTCAGTTCCTAGCTCTGTGATACAGACTGAATCTTTGAACACTTGAGTCTCAGTGTCCAGTCTGTGCCATACAACATACAACATGCCTAACTGTGTTGGTCTGTGCAATTAGTTGATATATATATATATATATATATATATATATATATATATATATATATATATATATATATATTAAGCAATATATTTTTAAAGCAATATGAAGGCTGCTATGCATTATTGATCTTCATACAATCTGTGGAACATTCAAGCAATTCAATGCACTGAATTTTCTTTAGATTTCTTTTGTATCTCTATGTGCCTTCAGGATTCATCTACATTTTTCTAGCAAAGGGTGTGGTTTGTAGAGAGAGGGGTTTAAACTTAAGCAGCGAGTTGTCAATGACCAGCATGAGATGCTGCGTGCCACCAGCCCCTGTGTTCAATGTCACAGCGTAGTCGTTTCATAAAGAAGGTGGGGAAAAGGAACAACTTTAGCTCTGCTGACTTGTTTTGGGGTATCTTTGGGGGGATTTCTCCCTCAGTTTTATAAATTTGCTGGAATTGTGAATTGACCTGAAGCTCTCTGTAGTCTACGCTGATGAAATTAGACCTATCACGCAAAATTAAAAAGCAGAAGCTTGTCTGCCTTACATAAACTTGATGGGATTTGCCGGGTGACGGAGGCGCACGCCTTTAACCTCAACACTCGGGATGCAGAGGCAGGCAGATCTCTGTGAGTTCGAGGCCAGTCTGGTCTAAAAGAGCTAGTTCCAGGACAGGCACCGAAGCTAATCAGAAAAACCCTGTCTCGACAAACCAATAAATAAATAAATAAATAAATAAATAAATAAATAAATAAAAAATAAAATGTTGGGATTTTAGAAAACTATTTTGAGATAAATGTATCTGGTAGCATCCTCACCAAGGTGAACCCTGTGAGCAGTTCGGACATGGAGAAATCCAGATGCATAGGGGATCCCAAGCCCTCACACTTAGCCTTAGTTCAATGCTTGCAACAATGTTCAAGATCTATAAATATGGAAACCAAGGCTCAGAAACACTGGACATCTTGCCCTGTCTTAGGCACACAGAGTCCACAGTGCAACTAGAACACAAAATCAAGTCTTTGGGCAGTTGATGTAGGCTTTCTTCTGTGCTACAGATCATCTTCAAGAGACACGATGCCTACCGCTCCTTTACAGACACGAGAGGCCTTTGCAGGGACCTGACTGGGCATAGCACAAATGAGCTACTTTGGCTGAAATGCCTACAGTGTGCATGGAAGATGAGGTGTGGGGGTGGGGGAGCCAAACTGCAGAGGGCTCCCTCGCAGAGCCTCAGCTGCAGCGTGACCTCTTGGGCGATAGAAAAGACACGGATGTATTTGCTAGTGGAAGCATCTGCCGTGAACAGACAGGGGAGATGCTGGAAATAACAAGACCCGTGGCATGCCACAGAACACTTCCTGGTACCAATAGCTTTTCCTGAAGCCTGGACTATATACTGTGCATGTCGTCATAGCTCCAGCTACTGAAACCAACCTTCGGGAACCTTCGTGAGTGGGAATTCACTCACTCACCTGTACCTCCCTACAGGAAGCAACACCTGCAATGCCCTGCACTTTATACGCTCCGCCATCTCCTACTCTTCTGCAGATTTGTGACCTCCAGGCAGGGCAGTATTAGCGGCCGCTATTTCTGTTCCCAGGAGATTCCTGGGCCTTAGATTAGATGCCTGCCTCAGGGGAGGCAAGGGTGATAAGTTTTTGTTAAAAAAGGGCATAGGACTAGAATCTGAATGTAACTCAGGTGTACACCAGACAGTTTTAGGATAGGAGGTGGTAATCAATAGTTTACAGATCAATTCCTACCATGTTCTGGTAAACAGAATTTAACCAAAATGCGGGTATACTTCCTGTCTGCAGCTTCTTTCGTCACAATGGCTGCGTCAGACAGTGCTAGCACAATATTTAGTATCTAATTCTTTAGAGAAAATGTTTGCTGACCATTGTTCTAGAAGTAAGGAAAGCAGCCGCGAAAGTCAGAATGTGTGCAATACACATGTCAGACACTTACTTTTAGGTAAAATTCTGCAAGTCTGTGTTTTATTTATTTACATTCTATGTGTACAGGTATTTTGCCTACATGCATGTACCACGCACCATGTGTGCCTGCTTCTCCTAGAGACCAGAGATGTCAGATGCCCTGGAACTACAGTCACAGAGAGTTGTGGGTCATTGCGAGTGGTGGAGCTGATCCTGAATCCTCTGGAGAGCAGCCCGTGCTCTCAATGCTGAGCCACCATCTCTCCAGGCTGATGTTTTAACTTTACTCATCTGTATTTTCTCATTTTCTTCTAGTAAGCAAGTGATGCTTTTGTAGTGAGAAAATTGTGTTAACTGTACCTAGTTTACAATGCAAACAAAAGGCAAATGATTATTTTGAAGCCAGATTGCATATAAAGGTGCGGAGAGATGCCCGCTGCTGCTTAGGCAGTGGTTTTATTTATCTGGGGTCCAAGAACACTAATATTTGCATTACATGGAGAAGCATGCTGGCCGTTGAACATGGTGTTCTGTAGAACTTAATCGCCAAGAGCCCTGCACCAAGGCAGGGCACCAGCGATCCAGAGAGTCACAAGAAATCGGAACCTGCCTGATGAGAATCATCCCAAGAAAGTCTCTTTCAGGATCTCACCAAGCGACACCGGGTACTGTGTAAGAGTGAGCGGGCCTGAGGTTTGCTGAGGAACAACATGGCTGCCCAGCAGGTGCTGAAGGACCAGAACCCTGGGGCTTGGTGAGGGCTGAACCCTTCCACAGCACCTCAGCTGGTGGCTTAGATCATTGTTGGCCTGCAGAATCAGCAGAAGCTTTTGTTTCCCCCTCCCTTAGTGTCTCCCAACTACCCAGGGTCTGCTGTAGGGCGCTGCTGAGTTTGTTTCAGGCATTATCCTTTCTTTCATCCCCACTGTGACTTTTCCACGCCACTTGTCACAGCTGTGATCTCTGCCTTTCCCCGGAGCAACAGCACTCACCCACCTCTCAGCAGCAAAGATCACCAGCGTGCCACTTGTACAGTCCAAGCAACTAGAACCACTCACCTTTATTCTGGCCCTGTCCTGCCACTGAGCGGCTAGGGTAATTTTCTCATCACTAACAACGATAATAACATATATTGCTGGCTGTTTGGTTCACACCTGTATCGCTGCAGTTTGAATGGTATCAGTCCGGAAGTTGGCCGAAGGGATCAATGAGAAGGGAAGGAAAGGATAGCTTTAATCTCAGGACCCAGCTGTGCTCAGGGTCCCGCATCCAGCAACGGAAGTGTTACTGCACCATCCATAGGCTACAACCCAATTTAGTTCTGATAGTATCTTAACACCGGGTAGGCTGTGGTCTGGAATAGCAAGCAGAGGGGAGAGGAGACATCACACAGCACAAAGTTACCTCCCGTGGTGTTAATGGGGGAATACAGCTATTTGCCTTCCTCATTCTTACAATTGAAGAAGTTCGTGATCACGGATTCCTTGATTAAAGGGCTTAATTTAACTACCGGTGCTGAATTTTTCTCTCCAACCAAGTAAGTGAAGATCTAAGTTCCTACTGGTCCCAAGATGCTTGTTACGTGAGAACTGTAACTAGGCCAATTATAAGGTTTTAAAATCAGCAAATTATATGAAAGTGGTAAAAATGATATCGAATTATTACGTCAAGAGTCTTGGCCAAGCCACAGGATGGGCCATCATCGGCGTTTATATCTGTCTGTATAGATCTATATAGATGCCCTAATTCAAAATGTAATGTATGCGCTCTCGCGTATGCAACCGTTTTAGAGCAGTGGAGGACTCTGAGAGGAGCGTGAACGGCAGTAACTGAGGGCGAACCTAGGTATACAAAAAAACCTATAACGTAGACCGGTAGTGAAAGTACACTGGTGGATTGGAGCGCCGGCTCTCCCAGGCGGCATTCACGGTGTTTGAGGAACAGAAGGCACACGCAGAAAAGCACTGGACAGACACACGGACACACACATGTGAGCTACTCAAGGGTAACACAGAGCTAAAGGACCGAGGACAAGAGAGGAGCTGCCTCTTCCCTGACTCCGCCTCTTAAGGCCACCAAGCCTCAGGCTCGCGTTGGCCGGTCAAGTCTATTTTATTTGCTGAGTACCTAACAAGTGCCAGTTAGTATTCTAGGTGCCAGAGACATAAAAACATAAATAATGACCTCCTCTCTTCATGTTGACTGGAACCTATCCAGAAAAGGTGTATAGACAGCTGCATCACGGACAAGGAAGGAGCCGTGGGAAGGAGACAACATGAAGCAGAAGGGAGGAGTAAACGCATAATACCAGAATCCAAACAGTGCCACTGCTGCTGAGACAACACTGGTGGATGGGGACACCCACAACCGGCCCCAAGCGGGAAGGAAGCCTGGCGCATTAAAGAAAACCTACTGACTAACATGGAAGGCTATATGAGGGGAAACTAACTGTTATGTTGCGGGAATGGCCCTGTAGAAGGTATTTTGAGTCACGGCTAATTTGAGAGGTGGAAAGAAATGAGCTGGTTCACGGCAGCGCGATTTATTATCACAGCCATTGGGAGACAGTTCCATCATGGCTGTTTGCTCCAATCGGCACCACTTCCGCAGTTCATTTCCATTATCAACACAGACCTTCGAGGAGCGTAGAAACATAGGAAATGGCAGGCGTCAGAAAAATAGTGTGGCATTTTCTCAGCTACTTAAAACAATGCTAGTAGCAAATGGCTGAAAAATGACAGGAATTTCGGTGTGTGGTGGAGCTATCAACGGTGCAGATTTAATACTTTGGCGAATGCTGCTTTGGGGAGGCAAAGGAAGTTACGACAGAACACCTGGGTGATAAAAACGTAAAAAACGTGAAAACGTGCCCTCCTCAGACTTGAGGGCTAGCTGCAAATGCAGGGGCAGCTGCATTCCATAGGAATCGTGTTTACCATGAAGACGTTCAATGGTTCTAAGTTTGCTATCCTGCCTTTAGTATATTATAGTGAAACATGTTAGAGGTGGGGAATTTTGTATTTTATGCACCACAGGGAGGAGTAGGAACCTGGAGGGACACATGGTATAGTCTCCCCAGAGGAATTGCTTTTATAAAATAAGAAATGTCTGTGTCGTATATGGCCCTAAAACTCGTATCTGGAAGTCTAGAACAGGCAGAGTGTACGCAGCCAGGCTTCCTCACAGCCTCACGCTGCCTTTTCTCCCTGGGCTGAATGGAACTGAACACGCTTAGGATCTAAAGTCCGTGCGTTTCTGTTTTCAAACCCCAACCTCTCTACTGGATCGTCTGTATCATTCTGAACACTTGGGCCTGAACTTTCCGAACCTTCAACAATCAATGCAATCAAATCAGTATAAGAACAACACCAAAGGCAGGGTTGATAAGATAAAATAAAAAGATGATAAAATAGGAATTGTTTAGTCCAGAGGGAGGGGGTTACTTTAATACAAGACAATAGTAATGATTGTTGGTATGTCCTGTTCTTAGTTTATTAGACAGACATCTGGCTGCAATCATATATCAGACATAGGTTTGGGTCCCAGATCAATAGCCAAGAGGTCTCTACTTCATAAACACAGCATCCTCATGACAAACAGTGAAGCCTCCGCGGTGACAATAACCTCCGTTAAGCCTGAAGCACAAAACTATAAGAAGCTATAAAGTGTTAGGCTCATTAAATGTGCTTCCGTCCACACTGTCTATACCGATGTGAAAAACTCACACGAAGCAATTTGTCTCCATGTCATGCACCATGAATACACCATTACTTAAACTAGCAACGTAAAGAATACAAACATTTTCTTTAAACTAAAAAAGGAGCATACATTTCATATAAACTAAATATGTACTGTCACTAGTTGCCACCTATTATGATATGTGAGTCTGGGTTTTAAAGGTAAAAATAACATGAATACGTGAATTTCAACAAGTGCTGACGCTGGGCGCATATATCCTTCTCGGTTTTAAAACGTGACCCTTTAATATATACTAAAAAATGTGACCATAAAGAGACTTTCTACTACTGAGGCAATTAATAGTCATAAATATACGACTACTGATGCCACTGAAAATATCAATATAATAAATTAATATGAAACATATACACTCATATATATAAAAGTATGGCTATGCTGTATTCCCATTGGAAGTGTAAGAAGTCCAGAGTTGTCAATGGGACCAAGTTTGTTTGCATAAGAAATCACAGACTCCTGTACAAAACTCGGGCAGAGAAAACACACGGGAGTCAAACGCTCCCCCGTGTCTGCATTTGATCTTGTGACTTCAGTAACGTGGGTGAGAGCAATGGCAGCCCCAAGGAGGTACTGCTAGGACACAGGGCAGGAGTTGAGCTTCAGCTGCTTTGCTCACAACGAACCCGTGTCTCACCCAGGGTTGGTTTCATGGTTCTCTTTATTCCAGTCTAGTAAGCACAGCCACAACCATGGACAGGATTGGAGATGGGAGTGGGTGTGACTGTGACGCCAAGTCCCCGAAGGCAAATGCTATTTCTGATGAGTGCCTGACTTAAACAGATGGCTTTGAAACCGACAGCAAACTAATGGCTCAGGGTGGGCACCTTGCAACAACCCCACTTCCTGTAGGAGCTGATAGAAGAGGGCCACTTGAGACTTGCAATGACTCATTAGCTGACGTTTTCCTGGTCTTTCCTTCTGTACCAACTATTCTATCTGTTATACTTAAGTGCGAAGCCCCTCAGAAATAGCAAGGGACTCAATAAAAAAAAAGACAGAGGAAAATCCCTAAGAGGAGTTTGAGATGGGGTGACAAGATACCTGTGTTTGCTGGGGAAAAAAAACTGGTTCAGCTAACCTCGGAGAAGATACAAGAATTTCTAAACACAGAGACCTGCTTAGTTTCTGTGACTTGTGACACCGAAGATGAAAACCTAAAATATTTACAGGAGAGATCGGCTAAACCTTCACCTAGGAAAAATGCGACAGAATGCATCAGAAAGAAAGAAGGTGGGTGCACATGTCCCTATGATTTTAGAATAAATAAACCTTGTTCGTGGAGAAAATAGCTTAAAAAAGAAAAGAAGAAGGGGAAAAGGCCTCCTCCAATCAGGAAAAAGAAGCACACACATGTTCCCAACTACCCAAAGTTGTAAACAGTGTGGGTGTGAACAAGCAGCGAAGAACAGGCAGACCCTGGGAAGTGTCAACAAAGGAGTGGGCGTGCAGTAAATAATAAAAACTGCAAGGCACGGCGACAGAAATAGAGGCGTGCGTGTGCACGCGGAGGGATCCTGCAATGGGGCGGGGGGGGGGGCGCTGAGTTGCAATTGTGTGCTGAGCCATTGCCATCAAAACAGCTACATGACAAAACCAAAATGTCCTCCTCATGTTCTAAACCACTGGCATGAAAATGGGATAAATCTATGGTCCAGCATGTAACATCCATGTGAGTCTGTGTCCACTGATCCCAGTTATCCCAGTGAACATGGGGAAGCCTGGGACTTGGGGTGTGAATGGGCCAAGTTGTGCTAAGGGAACTCCACCCATATGATACATTCCTAGAGACAGCATGATTCTGAGGTTGGAGACCAGGAGTAGTCTCTCCTGTCAATCACAGATGGTAGGGCGGGGCTCATGGCCTACAGGAAAACACCCAGTTGTCACTTTCCTCTAGAGCAGTGGTTCTCAGGCTTCCTAAGGCTGTGACCCTGCCACACACTGTGCCCTCCGTCTGCGCTCGATGCACTAGAACCCAGTTCGCGAGCTTCGAGGAAACACACGCAGAGACAGACCGACACACAGACCTTCCAACACTGGTACCAAAAAGCCCCTTTAATAGCACCATGGAGGCTTAAACACCCTGCAGTCAATGGCCAACAGGTGAAAATCCCATCCTCTGACCCTCTAAGCTAGGCACAGCTTCTAGTAACTTCAATTAGAAAGTTCTAGCAGGGAAGGGCAACTGAAGACCAGGACTCATTAGTCCCAACATGACCCTTCAATACAGTTCCTCATGTCGTGGTGGCCCCCAACCATAAAATTATTTTCCTTGTTACTTTATAACTGTAATTTTGTTGCTATTATGAGTTGTAATATAAATATACGATATGCATGCTATCTGATATGCAACTCCCATGGAAGGGTAGTTTAGCCCCCAGAGGGGTCATGGCCCACAAGGTAATCACTCATCTGGAATATCTGTCACCTCAGTCTTTGTCTGGCTTCCGGTTACACACTTAATGTTTGATTTTTCCGTGTCTGCAATTCCCAGCAGGGAGGATGGAGTCCTTGGAAGAAAATATGTTATTTAGATTGTTCGTTTGAGTTTTAAAAAGATAGCCAAATAAGGTTGTATCTGAACCTTACATCTCAGAAAACAATTGCACTAGTAAAAATGAAAACTGTTACTGAAAACCAAGTTTATATTTAGGATAGAAAAGATAATGCGTTACCACCAAGTCAGGATAGAGAGTGAAGAGAGTCAGCATTCCTATCTCGGGCAAGTGAGGATTAAAGATGACTGACAAGGAACGGATCTGGGGGGACAGCTTGATGCCACTCCGGGGTGGAAATTCTCAGCTCGTGTCAGAAGACTTTCACGCATGAAATGAGTCCAAAGCCCAAGAACATTTGCAAGAGGAAAGGAGCTCCTTTAGGACTGCACTGATGAGATGCACGTTCTATTCCTTACATACGATTTGCTCATTCAGAAAAACGGTAGATTCAAATGTTTTGGCAAAGGATCGCGTTAACTCTGTGAGATACTAAATAGAACATCATCCAGAAAAATTCTCTTGGCAAAATCTAAGGAACTTATTCCAGCAATAAATTTGTTCTATTAGAATTCCATATGGTTCACTTTCTGGTTCAAGTTTCCAAAGTTTCTTACCTGGACTGACTGTTCATTTTTTCACATTTTTCCATTGAAATTCAAACTGTGGAGGTTTCCTAATTGGGAACGTGAAGAATCTGATTCCAAATCTGCCTGTGTCTGTTCTCTTAGGCGGTCCTGAATGCTGCCTCCTGCTTCAAGTTCATGTCTGAATATGGGCATCCGAAAGCACTAGTTTGTGGGAAAAGGAAAGCATAGCTGTTAGATTATCATGATAAATCAGCGTACATTGTCATCAGAACGGACATAGATCTAATATTTAAAAATGAGAGACTCCCTTCTTTCACGTGGATAAATGCTGGCGGTTTCCTCCCACATTGCCTTTTAGAGGAAGAAAGTCTCCAGTTTGAGGCCATTCAGCAAAGTATCATAGGCACATTCATCAGCACATGTGGGCGGCAGCTGTAATTTTGGGAACCTGCACACCTAAGAATACCATCCAGATGTGCGTCCCATGCAGCAGCGAGAATGACAAGCATGGCTGCCCTCAGACCGTGCTCTCTGGTATGTGAGCCTCTGTTAACTACTTGTTCCATTGATGCTGGGAGTAGCGAAGAGCCTCTGCCCTCTCCCAGAGAGCACCAGGCTTTCAACGCTTAGTAATCGTGTGTTCAGAAACACTATGGCTACATTTCTCTGCTCAAGCTTCCCATGCTTGCTCAAGAGCTTTGCACTCTTAGGTCGCTAAGGAGACCACAGTGCCGGTAACCTTGGGCTCTTCCTCTTGCCCCTTCTCATTGTCAAGTGAAATCCTAAACTCAGAATGTTGGCTTTGGCTGAGGTAATATGGGATGTCCTTCTGTATGCTGTGAATATGTTTTATTGCATATTAATAATATGTTAATAAAGAAACTGACTTGGCCAATAGCCAGGCATAATAGAGCCAGGCACGAAATATAAGCGAAAAGGAAGACAGAGTCTGGGAGATGTCAACAGTCACCGGAGAAATAAGATGTGAGGTAAATATAAACTAATTGAAATGGGTTAATTTACCTTGTAAGAGCTAGTTAATAATAAGCTTGAGCTAATAGGCCGAACAGTATGTAATTAATATAAGTTTCTGTGTGATTATTTGGCACCGTCCAGTTGGGATAAGAGAGCACCACCTATAGTTACACTGAGGAGTCAGCTAGAGCGCAGGATCCGTCTGATCAGGTGCCCACGGTCCCCTCTCCAGGTATCCTTCAAACATTTTTTGCTGACAGCTACAAAGTAGCTGCTACTTGGGAAGGTGAAGATGCTGCAGATCACCTCTGGGAAATGGGACTCTTGTCTCAGTCTCAAAGGTCCCAACAATGGCGTGAGAGAGGAGCAGGGCCAACTCAGAAGAGTTGCTCTGACGGAGACACACACACATGCACACACACACATACATGCGCGCACACACAGGAGCACACACTGTAAGACAGACATTCCCGTAGTCTCATTAGATAGTGGCTTCTATTACCACCCCAGTGTTAGAAAAGTCTAACATGGCTAAGTGGATCAGTGGGGAGACAGCTGACTTTTTCCAAAATATATTTCCTCTCCACTGTATGACTGCTTATATCATACAAAAGAAATTCTTCATGAACATATGGAAGTTGAATCATGGACCAAAGCCCACTTTCCTCTATGTTAGGATGGGTTTTCTAGAAGGGTCTGTTAGCATGCTCACTACAAAAGTGCTTTAGTAGCATGCTCCATCTGGAGTTAATCTCTAGAATTCGGGGTAGTCAGGGCACCAGCCTGGTCCAGTGTGGCAGGATAGACCTCTGTCAGTATCCTGGTAGCATGGATGACCAACAGCCTCTGCTACAGGATATGGGCATTGTTATATGACACAAATTAGTGCTGGTCTATTGGCCTATTCATCTTTCAGTTATTGATTTTTAATAATATGCTATAAATAAATCCCCTAACTAAGTAACTGGTTAAGCACATTAGAGAATATAAATCTAGAAAAGAAGTTAAGAAACTCTTACTAATAAACACAATCCATAATAAGTGTATTTGTTGAGTGCATACCAGAGCTGATCAGAGTACCAGGAGTTCCACATGCATTATTCACTATGCAACAGGTTCATATAACATAAGCGACTCTCCCACTCTCTGCACTTTAAGAAGTCCCCAAGTCACTACATTATGAGTCCCAGAGGTTGACAGAGGTGGGAAAAAAGTCTCAAAGGGGCATGTTAAGAAGCCTTGGCATAGATCAGGCAGTATCAGGCATGACTATGAAATCAGATGGGTAGGGAAGTGGAGGAGGATCCGGAAGGAGTTGAGGGTGGGGTGGAGTATGATAAAAACATAAAGGGTATAAAATCCTCAAAGAATTTTTAAAAATCATGGCATAATATTTGCGCAGAGATATTGGAGGTGTGGATCTAGGGGTATGTCTGGGAACCAGCCCACTAGCTGGGAACACATGGTGAGTGGTCTGAGATGAAGCACCATTTGCAACAGCAGAGAGCAGGTCGTGTCTGCTAGGCTGCAGCTAAGAAGGCACTTTCTTCTGAGAAAGGCTAGAAGACCTGGATCGAGAAGTTTTGTTCCACACACAGCTGCTGCTTGGAATCATTAATGCCCATCTAACACACTCCCAATATGAGGCTTTAATGATCAAGACCATAAATTTATTTAATTTTTAACTTTCTATAATAACTTCAGGTGACTCTTGCTACCTGTTGCTGTGCCCTCCACCCCCACCTCTCTGGCTTATTGGTCCAGCATGGAGAGACGGCGAACACGGAGTGCTCCTGTTTGGTACATCCTTGTACTGGAAGAAGTTTGTTCCCCTGTATCTCCCTTCATTAATTTGTGAATGGTGTTTTCATTCATTGATCACCTACGTGCTGATGGTATTCTCATCCTCTTTGACTCCATGGTCATAAGGATTTCAAAACCAAATGGAATCCTGGGACCTGAATCCCGATGACTCAGAGAGGTGAGGGTCAAGAGACTCTATCAAATGACAAAACCATACTTTGCCAAAGTGCCTGGGGAAGAATGGAAGATACCAGTGGGAGATGAAAAGGAAGCATGGAGGAAGTGGGAAGACGGAGCGCTCACATCTGATTGTTTGCGTCACTTCAAGCCTCAGAAGCAAGGTTGTGGATATGCTGGGAGCGTGTGTCTCTACGGTGACATCGACAGCCTGCATTCTCAGCAGAAAACGGGGAATGCAGAATGACATGCTGATGACGGTAGCCAGCCTTACCACGAGCCCAAGCCCCTGCTCCTGCCGACAGGTATGTAAGAGCACACGTGGTTCTGCAGACTAGCCACATGGAAAAACCAACCCTTGAAGAGGTGCCAACCACCTAAAGCTTACCTTTGCGGTTTTAGATTTAGCTAAATATTGGAGAAATAGGGCTCTAAATGGAATAAACCGTAGGAACTTTCTGGGCTGGCTAACTGTATGTCAACTTGACACAAGCTGGAGTCATTTGAGAAGACAGACCCTCAACTGAAAAAAAAAAATGTCCCCACCAGATTGGCCTGTGGGCAAGTCTGCTGTGTATTCTCTACACTAGTGATGGATGTTAAGGCTGCGGAGACCATTGTGGGTTGTGCTACCCCTGAATAGGTGGTCCTGCAGCATATAAAGGTAAGGCTGGGCAAAGCCTGGGGAGCAAGACAGTAAGCAGCACTGTAGAACTGTGAGCCTCTGTGAGCTGAATAAACCCTTTCCTACCCAAGTTGCTTTTGGTCATGATGTTTTATCACAACAATAGAAACCCTAAGTGGCCTATGCTGAAATTACTTTGAATTACAGCTCCAGTACTCAGGGTCTAACAGCAGTGTCTGAATGATGGAGAAGTACAATAAGATCTCCCAGGTCACTGTGGGTGCAGACGAAGTGCAGACTGGCTGGCTGAGAAAACCAGCAGGCAGCAGGTGCCTCTTTATGAGGGCCGGCTCTTCCAATGGAGCTGACCACTCGGTGTTCCTGCGTAATTCACAAAGGAACCGCTGTGTGCAGGAAAAGGAAGAGACAGGCTGACCCCGTAGGAAACTGAAGCATTTGCATATCGGGAGTTATATATGGCTCACTCAAATCCTTTATTAAAAAAAAAAAAAACTTTCAGTGCCAGACTCTCTTACAGTCAAGCCGATGAATAGAGGATGTAAGCCAAGCAAGCATAAAGCCGAAAGACAGTGCGGCAAGCAAGAGATTTTATTCCTTTGACAGATCCCTTTTACCTCGTGATGAAAGGAAACAATCGCAGGTGCCATTAGTGACTCACAATGCCAACACGATGAGATATTAATGATTGCAATAACCTGTGGCAGATTTGCATTCAGAGTATGCAAGACTAGTGCTTAGCATCTGGAGGTAAATAGAAACACAAACTACTCGTGTTTCAGAGCAACATTCTGAAGGCAGCTCTGCCTCTCTGCCTTCCAATGAGGTCAGTGTGTGGGAGGAAGCTGCTCTGGCAGTTGCTGCCATATCCCTGCATTTGGTGCCAGGCCCGGAGACCCCTCTGCTTCTCCGTAGTCCTTCCTTTCTCATCAGGGACACATTACTCCAAAGGCCACCCTGTTTCAAGGACCCACCCTGATGACAGGAGGCCTTGGCCAACCCCCACCCTCAGATTTTAGAGGCACAAGTTCCAGCAGCAGCAGCAGCAGCAGAAAGTTCGAGTACCCCGGAATCTGTGTGCATGCTCTGTTCTGGAGCTCCGTCAGTCTTGCAGGATTGAGTTCTCCTACATCAACACCAGCTTTGGCCTTTGTTTTAAAAATGTCCAGTCTGCTGTGTGACTTGAGTCTGGATGCCCTGGTGTGGCACACGGTGGTCTGGCTTTCCTTGCAATCTTGTCTCCTAACTCCAAGCCAGGAAGCACAGATTCTCTTCCCATATGCCACCTTCCCTATCTTTCAGCTGCTCCTAACCTGGAATTACGTCCTATCGTGTCCTTTGCCTCCTAATTGAGATCCTGACAAGTAGCCTGGGTTCTTCCCCTCTGGCTTCAAGGTGTCAAGTGTGGGCTCGGCTGACTGCTCAGAGACCAGAAGTTCTGAGAACCAAGAATTATCGGCAACGTTTCAACAATCATTATTTCATTTTCACTGCCTAGTGATTTTGATTTCTGTTTCTGACTGTGTCATTCTGCTAAAGATAATGAGCCGTGCCCTGTCAAGTCCAAAAGATGAGAGGTTGGGACCTTAGCAGCCATAACTAAGCTCTCACAGTTCACCTAACATCAACCACCCACCTGGAGCGCAGCTATAGCCTCAAGATTGCCAGGAGGGGCTGAGGCGCTAGGCTCCTAGGCCAGCCTCCCTCACATTCCCTCAGCAACCTCTAAGCACCAAGTTCCACTCCTTCCCAAATATTTACTTGGCTTTTATGACGGGCATGGAAAAGGAAGGAAGGGAAGCAGTACAGACAACAAACGGTGCACCCCGTGCAGCCCCCCGAGAGCTGCCCTTCACAGCATAAATAACAACCCGGTAGTCAGTGGAATTGCACAAGCATCAACTCACGGGCTACCTCTCCCTCTTATCCTCAGTTCTCAAGTGACCCGAAATAGGCAAGTGGCTCCCATGAAGAAGGGAGATGCGGGCATCTGTCCCATCCAGCCCAGGAATCAGGCATGAAGCTGGATTTCAAAGAGTTCTGCTCCAAATGCAAGGAACCCGCCTCTATTTGATATCTCATTGAAGCACTTCACTTACCAAACAATAGCATTTTCTTCTCTCTCAGAGGGAGATAACACTGGAAAGTCGCACCCTGGCTGGGAGGTTGGATTCTAAAGTCTCTGAGTGGAGGCATCCTCATTTGACACGTTTTATGTATCAGAAGGTGTGAGGGCCTGGGCTTTGTCCTCTCGGAACTAAAGGGCACTGAGAAGCACTGAATGGCTGCCTCGTTCAGATCACAAAAGCGACCCGAGGATTGGCATAGAAAGGGCATCTCCAATAAAGATGTGAAGGACGGTGGCAAATGAAACATGAATCATTATTTGTCCTGGAGACAAGCCTCGCCAACAGTGGGCACTTGTCGAGGTTACTAGTGGCCATTAGCAATGACGTAAAGAGGTGACACCTTCCTCCTATGCTATTTCCCTGTATGTCCTCGCTGCTTTTAAATCAGAAATCCAGTTTAGCTCTCCCCAGAGTGTACTGCCTTTGATATAAGCAGTCTAATCCTACCTGGTGTTATAAGGCCGATAAGGAAACATCCTTGCCTTCCCTTAAAAATACATTGACTTCTTAGAAAGGCGGCACCAAAGATAGGATCCATATTGAAATACAAACTATCTCATAGCTGTATAAGTCTTCATAAAACTTCTGAAAGTTAACATATGACCTTAATTGCTGCTGGTTTTACTTTTAGGAAGGCTGGGAGTTAGTACGAGTGATACATATTTGACTGTAGACCTGATTTTAATAACTAAAAATATGACATAATTTTATTGTTCTCACACATCAAGGTATAAAAAATCCTCTCTCTTTCTCTCTCTGTCACACACATATATGTACATATAAATCTGTAAATATATATGTGCATACATATGTATACACACATCTGTATGTGTCTATATATTCACAGATTTATATATTTATTTAATATCTATTTATTTAGAGTCTCAAATTTCAGTCAGCTTTGTAAAATTCAATAGTTTTAAAATAAGTTCGCTAAACAATACAGCCAACTTTCACCCATCACATAGCTGTTATCTCAAACACCAGATAATTTTCTACACACATAGCAAAAAAAGTATAATTCTAAAAGTTTTATTACTGCAGTTTAAAAGAAATGTGTGTGTGTGTGTGTGTGTGTGTGTGTGTGTGTGTGTGTGTAACTTCAAGAGTTGAATGAAAAACTTTTGGTTCATAAAATTTTCTGTACAATCCTCCACCATCTTATAAACTCATGAAAATGGCCAATTAAGAAGCTAAATAAGAGTCACTAATGAAATTAAGCATTCTAATCAGTTCAACATGGTAATAAGAAGCATGGATTAAAGCATTAGAGGAACTATATAAAACTACTCACCATTAAGCTTTCCACAAGTTACTCTACCTTCCTACTTTTCATTTCCAGATTCATAAAATGATTGCAGTAGCATAGGATGAATGAGTCCACATAAAAGTGTTGGTAATTATAAGTATGAATCAAGCCAGGCGATGGTGGCACACACCTTTAATCCCAGCACTCAGGAGGCAGAGACAGACAGAACTCTGTGAGTTCGAGGACAGCCTGGTTTACAAAGTGAATTCCAGGATAGCCAGGGCTGTTACACAGAGAAACCGTCTCAACCCTCCCCCCAATACAAATCAACAAATCAAACAGTCAAGAGTTTTGAATTTGCCAGGCGATGGTGGCGCACGCCTTTAATCCCAGCACTCGGGAGGCAGAGGTAGGCGGATCTCTGTGAGTTTGAGACCAGCCTGGTCTACAGAGCTAGTTCCAGGACAGGCTCCAAAGCCACAGAGAAACCCTGTAGTTTTAAATTTTAAGATTTTGTTCTAAAGCTGAAGTACTACTATAGAGTTATCTAATGTGGTAGAACTGTTTTGGAAGCCCTCAAAACTTTAGGAGATAGCCCTCGCTGTAATAAGGTCACTGGGAGCATGTCCTAGAAAGTTGTTCCTTACCCCAAACACCTTTGGCCTCCACTTCCTCTGCCAGAGACTATCTGTAACATGATGTGCTATGCTCTGCCCTTTATTCTGGAGACCTACACCTCTATAAGCCTAGACTTGACAAAGCCAACCATCAGGGCTAAAAACTCCATGACTATGAGTCAAACAAATCTTCCCTTGTACATTGCTTTGTCAAGTATTTGGTCAATGTGTAGTTACTGGATAGTTGAGCCCCATTTGGGCATTTCTTTTGTCTTCTATTTCTCTGGTAAGAATTCTGACTATCCATAAACCTCCTATGATAACACCCCACATAGATGAAGAGGACAGCTGGTTTGGAACCTAACCCATTTGATCACCACCAACATCTTGAATGAAAAGATAAATTAATGTCGCCAGCAATGGAAAACATTGGCCCCTGTACTAGCAGTATTCCTCATTACTTTGACCAGAACACCTGACACCAGTAACTTGGAGAGGAATTCTTTTAACTCATGGACCCAGAGAGTTCAGTCCAGCATGGTAGCACCATCATTTCTGAGTCTTTGGAGGCATGCAGCACCAGGGATAGGCAATTGGTGGAGGGGCAGAAATCTCCTAAGGCTAATTTCAGCATTAAGGAAATTTACTAAGGATGCTTCTTGGACCATCACACCCTTGGTATGTTTTTATTTTTCAAAAGGAAGACGTTACTCCAGTGAAGTGCTCTGGGAATCCTGAAGTAGCTAGAGGCTTTGGGGACAGACTGGAGTGAGTTTCATTACTGCTTCCACCCCAGTCTTCTAGTATATGGTTTGCTCATGTATAACATGAAGGCTAGATTCCGGATTATGACATCAATCTGTGGCGAGAGTTCAGCAGGGAATATATGAACCGCCAATCAATTTCTTTCCAGCTGTACCTCATCCTACTATAACTGCTTCTGACAAGAGGAATTCAGTTTTTACAGTGCATTGGAGAGAGAAAGAGCCGTTCTTTCTTTCCTTGAGAAAGACCCATCCTTTTGTTCCTTCCCACGTTCCTCCTGTGATGTCTAATCTTGGTCGTCAACTTGACACACTTGAGAGGGGACCACACCTGCAGCGTTGCTTCCATCAGATCAGCTGGTGCGCATGTCTGTGAGGCATTTTTTTTTTAAATTTTTAATTGATGTAGGAGGTGCCAGCCTACTGCAGGTGGTGTCACCCTGGGCAAGTGTCCTTGGGGGCTGTGTAGGAATGGTGAGCATCAGCCAGGGAAGGCAAAGTCGGAGACAGCACTCCTCCATGATCTCGCTTCGGGTCCTGCCTCCTGGTTCCTTCTTTGAGTCCCTGCCCTGACTTCCTTTAGTGATGTGTATGACCTGGGAGTTGTAAGATCAAAATAAATCTTTCCTCCTCAAGTTGCTTTTGGTCATATTTATCCAGCAACAAAAAGTAACTAAGACAGCACTCTTAGACGCAAGTCAAGTATCAATATTTTCACACGGCGTTCAATGACCCCTACCACCCGGAAGCACACCATTTTACCAAGCTGTAGTGGCATTTTGCTTGTATTTTAATAAATAAAGCTTGCCTGAAGACCAAAGAGTAAAGCAGCCGCACTGGTCAGCCTTACAGACCAGGCAATGGTGACATACATCTTTGATGCCAGTAGCCACACTAGTTTGCCAGAGAAACTGGGCGATGCATGCCTTTAATCCCAGCACTAGAGAGCAATATAAGATGGGAGGAGACATGTCTCAGTCTCATTTGGAGGAGGACTGGAGGTAGCATCACTATTTCAGAGGTAGAGGGAAGAGCCAGTGACTGGTTGCTTTGTTTTTCTCGCCTTCAGGTCGAACCTCAAAATCTCACTCTGAGTTTTTATTAATCACGCTACACCGAGTCATCTACATTTCCTTTCATAAACTAAGGTCTAGTCACTTCAAAATGATCTCTGCTCTCCAAACCTGATAGCTTTTCCAACTTCCATGACTGTGTGGATTAGTGGATTGTTGCTTGAATTACTGATCTTCTTCAGTGGAATAAATGTTCTACAAATCCGGAGCCAGAGGTGTGAACTCATTAACACTGCGCAACCTGCCACTCAGCAACTCAGCACACATCAGCCCCCCCAACGAATAGCATAGACCTGGAAGGGGACACTTTAAACAGTTACTCCTATCCCTCCGATTAACTAGAGGCATTATCCCAACACAGTGCTGAAGAATGAGACTCTAGCGTCTCAACAGTAGAGAGCTTGTCCTCTCAGTCTCTTCCTCGGTGTCTCCAGACTCAGTCCATGCGTGCTAGCCTCTTCTCAATTCCTCTGTCTAGCCTAGCGGTTCCCAGCCTTGCTAAAGCTGTGACCCTGGAATATAGTTCCTCATGTTGTGGTGACCCCTGACCATAACATTTCCGCCACTACTTTGTAACTGTAACTTTACAACTGATAAGCATAATGGGGTAAATATCTGTGCTTTCCAGTTGTCTTAGATGACCAATGTGAAAGGGTCAAGGGATTGGTCAGGGATCATGACCCACAGGTTGAGAACCACTGATCTAGTCATTCTCGAGAGCTGCCTCCAAGGAACGACCTCTGTCGCTTAGAAACGGTGGACCTCTATCACTTTCTGGCGTCTGTGCTGACCCCGATGAGACAACAAGGCTCACCTGCAGAACTGGAGGACGGGTCACCCCTTCAAGAAGAGCGCTTCCTGCCACAATTCAGTCCGATGGGCTCCTGGAGGGATTTTTAGAAATAGTCACTAGAGTGCAAGCCAAGAAAATGAACTTTTAAGCCGGCGTATGCAGAAAGAGAGGGACATTAAGTTCAATCTCTATTTACTCCTTCGTGGTGGTTTGGAGCTTAGTCATTTCATGAATGTCTGTTCTAATATCAAAGAGTCAAACTCAAGCTGTCGCATTTAACTGCTTTAGGAGCTACACTTTAATTGAACTTGTACCAAAATGCTTTCTGGGTTCTGTTGTCGTTAATATGTTCAATAAGCCAGACAGGGAAGGAAAACACACTCAGAGTGAAGACTGGAGTGTGCAGAGAGAAACGTGGAGAGGGAGACACAGGGGATGTTCCTTTAGAGTACCAGTGTATGCTTACTAGAAACTTCTAAGGTATAAATTGGTCTTAAGGAATGAGGTAGTATACTAACCACCCACACAAATGGCCTTTGGAGAATTTACACTGCAATCAGCTTAATGTACTGAATAAGCAATTTGTGTAATTTATTCAGGGAGATGATCTGATGAATAGAATCTGTGGTTTAAAAATATTCTACCAGAACCCTATCGACACGGTTAACGTTAAGCAGGAAATTAAACAAATGAAGTGATTATCATGTTACATTATTAATTCAATCAAAACAATTATTGCACTAATTTTGCATTTCTGTTATTATGAGGAACATTTTTTTGTTTTGATTTACGTGTTGTTTTCACCCTTTGAATGGTGGTATTTTAGTTAAGAAGTGTGATCATGTCAAAGTAATTTTTTATAGTTCAGTGTGTACATGCAGTTTTCAATTGGACCCCCCTGGTTTGAAATATGTTTACTTTCTTTGGAGGTCTTTAAAGTATGTTTCCTCCTTTACACTTTTTGTTTTGTTTAAATTTTATCATGAACATGAAAATTTAAAGATAAAATATCATCTGGAAAAGAATATGTTTCCAGAACAATAGTCCGAAAAGAACTTGCTAATTATCTAGGTCAAAAATGTTTGACTTTTAAAAGTTACCTGTAAATTAAATGTATACATCTTGGCCACGGAGCCTAATGAGATAATCCCATCGGCTGGAAGACTTTAAATTCAACATGATCAAATTTAAATTAAAGTGTTGCTATTAGATATGCATGAGGGTGTGCACACATTAGTAATATATACCTCACATGTGGGTTGGATGCTGCTATTCACAATTATCTTGGAAAACCTATGTACTAAGCCTAGGAGTGCTATTTCGGTATCAAAAAGAGAAAAAAGCAACCAACTCATCCTTCACCTGCCTGAGATAAGTGTTCTCAAATACTCACACACTCAAGAGGGTTTGCACAGGTCCTGCTGGCTTCTCCATCACCTTCACAAGCAATTCACTGTGAGCCCTGTGGCATCACCAAAAGCTTACGTTGGGATCTCCACTTTAGGGCTTACATATCTGATAGGCTGGTTAGCTATCATCAACAAACAAAACATAGAATCCCACTTGTCATTCCTCCTCGCTTCCCATGCTTCTAGGATCTTTTTAAACTTCTAATTCTTTTTGAAATTCTATCATTTTGAAACGATAGAAAGTCTGTCAAATGGGACAGCAGGGATGAACTTGGAGAACAGTACGCTAAGAGAATAAACTGTGTGAGTCCTCTTCCGTGTGCCACGAGCAGGGAGCTGAGTGGTGATTGGTAGGAATTGACAGAAGAGGAAACAGAAACACTGCTTCTCGATGGGATAAATTCCCAATTATGTCAAAGAGTGAGTTCTAGGTAGCAAGCCTGCCTCTAGCAAACAGCATTATGTCATATTCCTACAAAGGAAAAGTACATTTGAAAGTTTAATATGTTGAGGCAGATTTCATTTAAAGAGTCTGATTGTTGGTTACATTATTTCTAAATTAGCTACCATGCCAAAAGGCAATTGTGTCCTGAAATTTAATATGTGTAAAACAATATTGTCCTTATTAGTAATAAGAGTCTAATTAGGAATCTTTCATTAAATCCTGGAGGGAAATATTTAACAACAGCCTTGAGAAAAAAAATACATTCCGTGATATTATCTAGTTGGCTTATCAGTGTAAATTCTGATAAGTATATATACTCATTTTAAGAGAAAGTAATCCATATTACTTTCCTACCACAAACTATTCTAAAATGTTATTTAAGTAAACTTTTTGCTAATAACACAAGACTGTGTTTTATTAAAGACTATGGATTTATCCTAAAGTGTGTATTTGTATGTTTTTATTTATATTAACTTAAGCTGATAAAATTATTCTTTAAAATTAAAGGAAACGATATTAAAATAAAACTTGATTCCTCTAGTACTAAAGAAATTATATTTTCATAGTATAGCTAAGCCCTACAGCCTGATCAAAGTTCTTTCTAAATTAACTCATCCCAGTTAATTCTCACACTAGCCCCATGAAGGATGTCTCTCTTTTTTCCCTTTTATTGCAAATAGAACATTTTTTTCTCACATATTTTTCCCCTCTATTCTTTCCAGTTTCTCCGCATCTCCCCGCGCCCCCATCCACTCCCTTCCTGTGTCTCATTAGAAAAGAACAGGCTTCTAAGGGATATAAAATACAATATAATAAGATAAATAAAAATGAAAACACTGGAATTGGATAAAAAGGATAAACAGAAGGAAAAGAGCCCTAGAAAGACACAAGAAACAAAGACCAACTCATCCACAGTCTCTGGAATCTCATAAAGACACTAAACTGGAAGCTATAACATAGGCTTAGCTCAGTGGTATAACACTTGCCTTGCATTCTTGAGTCCCTGGGCTCCACACCCAGCACCTCAGGAAAGAAGAAAGGGAGGTAGAAAAAACTGACAAGTAGGCATGGTGGCTGACACCTGTAATCCCAGCACTTGGGAAGCTGAGACAGGGGGATCACTGTCAGTTTAAGATTGACCTGCGCTACATAGTGAGCTTCAGGTAAATCTGGGCTACAGGAAGAGATTGTGTCTCAAAAAGAAAGAAACAGAAATGGAAAGTTCATCTCTCTTCATTGCACACTTGGTGGATGCGGAGAGTGAGGCACGGATGAGTTAAGCCATTTAACGTCACATGGTTGGGGAAGTATATAGACAGGATATAAATGCTGGTGGCTCAGTTCCAGGGACTGGGTTTTCAGAAATACATTCAACTTTCTTGGGAAAGACATTTTGCCATATACCCGAGAGAATAAAGATGAAGAAGCACCTGATAGTAGGTGCCCTGTTGACTAGTAAGATGTATTCCTAGACATCTTGGGCACTGTGAAGAACGAATAGCATCGATCGGATATTCTTAGGGAACTTATGCTGTTTCATGATTTCAATTCTTCATTCTCAAATGTGGACACGCCTCAGGCATAGAACACATGGTAGAAAGGGGATCTTTGGAAACAGACACACTCTCTGCATGGAGCGAAAGGCTATGTGGGCCTATATGGCCATTTGGGTAATTTCCTATTGGAAAAAGTCATAATTGATAAACCACAAGAAAGAAAGAGATCAAAAAAGCCCCGACTTTGTGTCAGAAAACACGATTTCTAAACTCCCTGACAGCATGTTTTAAGATGAGAACTTAAACATCTCATGTATGTATATACACTGAAGTTGCAACTACAATATTCAAGTACAACAATCTACCCAACACAACACTGAATACATTCAAAGTGCTCTATTTTAGTTGACTCTAGGATCAGGAGACAGGGACTCTTTTAATCATATGTATTGCACAAAAACACCGTACACAAAAGCACTGGGGTAGGTATGTGGTACTACAGTACAGTATAGACCCAACACTTTTTTTCTTTTATTTATTTATTTATTAAAGATTTCTGCCTCCTCCCCGCCATCGCCTCCCATTTCCCTCCCCCTCCCCAGATCAAGTCCCCCTCCCTCATCAGCCCAAAGAGAAATCAGGGTTCCCTGCCCTGTGGGAAGTCCAAGGACCACCCACCTCCATCCAGGTCTAGTAAGGTGAGCATCCAAACTGCCTAGGTTCCCACAAAGCCAGTACATGCAGTAGGATCAAGAACCCATTGCCATTGTTCTTGAGTTCTCAGTAGTCCTCATTTTCCGCTATGTTCAGCAAGTCCGGTTTTATCCCATGCTTTTTCAGTCCCGGGCCAGCTGGCCTTGGTGAGCTCCTGATAGAACATCCCTGATGGAGGAAGGTCATTGGCTAATAAAGGAACTGCCTTGGCCCATTTTATTGGTTAGAACATAGGTAGGTGGAGTAAACAGAACAGAACGCTGGGAGGAAGAGGAAGTGAGCTCAGACTCCACATCTCTCCTCTCGGGAGCAGACGCCTCAGAGAGAGACACTATGCCTCACTCCCAGGCAGACACACGTGATGAAGCAAGCCGCCAGGTTAGACATGCTGAATCTTTCCCGGTAAGACTGGTGCTCACAGATTATTAGAGATGGGTTGATCGGGATGTGAGAATTAGCCTGTAAGGGCTAAAGTTAAAGGGCCAAGCAGTGTTTAAAAGAATACAGTGTCCATGTAATTATTTCGGGGCAAAAGCTAGCCGATCAGGTGGCTGGGGTGTTGGGGACGCAGCCCCGCCGCCCTTATTACTACACATCCCCATTGTCTCAGTGTGTGGGTGCACCCCTCGCGGTCCTGAGTTCCTTGCTCGTGCTCTCTCTCCTTCTGCTCCTGATTTGGACCTTGAGATTTCAGTCCGGTGCTCCAATGTGGTAGACCCAACACTTTATAGGGCTTTGACTTTGACAGAGAAAACACAAATGCTTTAAAAATATAAAAGATGTCACATGTGGTAGCATTCATCTATAACCCCAGAACTTTGAAGATGAGGCAATGATTCACAAGATTATGGCTAATCTGGATAAGAGAGAGAGAGAGAGAGAGAGAGAGAGAGAGAGAGAGAGAGAGACCCTGCGTCAAACAAATTAAAAAATAACACCAAAGGATTAATACTATTGTGGTTGATTATTAGTATGCATTATTATATATGCAAGAGTAATAGAGACATTAAACTGGGAAAGCACATGTAGTAAACATTTAATATGGAACAAAGTTTATAGGTATATAGCACACTGTATGGATTGTTTAATTAAATGAAGAACACCTAGTTGAGAAACAACATTCATAAAATTGTTTTTGTGACTGCTGCTGCTGCTGTATCTTACTTCTGTGCCAAGAAAGGCACAAGGTCAGATTCCTGAAATAGAACTGGACCCAATAAGCTGCAAAGGAGAAGCAAGAGGCTGGAAGTGGTTCTCCAATGGGCCAAGGAGCCACAAGCAAAGGCTGAGGTAAGGGGCTGAGTGTTCAGCTCAGAATTCAACAGAGTATGGGTTCTTGAGTTGGGAAAATGACAACATTCTGGAAGCCTGTCTTCCAAGCCCCAGCTGTGAGAAGCATCAGAAAGGGCACAGCAGGACGCAGATGGATAGCAGGAAAGCCTGGCCAGAAACAGAAGGAAGAGTCGGTTTTGACACACATTCTAGAAAAACAATCACTGGCACATGGAGTTTACTAACTCGAGAGGTTCTTAAAGAAAACAGTGACATAGGAACCCATCAAATATAAGGATGAAGGATGGTAAGGCAGAGCTGCTGTCTTGGGCTAAGAAGATGCATTGTTTCTAACATGTTCAGAAAGGGGGGAGACAGATATAGGATAAGTGAACTCTACAGGTGGGCAGAGATGAGGGTGTGTGGGCTGATGAAGACTGTCCGGGCCACCAACAGACACTACAGTTAAAATGATGCTACTCACGCCAGGTCTCAGTCTGCATGGATTGGTAGCTGGTCACATTTCATATTCCCAAGTGTTATAGCCCAAGAATCTTCAAAGGGCTTAGCTTAAATATTTCCCTTCTTTGTTGAGCCATGGATTAATCACTGAGATGCTTCAAGGATTGCAGACATACCATGTGGAAGGGTGTGTGGTCACATGGAAGGGTGTGAGGTGTGAGAGAGCACCCTTGACCCTCTGTTTACTTATAATCCCCTCTGGAATTCTGTTCTCTTCTGGTTGGCGTAGGTAGATGTTCAGAATAGGAACAGTGCCCCCCCCCATCTCAGTGCATGTTACTTCCCTGTTGCTGTGAAGAGACACTATGACCAAGACAACTTATATGAGAAAGTGTTTATTAGGGGCTTGCTTACAGTTTCAGAGGGTGAGCCCGTGACCAGTATGGCGAGAGGAGCGTGGCTACAGGCAGGCTGGCAGGCAGGCATGGTGCAGTAGCTGGGAACTCACATCCCAGACAGCAACTACAAGACAGAGAGAGCTAGCTGGGAATGGTGAGGGCGTTTGAAGCCTCAACGCCCACTCCCAGGGACACACCTCCTCCAACAAGGCCACACCTCCCTATCCTTCCCATACAATTCCACCTGCTAGGGACCAAAGACGAGCCTATGGGAACCACTCTCATTTGAACTCCACAGTCTCTGGCTGCAATCCAGGTGTGGATTCTTATGGATGTAAGGACCTTGCTTCTAGTGTGGCTGGGGTAAGCTCAAGGAAAGAGAGGCTTGTATTTGGCACTAAGGAAAGATAATGAAAAGGTTTTCTTTCGTGTTTCATTTTCTCAGTTACTATCTGGGGTGGTTAGAATAAGAACAGCTCCCACTGACTTATGTTTGAATACTTGGTCCCCAAGTAGCAGAACTGTATGGGATGGGTGGACTTGTTGGGGAGAATGTGTTACTGAGGGTGGGCTTAGCCATTTCCAGTTGGCGCTCTCTCTTTCTGCCTCCTGCTTGCAGATCAGAACGTCAGCTCTCAGCTGCTGCTGCAGCACCATGCCCTGCCTGCACGCTGTCATACTCCACACTGGGATGGCCATAGACTCACCCTCCGAAACTGAACGCCCCCAATAGACCATCTCCTATAAGTTACATTGGTCATGGTGTCTTACCACAATAGAACAGTGATCTAGACATCCTCTTTTAAGTCACTGGTCCAAATCCAGTTGCACTGGGGTGTTCCAGTTGTGGGCTTTGTTGGTAAATCCGTCTAGATAAGCTGACTGCTGAAGCTCTCTGCATACGCTAGCTTTACTATCTAAGGAAACAGGAACATGCCCGCAGTCGTTCTCATTACACAGAACCCTGCATCGCTAGTGGAGATTCCATGGAGTGGGCATTCACAGGCAGAGTCCCTGACTGACAATCCAGCCTGGCAACAGCACAGGGTGTTGGACGCCTGGGCTTCTCGAAAACTCCCTTCCTTCTTCTACTCCTCTCCCCATCCTGACGCCTGACCTTTCTGCTCTTTCACTGTATTTACTCCTTGGAGAAATGTGAGCCCTGAGAGACGAGGCTCCACGCATTGGAGAGTTTAAAGCATGGTTCTTACCGCAGTGGAGGTGAATCAGCATTCTTTTTGGCTCTGAAAATGCAAGTTTCCCGATGAACAGACACACAGGCTCCACTCTGATAAATGGTCACTGTCCATGCAATGGTCACTGCTGGGTTACTCTGAGGCAACACTTGACTCCGGGAGGGAGCCCAGCCTAAGACCCCACCCTGTAGATGTGGGGAGTCGCTGTCTCATTAAGGCAGAAGGTAATCTAAGTTTTCTCTTTGCTTGATTAAACCTCAATTTATTCATTAAAGCTGCATCAGCTTGATAGTGCAATCCTTATAAAAAGTGTTATCTATGGGCTTTCATTTCTCCTTAGTATTTTCTATTCACAGGCCTGTAAAATTCACTGACCTACTTAGTCCACAAACATTACTGGCAACTTTGCTACCTTTGGACCAACCTAAGATTTTACTTCTCTTCATTTTAGTTTGCAAATACAGGATGGGGTTTAGATGGGAAGTGAATTATGCCGTCTAAGTTTTGAAATACAAAATCCCCGGTACATATTGTTAGAAGAAAGAATAGCACTTTATATGTTGCAAAACACCAATGTTTTTCTCTGTTTCTCTCCAGTTTTATCATTTCCACTACATATAGATGTGTTACGCAAGTGTGTCTGTAGTGGGCGTAGTATTTGTCACCACCATACACTCAGGCTTGAAGTTCTCATTCTGAGACAGTCAACTCCAAACACTTTAGCCTCAGGGACTTCCCAGTGATTTACACGGCAGCTTTCCATGTCCCCTGCCCTTCTGAGAGCTTGAGCAGACCACAAATTCCCTTCTAAACAAACTAATTACTATCATTTAAGAGTTTTTTTTTTTGGAGTCAAATCTTTTCAGCTTTATTGAACATTGTGAATCTCTAGGTTTAACAAACGTATGCTTGAAAACATAGAATGTACCAGAGTGAAATCCAGAAAACACAGACGCAGCCCTTGCCAACTATGGTTGCTCGTTTACTCCCTTAAAAATAAGCGATTTTCATTGTTTCTTCCAGCTTTGTGTGGTGCGTGGTATAAGGTCTATATGCATGTGTATGTCCGTAAGTATGTGTGGAACATATGTGTATATGTGTATGAACACATATGAGACAGAGAGGAGACTGTTGCTGATATCAGTGTGTAGGCATCACGATTCTGCCTCTGCATTTTCCTCCAGAGAGCAGTAAACATGGGAATGATAAGGAGAAGATGGAAGTGCTGGAAAGGTGTTTCTAGTCCCTTAATGTCTGTGATGTTCATGTCCCCTTTGCTGGTGCCAAGCCTGTGGGAGATGGTACCTTTTCTCCCATTCATCTTCTTCTTCTCCTCTCTTCCTTCCCTCCCTCCCTTTGCTTCATCCTTCCTCTCTCCCTCTATAACTCAGCGATACACAGGACTCAGCCTGCTTGTCAGTGTGTCTGAGAAGCAAGCAGGGCAGGGAAGAGGCAGAGGATGAAAAGAGAATTTTCTCTGAAAAAACAAAACAAAACAAAAAACTGGAGTGGTTAAAACAGAAAAGAAAGAAATAGCCCTGAAGAAAATGTTCCAGATTGACCATGCTGGCATTTGCCTAGCTGTGAATTCATTTGAAACCATCCAACAGCACACATTAAGTGCACGAATTACAGAGCTGTAAACTGTGTGTTAATAAGAGTGGACTGGGGCTTCAGAAAACCAGCAATACTGTTTTAAAACACACTAATCCGTAGGCCAGCCTTACACACGGCAACTTTGTTTTGCTAGAAACTCCGTTTCACCAATTCATACTATGTATGTACTGAAAATCTAAAGCAGGGGACTTCTCACTGCCGCTGGGGTGCAGAGTTCACAAGAGGAAGCTGGAACTGGGGAAAGGAGGGAAAGGGGACAAGAAAGCGACAGTTGCAAGGGTCCTCTGCTCAGTCTGAATGACTAAGTGCCTATACATTTTTGTAAGCCCTTGGGCATATTTTATGTATTGTTTGAATATATATATATGTATATATATATATTCATGTTAATATGGTATAACATTTGGGCTAATTACCATGTTTATTCACTCACTGAACATGCTTGCATTTACCTTAAGAATATTTAAAACCTATGTTCCTAGAAATTTTCACAAATACTGTACTTCATTATTAACTGTTAGTGCCAGGTTGTACAGCACAACTCTGGTAGTTATTCTTAGAGATTAACTTACTTTTATATGTATGATTATTTGCCTATGTGTATGTCTGCATTGTGTGTGTGCCTGTTGCGCCTGGAGGCTAGAAGAAGGCATTGGGTCCCATAGAAGTTAAGCTGCAGATGGTTGTGAGAACCCATGTGGATGCTCGTAACGGAACCCAGCTGTTCTGCAAGGCCAACCAGTGTTTTTAACCTGTGAGCTGTCTCTCCAGACCCTGTAAGTTATCTGATTGAAATTGTGTACACTTTGGTCAACGTGTCCTCCGTCCTGTGCCCATGTCTAGCACCTGGGAATCCCCACTGTATAAGCATTTTGCAAACAGCATTCTGTTTATATAAGCTCATTGTTTGAGATTTCCCATCTAAGTGAGGTGATGCAGAAATTGTGTCCTAAATTCATTTTAATTGAGAGAAAATGATCATTTAACTAGCATAGATGTTTACTTGTTTTATAAGGCTTACAACTATATTTCTTGAGTTATGCGCATACACACACACACACACACACACACACCAGAAAGCAACTGAACCCATAAGCTTGGCTCACTAACAAACAGTCCTGTCTGTTCCTGAACTGGTGCTACAGACTCTAAAAGGGTCCTGCTCCTCCTTTTAACTTCCTGAGTAACTAAGGACTCTCTAGCTTCTCTGTAGCTATTATGAGTGAGAGTGTGCTCCTGCAGTCTGAGACGCAACACGGGCTGTGTGGACTCTCTGGCCACACAGACACCCATCCACATCCCAGAAGCTATTATGAGTGAGAGTGTGCTCCTGCAGTCTGAGACGCAACACGGGCTGTGTGGACTCTCTGGCCACACAGGCACCCATCCAGATCACACACCACATCTCAGTCCTGCTCTAGACACAAACCTGCTGGATAACGGAACTCTGGACCACGCGTGATGCCCTTGCTCTAAAGTCTCCATTCCACAGAGCTTTCCAAACGCACGAAGGTGAGAAAACACGATTTCCTCCCCTTGAATTTTGAGCAGTATTTTAAATACAATAAAAATGTAAGTTAAATTTAAAATCTGGCAGGTATGTGCTACTTATCACTCAGAGATGACAGCGGATTCCAGTAGCTTCGATAGCACAGATACAGTTATGGAAAAAGAAATTGCTTTCTAGAGAGGAAGTGTCTTCTCAATGGAATCGAAATGTAAATTAATGAGAGCTAATCTTTGAGTTTCATGATTGATAAAATAGCTCCTTTTTTGAATATTTGTGCATTTAGAAATAATCAAGTTATAGAGCAAATTAGGAGGAGACGATGTCTCTGCAGCAGCGTCTGGAAACTCACGTGGCAAGTGATGAATTTTTCCATTAGTGTTAATGAGCCGAGCCTGGTTAACTCCCCAGCATATCAGCAGAGCGGAGCCCACACCGTCGGTCCCTCACAGCTAATTCAATCTGTTCGTTCTCTAATCTTTCCCTCGGTGTTTTCCAAAAGCCATTTCAGGAGTGACATAGTTATGGGTACATCCTTTACAGGACTGGCTATGGGATATCAGAAAGCAAAGGCAATGGACAGGAGTCTTGGGAGGGACAAAATGATGCGCGCATGTTTTGTGCGCAACCAAGAAGCATCTGATGAGTAGCAAAGGCTAAAACAGTCATTCATGGAAATGAGGACGGCTTTGTCTACTTCCCAGAGACTCGGAGAAGACAACAACGACTCAAAGGGAGCTTTCAAGTGCTACGTCGCACAAACACAACCAAGACAAAGCCTTGTCACATAAAAGCAAAACTGTGTCACGGAGGTAATTGAAGGGGTGCGGGGGGGGGGGATCCCAGAAATAACACATCACTCCAGAAATGCTGACTCAACTGCAAAGAACATTTTGACAGCGACCGTCGTAGAAGTCACAAGAAGACTTCCTTGTAGAACAAATGTTGACAGCTAGGAATGGAAAAGGCATTTGATTCACCTGTTTCAATTTTACTGAACCCTTGTGCCACCCCTCCATTCCTGGACTAGCTTCCTCTGTATGGTTTATTACTAATGAAGAGTCAGTGACCAATTTAGTCTATCGTTGTAATCATTTTCACAAAAGCTGGCTCAATGGTAATTCTGAATGCAAATGTATGTCATTCCGATGCTCATTTACTCCTTCCAGAAGACATTGTCAGATCCTGCATGTTACAACAGCCACCACAGACCTAAGTAGGTTCAGACATTTGTGATATTATGACACATGACTGGTGTGGGAAGTCCTTCTGTATATGTGTTGCTTTTATTGGTTAATGAATAAAGAAGCTGCTCACAGCCAATGGCTTAACAGAATATAGCCACACTGGAAGAGATAAATATATAGATAGAGTAGGCAGAGTCAGGGAGATGCCATGTAGTCATCACCAGGAACAGACAAGCTGGAATCTTGCTGGTAAGTCACAGCCACGTGGAGGTATACAGATGAATAGAAATGGCTTAAATTAAGACGTAAGAGCTAACCAATAAGAAGCCAGAGCTAATAGGCCAAGCAGTGACTTAATTAATACAGTTTCTGTGTGGTTATTTCGAGTATGGGCAGCTTGGAATGAACAAGCAGCCTCCTACAACACATGATGTCTCTTTTCTCATTTCCTCTCTACAAGTTTCTTCTAATATTAGTTGATCACTTATAGGGTATGCAACAACTAGGCAACTAAATGTACACAGGTATCATATATACACCCATATATATAAATGATTACATATATATATATATATATATATATATATATATATATATATATATATACATTTCTAAGATACTTATTTTCTGCGCATACTCCCGAAAATGTATGAAAGCTGCCTCATCACTTTTTTCCTAATTAATTAATTTGGGAGTGTCACAGGTGAGTATTACATTTACCTAAGCTTTCAATCCTCCTTTTACCTCTCACTTCTTCCAGGGGCATGCACCAGGCCTTCAGATGGGTGTGCCCCTCTGGAGTGCGCTGTCCAGTGCTGAAGGCCAAGTCAGTGTTCCTGCAAGAGGGTTGGAGCTAAGTAGTGCAGCGGTGATTCCACCTACACAAGGTTCAACCACTAGATCTGCTAAGAAATGATGCTTACATTGTGTTGTAAAGGGCACAAGGCCCCATGATGAAGCGTGTGTGTTTGAGGCAGGGGGAGGGGCTGTGAGAGGGACTCCTGCGGCGGAAGGAGCACACTGACACTGAGCATTGTGGGAAGCAATCAATCACTGAATCCATGTGTGGCCAGGGAACAATGGCCTTATAAAACATCTTAATGTTTTAAGAAAGAATAGGGAGCCACTGAGAGGTGCTGAAGGCAGTACTGGGATGGTTGGATTCACACCTGGCTGTGAGGAAAACAACCAGGAGGCACAAGGTGACTCACTGAGAAAGGAACAAGGACAAAAGAATAGTGAATATGGAAGCAAACAGACAAACCTGTAAGAGAATTTTACAAAGGGTCTGTTGAGCAGATGGAGTGACTGTTACAGGTAGGGAGGAGGGAAGGGCTTAAGATGATCTGTTAATTCCAAGTAGAATCCCTGGTTGCAGCTCTCCCCCCATCCACTGAAATCTTGGAGGGGGCACGAGTCCAGTTTTGAGCAATAAACTAAGCAATCATCAAAAGGGATACTCAGTGGGCAGCTAGATACATAGGTCTCTGCACTGGAGTGATCAAGGCTAGAGGCACTACTGCAAGCCATGAACATTTAGAGGGACTTGCAGCCATGGCAACAGATGAAACTGTGAAATGACCACAGGAGAATCTGTGAATGAACACAACAGAGGTGGTTTTCAATCCCCTTTGCACATTAGAATTAGCAGCGAATTTAGAAATCCCAGTGCCCAGGTTTTACCCGAGGAGGAAGGAAGCCCAGGCCTGGGGGTTTGTTCAGAATTACCCTGGGGGTCCCATCAACAGAAAGATAGAAGAGCAACTGAGGGTAAAGTCAAGCGGAGGGAGGCCAGTGACAGCCAGTGGCCTGGTGCTGAAGACAGCAATAGTGGCCGCCATCAAGAAGAGATGGACATCAACAGTCTCTGCTGCAGAGAACGGGGCGAGCGTGTGAGTGTGCGTGGATGACCACGAAGCCAGAACGATGTGCGTGGGGCACGTTTCTTGTTTTCATGTGAGATACGGACTCGGGAAAGCTTGTGGCTGTTGTGTGCATACTATATAAAATCCTAGCACAGCACGTAACTGTGCTGTTTATAATGTAATTAGAAACCAGCACATATGTGCCCACTGTCCTGGCCAGAAACATAAAATTGCAAGCTTTGTAAAAACCCTTTGTGTCCTCACCTACCAATGTGTCTTCCTTTGATCAATCTTTTGCTGCCATTGATAACTTTTACCGTCTACATTTCAGCATCCGCAGGTCACACTACTTAGCCTGGTCTAGAATTTTACACCCTTTGCACCACACTGCATGGATCTCTTGGGTATGCTGTCTTCAGGCTTCTGCGCTTGTGGATCCATGCATGTTGCAATATTTGGTTTCTGTTTGTAAATTTCACTGTTGCATGGGTTTCCTTTGTGTAACTATAGTAAGAGATGTTTAGACATTGTGTGAAAGGTACCAGGAACAGGGGCAGGAATGGGGGTGTTAAGATGGACGGAGAGGTTTACGGGCAGCTAGGTCACAAGAGCAGGGTACTCAGCATGAGGAGGAGCCCTTTTCCTTCTTGCACAGGAAGGAGCCCTGCTTGTATGGTGTGGTTATTTCAGTAAAGCAGGTATTGTATTTCCGTTGGGAAGAACAGAGGAGGAGAGTTGCGGGAGGAACACAAATAGGGATTCTATGAAAACCAAATCTCCTGTAAGGAAAGTGAAAAGACTCCCAAAAAGTGTGAAAAGGAACTGATGTCACAGATCAGGGCTCTAATGCTAACAGCAAGGTATGAGGTTGATTACTTCCTCTGTCTGCTGTTGGCATCCTCAGTTTCATGGCTCTGGAGAAAGATGGTGTCTCTGTGTGATGTCAGGCAGCGGTCTTGGGAGATTCAGCCTCCCTGTGTTCTCTGCTGCTCACTAATCCACCAGTGGGAGTGGATCATTTGAATCCCAAGCTCCTTATCTATAAAAGGGAGGCGGTTTGTACTGTAAAACATCGGCTGTGGCAATTAAATACAGCAAGGCTTTGCAAAGTCTTACTACAACAGAAACTCAATATGTAAAATGTTATGGGAAAACACAAATGCCTTGCTCAGTAGAGTATGAACACCAAAGGCTGGGGATATAGAGAACTTGCCTAGCCCAAGTGAGGCCAGAAGTTCATACCACAGCACTGCAAAACAAACATCAGGGTGTGATGGGACAAGCCTATCTATAATCCTGGCACTCAGGAGACAGAGGCAGGGGCTGCCAGAAAGATCCACTCAGGGCTACCCGGGAAGACCTAATGGCTAGCAAACAAACACCCTAAATAAAATCACCTGATACTTTCTTATTCTGACATCCAGTATTAGAAAAACATGCTTATGAACACAAAGAAGGGAGGTTTGATACCAAGTACTGAGAGCAGACAAAGCAAAGTGAAGCCCCAGGTTTCCGACTTGTCTGGAAAAATGTCACTGTTAGTTTGGAGCATGAGTATTTATGATGCAGAAGGCAGTGGTTTCAAAAGCTGGTGCACACTCGCAAACTCTGGGCTCAGGGGTCATGAAGGTTCACACCAGAACAGGCTGGAAAAGCTTGGGCAGAGGAGAAGGGGCTCTTGTCACACTGTAGCCCTAGCTAGCCCACTGGGTACCCTTGTCTTCCCTCAGTATTACCCAACTCTACTCTCTAGATATTTAAAATTACATACACTTCTATACCACGTGAACGCATCTGCACATGCATTGGAACAAGGACCCTGGGTCTCAGCTGTTCTCTTCTGTAGGACTATACCCCTGGGACATCTTATCCATCTCCTGGTCCTGAAACAGGTACAATGGTCAATTATCCTCTCTGTGTGGTTCCGAAGACTTACATGACCACCCATGGCTCAGCAGATACATCTCTCATGCTGGTTACCTAGCTTTGGGAATACCACTCATCTTCCTCCCCAACTTCAAAGTTCTGAAAACAACAATACACCTCACACAGCATAATCCTGGCTGTGTAATGTGTGGTTAACGCATGTTTGTTCGATCAGAAAGATGGTCACTATGAAGACGAAAAGGGACAAAAGCCATCTGGGTGAAAAAGTTCTGTTTGAAGCCTTCAATGATAGCATGTGTAGACTTCTATTCTCTTATCTCAAGTGTACACTGAATTATTCTGTTTAGAAGAGACCTCTGAAATATAACAGTAAAGTTTCACTGACAGACTACTCGCCTATGTGAACTTTATGTTAAATACTGGGTTGTCACACAAGAAGTGACTGATGAAACGGGCACTAAGTGCTTTATGGTTTTAAGGACGATTAATTTGTCTGCACGTGTTGTGGGAAACCACTTCCATCCGTTGGCATCAAATGTCTACACTAGGTTCCAGTGACATTTAGATCTATCCAGAACTTCCTCGGGTACTTGGCACCACTCGCCTTGTTATCAGAACAACATGTTTCCCTTCTAGGAGTCCCATTTGCAGAGCTGATTTCTACCCCCAGCATGACAGGCACCCAGCAGCCCATCCCTAAGATTTCACCAGGTACCTGATGAAAACCATATGACGTCATACACAATGAAAGGCAGAAACAAGACTGGGTATTGTTTTCATGGACCAGCTGACTCGACTTTTTAGAAATACAAGAACTGGGGTGCAGCGATGAATTCTGTACCCATGTTTGTGAGCAAACATGAGGTGCTACCATCAGAAGGAACCATGCAAACGGCCAGGGGTGGATGCCATGACAATGTGCTCATTCAGCTCCTTGCAAAACATTGTTTTCAGTTCATCTTAAAAGATCTTTTAGTGCTTGTGAATTAGCAGTGGAGAATTCTTGGATAACTGAGTAGGTGGAAAGAACGAGGCAGGGTGTTGGACTTGACTGCATGTGGATCCTGTTCAGGAAATACTCAAAATAGTGATGTCTATTTTCTTAGACTTCAGGAGATTGGATCCTACATTTTATAATCCATTTAAATACCATGCTAAGCCAGGCCAAGGTGTCTTACTTGACACAAAACTCCAGGCCTTTCCTGGGTGTAGGACAGTGGTCTGTCTCAGGCTTACTTTTGAGCCTGGGTGAGGATTTTTCTTGATATGACTAATAAGCCTCTGCATGATCTGGTTTCTCGCAGAGGAAAAACAATGTCTTCATTCTACCCCAAAGCGGAGTATAAATAGAGCAAAACCAGAGTAACAACGGGGGTGATGTTTTCCAGAACACAAAGCAGAAACACAAGGCCTCTAATTCCTAACTCAAAGAACGCTAAACATTTTAATCTGTTCTGTTGGCTCATTTTAATCCATGACAAAAGACAAGCAAAGGAGATTAAACCTAGAATGAATACTGTGGATTGTGAAACTAATGAAGGCACACAGAATAGCACAAACGAATCTCCAACTTCACCTAGCAGTGTTAAGGCTAGCCTTAGCAGGGAATCCTGGAAGCTGCCGCCAGTCTCCTGACTGAGTGAGTCCACATGTCTAGAGGTAGGGTGGAGTCACAAATCTGTCCCTCTGGATTACTTCAGGAGTGATATCTCATGGCCACAGACTAGGGCTTCCTTTTGGCCTGGTTATTGCTAACCCAGAGATCATACTTCTCCCCTGTCTGTCAACACAAAGAGTATAATGATAGAAACTTTCATGTTATCTCCTAAGTAGTCCAGAGACTACTTCGAAATTCATGAGGTAATACAATCATGTATGGATGATTTTCCTTGAATAGACCTCACATGCACGAGCACACACACATACACAGTGCACATATAAGGAGTTACATCTGTAAACTGAACAAGCTCTTCTCACAGACACCACACCAGGACATAAACCATGACTCCAGAAACCTAACCATGTCTCTCTTCTCTTCCCTGCTCCGAGAAACATACACACTGTTGAATTTTATTACAGCAGGTCATTTTGCCCAGTTTTGTACCGCTAGGGGCACGAAGGTCCTTGTACCCACAGATCACTAGAGAGACCAGAAAATACAGGGGCATCTTCTCAGTAGAGGAGATAAAAATACATGCATTCCAGGCCAGAATGCTGGAAGTGGATTGTGTTAATGACTTGGTGACCTATTGGCTATCTGTGGAGGCAGACCTCACCCACCTTTTGCTATAAAGGTGGACTTCACCCAAATTCCCCAGCACAATCATCCCAGATTCTTCCCTTCCTAGACCAATACCCATCCTTAGGTATTGCACTTTATGGCCTTCTGACCTTTATGCTATTGGTCAAGACCACCCTAGATTCTAGGCCTTCTAGATATAGAACCCGCCCTCATGTACTCTACGAAAGAGTGTCTATGTAGCTACACCTTCAGGTATATTGCACACTTGGAATTGGACTGGCTGTTGCCTGGAAAACTTTTCCCAGATTATATTGTATTTAAAATATATCAACAGGGCTGGAGAGATGGCTCAGCCGTTAAAGGCTAGGCTCACAACCAAAAATATAAAATATACCAACAAAGAGCCACCTGGCATTAGACTCCCAGAAGCCTGATCCGGTTGATGAAGTCAGCTTGTACTGGGTTTTCATTCTCAACTCTTCTTACTGTTCGCCTTCCTGTCTGACACCTGCAGGGACCCCCACAATCCACCTTGTATTAATTAAGTCATTTGCAATTTGTTATCTGTATTGGTTCTCTTTCAATTTCAACATAAGCATTGTGTCTATGAATTTTATCTATATTTGCATGATTAATCTCTATAAAAAACATACATTGTCTATGTAATATTGATGGGCATGAGTTATTATTTCTAGTATTGCTAAATTTTGGTATGTTGTGGTTTCTTTTTGTGGTAAAAAAAATACCCTAATAAAAGCAACTTTGGGGAAAAGGGTTATTTTGGCTTATACTTCTAGAAAGATTACAGTCAGTCATGGTAGAGAGAGCATGACAGCAGGGAGGACAGGAATAATGGCAGTTGTAGAAGGTTGGCTAGTCACATTGTATCCATCTTCCAGAAGCAGGGCGTGCAAAGCAGTGGGGACAGCCCATAAACCTTTACGGTCCACTCCAGTAAACCACTTCTCCAATAAAGCACCACCTCTGAAAGCTTCCAGAGCCTTCCTGAACAGTGCCCCCTGCTGGGAATCAAGTGTTCAAAGTATGGGAACAAGGAAGAGACTGTCAGGCTTTAAAAGGGATGTGTGGGTATCAAACAGACAAGGGGTAGAGCTGCAATGGTCAGGGTCAGCTTGAAAGAATCACTGTAGAAAATGGGTCTCTGGTGTGCTTGCGGGGCTTCCTTGACTGTATTGAGTTGGGAAGACCCACCTACAGTGTATGAACTGACGTGGGAAAACCTGCCTACTGTGGGTAGTACCATTTCCTGGCTGAAATCCTGGACTGTACAAATAGAGACAGAGAACCAAAGAGGGAGGAGGAGGAGGAGGAGGAGGAGGAGGAGGAGGAGGAGGAGGAGGAGGAGGAGGAGGAGGAGGAGGAGGAGGAGGAGGAGGAAGAGGAACAGCAGCCCAGCAGCAGCAGAAGCAGCAGCCCAGCAGCAGCAGCAGCAGCAACAACAACAACACACCTTCCATTCCTCACTGCTTCCTGACTAAGCGTCCTGTGAAGAGCTGCTTCAAGGCCCTGCTCCTCCATTGCTCTACCATCATGGACCACACCCTTTAACTGTGAACCAGAATAAACCCTGTCTTCCTTACCTTGATTCTGTCATGTTATCATAGAAACAACCAGGAAATGGTCTACATCCATTTCTCATGGGCATATAGCTAAGAATGAAACTGTTCTCTTTAAAAAAAAATCAGTGTTGATTCCAAAAGTGGTATTAAAATATTCTATCAAATATTGCCAAGTTCAAGGCTCCAATTATGTGGAGAATTATCTATTGTCCATTCATGCTTGACCCTTCTGGAGCATGTATTAGTATAAAAAGATTAACGCCATGGTCTCTCTCTTAGCAGGACGATCACTTACAGATGCATGGCACATTATTTCAGGTTATTGCTATGCAGTATTTACATTAGATTAATGTAGCCCTGAGCCACCCTCAGCCCTGCTCACTGTTAACTCTGAGAGAATTTGGAAAGCTGAGCAATAACAGTGAACTCTCAGAAGCAGGCAATGCACCTCTCCCATCTGGCTCCGCATACACACAGGGAAATGAATATTAAATCTGACATGTTCAGGCACTGAAATATAATAACCGACACTGGCATGTGATGCTGTAATTATTGTATCATCAAGACAAAGAGATGATTAAACTCATCATACCTGGCTTAATATTTTCATAACTAAAGACTTTATCCCAGATTTCTGATTTAAAAGTTTCTTAATGAAATTTCATGTTTTACAAGGAGTTCCTGAACAGTTTTACCTCCCAAAATGGAGGTAGGCATTCAAGTAGCGTGGATTCTTCACTTTGGATCCTATCTAAGTAGCAACTCAACTGATGGACTCCCAGAGGTCACTTTGTATGGCCTTATTTCATGTGGAAGCTGTTCTTGCACCCTCCTTAATAACTGTGCTAGTTGGAATGAGAATGGTCCACGAAGGCTCAAATATTTGAATGTGTGGTCCCTAGTTGCTGGCACTTTTTGGAAAGGATTAGGAGGTGTGGCCATGTTGGAAGAGGTGTGTCAGTGGAGGTTCAAAAGCTCAAGTTATTCCCAGCTAGTTCCCTTTCTGTCTCATGGCTGTTGTCTCAACAGAGAATTTCTCAGCTTCTACTCAAGCACCATGCCTGCTGGCCGCTGCCACGCTCCCCACCATGTTGGACATGGAATAACCCTTTGAAACTGTAAACAAGACTCCAATTAAATGTTTTATTTCACAAATTGCCTTGGTCATGGTCTGGCATCTCTTCGCAGCAATAGAAAATTAACTGAAGCAATAGTTGAATATCGAGATATAACAGGTTGTGTACAGTTTACTTTATTTCTCATTTTGACCTCAATCCTTTCTAAACTATTAGTGAAAGACATAATATCAAGGAGAATTCCAGTTCTCTATGAAGCTGAGAGTCAGAGAAATAGTTAGAGGATATTGATACACTGATTTTTAAACCTCATCACCAGTTATCAGCTATGCGAGAACACAAAGACATAATTTGTCCAAGTTCCAATCTTTTATTCTTTTTTTTTTTTTGATTTTTCAAGAAAGGGTTTCTCCATAGCTTTTGGTTCCTGTCCTGGAACTAGCTCTTGTAGACCAGGCTGGCCTCGAACTCCCAGAGATCCACCTGCCTCTGCCTCCCGAGTGCTGGGATTAAAGGCGTGCGCCGCCACCGCCCAGCTCCAATCTTTTATTCATAAACTAGGAAAAAAAGAAATGTAAGCCATAGGGCTGTGGTGTTTACTTAACAAGATAATGCATTTGAAAACTTTGTGGCAGGGGATAAATGATAAACGAATGTTGCCTGTGATAATCCTTCACATTGGCTTCACAGGCGATGAAAACACAGCACATACACTGTCAGGAAAATAGCAAACCTTTTTTTTTTTTTCGAGAAACTTCCAAAACTGAGTTGTACTATCAGTACTACCACCAATCAAAAGTTAAGACTGGCCCTAGCTACATTAATCCTTGGGATTGTAGCTATAAAACATTACTGAACAATGGTGGGGCTTTGTTCCTAAAAAAAAAAATTAAGGAAATAGAGTCTCCGTGAAAATTACATATTTATGCTTACATTCAGGTGCTCCAGAAAACGAAGAACTTCCTATAATTAGAGATGCGTTACCTTGGAAAAAGAAAAATACTTCTTAATTTCTACTTCACTGATGCCCACGCATTAAACTTCTTCAGGATAAATTCTTCAATAATTCCAGAAATTTCATGGAGTAGCAGGAAACTAGTGATGTAATTATGTATTTCTTATGTCTAATTGATAAAGGAAAGACCATTCATCCTGATTAGAGAAACATCTTTAGGAAAAGAGGCCACTGCAGCCTAGTTCCTGTTGCTAGCAGCCAGTCTGCTATGTGAGATCTCCCATTAGAATAATGATCACTTTAGCTTGGGGGGGGGGGAATGCACACGTGAATACATTATCTTCATCTGGAATAAGTCTCATCTAGACAGTATGTGTTGGGTCTTGAAGCACAATATTGCTATGTATCTCTTAAAGCAAACAACAGACTATATCACAGTATACCTTTTTTTCTGCATTTTAAAATGTCAGTCTTTTAATCACCCAAGGTCAACAATGGTCAGAAATATTGACCAAAAATTCCAGAAACAAATGTCTTCAACTGTGTACTCCTCTCCATATTGTGATGAGATCTCACATTGCCATGCGCAGCACATACATAGTCCTTTGACCTGAGTTTCATTCACTGTAAGAGATTTAGAAGGCGTCCAGTTTGGAAGGCGTCCACCATTCTGATAGCACAGGGTTTCTGCTCAAAAAACACCTTTTGCATTTAATAATGGCTCAAAAAAACAAAAGCAGTGATATGGCCACTCACACATCAAAAGAGATGTGTAAAAAAATTTCCTTAACATTTTCTACTTGGAGAAGGAAATAAAAAGTCATACCCTGAGGCTGTTAAGAGCTATAGGAAGAACAAAGCTTCATGCCTGAGATGCTGAAGAAAGAAAAATAAATCCATCCCGCTCCATTTGTCTTTTCTTTGTCCGTTCTTTCTCTCCTTCCTTCCTTTCTCTCCTTTCCCTTCTTTCCCATGTCTTGGAGAAAGAGAACGGGATGCGCCGTGGTGCGTACGTGGCGACCAGAGGAAACCCTCGTGGGGTTCTGGTCTCTTCTTTCACCTCGCGAGTTCTGGGGATCAAACTAAGGTCCTCAGTCCTGGTGGCATCTGCCTTTACCTCCTGAAACATCTCTCTGGCCATTAGCCATATTCCTATTGTATCTCAAACTGCAAACAATGATGGGCAGAGTGATGAATAATTAAGATCATTTTTAAAAAAAAAATCGTTGAATTGTTGGTGGAAGCTTTTTAAGGGTGTATATTCAGATTGATAGTGGCAGGAAGTACGGAGCCCGATGGTCATTTTAGCAAGACATCCTCTGATGTGAGCAGCACCAGCCCAAGCACTGTGACTCAGAGAAGCTCACAGAGAGTCAGGAATAGATTTGGACTGAAAAATTAAATATTATTGGAGAGGCTTTGTGTATTGCGAAAGAAGCTGCTGGGCCTTTCCAGCAAGCTCACACTGTCATGTCAGGTCCTTCTTGGGGGGGGGTCTTTGAACACATTCCCTGGGGCTATGGGAAGAGAAACTATACCAATACAGAGAAACGAGAACTCAAGAACTGTCAGCATGTCTTACAGATGATGATGTAGACATCCTGAAATGCTATGAATTTATTCTGGCATTAAAGAAGTAGCTAGCTGATTTGAAATTGTACTACTTGTGAAAATAACAGAGAAGTGATCACCTTCATCCCAGGGATGTTTACATGTTAGGAACAACCCAAGTGTGAGTCCTTTTTGAGTCAGGTTTGACTGCATATGTTGAGTTATGTTTGCCTTTGAAATATAATCCTAGCAACTAGACTAAAGCGGATCCATTAGGCTGGTGAGTAAGCTGTGAGGAAGGTCAGAGCAGAGGCTGGGAAGGTGGTGAGAGGTGGTAAGACACTGTCCCCAGGGGGAAAACTCAGAGACGCACAAAATTCTCTAACTCCGGAGGACACGCAGCCAAGTGATTTCCCAGCACTCCTGGGAAGTGAAGACAGTAAAAGCAAGGAGAGACAGTCATACTGCTCCTGATCCAATGCCACATGACAGGGCTTCCTGACAGAAGAATCTAATACAACACTGAAAACTATGTGGACAGAGGGAATCTTATCCAAAGAAAGAGTTTGTCCAAAGACAATCTAAGTGGAATAAATGCTACATTTAATGAAAACTACATGCAAACATTTGGGTATATGGAGAATTATGCACACACATATACACACAGACACACATACATAAACACCATATAGTGGAGAACTCTGCCCCCACCATAATAAATACTAAAAGCTGAGTGGATACAATAAAGAAGGAAATCTGAACGATGAGTGCCCGGGTTTACATCTCTATCTCCAATCATTGTCTTTCCCAGATGAGAAATGCTCTCTAAGATGCAAAGATGGGACACAGAATATTCAGACACCACAAACAACTTTCATATAGACCCTGAAGTGGGGGGAAAAAGACTGATGAAGAACTGAGAAGATGGTGATGGAGAAGCCTGCAGGTCTCTAGCAAACAGATAGAAGAAAAACCCAGCTCTAAGACTACCGATGTTGTTGCTCCTGCTTCCTTCTAAGAATTGATCTGTACTTCCAAGAAACAGGCTGTGTGTTAAGAGAAGAGAGGGGAGAAGGGAAGAAAAGAAGAAAGAATGCATTGTCAAATTTAGTCAACCTTGCTAGTCATATTCGGTTAAGGAGCAATCTCCAGGGCCATCTGTGTCTGGCTACCCAGCAGTGGGATCATATAACACCACACTGGCTTTTACATCGGCTCTAGAAATCAAACTCAGTAACAGAGCTAACTCCTCAGCCCCCAGCAAATAGTTTTAAACATATAATTTTGGCACACTTAATATAAGGCAAAGTAGAATTTGGGGGCAGTGGAAGAAACAAGTGATTTCTAACTGATATAAAACCTACAATACAGAGACAGGAATCTTGAAACTTATGCACCAAAAACCATAAAGTCTTACTGTATACCTAAAAAATTTTTTAAACAATGTGAGAAAGTCCAAGATTAAAAAAAATAGTAACAAACTAAAAACTAATTATTCTGTCTGATAATACGCAGATATAAAAATAGTCATGTATATGCATATCATAGAAAGAGGAAAGGAAAAACTAAGTCCATTGAAGGCACATAAATGGGTGTTTATGTTTCCAGAGGTTATTTATATCTAATTAATATTTATTACCAATGTATGTGAGTGCTTGATTTTTGTGATGTATGCCAGGGCATGCAGTGGTCAAAGACAACTTTGCGGTCAGTTCTCTCCTTCATCTTTTTGGGTACGCTAGGGTTGAAGGCAGTCTTATGCAGCAAACACCTTTACCCATCGAGTCATCATGCCTGCTTCCCAGGGTTATTTACAAATACTTCTTTGTATTCTCCAAATTTTTAGTTTTGCCTATGAAATAAAAATTCTAATATTAACTATGGAATTCAAATGTATATTCATTGTATTTTGATTTTTTTAAATTATTTGATAGTTTCATATATGTACATAATAATTTTGAGTCCTGTTTTATCCCGGGTACCAGGTCTCATTACCTGGTCTCCTTCTTCTCCTTTTGTAGCTTTCCTTTTCCCCCCAAACCCTCTCCTATGGTCACATCTTGATCATATGTGAGACCACTGAGTTCAAGTGGGATGGCGTATATGAGCACAAGAAGGCCATGTGACTGGAGCATGGTCAATTTATCAGTGCCTGTTCATCCTTTCTCTAGCCACTATTAGCTACCCATAATCCCTCAGGGAGGGATAGGGTCTCATGAGCCCTTCCCTCTTCCATGATGAATGTTGGTGGGCCAGTCTTGTTCAGGTCTCACATGGGTAACCATGGTTACAACAAGTGCATTGGCCCTTCTACGCCATCACCTCAGGCTCAGTTCTTGCATACTTTCTACCTCCTCTTCCATGATATTCCCAGACCCTAGGGATGAGAGGGGAATATGTATGATATAAATTTTCCATTTAGGACCAAGAACTCTAAAGTCATCTTTTCCTGCTCCCTTTGACCAGATGTAAATCTCCTTATTAACCAGCAGCCAGGGAAATAAGAAGTGTCTTCGAGCCAGGCAGGCTGAGAGCTGCATTAATCTGTGGCTGTTATTTTTAATTTTAAGATAGTGGATTTCCTTTAGTTTTGTTTGATTGTGATTTAGATTTTCAAGGAGATCTTAATCTCCTTACTTGAAGCATCAATGTTTTCACACAAAAATAAGCCAAACACCTGCTTTTTATCACACTAAGCAGATGATTCCTGTATCTGGTCCTTCATGCAGCTTGAATGTTATACTTAATAAAATCTTGAGAATGTGTTGCAATGCAGTGCTTTTGCCACAGGACCAAGCATTTCACATGCAATTCCCATCCTTAAAAAATTGAAAATGTTGAACGCTCATATAATTTTTCCACATTTCATAAAGTCAAACTTAAACATTAGCCTTGAAGAATTTTACAGAAGCAGATAGAAGCAATATTGGGACCCGTAGCTGACCTTTTGTTACATTATCAATGCTTTTACAAAAATTGGGTAATTAATCATGTCATTTTGAGAATTGAAAGTATTCTTTAAAGTCAAATACTTTTCTTCCAGCTGCCTGTTGGGGGAAAATTACATTGACAAGCTTATTTTTAAATCCTACTGAGTACAGTTTCCCTGCATGGTAACACGGCATCAAGGACAATGGCTGGCCAATGACAGGGAGCCAGACAAAAGTGGTTACATGGTACTGAGCCGCTCTCGTGGCACAGAAAGCTTTAACTAAAGGCGGCAATGAAGTTAGAAGGGCTGTGCATATGACCTCAAGGCCATATTTTGAGACCCCATTTCAACTGGCCCTTGTAAATTCTTGCAATTTACAGAGAGAAATTAAGCAAGAAAGGTATTTCCGAAGACTTTTTACTTCTTATCTCTATGAAGACAGTTCTATGCTGGAGAGATAAAGTAACTCAAACAGGTAGGAATGTAATCATAAACAATCAGGTTAACTATCACAGGCAATAAAAACAGTTTAGATTGAGGACAAAAATGTGACAAAGAGGAAACAGAATGTATTCCTTTCCCTTTACTATAATTTATTTTTTCCTTACCCAACTAATAAATGGGTAATGTAACAAGAGGGACAGCTTGTTGGGGTTTCTGTCCCGCCCAGTTCCCCACAGCCGGCAAGCCCCAAGGGAAATCACACAGAGATCTCTATAAGTTATAAAGCTGATTGGCCCATTAGCTCAGGCTACTTATTATCTCTTGTAGCTTATATTAATCCATTATTCTGGTCTATTTTTGCCATATGGCTTGGTACCTTTTTCAGCTGGCAGGTCACATCCTGCTTCCTGGGTGGTCTGCACAGGACTGGGAGGAATCAACTTCCTCCTCCCCAGAATTCTCCTGTTCTCATTGCATCATTTCTACTTCCTGTCTGGTTTTCCCGTCTATACTTCCTGCCTGACCAATCAGCGTTTATTTAAAACATGATTGACAGAATACAGACAATTCTCCCACACCAGGGAAAAAGTGCAGGAAGGTATACAGGTAAGTCACAAGAAGAGAGACTAGGGCAGAAAAGAAAGGTCACCAGAATGACGAAAACTGAAGATGATACCTCTGGAGTCAGTAGTTGTTGCAGGAAGGTGGCCACAGGACACAATAGGAAATGAAGCTGACGTAGGGTGTTTTCCCATAACACATGCACATGCACAACACACATACACACACACACACACAACATACACAGGCACACACAGCCACATACACAAAAATACCCCAAACAAATTATTGAGAAAAGAATCTATCCATGGGGCAGCAAGAACAACTCCCAATACCATGAGCGAGGTAAAGGAAAACCCACAATCCATCAAGTACGGCCAACATTCAACTAAAAAACTAATCAGACAAGAACATGTCCCCAGAAACTGATAGAACCCTGAATATAACTGTAGGCTTCAACTTCAGGATTAATAGTTACAGAAGCTAACCAAGAGACAAGGTCTCTAAAACTAGGCAAGAGAATTTCAAGTATCATTCCAGGAACAAATATAATAGAAGGAGAAAATTGAAAAGAAAAAAAAAGAAACGTGTATCATTAAAGCGATATTACCAGAACATTCCCCAGAGGTAAAAGATGTGAGCTTGAAGCAACTGTGAGAGTAAAACAATAGGAGAAAAGAGTCTCGTCTCAGAACACCAGGGATGAAAGAGGTGACTTGTGCAGGAGGTAATTAGAGGAAATGGCCGTCTAGAGCATCCAGCGTTTCTGCTGGACTTGTGTTTGAATGACAGCAGACTTCTCCACAATGAAAAGGGTAAGAGAACATGGCACCAGACCTTTTATATAATGAAGAAGAAAAGAATTCTGGGTGGAAATCTTCCTATGCCAAGGCTGAAATAAAAGGGGTAATTTAGTCACACACACACACACACACACACACACACACACACACCACACACACACACACACACACACACACACACACACACAAAGTCAAATCTACTTGCTACATTTACATTCTATCCTTAAAAGGCCAGGAGGCTAAACAAAGCAAGGAAAGAAATCTTGGGACCCAGGCTCAGATTATGCCTAAAAAAGAAGGTTACACGCCCCTGTGATCCCAACACAGGAAAACTGAGTTCAAGACCAGGTGGGGACACAGAACTATGTAGTTTGGTCTACATTTCTTTCCTACAAACAAACAGACACACAGACTTACACTTGGAACTTTTCATGAATGCCACTCATGACACCATTTCTTTAATGGCCAAGAGCTATCTACTAGATAGATGGAAACTGAAGCCAAGAAGAGTAGGGGATCTGATTCATACTACACATAGTAAGTGAGAGGTAGAGCATCCAACTTGGTCATTCGATCCAGGCTAACCTATAAACATGAACACGTGTTGTGTGCTCACATGTGGGAGCACACACACACACAGAGAGAGAGAGAGAGAGAGAGAGAGAGAGAGAGAGAGAGAGAGAGAGAGAGAGAGAAAGAGAGAGAGAGAGAAGGAGGAGAAAATATCTGAAGTGATTTCATCTTAGTTTTGAGCTGAAAAAGTGACCCCACGTAAACATCACCTGGAGGCTGCCTGTGATCTAAATGCATGACAAGCACTTGGCATCACCTCAAGGATCTGGAACCCCACTTCTGAGCAGCTGTGTTCCCTTGTGTTTCTGCAACACATCAGCCATGTGCACTCTGTCTCCCCACCTGCAATGTGCCAGAGGCCACCATACCATAGGACTCCCTGGTGATCTGTATGAAGAATATAATTATTCATTGTCAAATAAATTATCTCTGTGCCTTTTGTGGCAAAGCAGTAGATCAAGTCTCCAAGACTGTTTCTGTTTAGGAAAAAAACCCCACAACTTCTAGCACATCCTGGATCTTGGTCCAAAAGTTAAGTTTTTAGATGGCTATTTTTAAATATTTTTATGTTAACAGATACAACTACTTCATTTTCTCCACTATGCAAATTCATTCAAATAAAATGTAAATTATGTGATAATTGTGTGCCAAAAGTCCCATTTTCTCACAGATAGAACTGATACAGTTTCTTCCAAATAATGGCTTATGCATATTCTATATAAGCTCCAAACAGCCTTGAATATTGCTGTTAACCCCTTGGCTACGTTAACAAAAATGAAAAGAAAGCAAACTGAAATCCATCAAGAAGTGGCCTGCAGGGGTCTGCCTGCCTGATCAGTTGACATGACAGTCTTCGGTGGTCTCTTGACGCCACTGCTCTTGTCAGCTGAACACAACAGGACACTGACAGCTTGTGTAAGGAGACTTCCACTTCCTCTCAAAATACCAGTCCTTCAATATGAGAACAACACACACACACAGCCTAATGAAGAGTCTCTGTAGCCACATCACCTGATAATGTCTGCAAAGTGGCCCCAACCCCAACAGAGCTCTCACGCAATTAACACGCTTAATTCTACGTCGGCCTCTTTCCTTTGTCCTTCTGTTTGACCTTCACTGGTTTTTCCTTTCCCTCCAGAGTACTGAGACATTTCAATAGATCCAGCTCTGCTCATAACCCCCAAGTCCCACTGATGTCCACAAGCAAACAAGGTGTCTGCATGCATCTGATTCCTTCCCTTTCAATGGGCATTCAACACATCTACACACATACCATTTACATACAGGCAGTTATGCGACATGTTTACCACTGTATCTTCTAGGTGCACTTGAACTGATTTACCTTAGAACTAGGTTTGACACTGTCTTCTCAGACTGCCACTACCTGATAGACCAAGGGCTTCCTGTGCCTCATTGAAATTCTGCTGCATGAGCAAATGTTTTCTTTCTTCACATGTTACATGACTTATTCTTTTCTCTTTATACTTATTGTTGATGTTTGCATTAAGCAAATGTAGTATTGGTTCTTTTCAGTTTTAATTTATGTTCTCTCATCGGATCATTAATATGAATGACTCGTTTATGTATAACTTTACAAACTACTGGGGACAGAAACAACAAAGATTTACAGATTTATCTGCATGTATTTTCTTTATGAGTACCATCCAGTCTACATCCTTTTTAACAGCTATAATCTTGGAAACAATGTCACTCTCATTTTATATTCTTTAACAGAATCATCTCTCCTCTGAATGAATAAAAAGGAGGAAAAAAAGAACTTAAAAGTAAACAGAGAACAGGAGGCAAAAAGGAAGAGTTTCTGGGATTTCCTATAAGAAAGACTCACTGGGTGTGGAAATGGTTCAGAATGAGAGCAAGACACAGGCAGGGTGAATACATCAGAAAGAATTACTTTAGGGAAACCCTTCACGGCCATAGTCCGAGACTTCAGGTAGGTCTTAGAAATGCCTCGGAAGCCCATGACCCCACGAGGGAAGAAGAGGGCAGACAGAAAGACTCATCAAGGAAGGGTCTTAGTAGGGGAGAGGGGACAGTGATGGAGCAGCCAACTCTCAGTCCCATTTATGTTGTTACAAAGAGATGCTTGTCTGCATAATGTGCGCTCTCATCCCTAAGCTGATTTTAAGTACAAAAAATCTTTACCTGTGGTGTCCTGCACAATGTGGGCTATGGATATGGCCTACACCCAGGAGTAGGACATACAGCTTGACCTGGAAGGATTTTCACATCATTTGTCCATTCAGGAAGTAAAAGAACATAGCTTGAAAGCTCTTGTTGAAGAATGGAAAAGTCTAAAATACGTAAGCGATGTCAGCTGAGACTTTACAAATTAAGACCAATTGTCACCCAAAACCCTGAGTACTGTGTCAATGTGTAAAAATGGCATGACAGAGCCTGTGATGGCCAAAATAGATAGCGCCGCAGCACGGCCAGCATCAGAGACAGAAGATGAACGGGCACAACCAACTCTTTTTAAAAGCAGACGTGAGAATGCTCACTGTTGTTTTTAGACATCAGCATTGGCAAAGGCTACACCGCCACAAGCTGTTGACTGAATTCCATAAATGTCCACAACCCAACCAGTGAGTGAGGATAAATGGCCCAGCGCCTTCTTCCTAGCCGAGCCCTTCAACGTGGCTGTGAAGACCAGGGAAGGTAAAAAGCCAGCACTATGCTTCACACCCCTCCTCTTTTCCCCTCCTTTAGATAGCACTAGGCTGTACTACTGGACGGCACTCGGCGCGACAGGCCGATAATGTCCAAATGTGTCAGCCTCTAAGGATGAACAGGGCCAAATCCCCAAGCTCAGCTCTGTCATCATACTAACAAGCATCCATCTCCACCTGAACATGTATGCACACAGATACACACACACACACACAACACACACAGACACACAAGGAGCTCATGGAATGTTCCACCCTACACTCATACTAACCTAGGTGGTATCTCTCTTCAACCCTCTGCTTTCCCATTCCCCAGCTCTCATATTTACACTTCAGGCTCAAGAAGCTTCCAGCTCCCCTCAACCCTGTCTGGATCAGCATCCCTATCCCCTAGCTCTAGTGTCTACTGGATGTTGTGGAGAGACATCCTTCCACAGCCCTCTTAGGTGGTACTTCTCTGGGTACTCAGGTGAGAGAAGTCAGTGCTGCTTGTCCTCCCACTGTCACTCAAGACCTCGTGATTCTCATCTTCTCAGACACTCTCACCAACCTGCTTCTGGTACCATGTCACTCAGGGAAGACTGGCGTCCCAACCACTGAGTGTCACTCGGATGCCATTTCCAACAGCTGGCCCAGGTAAACTCAAAAGCTACCAGGACTTCCCGTCCCATCCATGTGGACAGCCTCCATGTGGACAGCCCTACTACTGCGATCACTAACCTCATCCCCAGTGTCTTCTTCCCTGAGCCATCTGCCCACAAAGAGTGGGCCATGCGATGGGTTTTTTGATCCTACTGCACGTACTGGCTTTGGGGGAGCCTAGGCAGTTTGGATGCTCACCTTACTAGACCTGGATGGAGATGGGTGGTCCTTGGACTTCCCACAGGGCAGGGAACCCTGATGGCTCTTTGGGCTGACGATGGAGGGGAATTTGATTGGGGGAGGGGGAGGGAAATGGGAGGCGGTGGCGGGGAAGAGACAGATCATAAATAAATAAATAAATAAATAAATAAATAAATAAATAAATAAATAAAAGAGTGGACCATGCTGGGAGTGCTTTGTCCCCACTCACTGAAACAGCCATCCCACTGAGGACAAAAGGGTATCCCGTTAGCCTGCTCACTCAGGGGTCCCAGCGGCTGCGGCTGTTTTGACATCAGTGGATTTCCCAGGCCATCTATTTCCCTCCCTCTGTTCCCTCTCACGAGAAGCCATGCCCTCATCTCACTTAGCTGCCATCCTTTGACACCCTACTGCAAACCACTGAAGCTCCTTGGCACTTTATCACACCTAGCTATGGGAAGGGGAACCTTGGATCGCCTCAGTCAGGCTGCTCCCCAAGTGTTTTACATAACTGCATTCTCCTAGGGGACAATAAGCATGCAAGTTGCTGGCGGTGCAAAATCCTCCACTCACCTCCAGCCTCTGGCTCCCAGCAGCTGAGCCTGCCTGCTGCCAACTGAGAGAACAGGGACCAGTGGACAGGAACGGTCCTCTCCTGCCCGTGTTCCCATTGCCATCTCTCTTCTCCCCTGCCACTGCAATGCAGGGAACATTTGCTTCTCTTCAAAGCAAATCCCTCACCATTTTCCTGTGGACTCTCTGCCACATTCTTCAGAATCTTTATAGACTATCACGTCGAGTAGATAACTAATATTTAAATACAATCTAGTTTTTTTGCATTCTATAAAGGAAAATAAAAACAGAAACAATAGACCTGATAGTCCCTCCTCCTCAGTGACCATTCACTTTTCCCCTTTACAGAGGCCTCCAAGAGAGACCCCTGTTCCTCTCCACATGTCACTACTTGACCCACACGAATCTATTCTCCTTGGTCATGGACATCCTCAGCACAGGAAACCTATTTCAATTAGAAATGAAACAATTATTTGTTTGATGTCTATTTATTTTTGTTAAATTATAGGCTGTGAGCCCAAATCTGTCACGCCCCTGAGAAACCAATATCTAGCCTGACACATAACTGGTCCCCAGTAAGTGATTATAAATGAATTGGGGGGGGTAACAACCTAGAGCTCTTCCTGCAAGATGCTCATCAGCTAGAAAAGGGGCATTTACCCGGAACCAGAACCTCACAGTACAGAGAGCAACTGTATTGCATGAAAACACTAAGCAAGACCTGGTAATATTTGAATAAATTCCAACATCCTATACATTTTCATTTTATTTACCAGACAATAGAAAACCATGACTTAGATGTTTCTTTACTTTAAAGCAACTCTAAGAACAAACAGAGAAAGACAGAAAGTGCCTCATCCAAAGCTAGGCATCGCTCTAAGGCACACAGCAAGTGCTTGCCTAGTTCTTCTCTCCAGACCCCCCAAGGTAAAACCCCTGGTTAAAATACAAACAAACGCACAAACCCTGTTCCCAGGAAACAGCTCTGAAAAACAAACAAATAAAAACTATCCTTTCAGCAAACCAGAGGGTCTGGTGTTTAAAATTTCTTAGGTCCTTAATTAAGAAATATGCTTCCACCATATTTAGTAAAGAAAGTAGTCCTTTAACTTGTTGTAATCAAATGGAATTAGATTGGAGAGAACCAACAATGTGAACACATACAAGACTTCTTTCCATCCTTGTACCATCTCAGGGTCAAAACCGAGCCAGCAGAGAGCCTTTTCACCAGCCTAGAGTCAGCCCGGTGGACAGGGCACCAGACCCAGGAGCCTTTCCACCAGCCTAGAGTCAGCCCAGTGGACAGGGCACCAGACCCAGGAGCCTTTCCACCATCCCAAAATCAGCTCAGTGGACAAGGCACCAGACCCAGGAGCCTTTTCACCAGCCTAGAGTCAGCCCGGTGGACAAGGCACCAGACCCAGGAGCCTTTTCACCAGCCTAGAGTCAGCCCGGTGGACAAGGCACCAGACCCAGGAGCCTTTCCACCAGCCCAGAGTCAGCCCGGTGGACAAGGCACCAGACCCAGGAGCCTTTCCACCATCCCAAAATCAGCTCGGTGGACAGGGCACCAGACCCAGGAGCCTTTCCACCAGCCCAGAGTCAGCCCTGTGGACAAGGCACCACACCCAGGAGCCTTTTCACCAGCCCAGAGTCAGCCCGGTGGACAAGGCACCAGACCCAGGAGCCTTTCTACCACCCAAGATTCAGCTCGGTGGACAAGGCACCGGACCCAGGAAATGCTACTTAATATTATTTCCAGTGATGTTTTAACACCTTGGATTAAGTTATGGTTTAGAGTGATAGTTTCAATAGTAGCCCAAGCGTTTTTGTTTCCAATCCCCAGTGGACACTGTATTTCTCTCCTTGTGAAAACTAAAAGGAGGGTCATGGCCTGGATGACTGGGAGAAGGGTTATCACATCAAGGACCACAGCGAAAGATAAAACAAAGATTAAAGAAGAACATGAGATAAAAATACATTGAATCTAGCAACATCCCCACTGAGTTCTGAGTGATGAAGGGTTGGCGATCAGCTCAGTGGAGAATCAGACAGAGAGTCATCTTTTGGGGGAAATAAATAACCTGTAAATTCTATAGCAATTTTCTTTACCAACTCTATGATAAAAGTACCTATGGTCAGGTTAGTGTGTTTTTTTCCCAAAAATAACGTTTCTTTTTTTGCCAAGAAAATCTTACTGGTAATTGGGTATTTAGAAATATAAGTCTTGAGAAAAAAATGTTTTCTCTGCTCTAAATTATTTCTCCAGGGAGACGGCCCCAGACCTTGTCACCCTTTCCTGGAATCCTCTTCCTACATTGCTCTGTTACCCTCCCGGCTCCCTTTGCTCATGTGAGAATCTCCATATCTAACTTGCTAGCACTGTATCTCTGCAGCCATTCATACCGTGGCTGGTACAGGGTAGCTACATTGTAGGTGTGTGCTTTATGAATGAATACTGACAGTATTAACTGCAACGACTGCTTGCGTAGCTGGCTCGGTAGGACTTACCACAGCGTTGTGAATAATCACTGCGCTGTCCTCAGTTCTGGCCAGCGTCTGACCATCTAACTTCTAGGAGCCACTTGTAATTGTCATGTGACACAAACAGTTCCTGATTTACTGTAAAATTGAAGGTGAAAAGTTTCCTCGGGTATGAGGAAACTGGAGGGCCAAACAGAAAACGTTTATGTAAAACTGGAAATTTCCTAATGATTGGAAATTCCTTCATCCTATCAGGGCATAGAATGGAACCCTGAGTCTCAGATACTCAGGCTGCCTACCGCACGTCCACACTCCCCCTTTCTGCTAACCTTTATTCAGGGTCGCCGTGTGCCCATCTAAAGGTGGGTACATCCTTCTGGTTTTCCTACAGGTTGGCATTTCTGTCACCATAAGACATACATGAAGGGTGAAGGAGAGGCAGTCATTACTTTCCTGTAGGAAAATATAAACTCCCAGAAGTGACAAACACAAGGACAAAAGCAAAAGCATTGAAGTAGGAGGACAAAGACAGGACTTTGACCCAGAACGCTGATAACCTTGAACCCACCAGCAGCTATCAAACACAGAGTACAAACAGCGCTCTTTGAACAAGCATCTGTAAACAGAGTCTACGGTCCAAGCCACGGAGAAAACATTAAGCTAAAATTACACTTCTGTTGTTTTTCTTCCTTTCTTAAAACCAAGCAATTTTCCTTTTTACAAAAAAAAGTCAGATCTATTACTATGAAAATATTGATAGGATGGAAGCTATGGAAGCAGAATCAAGAATCAAGAGACTGTCCTGAATCCCAAGGAATGGGAAAAGGAGCTGTCCTTTCTTATTTCCAAACGCCCTTGTTGGTATCTGAGTGGTACAATAATCCACGGAGATATAATTCACTGTGGAAAGGCTGGGCGTTACAACCAGAATGTGTCAGAGACTGGGGTGATCCTCCCCACACGCCAACACTGATCACAGCTCCCTCTCAGAAGGTCACCCAGGACAGAGTGGCAATGTTAACGCTGATGGGAACGAATGATGCTCAGTTCCTTCCAGTGCGCATCAGTCCAGACAGAGGTTGGCCAGCACCAGAGAATAAGGACCAGGCTGCAGCATCCTTCCCCTTAAATCACCACTAATGAGTCATTGCTGAAACACATGCACTTAACCTAATTCCTTTAGCAACCTTTGTAAGAGTACAGCAAGAGCACTGGGAGGTAACACCGGGGGAGGAGACACAAACCCCACTGTTTGGAAAGGTGGACAGATTTAAATGTCACAGATAATACAAAAGTGAGGATACATTCTCAGGCTATGTCTCCTCCAAACAGAAAGGCCTGGTCCTCTGGGAGCTTGACTTCTGCTGTCACAAATACAATAGACAATCAGGTGAGAGTCTGGGCCTGGTGCTAGACAGTGAGGGTGGGATACAGGCACATACAGGGGAGCAAGGAAGAAAAGGTGACACTGGGAATAGGGCTGTGTCTTCAGGCAGGACAGCCAAGGTCCTGAAGTTAGTAAGACTGTGAGCCATGTGGAACCAACAGAGTTCCTGAGGCACAGAGACAGCAAAGGGGTGGTGAGTGGTGAGGTGGCCCAGACGGGGTCTTCTTTCTAGGCTGGGATGAACACAGAACAAACTGGAAGTGCCAAATGAAGAATGAGTAGATGAGAACATACCCATAGAGCTGTAATACAAACGGGGGGCCTGCTTGTTGTTGGGGTTTTTGTCCCGCCCAGTACCCCATGACTGTTTAGCCCCAAAGAAAATCACACATAGGTCTCCATACATTAAGCTGATTGGCACATTAGCTCTAGCCTCTCACTGGCTAACTCTCACATCTTGATTAACCCATTTTTCTGATCTATGTTAGCCATGTGGCTCAGTACCTTTTTCAGTGAGGCAGATCACATCTTGCTGCTTTGGTGGTCTGGGCAGGAGTGGGAGGGATCAACTCCCTCCTTCCCAGAATTCTCCTGTTCTCATTATATCATTTCTACTTCCTGTCTGGTTTTCCCACCTATACTTCCTGCCTGGCCAATCAGCATTTATTTAAAACATGATTGACAGATTATAGACAATCCTCCAGCGCCATAGAGCTCCACCCACTTCCTCTCCTGGACCAAACTTGCATAAGCTTTCCGTAAACTCTCCATCAGCAAGCTCTGAAGGCATAAGGCCTGAGCGGCAGTGTGGATGCTGCCTGCCCAAGGGATGAGGTGGGATTCCTGAGGAGTTCAGTCCAGCAACAGAAGTCTCAGGACCACAAACTGAAAATGATTATAGGTGGACACAGAAAGGGACAGGAAGGAGGCCGAGGGGAGGCTAGGGAAGGAAGGAATCCCAGGAGAATGTTTTCATGAAAGGTGGGAATGAGAGAGGCAGGAGAGAAAAGGCAAAGTTAAGTTTGAGAACTTTGTTTTAGGATTTCTGATACAGAAGATGGGATAAGAATAATTACCAAATAGCGGGCTTATTGTCAAAACACTTTTGTTATTCTTGTCTCTGAGTGACGATGATAATTTTGTAGTAGATGGCGAGGTGGCAATATTAGAAAAATCTCAGATGTGGTGGGGACAATCTGGGCAAGGACAACATGGAGGAGAGAGAGCTGCCGCATCCCTTGTGGGGATGATAAAAGTCTCCACCGTACCTGTCTTCTCTCAGCAAAGACAGCGAGGTTAACAGTGAAGCATGGGAAACGTAAGGAGAAAACTGAGGTACAGCTAGAACTAAAAGACATAAAAGAGTCCATTCATGTATGCACGTCCTTTTTTCCAAGTAATTAAATTTACATAGCCTTTATTTAAAATTAGAAACAGTTAAGCTAGACGCTGCATTTTTTCTAACTCACTGTACCTAATATATTTATTTGTAGTTAGTAAAATTTTAATGAAACAATTATCACTTAAAATGGGAGGATGCAAGCAATAAGCATTATCTTTTAAACTAAAATTATAAGTCAATCTTACTATTCTCTCCTGACTAATGAAATCAGAGGTGACCGATGCTTACTGTACTTGAACAATTTCTCAAGCAGGAGGAAGTGAAGTAACCAAGGACCAAGTTTCTAGATGTTATATTTTGATATGTGTATTAAAATGGGACAATATTGGTCAAGCAGAACTGTAAAAAAAACCTTTTTAAAATTCTGTAAAATGTAAATCTTGTGTTCCCTTGATAACCCAGAAGAAAATCCTTGGAAAGGTAACCTAAGAATCTTTGCGGCACAGGGAAACATTTAGAACTGTGGCGATCCTGAGGATCAGTGCCCGCAACAGTGGTCTCTCACTTAGGGAAGAAAAGGGAAGTGCAGAAAAAGGGTTTCCCCAAAGTCTCGGCCACAGACCTGACAGAGCTTCCTAGCAGCTAAGGCAAAAAGGAGCACTACCTTGGGCTTAATTATTACTTAAAAGGAACAAAAAGTCACCTCTCTAATGAAGAACAGGCAAACATTTTAAGATTGCAAAATACATTTATCATGAATTAAGCTCTACATAAGCTGAAAAAAATGGTGTGGGTATAAATATGGGCACAGAGCTTTGGCGGGAAATAAAATGATCTGACTCAGTATCTGAATGAACATCTTAGACTTGGCTGTGCACAACAGGGGAAGAACACCGCAGAAAGCATGTGTGTGTGTGTGTGTGTGTGTGTGTGTGTGTGTGTGTGTGTGTGTGTAAATGCATGTATGTGTGTAACTGACATAAGAACAATGACATTAAAAAGGAAGGGAAAATTACAGGTTAAATTTGAGCTATTTCTCCATTCAAATATACCACAATATTTCAAAGTAAATAATTTATACCATGACCTATTATCTCTAACTAAATATTCAAAATTATGCTTGTTGCTATTATAGAACAGTATAGGACTCCACGGAGAGGTTTCTAAGCCTTTGAGAGAGTCAGGAGAAAGGCTCTGCTGCCGCTGGATAGCTGGGCAGACTTGTGTGGTCTCCTTGTGCCCGTTCTTCACAGACATGGCTCTTCACTGCTCACCACACATCTCTGAGGATACTTCCCTTTCTGCAGAAAGGCTGCCTCTGGGTCGGCTTCCTTGTCTGCTCAAACTTTTCACTAGGCTACCCCACTAGTTTGTTTTTTACTTTTGTTGTCTGCATTGTGAAATCCAGAAGCTCGCTGTTAAAATTAATGCCAGAGCCAGGCACACAGCATGCCTGAGTTCCTAACACTAGGGAGATTAACGAAGAGGACCTGCCAAGGTTGATGCCAGTTGGCTCGGAATAGTGAGGTCCAGGGCAGGCCTGCTGCGTAGATACAGTTTGTCTCAAAGCAAAGTCACAAACAAACACACCAGGGACAAGGATCTGTTTCGCTATGCTCTCCTCTACAAGGTTTGTAGCTTCAAGTCTTAACACTTGAATAATAACTATCAATTATTTCAAGTTAATATATGCATATAATGGTCTAACTTAATTTTTTTCTCTGTGTGGAAAAGCTGCAACAGTTTCTGATGGAATCCCCCTATTTTTATATGTATCTACATATAACATATGTATATATGTGTGTGTGTGTATATGTATATGCAATCAACGAAAAGACACTATCTTTTCTGATGTGGGAGCCCCCTCTGTATGTTCTGAATATGTTTTATTACTATTGGTTAATAAAGAAGGTGCTTTGGCCTATGGCAGGGCAGAATAGAGCCAGGTGGGAAATCTGAACAGAGATAAAGAGTAGGCAGACAGGCAGGAAATCTGAACAAAGATATAGAGAAAGAGTAGGCAGAGTCAAGGAGATGCCATGTAGTTGCTGAAGGACGCTAAAACCTTACGGGTAAGCCACAGCCTCAAGACGATACACAGATACGCTTGAGCCATTGTCCAAACAGTGTTGTAATTAATAAAGCTTCTGTGTGATTATTCAGGTCTGGGCAGCTGGGAAACATCAGTGCAGTCTCCAATTACACTTATCCCTTATGATCTGGACATCTTTCATCTCTTGTCTTCCCTTGATTTCACTAGCTATGTTTTTTTTTTTTAGCACTATGTTGAATAAACGTGTTGAATGTAGGCCATCTTCTCTTGTTCGAGTCTCAGTGTGATCTTAGCTGCGGCCTTGTCATGACGGTTTAATTGTGTTAAGGACCTCTTCTTCTATATTTAGTTCATTAAGAGCACTTTCACAATCAAAGTATATTGAATTTTGTCAAAAGCATTTTCTGTATTTACTGACACAATCACCTGGTTCCTATCCTTCATTTATTTCATAAAGCACCAAATTTATTGATTTGCCAATGTTGAACACATTTTGAATCTCAGGGATAAATCTTACTTAAATGAGCTATTGGATTTAGTTTTTGTGGGCATTTTATAGAGATGTTTTACATTTTTGTCTATCAAGAATTATTGGTCCACACATTTCTTTCCATTTCTTTCCTTTTGTCTGGCTTCAGCATCAGGATGAGTCTGGCCTTGTAAGATAAGCTTAGCAGCAGTATCTCCCTTTCAATTGCATATATTATATACATTTATATATAATACATATGATGTATATGTGTACATGTGTATGTGGATATATAATGTATGTAGATACATATAATATATAAAATACACACACATATATACAGAATGGCATATGGACTCCCATAAGTTCCTTATATTCTTGGTAGAATTTACAATTCACCTGTGAAACTATCCAATCCTGGGCTTCCTGCACTAGAAACTTTTTTATGAATGATTTAATTTCCTTATTTATTAATAATATGCTCAGATTTTATATTTTTTCATGATTTAGTTTGGGTAGATTGGCTCTCTCTAAATTTTATCCTTTTTTCTGTTACCCAGTTTGTCTGGGTATACTAATTCACAGTTTTTCCCCAGTTTGTCTGGGTGTACTAATTCACAGTTGTTACCCAGTTTGTCCGGGTGTACTAATTCACAGTTGTTACCCAGTTTGTCCGGGTGTCCTTGTTCACATTGTTCCCCAGTTTGTCTGGGTGTTTTTGTTCACAGTTGTTTCCCAGTCTGTCTGGGTGTGCTTGTTCACAGTTGTTACCCAGTTTGTCCGGGTGTCCTTGTTCACATTGTTCCCCAGTTTGTCTGGGTGTTTTTGTTCACAGTTGTTACCCAGTCTGTCTGGGTGTCCTTGTTCACATTGTTACCCAGTCTGTCTGGGTGTACTCATTCACAGTTGTTACCCAGTTTGTCTGGGTGTCCTTGTTCACAGTTGTTACCCAGTCTGTCTGGGTGTCCTTGTTCACATTGTTACCCAGTCTGTCTGGGTGTCCTTGTTCACAGTTGTTACCCAGTCTGTCTGGGTGTCCTTGTTCAGAGTTGTTACCCAGTTTGTCCGGGTGTCCTTGTTCATAGTTGTTCCCCAGTTTGTCCGGGTGTCCTTGTTCACATTGTTCCCCAGTTTGTCTGGGTGTTTTTGTTCACAGTTGTTACCCAGTCTGTCTGGGTGTCCTTGTTCACATTGTTTCCCAGTCTGTCTGGGTGTCCTTGTTCACAGTTGTTACCCAGTCTGTCTGGGTGTCCTTGTTCACAGTTGTTACCCAGTCTGTCTGGGTGTCCTTGTTCACAGTTGTTACCCAGTTTGTCCGGGTGTCCTTGTTCACAGTTGTTACCCAGTCTGTCTGGGTGTCCTTGTTCACAGTTGTTACCCAGTCTGTCTGGGTGTCCTTGTTCACAGTTGTTCCCCAGTTTGTCTGGGTGTTTTTGTTCACAGTTGTTCCCCAGTTTGACTGGGTGTCCTTGTTCACAGTTGTTACCCAGTTTGTCTGGGTGTCCTTGTTCACATTGTTCCCCAGTTTGTCTGGGTGTCCTTGTTCAGAGTTGTTACCCAGTCTGTCTGGGTGTCCTTGTTCACATTGTTCCCCAGTTTGTCCGGGTGTCCTTGTTCAGAGTTGTTACCCAGTTTGTCCGGGTGTCCTTGTTCACAGTTGTTACCCAGTCTGTCTGGGTGTCCTTGTTCACAGTTGTTCCCCAGTCTGTCTGGGTGTCCTTGTTCACAGTTGTTCCCCAGTTTGTCTGGGTGTCCTTGTTCAGAGTTGTTACCCAGTTTGTCCGGGTGTCCTTGTTCACAGTTGTTACCCAGTCTGTCTGGGTGTGCTTGTTCACAGTTGTTACCCAGTTTGTCCGGGTGTCCTTGTTCACAGTTGTTACCCAGTCTGTCTGGGTGTCCTTGTTCACAGTTGTTACCCAGTTTGTCTGGGTGTCCTTGTTCACATTGTTCCCCAGTTTGTCTGGGTGTCCTTGTTCACAGTTGTTACCCAGTCTGTCTGGGTGTCCTTGTTCACAGTTGTTACCCAGTCTGTCTGGGTGTCCTTGTTCACAGTTGTTACCCAGTTTGTCTGGGTGTCCTTGTTCACATTGTTCCCCAGTTTGTCTGGGTGTACTCATTCACAGTTGTTCCCCAGTCTGTCTGGGTGTCCTTGTTCACAGTTGTTCCCCAGTTTGACTGGGTGTCCTTGTTCACAGTTGTTCCTCAGTCTGTCTGGGTGTCCTTGTTCACAGTTGTTCCCCAGTTTGTCTGGGTGTCCTTGTTCACAGTTGTTACCCAGTTTGTCCGGGTGTGCTTGTTCACAGTTGTTACCCAGTTTGTCTGGGTGTCCTTGTTTACAGTTGCTCCTCACAGCCCTCTGTGGTACCAACTTGAACACCTTCCAGCCAAAGGCTTGCCTTTTTTGCAATTAAAAAAACCCAGCTCTTAGCTTCTTTGTTCTTTTCTCATTCTGGGCCATTTGCCATTTAGTTCTCTGATATTTATGTCCTTCATTCCATTGAGCTCTGGCCTAGTTTATTCTTCTTGGTACTTATTCATCTTTTTTAAAGTTCCTTGAGATATAAAGTCAAATTGTTTATTCCAAGTCCTCCTTTTTACTGATATATTCATTTCTATAACATCTCCTCACATTGTTGCTCTGGTACATCCTGTAAGTTTTTTCTTTCCTGTGTTTACATTCTGGCTTGTCTTGAGAGATTTTTGCCAACTTCTTTACCTCTTCTTGGATCCACTGGTCCAGATTATGTCAATTTGCCAAAGTGCTTAGCATTATTAGTTTCTGGTTTTAATCTATTACAGAAGGAAAAGATATTAAAAATTATTTTAATCTTCATTCTTTAAATATTTGATTTGAGGTCCAATGTATGATGGATAATACAGAGTATTCCATGTAGGCTCAAGAAGGTATAGTCTGCAGCTGTAGGATAGACTGTTTTACATATATGTTCAATAGGACTTGGTCTATCATGTTATTCCAATATAATGTTGACTTTCTGTTTGGAAGAATCTATCCAGACAGAAAGTGGGGCACTGCTATTATTGGGGTTTTTTTTTGCATTTATTTTTCCCGCATTTCTGTTAACATTTATTTATATAATACTCAAAATTATTGTGCATGTATATACATACAAGTTCTCTTCAACCATTCATAGCATTAAAATTCTTCAGTGTGTCCATTCACATTAAAGTGATTAAATATCTGAATGCAACCTAATAGAGTTTCTACATATGTGCAAGATTAAGTGTGCACAAGCAAATGCATGTACACACACACACATACACACACGCAAATACACACGTGCACAAACACAGGATGAAAGAGACAGAAAGCAAGCTACTAAGTAGGTCCAAGCTTGAGTGGATTCCACCAGGCCTTGGAAGTCAGAGATGCTCACACTCCTCCTTCATTTCAACATGTTACTCAAGACCTTAGGATGCTCTGATGTGTTGAGGTGTGGTAATTTTCCTGTAGCCTGCCTCTCACCTCCTTCTCATGACTTTCCCCTTATCCTCAATGATGCCCCTGGTCTAGTTTGATGGTGCCAGGCTTGCTGAGATGCTCTTCCCACTGGCTGTGACTAAACAAGCGCTCGCAGTACTTGCTGAATTTAGAACCTAACACAGGGAGAAGCTGTGGAGTTGCAGCTTGGTTGGTTATTGGATTTTTTTTTCCCCTGGCTGTTGGAATTGTAATACCATTTGGTGGGAGGTTACATAAAAGATTCCTCGGCTATTCTAATGACTTCCATCACAAAACAAGTGCGTTGCAATAAAAAGAAGAATGATGACTTCACAGCAAATGATGGAAGATGTTCCTGTCAATCTAAGAAACATAAACTGCACATTAAAGAATGAAAACTTACATAACCACATTCCTTTATCCTGCTTTACAATTTGTGAGGACAATAAAAGCTTTTAACGTTCAGAAGAACAGTACAGCAAAGCAGCACGGGGAGTGGGGAGGGTCTAAGGGGACTAATGTCTTGTAGGAGAAGGTCCACAGTACAGAAAGAACGCTATGTTCTTAGCAGCTGCCCTCCACCCCCCACCACTGACGTAATGACCTTCATCTCGTTGGTACTTACAGAAATAACACTGCATACAGAAAACCTGGTACAAGCAAACATAGCAAGATTCTTGAGAATGCCATCAATGTGAGCGACAGCAGAGATCTGGACTGCTGGGGGTCAAGTCTAGTGGGTCATATCAGAAATGGCGGAGTGGCTGTGGCTGTGGCTGTTGAGAGTAGTTCTGCTTTTGTAAACATGCCAATCCTGCGAGTGTTTCATAGTGAATCTATCTCAGTGTCTGTCACTGCTGGATGGACAGCCACATGTCAGTCCTGTGAGTGTCTCATAGGGTATCCATCCATCTCAATGTCTGTCACTGCTGGATAGACAGCCACACAAAGCTACAACCCCAAAGACCCATGTGGTGAGTATCAGTTCTCAGAATCATAGGAGTCTGTGTGGCGCTTACAAGCTTTGCTAACAAAAAGAAATTCTAAATTCCACTTTCTCATTTCCAATGAGTATCAAAGCACATTTGAAAAAAGTAAGTCGAAAGCTCGAAGTCGCTAAATAAGCCGCACAATTTTCAATTTCCTAAGTTTGTCTCTCCCCAGTGTTCTCTGGATCCCAGGTTTGTTATAATTTCCAGTCCTTCATTCTTGTTTACTTAAAATGCCGAGTGAACAAAACTCATCACCACCATACAGTTCTTTTCCTTATGAAGAACATAATGTTTCCTTTCATTAAAATATTTGGGTCTATGTTTATCCCCGTGAGTCATTTCAGGATATATCTATTTCTAAAACAAACTGTCAAGTACTACTTATTTTTCCTAATACCATGAAAGACAAATGAACAAAAGGTTTTGCAGGAGATTAAACACCACTTAGCTGGCCTTGAAAGTGACCCTGGAGCTGCCCTCCCCCTCTTCTCTCCTCCCAGTGGGAGAGAAGACTTTCCAACCACTGAGAGGAAGCATTTTTGTTTGCTTGTTTTGCCTCAGCACTAAATATTAATAAGGTCAGCAGCCAGAGAGGACATACAATATTCTGTGTCTCAGACAGCCACAGACATGCCAGGCCAGGCAACAGTGTGTGTTCACAAGGGGGAGTAGACTCGTTCCTCAACCCACGCTTCCCTGAGGCAGGAATTATGTATTGTAGGAATTTTCACGTTCTAGAGTAGCAGTCAATATAGGAGATACATAAAGTTTATCCACCCAATGATAACTTTCTCAAGCAGAGACACCAACAACCCAGCAGTCAGGCCATGGCACCAACCAGGAGGCTTCCATGACTAGCCCTGTAGGGTCTGCAGTCAGGAATATCATCCTTGACCAAGGCTCTTTCTGTCCCTTTTCCCTAGAAGGCCTTATACTTTCTGAAGATTCAAAGTCTCCCAGAGAAATCCTGAAAGATCTGCTGCCTAAACTCAAGGCCTTGTGTGCGCGCCCACACACTTGACCTCTGTAACTCCACGGCCAGAGGTAAGCCATAACTGGGGCAGGGTGCAAAGGTGTTCAGCTTTAGCATCATCCCGCCTACTTCATGACTTTCAGAAGTTGGTAACTCTTGTGTTTTCGGTACTGGCAGAGCTGGTCTGTGTACATGTGATAATCAAGGGTAGCCTGCCAGTGCCTCTGTACCGTTAAGAGAGACCGCGAGTGGGGTCATCTAGCTGTAGGGAGGAAGCCCTCTGCCAAATCATTCCGAGCCAGCAGTAGGAACCCTGGACCACATTTAGAACAAAGAAATTCTGCCCTCGCACATCCAGAAGGCGCACACTGGATAAGCCCTTTACCAGGGAACATTTAGAAGAGATAATATCATTAAGACTGTAAGCGCGTTTTGAAATGTATTATTTTTTCTTGATAAGTCTATCATGTAAATCTGTAATTAGGGACTTCTAAAATAGCTAACTTTTTAAAGCACAATATGCGGTAATTGTCTATTAAGTCAATGAGTACTCAGGGACTCTTAAAGCCGCTGATTACTTTCTGGCTGTGTTTTGGAAGAACAAGTACTTCCAGAAAGATTCCTTCCACAATTCTCTTTAAAATAGAACAGGTTTGAAAATGTACTGATACCTGGCTAGGTTAGCAATTCGTCCTGTTTCTAGAGGAATGGCCTCCACCATCACACTCACTATCCCCTCCGTGGTCTGCACCCAGACTACCTTCTATCTCTCAACTCAAGAGAATTTTTATCTAATTGAACGAAACTTCACTAGTCTTTCGAGTCCCAAATGCTTGTTAGAGGAAACTTTATTAATTGTCCATTTCTCAATGAACTGTCGGTATTTTATCCCACTTAACAGGAGACACAATGGACTAGACCATATGGTATATTTTCAAGTCATTCTGTCATCTTATGCATCTGCTGTGTAATGAACCCCAACTGAATCTTTTATCAAGCTATGGTCTATGATGTTCATTTATGTTTAATAGTTAAATTGAATGGCCCTGTTCCCCATGTCCTTAGCACGAAGACAGAGTCTGTATTATCATGATGGTGCATGCTAGTATTCCACTAGTATGAACTTTGATTTCAAAAGGACATTTAATTTCCTCGGCTCTGTAATCAACCTTTGTAATTACTTCCAAATATAAATCAAACAGAAGCTAAAGAAAGAACAATGACAGAATTATTTAAGCATGGAAACCAGTTAGAAAATCTTGATTTTCTGCCTGCCGTCTTTTTACCTATGAAAATGTCCTCTCTTGGTTATGAGAGTTGCCTGGTCCTTCTCTCTTTTAGGAGGCCATGATTAGACAAACCCCCCATCAACACCTGAAAAAGTCACTACCCCAAAGGCAGACATGGAGCTCCACACTGGTAATACACTTGGAGGGCTGAGACAGGAGGATCACAAGTTTGTGCGGCCATCTTGAACTCAAGCTCAAAAAAAGGGGGGGGAGGTAAAAGAGAGGGAGAAAAGGAGGGGAAAAAGAAATAGGGTGAAGGTGAGAACCCAAAATGGCCTCAAGACCAAAGCCTTAGAAGCAAGTGATTATTCAACTCTTAGGTGAGATACAGGTATCCATTTGGGGGTGTTAGACCATGGGCAAACACTGGCACAACACTCAGGAAGTGACGGTGTAACCAGGAAGGCTTCACTAAGAAGACACATTTGAGTGAATTCTTAAAATGAGAACCATGTTAGATGTAGAAGATATAGCCAAATTCTACAGGGTAGTTTGTGTTCAGGAAACTGAAATGAAAGAGAAGCTGTGGACTGGGAGCAGTGGGTCAGAGGTGTGTGTGCCCCCCCTGGCCTCTTCTCACATCACCCTCATCCACAGTCCCATCTCTCTCTCTGACTTTGGTGGTCTGTTTCACTTGGTGTTGGGGTGGTTTCACCTGGCTCCATCCGCATGCAGCAGGCTGTCGGACAAGTCAATGAGTCCATGACCACCCTGTTGCTTTGTCAAAGCCATGGCCTATGGAGGGTCCTATAAGTTCCCCTATCCCTCAGAAAGAAGACGGACAGTTCCTGAGACATAACAGTTGAGCAGTCTGGGACCAAAGCAAAGGTCTCGTAGAGAAATTCATAGGGACTGGAGCAAACAGGGATCACTCTTTTGGAGGGCTGCTTTGAGGAACTGTCTAATTCTTGAGGCCTCCTCTTCAAAGAAGGGAGGAACTTAGACATCTCCCTAAACAAAACCCTTGGTAAACCCACCCTTCCATCAGATCTGGCTTCTAACTCTTTTATCAGCTAAATATCTGGCTTCCTGCTGAGAGAAAGAGGCGGGGTGAAGGGAGAGGAGAGGGAGATATAGACTTACCTATTTATAAAGGAACATATACAGGGTTCAGGGTCAGGCAGGAAGTATGGTCTAACCACAGCTAGTCAACAATCTGTGTCAGTCCGTTCTGTGACCTCTACACTGAATAAGCATATGAGAACTGATATTCTGCAACCCTACCTTGGGTAACTCTCAAGGACAAAGCACCCTTTCTAGGTTGACTGATACTTTCTAGGAAGATGGATCAAATACTCTGTCCTGTGTCTATGGAATTTTATGCTCAAATCAGGAGAGAAAATTTATTTTTTCTATATTGGAAACATAAGAAATAAGAGGCACACCTTATCTGATGAGATGGCCCCTCACACAGAATGCTCCAGAGCATCCCTTGTGACTCTTTGGGGCTGGAACAGCACCACTGTGACAACACATGCTCCGCCATACCATGTCACATTCCACCAGCACCTGCCATGGTGTGTGGGATCTTTGTCACTGCACAGCAATGACTTTATGTGCGCGTCTGATAGTCGCCAGGTGGTAGCCCACCTCTGCACAGAGCTAAAGCCGCCAATTTTTCCATCCCCACTGTACCTTTGACAGGCACTGGGCCTCATCACATTTTAATTTTCTGTTTTTATGCTGACCTGAATCTATTAAAAAGAAGTATTGCGTGATCATATATCTTATTTAGTTTAAGTCTGATTCATGAGAGAGGACTATGTTATTGTTGCCTGGCTCTATTTTTAAGATTTACTTTTAGTTTTCAAATTGCATGTTTGTGTATGTGTGTGTGTGTGTGTGTGTGCACACGCGCGTGTGCGAATGAGTGCAGGTCCCTGCAGAAATGCCGTTATAAGCGGTCCCAGGCCACACGCCATGACTCAGGATTATAAAGTACTTCAGTCAGCACCCAGACTTTAGATGATACTAGCACCAAGTACTAACACCAAGAGACAACACAGAGGACAAGCAGGCAAGCAATGACTGAGAACAGGTGGCAGGGAGGGTCCCTGTCTACATCACAACTAAAGCAGGTTGTCGGTCTGCGGTGGACAGGTTGCCTTCCATATGCAGAACACTGGAGAAGAGGGAACAGAAGAGGAGGAGACCACAGGAGAGGGCAGAGGCAAAACCTGATCACATCCATTTTATCTGATAACTAGAAATTACTCAATCAACAGATGGGGGTAATTTTATTTGGTATTCATACTATATTCTGATTTTTATTCTGAGAGCAATAATGCTAGTTCTCAGCCAAATTTGGCTTAGAACATTTGTTTATCATATACCCAAACCAATAATTAATTCTAAATTCTTTGAATTGTCCTAAACGTTAATCCATATCTACTCGATGATTGGCAAGTCCTTTCTGCGCGGTACAACTGTAATGAGCATGCAGGAGGAAAAACATCTTATCAGTTTTCTGGGCCAATGAAAGAAACTGAAGGAACCTTAGGAAAACAAAAACAGTGCCTTTCGTCCTGGCTTGGTTCCTGCTGGTCGGCAGGTAGCACGGGAGCTGAAGCTTCGCATATATTCTCCAAAAACAGCAAGACTCGGGGGCAAAGTAGCTTGTTCAAAGTCAGTCAGAAACCTAAGCCCAGGGCTGTCTAGCTTTGAAGTCTACCATCTTATTTCTAAAACCTGGCTAATTCCTAATGCAAGAAGTGTTGGACACATGGGTTTCCAATGGAATTGGTAATCTCTGTGTAAATAATGGATGATGTAGTGGATAAGTGAGTTTTATTTGAGGAACTATGGTATGACATGCGGCTAGGGTTACAGCTTCCCAATGACGCTATTAAAATGCTGTCAAAAGGCAAGCCTAGGACCTGAGAAGATGGCTCAGTAGGTAAAGTGCTTGCCTGGTGAGCCTGAGGACATGAATTTAGTTCCCAAGACCCACACAGAGAACCACAGCATGGTGGGAAATGCTTGCAATCCCAGTACTGGGGAGGAGGAGACAGCTGGATCCTCAATGATTCCTAATAGCCAGTCTGGAAGGAGACATGGACTTGGGTTCCAAGAGGTAAAGGCAGGACACTGGGTAGGACTACCCAGGGCCAGGGCTGACGTTTGCCATCGCAGTTGCGAAGATACGACAGGATCCTGTGACTGGGACGGGCATCTGTGATGCAGCTTCCCATGTGACTATCTGGTGTAGGGCTACTCTTGAAGGACCACCCAGCTCCTGACCGAGGGAAGCAGCATCTATGACAGGACCCGTATCTGTGACAGGGCCACCCAAGGGTATGGAAGACATCTGGGGGTCGTGCAAGGATCACTGAGCGCACGTGCTCTGTCGCACGCTCACTTTCTGCAGCGAGATTAAATGACACCAGCAAAATGGCAACAAAAAAGACTATCATTTATTTAGAAAGTTCTAAAGTTTTAATACATTCTCATAAAACGTGAATGAGAACCAAGGAGTTGAAATTTTGCTTGTTCCTTGGCTGGTTCCCTCTTGGGAGGTTGTCTGTTGTCCAAGTATACTTTTGAACTCAGTTCAGACACTTCCTACAGGTCCCTACAGGCCCAAACCAAGAACAGCGCTCAGTCTTTAAGACATCAGCACCTCAGATTTAATATTCACTATAGCTAGGCAGTTCCATGGCTTTCTTTATTCTACTTCATTCATTCAGAAAGTATAGCTACTTCAGACATAAAGTCTGAGCTCACTGAAAATAAAACACATGCACACACATATACATATCATATATACATATATGAACATATATGTATGTAATATAGCATATATAGAAGAGTTTATTTTCCTCTCCTTGCTTCTTGGGCATTTATCATAATATATACTTTGTTATATATGTAATATAATATGACATTATATTATATTATAATTATATTATATTATTTGTAGTACAAATAGTTGGAATGGAAAACACTTTATTCACAAATAAAAAGAAATGAGAACAAAAGGCTACAAATAGTTCAAATCACATCTTCTTCTGATAATCTTATTTTTACCTAATATTGCTGGAAAGTTACTTGATATAGTACTTTGTGAAATGGTACAAACTTAAAGCAATAAAGTGGAGGACATCTAGGACAAATTCTAACTCTTTAAGAAGATAAATTATCCTTGTCTAAGATTTTCTCTAAGTTTCAACTTTTAAAAGTCTTGGATCAATAAAGCATGCATGCCACATATAATGAAGTACAAAGGACAGAATGTAAAAATTACATTCTGAGCCAGTTGTAGTGACTCAGGTCTTTAATCCTAGCACACAGGAGACAAATGCAGGAAGATCTCTGTGAGTTCAAGTCCAGCCTGGTTTACAGAGTGAGTTTTGGTCTAGCCAAAACAAAATAGTCAGACCCCTTAACTCAAAAAACTATCTCAAAGTATAAATGTCACTACAATATTTCAAAATTAACATTAGTTGTTATCTGTTTATAGATACTGTGAGTTTTGTATTGTTTTGTTTTTAGATTTATAAAATGCAATTATTTAATCTGATTGTCAAGAGTATCAGACACCTAAAAGAAAGAAGGTATGGGTTGAATTATATGAATACATAAATCAACCATTTAACTTAAAGTACCACTCAGAAATAAAACATGACTTACTGGGATTGATGTACAAACTATGGTTGGGAATACAAACTGCAGATCAAGAGTAGATCCATAGTCCTCACATGGGCACTGGACACCAGCTGAGGACTAAGGAGTCATTGAATTACCAAATCTCTATCCGGGCCCATGAAAGGATGGCATATAATAGTAAGTCATGAGGATTCTAAAGCCAACAAGGTTTATCATGTTCCATCCAGTCTCAGAGGCCCCTACAGTGGGGTCAGCATTCTCAGTGTTCTCCAGTCTCAGAGGCCCCTACAGTGGGGTCAGCATTGTCACCGGTGTCCTCCAGTCTCAGAGGCCCCTACAGTGGGGTCAGCATTCTCAGTGTCCTCCAGTCTCAGAGGCCCCTACAGTGGGGTCAGCATTCTCAGTGTCCTCCAGTCTCAGAGGCCCCTACAGTGGGGTCAGCATTCTCAGTGTCCTCCAGTCTCAGAGGCCCCTACAGTGGGGTCAGCATTGTCACCGGTGTCCTCCAGTCTCAGAGGCCCCTACAGTGGGGTCAGCATTGTCACTTGTCCTGTATTCTTTCTTTTCCATACTTGTAGTCAGGATGTTCAACAAGTTTCCCCCAATCAAATCTGATCATCCGTAATGTTCAAGAGAACCATAACGTTTTGTTTCCCAAAAAAAGAAACACATAACCTTTACCCCAACACAACATATTTTCTGACTTCCATTTTGAAGTTATTGATGACATTTTAAAATATATAACTCATTTCAATTTTGCAGTTTCCATAATCCAGTGTCTCTCAGCAGCTATTGTTTTATGAACATTAGCATTTAAAAATTTGAAAGTCAACAAAGCACAATATAAGATCCAGTCATCCTGTATATATTCCATCTTTATGTGGCTTATTAGCTTCTGTTACTTTATTCTTTTTAAAGACTATCATTTTCAAATTATTTTTCTATGACATCCTATACCCATTCTTTTCTTTTCTTTTTTTTTTAGCATCTAAGCACAGTTATAAATATACTGCAGCTTTTTAGAGGTTTTCTGTCTCTGGATGTGGTTTTACTGAGTGCCTACAGTATTCTCTGATCATGTGAGACAAATCTTAAACTGCCACGTCAGTCCCCATGTAACTCCGTTTAGCGCATGGTACTGGCGGCTGGCTCCAGCCCACAGGCAGCTGCTCTGTATGCCACCAAGCATCAACCCACCTGAGAGACTTGCAGAACTAGGAAGCCACGTCTGGCTCCTTATGAAGAACTTTTCTTAGCTCTCACAAGCCCCCATGTTCAGGTATTTGAGCCTCTACATTGGACGCCATATGTAGTTGAATTTTTCTCTGGGCAGTCAGCTCACAAATAATGACATGATAGCCTTATTAATTATGAAAGCATTGCCTTAGCTTAGGTTTGTTTTTATTAGTTCTTATAACTTAAATCAACCCATTTCTATTCATCTACACTCTGCCACGTCCTGCCCATCCTGCTCCTCCATGTGGCCTCAGATCTCTCTCTCATGCCTGCATTCCTCCTCGTTCTTCCTCTACCAGCCCAGAAGTCCCGCCCATACTTCCTGCCTAGCTATTGGCTGTTTACCTTTCTATTTCGTCAATGGCACCGATACACCTTCACACACTGTGCAAATATCCCACAAGTAACCCTCACCATTTCCATTTAAGCTTCCCCTTAAGAAACTGAAGGATGGAAGGAGAATCAGCAAGGGGAAGAAAACGAACACAATAATGCAGACTGTTGGAAAGAAGGCCTGGAACTAGTGATTAGCCATGCCAGCCGAGTAGGGTCAGAAGACCCCCCCCCCCCCCCGCAGACGAAATGAGGTATTTCAGCTGGAAGCTCATTAGAATTTAGAGCGTTTAATTTCTTCCTTAGCTTTAAGTGACTAGAAAGGCAGACGTATCACAGATCCCAACAAAATAGAATGCCCCCTCACTCTCATGCTGAAAACGGCTGAAATGTAAAATATTTAATATTTTTGAAAATTTTATAATTTATTGTGTAAGATATAATTAACATGGGGAGGCGGTGGCGGGGAGGAGGCAGAAATCTTTAATAAATAAATAAATAAATTAATTAATTAATAAAAAAAATAAAGTCAAGACTTGACAAGTTGAAAAAGAAAAAATTAACATGGGTGCTTAAAAATGGATCCAACTTCAATGGCAAAGAGTAGACGGGTTTAGCAATGCTGGCTCAGCTCTGCAAGTCAAAATGTTGAAAAGAAAGATTGCTCTGGAGAACATGAGAATTATTTCTTGTTGATTATTATTATTATTCCTTCTCGTCTGTCTAAACCATGTCCTCTGAGCCTTAATTGTGAATAACTGGCTTTCAGAGTTCTCTTTAATGTCTATTAATCAATTCACCTAAATGTCACTTAGCTTTCAAGTGACCATAATGACACGCATAAGCAGCATTAGGAGTGGAATTCAGGATTCAGGCTAAGTATTTCCGAGCAACAACAAAGGGAAAATTGCCTCCCAGACGGCACTTCCAGTGGCTGCCCGGTGGCGTCACATCACCCCGCAGGGTGAACGTCAGGGCTGTCAGCATCCGCCCAGTAGTCGTATTTATAGTCCCAGGCATCAAAATGAATCTGTTAAAAGGCGTTTGAGGAATTACTGTTTTTCGATTAGTTTTTCACGTTTCCTTTCTTAAAATATGTAAAAACAAATATCCAAGACTGAAATTGAAATGGCATTAATCTCATCTTCACCAGAAACAATGTTTTAAATGTGCTATCATACAGCTTTCTGATGTGGCCAAGAAAGTATCCTGTAACACATTTTCGGATAAATTAAAGAGGCAGGAAAATCAGAAATTGACAAAGATTGGGAGGAGTAAGGCCAATGTTTTCTCAGCTAAGACAATATTAGAATGCTAAAAGGGGGATACTGCTTATCTTTGGTGACTGTTCTGAAGCCACCACAAATACCATGTCACAGTCATAGAAATGACAGTCAACAAATTAACATCATTACAGGCCCATTACTGATGAAAAGGGCGTGAATCAAGGCATAGGAAGCATTATATTCCTAAATCCTCAGAAATGAGCAGAGAGACCCAGCACAAACGGAGGCAAGCAAAGACGGAATTACCGAGGCTGCGGAAACAGCTCAGAGGAAGGAAGAGTGCTTGCCTAGAAAGTGTAGGTCCTCAATTCAATTTCCAGAACATACAGCTCACACACACACGCACACATGCACGCACATACACACATGCGCACAAGCGCACGCACCCACACACATACTAAGGGATAGACAGATTATTCAAGGACAGTGTGAGCAGGGAGTCTCTTATGATAGGTCCTGAGTTGAGTCTAGAAACCCACTTGGTATACAGGTTCACTTATTATCATTTTGTATGTGTTTTATTCATTAATCACATAGACATCTGTGTACACACACACACACACACACCTGTGCATGTGCATATAGAGAGCAATTACGCACATAAAAATTAAAATTTCAACAAATGAAAATTAAACTTAGTTGTTAAATATAAAAAACTATGTTATAAAGCGTGCGGTCTAGATAGCAAAGGGAATTTTGTATGAAGTTAAACAGCATATATTTCTACATTTCTCTTATGCACTTTCTTGTTTTCATTGCCAATAGGGAATATTCCATTTTAATGAAAACTTGTTATTCACGCCATACTTGGCTGCACGTTTGTCATCCCAGCTCCTACATTCTACAGCAAACGGCTATAAAAATAATTTTAAAACTTATTTAGAATAGCATTTCTTTTAAACGGTAAAGCATGGGTATGTTTCTGAGACAAGGTCTCGGTATACACAGGCTGGCCTTGGGCCACATTCACACTGCAGGGATTCACAGGCATGCACCCCCATACAGAGAGACACAAAAGTGGAGTCCATAAGAAGGAAGGCATTCCAGATGGACCCTGAATGTCTGCCTGGAGAAATGTTCTTGCTTGCAATCCGAGTCAGGGTAGAATTACACACATCAGCCACCCCGTGCAGAGGACATACTGGCAATAGTTCAGGGGTGAAAAGGAATGAGAAGCTGAAGGACCCCGTGAGGGAGAAGAAACAGCCACAAAATCCAAATTTTCAGGGGTCCCTGACAAGACCTTGGTCAAGGATGAGACTTCATCCTTGTAGTTTGAGACTTTTCGGGGCCAGGCAAACTCCACAAGAAGCGAAATCATGAGAGGTCACGTGTTACTCTGAGTGCAGAGACCAGTGGTGAAGATGCTTTTGTCTTACCTTCAGAATTGGATTGAGCCATTACAGCCACTGTACTAGCCCAACCCAACGAACAGTGTAAAGCCAAGAGTCAACAAATAAAAGAATAAAAAATAGTTAGCCGCCTGTTGTCTATTTTTTAAAGAATAATCACACTCTATATCCTATCACTTAGGAAATCCAGTATACAATGCAATTATCAGACACAGAAGTAAGCGGATGAACATGGAAAGATGATCATTGTTTAAAGAAGCAGCCAGAAGAAACAAACTGTGATGAGCTAGATGTTGTAACTAATAGACAATAACTTTAAGTATCTATTAAGGTATTTTCAATAAAAATAGTCTTAATGAACAGATGAAGGAAGACACTCAGTGTAGAACGTGTAGACATAAAGCAGGAGAACGTTCTAGAACTGGAATGCAAAATGTGTGGGGTAAAAAATCTTGCAAAATGAACAGCATAACGAGAAGAGGCAAGAAACAGGATGAGGGGCCAGAACGAAGATGCACAGGACGAGCAAACTAAAGAACAGACAGTACAGGGCTTACATAATGACCTGGAGGTTTGCCAGGTCTCATCAAGTCTAGGCTGCAGAAGAAAAGGACCGAGAGGAGGAGCAGGAGAACAGTCACACCAAAGCAAAGCCTGAAGAAAGAAAGTTAAAAACCTCCTCCGTACCCGAGCTAGAAACACCGCTAAGTTTAAGAAGAATGGGAGGACTCAAGCTCAATAAAGAAAGAGGAAATGGAAGTTACGAAAACCATGAGAGGAGAAGGCAGTTGGCTGCCTCTGCACCAGAAAGGGTTGAGCCACGAGGCCACGAAAGGTCTGCCAACTCAGAATTTTAAATTCTACAAAAACATCCTTCAAAGAATGAAAAGAAAGAAACAGCGATTAAAAACCAAGAAAAGCAATCAACTATAGATCTGTAATACAAGAAATGTTAAGTGAGACCGTTGAGGCTGGGGGGAAATGGTGACAAACTGAGACTCCCTTCAGAACAGTGAAGAGCAAAGTGTGGGACAGGCAAGGTCAGCTCCTCACTGCAGTCATGGTCAGGTCACCACACAGCAGAATAAAGAAGAAAAGCATGGTCATCAAGACTAAGAGAAAGATAGTTCATCAACTTCTATACACCCTGCCCAATACTCTTGGCTTATGTGCAGAGAATAGGCTCTCTGACAAAGGGAGTGATACATCAATAAGAAATGTACAGACAGGATTATACTAAATATTACTTCGTGAGTATTTGTCAAAAAGCAAGTTCAGTATGAAGGCAAAATAAGAGACAGATTATTCACATGTGAGTTTTTTTTCTGTAGAAAGTATAAGGTTGATAAAAATGAAGTAAAAATTTAGCAGTAGTTCAGAATTAAAGTGCAACATAAAATAATTGTGCTCCTGCATACTAACAACGAACAACTATAATAAATAATTTAAAATCTACTTAGAATAGCATTTCTTTCAAAGTGAAAAGCATGGGGATGGTGGAAGAGAACTATAATCCTAGAACGCACTCATCTGAGGTAAGAGGACTAAGAGTTCCAGGCTAGCCTGAGCTAAACTGCAAGACCCTGTGGGCTACCCCATCTCCCACTGTTGCCACCCAAAGGAGATCTTAGCAAAGCAAGTAAGAAAATAACATAAAGTGTAAAATCCCATGCTGTAAAAGCCTTGCTAAAGCAAAAGCAATGTGACCCACATCAATGGAGAACATAACTATGCCCACGAGACTCAAAACTCCGTAGTTCTGTAGAAGCCATTTCTCCCAGAACACTCTACAGATTCAATAACTTGCACTGGAAACAGGAAGCAAGCAGTTGGGAAGCTGAGGCAGCAGAGTGGCAACTTTGAGTTCAACCTAATCTCCACAGCATGTCCCAGGCTCCTCTGACCTGTGTAGGGACAACGTTGTCCCAAAAGCTACAATCAGAGGCCAAAGATGTAAGGCTTTCTTTCAGTATTCCTGAGACGCTCCCTGTGACATTGTATAGAAAGGAAAATGAGGTAGCATGTTCTAAATAATTTTGTAAAGAATGAGAAAGTTGGAGGATTTGCACCTGGCTTCTAATTACAGTGGAGGAACGATTATTAAGGGAGTGTTGGATTAGCTGGAGACACAAACACATTAGCAAAACAGAACAAGAGCTATCACAGACTACACATGTATATATATTCAATTCAGTTTAAAATAATACATCAAAGAATATTTGATGGGGAAAGGTCAGCTTTCAGCAATGCCCCTGAAGCAGATATGTAGACAGTCATACTTAAAATCAAAATGAATGGCCCACCTACAGGTTAAATTGCCCTTATAGCTCACAGATGAATAAACCCGAAGAAGATCATAGACGCACAAGCTAAACTGTAAAACTATGATAAAAATTTAAGAACCAGATAAAAAACCCTTTGTGATACTGAGATATTTAGGGTTTTACATGCACATGTAGTAACCATACAAAAATAAATCAATAAATTCAGTTTGATCCTTAATCAGACACTCCAGTGTCTCAAAATAATCAATGAGAAAAGAAAAATATAAGCTCAGACATTTGCAACGTATCCATCTAAAGATGACAGAAAAATCCAATCAAACTATGGGCAAAAAGATCAACAGATACTTCACTGAAGGCTAGCAAAGAACTAACAAACAAAATGTCAATACCATCCTGCCCAGTGGCACCAAACCACTCAGATGACCAGTTAACAGTGAGGCTGGTGATCTCCAATGAACCAGAACAGGGAGGCGTAAGACGAAATAGACAAGAGAGGCCAAGCAAGCTTATTAACTCTGCGTGAGAGTCAGACCTTCATAGTTTACCTTTTATACAACTGGGTCTAAAAAGAAAAATCAAGTTTTCCAATTTCCTTTGACTGTAGATTTGATACTTTTATATACTCCATTCAACACTTTCCCATGCCCAGAAGCCGTCCTTAATGGTCCTTCCCGAGGCTGTACGTTCTTACTTATGTCGAGACCTTCTCTGTCCCTTTGGTGAGATCCTCTCCTCTCTGTGGCTGTTATCTACACTTGAGATACATGGAAACCTGTTGAACCCCTAACATCTTTATGAAAGACATTTTCAACATTTCAGATCTTCATAACTCGAGAGTGAAAAATCCAACTTTAAAAAGTCTAGCCAGATGGTCAACTTAGAGGGGATCGGCACTGATGGATATTTGTAGGATCTCTCTGAAAAGCTAAGAGGCATTTTGAAAACCAAATCATTTCTAGCATCAAGTTTTATACATTGATAATTTTTCCCAAAATATGAGAGCCCATAAAGCAAATGCAGATTCTTCTTGCTCTTGTTTCTATGAATGTGATACCCGAGGTTAGATCATTAATCAACCATTGCTTTGTGTTCCTGTCATCAGACAGTAGCACTCGGTATTGGGGACATTTAGGAGTTCAATCATCATATCACTAAGGAGTAACTCCTTGGTATAAATCCGAGGTTAAATACCATCTCAGAGACGCTGTCTTTCAGTTTCTTTCCGCGCCACCTGGAACTTCCACCTGGCCCAGGGAGTTCATCTTTCTCTTCAGTCCTTTGACAGCACTACAGACATTAGTGCTGTGCTTCATGCAGAGTAAGGACTCAAACCCACTCTCCGAACAATATGGAAGATGGTAGCCATGGTAGATGGGAGAAAGAATATTTAGGAAAAACTGAAGTCCAGTCACAATCATTTTCTTAGCATAAGTAATTGCTATTCTTATTTCTCAGGCCAAATGATTTTAAAATATTAATTTCCAGTTTAAAAGGTTTTGAACATATATATATATATATATATTCAAAGTCTTCTTATCTATTTAAATGTTTACATAAAATACCAGCACCCAGTGATACTAACTTACTTATATATGCCCTTTACAATATCTGGTCCAGCTTCAATTTAATACATAGTTTAGATAACTCAAAATGCGTTAAGTTGAAGCTGGACCCTTAGATTTCATTACAGACAAAGAACTGAGTTTTAGTTTGTTATCCTGGCACAATCACTCACAGCTCCCACTTCAGTTTGTTGTGTTCCCCATGAGGCAGAGCTCTGAGCTTTATTAAGAGATGACGTTCAGGCATGTAGAGTAGTGTGCACACCAGGTGACTGCCTGTGCCACTGCAGGCAGAATGCTGGACCGTGCATTTACAGAACACCACTGCAGTCCAAGTGCAACAATGCTGGGCATGGTGCAATCCACTTGGATTGTGTATAATATATACTATTATGTTATATGTAGTACAAAGTTCCATAAACACACATGTCCCATATATATGCATATATATTCCACACACACATATGTTCCATATATATATATATTGTGTGTGTGTGTATATATATATATATATATATGGAACATGTGTGTGTATATATATATATATATATGGTTTTTTCTTTATTTTTCGAGACAGGGTTTCTCCGTAGCTTTTGGTTCCTGTCCTGGAACTAGCTCTTGCGGACCAGGCTGGCCTCGAACTCGCAGAGATCCGCCTGCCTCTGCCTTCTGAGTGCTGGGATTAAAGGCGTGCGTCACCACCGCCTGGCTATATATAGGTTTTTTTGAGACAGGGTTTCTCTGTAGCTTTGGAGCCTGTCCTGGAATTAGCTTGTGTAGACCAGGCTGGCCTCAAACTCACAGAGATCCGCCTGCCTCTGCCTCCTGAGTGCTGGGATTAAAGGCATGCGCCACCACCACCAGGCCATAATAATATTGTTTTACCAAATGATTTACAGAGCCTCTGTGAAGGTAAGAGTTTGGTAACATCAGATTGCATAGATAGAAAATGATAAATTTTACTGATGAGAACATGGAAAAAAATGAACCGTGATGCTCTCTGGATCTGCAAACAGAATCTGAAGCAGAATGAACACACATACACACACACACACAGACACACGCACACACAAGAAAACTTGGTAAAACATGGTAAAAATGAGATAATACGAAGCAAAAAGAAATGCAGCTTAGAACAATGGATGTCTTTCCATGATAAATAGCACTTATGTAATGAAGAGATCAGATTATCTTTATCCAGGCAAGGATAGAGGGGGGAAGGCTGCAACGGGACAAAAAGAAATCACCCATATGTATTTCAAAAATATTTTATTCTCATATGTCACTACCCCAGATTTACATACAAAACTACTAAGGTACATATTTCAGCCATTTCCATCTCACCATGACTTCGAAATCCGGGCTTTCTCCTGGGCAAAATGCACAATACACTTCCTGTGTGTGTTCTTTCCCACCGCATGCCAACACTCTCTAGGTGTGCAATCTCAATCTTTTGCCCAGACCACTTTCTCCAAATCAACTCACGATTTCCAAATTAATATCCTGGTGTCTCCTTTTTATTTCCTTTCTAACGTTCTGATAAGCATTATAGAAATTGTGTGTGTGTGTGTGTGTGTGTGTGTGTGTGTGTGTGTGTGTGTATGTGTGTCTGTTTGCGTGTATCTCTGGGTGTGTCCGAGGTCTGTGTCTTCCTCTCTCTTATTGTTCTTCACCTTTCTTTCCGAGACAGTTTCTCAGCAATGAGCTCACGCACTAGGGAGCTGGCTTCGCTGGCCAGTGAGGCATAGGGATTCCCCCTTCCCTCTGCTTCCTAGAGCTGGGACACAGTTGGTGTGTCATGCACAGATGGGGCCCAGAACTCAGACTTGTGTTTGCATACCAAGCACTTCACCACTGAGTCACCACCGCAGGCAAATTAGGTGGAAACATTTAGGTTTACATTGAAAAATTACCAGTTTTCAGTCCAGCTACTCTAAAGTCATTTTTGTTCTTCGGTGCTCACGTTGACCGTGTTTCTTAAGGCAGTGGCATTGCAAAATTTATTAGTGAACAAACAGTAGCCATTTCATTCTCTAACAAACTCTCAGCACACTGTGGGTTGAAAAGGAAGATGACGTCTGCATGCTCCAGCTACATATCCTACAGTAACTGTTGAGTGCAGTTTTGAGACAAATATTTTCAGTGTTTCTCTAAGGTATGACCATGGCAACAGAGTGGTCATGAATATCTTTGCCATTAAACCCGTGGCTTTAGCTAAAGCAATCAAGAGAGTTTCTGAGTCAGACGTCCTGACTCTCATAAGAAAGGGAAGCTGAGAGAAGCCCAGCTGCAGGGTTGAGGCAGGGGACTCACCTTCACATCGTGGTTCTACTCGTGACAAACAACATCTGTCAGTTCCTACATCTCCAGACCCATGGCGACACTTATCACAAGTCCAATCCATTCTTCCCATAGGCCATGACTGCAGCATAAAACCACCATCAGAAATTCAAAACGCCCAAATCTTCAATGGAATTCCAAGAGTTTTCATTCTTGTTTTAAAAAAAATAGTTATTTCATCCCTAGGCACGGCGACAGACACATTCGGTGCCCTGTGGCTGCACAGCTGTAGTATGTATGCTAGGAATAAAAACCGCTTTCATAAGCAGTGTGCGGACAAGCACCCTCAAAATCAGCGCATCATTATAGCTACCATAACTATTTTCATTACCTCTGCCATGATGTTTATCAAGTTTGAAGCGCTGGAGCGATAACTTGAGCACTGACGGCAAACATCACACATTCACTGTTAATTTGGAGACCAGCTCCTTCCGCAATTACTCATTCAGCTGTTGCCACCCCACCTTCTTCTCAGGACACTAGCCCTTGTGGAAGCAACTGTTTCGGCATGTGTTTCTAATTTGTGTTGAAATTCTGAATTTCCCCTGCGGAGAGCTGCACACGATCAACTCAGGGAGATCTCTGTGAACAGACAGGATGTGATGGGAGGTGAGAATGCTAGGGAGATACTACGTTTCTGAACACAGTGGCAAATACCTGGAACCCCAGTGTGGGGAACACTAAAGCAGGATTGCAGCAAGTTCAAGGTCAGCCTGGGCTCCATACAAAAATAACAACAGCAACAAAGGTAATAATAAATGGAGATTGTTAGCAACAAGGAGATCATCGCTGCCTTCAGATGATTCGACACAGCACAACCCAAACTGTCCAGGAAAGTCAAGAAATAGTAATACCAGATAACATGAGCGAGAGAAGACTGCAGGTAAACGTTGATTCCCAGCAAACCAAAAGCAGTGGGGAAATACGCAGCTCGCACTGATATGAGAACACTGTACTCTAGTTTGCTGTAATTTTCAAAACTTCCCAGTGAGAATTAAATGCGCAGGAATTAATATAAGTAATGTTGCAAAAACAGTGTACACCATGACACAATGCATACTCAGTCGATCCCACAATTATACACTATCCACACAGGTAATATCAGTTAAATGGAAATACCTATAGATAGGAGCGTGGCTAGGAGCTGATGCATCATGAGAATGATCTCCAAAATGCCCCAAGATAGAAACACGGCAGCCAGTACCTTACACATTTATCTATTCTATTCTAATAGCTTACATAAAGATCGCAGGGAAAAAACTCACGACCTTACAAAAGGAACTTTAGCCTTACGTGTTCCCAACAGCAATGAATGAGGAGCGTGAATCATGCCTTTTACGGGATGCCCTGTGTAGAGTGGGCCACAGCTCTGTTGAGATTGACAGACTTAGTATTTAAGAATTCAGATTTGAGGTTAGTCTTCTTAAAAGACATAGTCTATAGGGAAACTGATCTATTAACATCTATGATTGTGATAATGAGCTTATAATAATATGATATGACACTGGGTATGACTCACTGAGCTGCTTCCCAGAATATCCAGCCAGGGGCCAGCCTATCTCCCAATGTTGGATTCATTGTGCAAAGGAGATACCGACAGAGTGAGTTCCATGCCATTGATACTTTTGAGAATTCCTGTAAATAAACACTGTATTTATCAATGATTTAAAAACACTAGACTTTTATGCTAATAAAAACAAATCATATGTAGATATAGAAATGAATTTACTAGTTGTTTTCATTTTACAAATTACACTTTATTGTATATTTTCTTGATATATTTTTAATGCATGAAACATTTCATTGTTTTCTATAAACACAGTATTGGATATAAACTTGTTCTATTTAAAAAGGGGGATATTTTGTTATTCAACTCATGTATTCAGTATAGTAATGAATGTTTATTTTCTGAAATTCCGAATTCTAATAAATTTTATACAAGTATATAAGAAGTTGATGACTAATAACATCCCAGAAACTGATGTGGGAGTCCCCTCTATGTGTTGCTTGTATTGGTTAATGAATAAAGAAATTGCCTTGGCCTGATAGGGCAGAACTTAGGTAGGCAGAGAAGACAGAACTAATTCTGGGAGGAAGAAAGCAAAGTCAGAGAGAGACTCCATGGATCCGCTGCCAGAGTTAGACATGCTGCAAAAACTTAGCCAGTAAGCCACTGCCACATGGTGATACACAGATTAACAGAAATAGGTTAAATTAATATGTAAGAATTAGCCAATAAGAAGTTAGAGCTAACAGGCCAAGCAGTGATTTAATTAATACAGTTCCTGTGTGGTTATTTCAGGGCTAGGCTAAGCCGGGCAGCTGGGAAAAACAAGTGGGCCCTTCTTCTACAAGAAATAATTAAGCTATTTGTTTAAGACTAATAATGATAAACACTGTAAGAGCTTGCAAACTGGAATAGATGTTGTTTCCTCTACAGGCGGGAAAATGTGGGAGGGAGAGCCATGAGACAACAGCCTCCAAAAATAAGACTTGTTGAATAACTGTTTGCACACAAATAAATAAAAAAACAAAGAAAAAATTTGTTCATGTTTTGTTTCTAGATAAGGAATCCAGGATAAGGTGTGGGGTTTAGCACTTTGGAAATCAGTATGGAGGTTTCTCAGAAAAAAATGAGGATCAACATACTTCAGGACCCAGCAATACCACTCTTGGGCATACAGATGCTCAACAAGACTACAAGGACATTTGTTAAACTATGTTCATAGCAGTATTATTTGTAATAGCTAGAATCTGGAAACAACCTAGATGCCCCTCGACCAAAGAATGGATAAAGAAAATGTGGTAAATTTACACATTAGAGTACTACTCAGTGGTAAAATCAATGACATCTTAAAATCTGCATGCAAATGGATGGAACGAGAAAAAAAAACATCTTGAGTGAGGTAACCCAGACCCAGAAAGATGAACATGGTATGTACTCACTCATAAGTGGATACTAGCTGTAAAGCAAAGGATATTGAGCCTATAGTTCATGATCCTAAAGAAGCTAAGTAACAAGGTAAACCCTAAGAAAAACAGCTGGAAAGGGGAAATAGATAATATCACCTGACAAAATTGGGAGCATGGGGTGGGGGGAGAAGAGAGGGTGGAAGGGCAAGAGGAGGAGGAAAGAGAAGGGGGGGAAGAGAACGGGGGAGTAGAGATGGAGGAAGGACAGATATGAGAGCAAGGAAAGATTTGATTTGAGGGAGCCATTATGGGGCTAGCAAGAAACCTGGCACTAGAGAAATACCCAAGAATCCACAAAGATGACCCCAGTTAAGACCTTAAGCAATAGAGGAGAAGGGGCCCTATCTTGACTTGCCCTGTAGTCAGGCTGATGAATATCTTAAATATCACCATAGAACCTTCATCCAGCAACTGATGGAAACGGAAGCAGAGACCTACAGTGGAGCACTGTACTGTACTGAACTCCCAAAGTCTAGGTAAAGAATGGGAGGAGTGAGAAAATGAGCCACTAGGTGGGTCAAGATCATGATGGTTACACCCACTAAAACAATTTACAGGAGACTGCTTAGAAACAGATTTCAGAGGAGAGAACTCCAAGTCGGCCCTGTGCAATGCTATGGCCTCACAGGTACCATGGGACCAATGGCCAGGGAATCATAAATACATGTGATTATGGTAGCAACAGCTCATTATTTCTTCGAGGCAATCTCTGAGTGAAAACAAGCCTATTAAGAAAGCTGGCATTATTTTCAATCTAGCAGTAGATTGCTGGCAAGACCTGGATGTTTGTTTTCAGCAAATCCACCTAAGACACCCTTTTTAAATGTTTTGTCTAGTCTCTTTCACAAAAATAGAGTGTAGTTCCCACAAACATCACTCAAAATCAACATCGTTTACCTAAAAATGTTCAGACATAATAGACAAACATGGCAGCCAATTTTCAAGAGTGCATTGCAGGGTTAGTGGTTCGGTTGATGCGATGATTACAGTCGTGTCCTGTGAGCTGCACTGGGTCATTAGAGACAATATATGCCGCTTCTGAGGAAGAAGGAGATATGGCTTAAATTATGTTATTAATACCAATTCTCCTCAGAGCTCGTGTTAACATAGACCAATCCCTCTGAAGCAGGAACATTTTCCATTGACTGCAGCAGTGTTTTGACTTTATCTTTAGCCAAGGAGTCACAGCAACCAGAACAATGGGCCCTAAAACACACTGATTTCTATGGAAAACAAGCCATGTTCAAGGCAGAAAACAACTTTCAAGTAAGAAAGGAGATGGGATGTTTGTAATGAATGCCTTCATATGGTTTCCTATATCAGTTTGCATAAATGTCAGAAATTTAACTTATTTTTGATGAAACTACACTTGACCAATAAGTCTCTTGATATAGACCAAGCAAACAAGGAAAAGGCCCAGGCAATCATTCACAGCCTGGGTCTCTTTAAAATTCTGTAGACCAGGGTGGTAAGCATTAAGTAAATAAAAGCATTAGCCACAGATCTAATCATCTATAGAAAATTGTTTATTTAACTAATGTAGACCAGAGCAAAAAATTTACTATTTTCTAGCTGAATTTTTTTCCAAAATTTCTGTTTACATCCCCAAATATTTGATGGCTAGTAATTTGTCCTCATACTTCTCTCCTTTGGAGTCTCAGGACAGAAATCTCTAGTTATGAATAATTGTCTTCCCAGAGGATATACACAAGCCCTACTGAACCCCAGTGATAGCAGAAGGTGGTGGGGATACTTAGCTGGCTATATTTCTAATCATATAGATACTTATTACACATACAAGTGTTGCCTAACATATTCCATATTAAAACATGATAGAAAAGAGTGTATACAAACACTCAATGGTATTTTTAAAAAGTGCTCAGTCAGGAAAGTGTGAATGAAGCCTACACTGAGGTATCACCTTACCCCAGTAAGAGAGGCTCTTAACAGAAAGGCAAACAAGAAGATAGATCGCTGAAGGTGTGAAAAGAGAGGAGCTTGGAAAGGAAGGGTACTACAGCTATTTGGGGAAACAGTATGGCAGTTCAAAAAAAAGAACAGAAAAGAGAAGAAAAAAGAGAAGTACCATATGATCCATTTTTCCATATCTAGATACACACAGGGAAATCAAATCAACATGTCAGCGAAACGGCGGTATTCCCATTTTTATTAGAGTGTTATTTACACTAGTAAATAAAAACCTAAAAAAAAAAACCTAGTGTCTATCAACTGGTGATGACTGTGACATATGCATAGTGGAATGCTAGGTAGTCACAGAAATAGCGAAATCCTATCACTCACAACCACATAGATGGGGCTGCAGACCATTATGTTAGAGGAAATATGCCAGGCACAGAAAGACAAGCAGACCAATGGGAACTAAGCTATGGTTGGGGGCAATTCTGTGGTTGTCAGGAGGTTTGATAACAGAAATCACGTGTGTCCTAGTGAAGAATTAGCAGCTGTTAAAAACAAGGACACCAGGAAATTTGAAGGCAAATGGATGGAAGTAGAAAAAAAATCATCCTGAGTGAGGTAACCCAGGTCGAGAAAGACAACCGTGGTATGTACTCACTCATAAGTGGATGTTAGCTGTAAAATAAAGGATAAAGATGCTACAACCCACAGACCCAAAGAGACTAGGGAACAAGGACGTTCATGGTCCTGCATCAAGTGATGGGGCAGACTTTGTTGACTCCCGATGAAGCCTTACCCTCTCGGAGGAGTGGATGGGGAGTAGGGTGGCAAGAAGCTAGGGGGAGTAAGAGAGGGGGGAAGGAGAGGGAACTGGGATTGTTATGTAAGATAGTTTTAAAATAAAATAAAAAAAATAAAGCAAACCACCAACAAAAAATGAAAAGAGAAGTAGAGTTAGAGCAATGATGCTTCCAGGATGTCAAGAGGAATGCGATTCTTGTTTGCTAGTGGCAACAATTTGGGAATGGGAAAACAGTGAGCTGAGAGATGGGGATGACGTGGCAGAAGTTGGGATTTGATGCGAAGGATGGTACTTTCTGTGGGGGATGTGGAGAGTTGGTGTATAAGGACAGGAAATGTGGTCCTCTTGTGTGACAGGCAGACAGGTACAGGTGATACTGCAGTGGGAGTGAGTTCCTCTCTTGATGGAGGAAGGTCATTGGTTAAATAAAGAAACTGCCTTGGCCCTGATTGGTTAGAACATAGGTGGGTGGAGTAAACAGAACAAAATGCTGGGAGGAAGAGGAAGTGAGCTCAGAAATCATGCAGCTCCTCTCAGAGCCAGACGCGATGAAGCAGGCCACCAGGTCAGACATGCTGAACCATTCCCAGTAAGCCACCTCGTGGGCTACACAGATTATTAGAAATGGGCTAGTCCAGGTGCGAGAGTTAGCCAAGAAGAGGCTAGATATAATGGGCCAAGCAGTGTTTAAAAGAATACAGTGTCCGTGTAATTATTTCGGGGCATAAGCTAGCAGGCGGCCGGGGTTCTGGGGACGCAGCCCCGCTGCTCCTATTACAACACTCTCTGATTGCTTCACTCCTCTGGATGGGAGGGAACAGAATGAGTAAGGATAGGGTGGGAGAGATAAAGGATGTAAATAGTGAACTAGAAGAATGGAAATTTAGGGGTTAGGGAAGTACATGACCCCCACTGAGCACCAAGTTCAGGTAACATCTGCACCCCTGCAAGGCAGAGAACCATTTCTCTGGCCATTCCTTGTTCCAGAAAGAGGGACAGAGCAGAGGAGAGTTGGCATTCCCAGAGCAGTGACTCCAAGAAGAAACACAATGAATGGAATGAGGAAGAATGAGGTTTTACCTGTATTCGATTCTACTATGCATGAGGTCATAATGGAAGAAGGGAAAAGGCAAGAAGGACAGTATTGTTCCTTTTTACAAAACATCCTACACCATACAAGTCCAACTCCAGTATCTTCTCTGGTAGTTAACTGTGAGACTTTTGTAAAACTCTAACAGTTATTTCTGTAGTCAGCTTCCCCATGAACACAATCTAAACAACACAACAAAAGAACACACACACACACACACAAACACAAATGAGTACCAAAGAAGAGAAACACTATAAACCAAATGATATGTACATGCAAACAAGATTCAAAGAGCATACCAAAGAAATAACAACAAAAAAGATGACACTTCATTATTACAACGATACCAGGACTCAAGACTGAAAGCAAAGATTACAGCACCGTTGAACTGCCATTTTCAAGTCCTACTTTTAAAAGGGCTTAAAGGCTGACTACAGGACTTAAACAAATAAAGAATTAATGTGAGTCATGGAAAAGAAACTTTTGAAATCATTTCAAGATATAAATAAAAAGATTACCGAAGTAGAAGAAGAATCCATGTTAGAAGAATAATTTTACCACACAGAGGAGAAAAATCATCAAAGAAACAGACGCCGAAAAAGAACAAAACAGAAATTCTGGAAATGAAAGACTGAACAAATCAAGTAAATAACATGTGGACAGCAGCATCAAAAAATAAGACCAGGCCCCAAACCCAATCGCCAAAAAGAGGATCAGAGGTGAAGGATAGATCAAAACAGTAACACACACAGACAAACGTAAAAGATCAGGGAATACAACCAAACTTTCCAAGAAGTCTTGAACACTCAGAGAGACTGAACCTAACAATTCATGTGAGAGAAAAAGCTGATTTGGGGTGAGATTTCTCCTAAACTAGAGAAATAAATAGCTATTTTAAACCAAGAAATATTTAAAATTTACAAATAAATATGATCATGTTTAAAAAAGGAAAGGAAGAAGGAAGGAAGGAAGGAACAAGGGAGGAAAGAGAGAGAGGACACTCTTCACAGCACATCATCGTCAAAATGTCAAAAATACAAAGCAAACAAACAATATTAAAAGCTTTAATGGAGTCGGGTAGTAGCGCACACCTTTAATCCCAGCACTTGGAAGGCAGAAACAGGCAGATCTCTGTGAGTTCGAGGCCAGCCTGGTATACAAGAGCTAGTTCTAAGAGGGGTTCCAAAAAAAGTATTAAGGGAAAAACGGTCACTATTGTTTACAAGCAGAAATATTAGAAACATTTAAGACCTGCTGTGAACAACCTTAATGTCTTGGAAAGCATGAAATGCTATATCCCATGCCTAGAAAATAAATAGCAGCAGAGATTGATATGCCTAGCAAAATTATCCATTAAAACAGACACAAATAAGAATGTTTAAAGACAAATGCAAGTCAGTGCGATTACAACAAATAATGTAGAACTGAATGCAGAATATATGCAGAAAAACAAGAAAGAATATTTTACATATAAGGATGCAGAGCAAGGAATTGGAGAGATGGCCCAATGCTTAGGAGTATGTATTATTCTTCCAGGGGACTCAAGTTTGATTCCCAGCACCCATGTCTAGCAGCTCACAGTCACCTTTAATTCCAATTTCACAGAATCTCATGCCTGTAGTTTCAATGGACATCCCTATACACATACACACACACACCAAAAACATATGCACACATGTGCAAATAAACGCATAACACACATACACACAATTAAATGTTTTAAATGCAGGACAAAACATAATCCAAGAAAGCAACCTGAACAGAGAAGATGAAGGAATCAATGTTAAACACAAGAAACATCCAACACTACTAAGAGAAGACTCAAAAACCAATGGTTATCAGGCCAACTAAAATTTAAAGCCACAAAATAATAAGCATCAATAAGCCCTTCTTAATTACAGGCTTGAATAAAAATAGTCCTAACTTACCAATCACTTCAAAATCAAATAAAAAATGGACCAGGTTTGAAAACATTATTGAGATATCTGCTGTCTCAAAAAAGAAAGTAAGGAAAGAAAAGAAACACGAATAGTCTGAAAAGTTTAGAAACCCAGCTCCTAAATAATCAGATGTGTCAGACCCTCTGGACTAGCAGTTCTCACAGCTAGAAAAGCAAATCTCAAACAAAGACTAGTCAGAGGAAATAAAAAGGGCTATGACATATTGAAAAGTATTTATAGAAGGAACACAGGTAATGCAAATATTTATGGGCCAGATATTGGGTCACCTAATTTCATTAAACAGACACTAAAAGACATAAAAGACAAAATGGTCCAAGTACAATAATAATAGAAGACTTCAATACTTAAATATCACATCTAGATATATCATCCAAATAGAAATCTATAAAGAAAACTGGGAGCCCAAAGGTAACATACAATGACAGAGTCCTATAGAAAAGTCCATTGAACAAATAGGAAATACATATTATTCTCAGCAGCACATAGAAATTCTTGAAAATTGAGCATATTATAGTCTGTACAGGAAGCCTTAACAAACACAAACAGCACCCAAAAATAATTCTCTTTGTCCTGTCAGACCACAGAATTCAATAAAACTAGAAATAAATAGCAAGATTGACTTCAGACCACACACCAATACTTGTCAACAGAATCACATACATTTTAATCAGCGGATGGTCATTGATGACATCACCAAAGAAATAAAAACATTCCTACAGTCAAACAGAAGTGAAACAACCTCCTGAAACCTTTGGGATAGAACCAAGGCAGCTGGAAGAGGAAAACTTACATATGGTCACATTCAAACACCAGACAAATCTCAAATAAATAATCTAATAAGACATCTGAAATTTTTAGAAAAAAAAAGCAAAAATGAAGTGCAGGAACTGTCAAAAGGTAATAAATATTAAAGCAAAAATTAATGAAATCGAGATTAAATAAACAATACCTAGAATTAGTCAGACAAAGAGCTGTCTCTTCCAAAAGAATAAGGAGAGGGCTCAGTAGCATGAGCCCTAGCCATGTAACTGACATCGGGTAGAAGGCGAGACCTGGCTCTATAGAGTTGATTTAGACCCCACAAACACAGCACAGCACATAGGCCAAAACATACTTTTTGAGAACACAGTAACAATGATAAATTTTAAAAATGTTTAGAGGTTAACAAAATGCATTAATTCCTAACCATACTAACACACATGGATGGATGGATGGATGGATGGATGGATGGATGGATGGATGGATGGATGGATGGATGGATGGATGGATGGATGTAAGGATGCATGGATGGATGGATGGACGAATGGATGGATGGACTGACGGACAGATGGACAGATGGATGGATGGATTAGAGAGACTTAATGAAATGAGAGAGGCAGAGGGAATTGTTAAAAATAATACTTCAAAGAAATACAGAAAATCTTCAGGCAATATTTTGAAAATGAAATTCCAACCAATTGAAAAATCTAGAAGAAAAAGATCAATTTCTAAATGGATATGGCCTACCAAAATTAAAGGTGGGAGATATAAGTGATATAAATTGGCTTATAACCAGCAACAAGATGGAATCAGAAATTAAAAGTCTCTCAACATAGGAAAGTGCAGGACCAGATGTGTTTACTGTTCATTTCTATCCAGCGTTCCAAGGGATATCTAATATTATCATTTCCCAAACTGTTCCACAAAACTGAAGCAGAGAGAATACTCTCAAACCTTGCATTAAGCAAAGATGGCAATGTATCTCTGATAACATACAAATTCAGATAACATACAACAAAAGTTCAACACTATATACCACCCTCCCTGAAGAACAAGGGTTTTAAAATCTACAAAGAGTCACAAGCCAGATGAGACAAGAATATATTAAAAAAATAAATCATAACCAAGTTTCATCTCAGGCATCTACAAACACAGATTTCATAAATATCGTGATGATGCAGAAAGAATTGGACAAAATACAACATTCCTTCATATAAAATCCTCAAGAAAACATGGATAGATGGCTACCATAACATAATAAGGTTACATAAGACAAAATAATACCCAACATTCCACTGAATGGTGAAAACCTGAGACCATTCTCTCTAAAGGTAGACAGTATCAAGGGTTCCACCGGTTCCACTGGTCTTTCCTTGAGCGCTAAAGATTCAACCAGAGTATAAGATATGAACATAGAAGTGATAAAATTTGGAGAAGTTCAACTATCCTTATTTGCAGATGACATGATTCTATAATTAAAAGATTTGACAGACTCCACCAAAGGTCACCTGGATCTGATAGATATTTTAAGTAAATTAATAGCATACAAAAATCAAACTATGAAAGTCAAAAACTTTTACATAGACCAACTAAGGAAATGTGAACCCAGGATAATCCCAAGATTGGATACATAGTTTTTACAAAAACATGTACTGGAAAAAGAACCTTTTTTAACAAATTGGGCTGGAGACTCATATCTCTCAGCCTGGACATAATTCAACAACCAGATTGAATATCTTGATTTCACATCACAAACACTGAAGCTGCTAAGGGAAACACTGTAGAAAATAAGTACCAGTAATAGGTTTCTGAATAGAATCCCAACACCACAGGAAACAGGCCCAAGATTTGACAAATGAGATTATATGAAATTTAAGACCTTCTGCACAGCAAATAAAATTATCAACCAACTGAAGAGAAAGTTTATAGAACAGGAAAAAATATCCTGCCAGCTCTACTCCCATATTAGTATCTATGAATATATGAAGATATATTCTACATATCTATCTAGAACATATATATATACACAGTATATATATATATATATATATATATATATATATATATATATATATATATACTAGAATATATAAAGACTTGTAAAAATTAAACACGAGGTAAACAAAACTGCCTATAATAAATGAGCAAAATGCACAGTTGTCAAAGGAAGAAATCCAAGTGGCCAATAGATATTTGTAAAAGTATTCAACATAGTCACCCTTCAGTAAAATGCAAATTAAATCTGCTTTGAAGTTCCACCTCACCCCAGTCAGGAGGGACACCACCAAGAAAGAAAAAAACAACAAACGCTGGGAATGATGTTGGGAAGAGGAAGCCTTACCCACTGTTGCCAGGAATAAAAACTAACAGAACCATTCCAGAAACCAGAGTAGAGGTCTCAACACAAAACAAACAAACAACAGAAACTTCTACAACCCAGCCATGCCTCTTCTAGATATATACCAAAAGGACTCTGTATCCTACCCACAGAGACATTTGTATCGCCATATTCATTACTGCTCTTGACACAAGAAAATAGAATTAGCCTAGATGTCAATCAACAGAAGAATGGATAATGAGAATCTTGTACGTATACACAATGGAATTTTATTCAACCATAAAGCAAAATGAAATGATTATTCTTATAGGAATATGGATAGAACTAGAAAACAGAAGTTTAAGCATGATAGCCTGGGCTTATAAAGACGAACACTAAAAGCTGTCTCTCACATGTGGACTGCAGCCTCCAGGCATTTAACATGCATCTTCACATGTCAATGATAGGTGTAGAGGCAAGAAACTATAAAGGGGTCTACTGAGCTGTGAGGAAAACCACAGGCTTTAAGAGAGGAGGTAGACGGGACAATAAAACCACAGGAGAGCATTGGTGATAAAAAGATACAGTGGGGAAAGAGACAGGGAGATGGGGAGAGGGAAGGAATAGACAGTAAACAACCAAAATAAAAGAGTTGTCAAAACCTCACTCATTTTTCAAGCCGATTTAGAAAAAGAAACCCCCTGAGAACAAAAATTGAGGAGCTTCGTAACAATGCCCACAGCAGGAGCGAAGATAACCAAGGAAGAAAAGACACTGGTAGGTTACTGGGGACAGAAGAAATGAGGAAATAGTTTACAGGAATGACATTCGCAGCCAGAGTGAGACGGGACAGGGAAAGAAGAGGCAGTCTGGATTATAGGGTAGACACCTCCTGCATTACCCCATCTATGTGAGGGATGCAGAAGCCAGGTCCACTGGGAGACCCGGGTCTTATCTATAGTAGAAAGTGAGGAGGATGGTCAGAGAAAAGTCTCTTGAGGGCACAGGACACAGGATGAAAGATCATGGGATAATTTAGGGGTGAACTAAGACCCTGGAGTCCTTGGTAAACCGAGGTATACAGGGCTAATGGGTTTGATGCCCTCTGCCCCACGGGTTTCTAGGAAGGAACAGTGGCAGAGTGTGCAGATGCGTACCTGAGCCGTCCTCTGGTCTTCAGGGATGGAAGCGAGGCAGCCTGTGGAGGTCATGCTCTAGGTACAAGGGTCACTCTCCAATGTGCTCAGTTACTCCTCAGCGCACACTCCCAGCTCCCAACTCCTGTCACCTGACCAAAGCCACACCAGGAAATAAAGGAAAAAACAGTCTCCAGACACTGAAGCTTTGTGGGGAGAGGAAAGTACACCCCATAAAACGCTTCCCAGCCAGACGTCCCCAAGCTAAGTCAGGAGAGGCAAACAGAATGGAGTCACTTAAGTCCTTTAGTAGGAAAAAGTCACAGGAACTGCAGATGTATACACTTCAGGCAGCATGAGTGTTAAATCTACCGCCTATGGAGTCTGCTCATGCTCTCATGGAATTCAGTAGCGCATCCACCACACAAGATCAGCGTATGTCCCATAACTCGAATAAGGAAAGCAGCTCCTGTAGATGGAGCTGCAGGCCGCTTCCCATCGCCCAGCTCCCAGCCACTGGCTAGATTTACCCAAAATAATTACACAGAAACTGTATTCTTTTAAACACTGCCTTGCCTGTTAGTTTCATCCTCTTCTTGGCTAACTCTCACATCTTGATTAGCCCATTTCTATAATCTGTGTAGCACCACAAGGTGGTGGTTTACCAGGAAGGATCTTAACCTGCGTCCATCTTGGAGAAGAGAGCTATAGCGTCTGCCTCATTGCCTTCTTCCCAGCATTCTGTTCTATCTACTCCGCCTACCTAATTTTCTGTCCTATCAAAGGCCAAGGCAGTTTCTTTATTAACCAATGAAAGTAGCACACAGACAGATGACCCTCCTCCATCAAACTCCTAGAGGAAGCCTGAATGAGCCGATTCTAAAATCTGGCCCAACATCATATTGAGAATGAATATCACTTGGCTTCTAAATACGGCAAATCACGAGTATTCCATTTCTTTTTTAAATTTTTTTCCAATAGAGTCAATCAAGCCATCACAGTTACCACCAATATAAAACAAAGCACGGTGCACTGAACAGCCACACACTTCACAGTCAGGCATGGCGAATGTCTCACAGATGTATCTATCCCTTCTTCTGAGGATCCAAGGTCCTTAACTCTCAGTTCCAGGTCACAGGCAGAACGAGAGACAATGGGCTGGCAGGGGGGACAGAGTCTAGCATTCCCTTTGTGTGAGGATACATCGGGGAAACAGATACAGAAACAATGACTTGGAGGATCACAAAGGAAGGCTGGATGGGTTGTCCGCATTTATCAGTCTTCTTGGACCTTGGGTCAGAGAAGAGGCCTCAGTGACAAGCAGACTGAGCACCGCTTCCAAGATCGGCCTGTCAAAGGCAAGGCGGTAGGAATCACTGTCTATAAAATACTAGTGCTTTGTCTTTAAAAGAAATCCACAGTGCAACCCTAACTAGCTCGGGGACCTTAAGCAGTGGACTTTGCCCACCTCTCGACATTCTCACCTACAGAATGGAAGTGGTGATGACAGATTTGGCCAAGTGTGAGGCTTCTAGCCACCAGCTGTGATCTATAAACATGCCTCACCTAGACCAGGCACTTTGGGCAGTAATGATTACAGTTGATGATATTATCATGTCAAAAAGGAAAACAACATCTTCTGTAGTGACGTGAGATTGGGAACTTGAAGATTTGACAGGAGATCACAGTGGAAGCTGCTCTCGCGCAGCCAGCATTGTTCTCAGGGGGAAGGTGGAAATCTAACATAGGGACCCTGGGCCCCTCAAGTGTGGAGGCCTAGGTATCCCGTGGCCCTGCATTCTGCACGGCATCTGTCTAATACCATGCCTGCTCAGCCTCTTACTCACAGGATCACCGGGCCTTGGTGAGAGCTCACTCACCTGCCTGGACTTTATGTTCAGCTATTTATGTACGGCTGGCAGGATCTGCAGTCTGCTGCACTTCCAGCAGACAAGATGGAATGAGTCAGTCCCTTACGAACCTCAAACTGTCTATGGACACAGACGCCAATGTATGCCAACAGCAAACCCACAAAGAATCTTACCACAGTTTCTCAGTTGAAAAACCACTGAAATGTATTTTTACTTAAAACAATAACAACAACAACAACTTTAAGGATAAAATACTTTGTTGCTGAGGGAAAGATATTCTTTAGGTTCTGTGCTTTATTGGCTCCTTAGAGTTTAACTTCTGTAGATGCCAGCTGCTTATCTGATTGGCCTTATTCACCTCTCCGGAAACCCGTTTCCCATGCTGGAACACCAAAATGGAATTTTGCACAGGAAATTTCCAGATCTCTGCAAACTCAAACCCATATTTAGTAGACTCTATGACAGGAGACAGGTATAGCATTGGCACATGCTTACTCCAGTGTCTGCTCCTTCCTTTAGCATCTCTCTGTGACTCTTCTCATGTCCTTTTCCAATAGCCACACACCGAGCAGCTACAGCACATGCAGGAGGATGCCAGCCTCACAACACGGTCATTGGGGCATCTGTTATCACCAGTACTACTGGAAACACCAGCTCGTGCCTAACTAAACTTCTGTAAACAGAACCTGGGGAGTGTCATATAATGACCCTGAAAACAGCTAATTTGATCTCTCAAAGCTTTAACCTCTGGTTCAATTTCTGAACCAAATAACTATTCACTAAAGTCCTATCATTTATAAAGTGTGTTTGTTTCTAACCAGCTATCTCTCCAAAAGAAAATGCCCAAAGACTTTAAGGTATAAAACTCTAATCCTCTTCTAGAGATGGAAATGTTCAAAACAGGCGGTAAGAGGCTTTAGTGCAAAGCCTGGGAGGTCAGAGCCCCTTATTATCTTGGTAATAAGCCTAGAGGTATCAGACAGGGATGGAGCAATGATCTTGCTTTAAGACCTCACTCTTGAAGATCTGCAGAGTGGCAGAGATAATTGCCAGCGATAGAGGTGAGGAGCACTCTGGCTTAACATGTCATGTGATCTGTCCTCCTCTGGAGACATAGACTTCTACCATTACTGGTAGCCTTGACTGAGCCTCTTTCTATAGCTCTACCACAGGGGAGAGTCGGCTAATCAGCATTGCGGCCACAAGGATAGGCCAGGGATTGGTTCCACCCTCATCACTCCTCCCCATGGTCCTCCCACTTGAGCAATGGACAGTTGCCAGCAGAGTCTGGGATGCCACGAGTATAACACTGTTGGTTGTCTTTCACAGTCAAATGGAGAAAGCCCAATTTCAAGAGAAAAGTTAGCCCAACAACACTAAGAAATCTGCAAGACTCAGACAAATTCCAGGGGAGGGGAGAAGCAGAAGTGCAGGCTCGGTGGCATGGACCTCCAGTACCAGTGCTCAGGAGGATCGAAGTTCAAGGCAAACCTGGGCACCTTAGTGAAAACCTCTATCAAAGTTAAAAAGAAAAAAATAAAGCAAAAGTGGGCTGGGTGAATAGTCTGTGGTAGACCAGCCTTCCTAGGATGCATGGCGTCCTTGGACTGATTCCCCAGGACTAGACTAGATGGAAGATTGAGCATGTGAATGTGAGAGAGAAAACAGAATGATGGAATGACTTATTTGAGATTCAGAACCCAGCTATGCTTGTGGCTAGTTCACATGCCTTCTTATCCAGCGAGCCAAGAAATCGGCCGAGAAACCCTGCTTTTGTTGGTTCATGCTATATTAAGCCTAGATTTCTTTTACCTGCCACCGAAGAAGCATGCTAAATGCTTTTTTAGAAATTCCTTCGAAGTCAGAAGTTGATCACAAGGCAAGGCTGAGTGGGATCTCAAAGCTAAGTTTAGGAGCCTAGATCCAGGCAGTGATTCCAGCTACTGACAGTTACGACTGCTTCCTTACCCATCTGTGAACTGTGCTAAGGGACCAGCTGTGTCCCGGTGGCCCCTGATCTGCATCTCTCTATCCAGCTCCTGCCTCTTTGTGCTCAGATGTTCTCTGTAGATCATTGCAACCTCCTCTCGGTCAAGGTTTCCACCAGGCATAGCCGACTAAGTTGCAGATGCATTTCCTTTCAGTGCTGTGCTCTGACTTATCTAAGGCAATCAAATCTTCACTTATAGGCAGAAGCCCCCAAATATAGGCAGAAGCCCAGTGCACATGAGATGGGCTCAGATGTGTGGCCTGTGATCTTCTCTTAGCCACTCATTGCCAAGGATATCAACTTTACATTTTTTCAAGCTATTGTACTCTGTAAAGTTCATCTCAATATTAATTTCCTCACTTAAATTTTTCCTGGTAGGTATTCTATATCCATAGTAAAAATGTGAGGAACACAACTTTAACATATGATCCCTGCACCACAGCTGGTATGGGAGAATTGTCTGTATTCTGTCAATCATGTTTTAAATAAATGCTGATTGGCCAGGCAGAAAGTATAGGTGGGACAACCAGACAGGAAGTAAAGGTGGGACAATGAGAACAGGAGAATGCTGGGAGGGAGGAAGCCCATTCCTCCCCAATCCTGCCCAGACTACAGAAGAAGCAAGATGTGACCTGCCCCACTGAAAAAGGTACCGAGCCATGTGGCTAACATATACTAGCATAATGGTCTAATATAAGTTATAAGAGCTAATAGAAAGCCTGAGCTAATGGGCCAACCAGTTTATAACCTAATGTAGACTGTGTGATTTTCTTTGGGGGCTTACCAGCTGTGGGAACTGGGCAGGACAGAAACCCCAACAAGCAGACCCTCATGTTACATCACTGATGGCTGGGTCCACTCACATTCAACTGGAATTAAACTCTTACTATAACTCAATCAGTCTGTTTCACTTCCTCACCCAATGTGCTCCCTGTGTGAAATATTTCTGATGCTGAGCAGAGGAAAAACCCAAAGAGCCTGCATCCTGAAGGCGTAAGTCGCAAACAATGCCACACCAGTTTGAAATTATGATTAATAGGGTGATATTTATCTAAAGGGGAAAAAACTTACAGATAACTGTCCCAGACAACAGCCCTCTGCGCAATCAGGAGAGAGACCACGCCCCAATGGGCTGGTATCTCAGCGGCTATAGGCTGGAGGAGTGGAAAGACCTCTCGCAACACCATCCCTTCCAAGGCACTTCCCTCACTGTGATCTCAGGGAAGACTCTGTCTTGTGGGATTATTCGTCCTTTTCTTTCCTACTGCAGCATACACCATGTTCTCATTGCTGGCTGAATAACAAATATTTTTTAAAAATCATCACAGATCTAAAGAATGCCGACCTCTACTGCTGCTTTTCCTTGCTCATTCCTTTGCCTGTTTCTCCTTCTCAATTCACCTGCTTTAGCTTGAACAAAATCAATGTCTACAAGCACCGTGACTTTAAAGAAGTTCTATAAACCAGGTAGAACCAGAAAGAAACAACCACGTGCCAGAGGAGGCACTGAATTAAGGGCCCCTGGCCTTTTCACTGTGGGCAATGACAGGCCAGTCACTCGCGGTTCTGGGTGTGCAGACATCTTGCTTAAGTTGGACAAGGCAGCATCTGTTGTTTATGACATTCACAATCCCAAAAATATATTTTAGGGAAGGAATAGGATGGCTAATATAAATGTTTAGATGATTTGTAAGCTTGAAAATTAATCACCGAGGAATTACTAATTTTGTCTGATGTTTATCCAGTGCTCCTCACTGGTCTGAACTGTATATTCGATTTCTAAAATCTGCTGTAACAGTAACAGTGAAGATATAGCACAGAGCTTTCCCAGAGACACAAGCTGATAGAGAAGACAAGGGAATGAACTATGGAAGAATTCCAATATAACAGAGTGTTCCACCCTGAGGGGTGTGCATGACCTCATGCTGTACCAGAGGCTTTAATATTTTTCTTTACTTGTGAAAATTGCTGTATATTAAATTTGAAAGTTAATAGGTTTCACGGTGATGCTCACACATATGTGCAATATATTTTGATCATATTTATCCCCCCAGTGCCCTCTCTTATATCCCTTCCTCATCCCTGACAGTATTTTACCTAACACTTCTTAAGGTAGACATGTGCTGGCTTCTGTCCTATATGCTCCTCAATGCCCTATAGCTATGATGTTCAATACAATGTCTATTTCAACTGTATTCATCAAAACAGAACAGAGACAGGACATGTCCATCTCTGTAGAAAGTTCTATCAAGAGAGCTGCCTCGGATAACTGAGGGCACAGAGCTCATTGGTAGAACACATGGGTAGAATTTGCCACCCAGAAGTGGGTAAAACCACCCAAGAAAGGGAAGTTGAAGGTCTAGGCCAGGAATTGTGGACAGTGGGAGATCTCTGTGACTCTTGGAGGCAACAACAGTAAACTGTGCTTCACTACAGTCTCACTATTTCAGCACAAAACTGGCTTAGGGGTGATAAAAGAGGACGCACAGTGGAAAATTTAGGCAACGCTTGTGTCTGTGGGTTCACACTGTCCTACTTGGGGGCCCGGTGGCAACCAAAAGCTCCAAGAGTGGTTCACAGGAGTAGTTAGGCACAATTAGCAAAACAGCCTGCAAAGGGAGAGCCCAACCACACTCTGGGAGCAGGAAGCGGCCAGCTAAAGATTCTGAGGCAAACTCAAGGACCCTGAGGGGTGGTAGATGGGATAAGAGCACATTCATGGAGGCCAGCACTGCAGCCTTTCTAGGGCAGAGGCAAACATGGTGGTGTAAAACATTTTATTATCCAGGAGTCTAGGCAGAAATGAGAAATCGTGTCGATTATGGCAAATGAACTGTAACAGTGTTTTGCATAAAATAAATCAATTATGAATTTGGTGTAGGGAGAGGTCTATTTATTGAAAACACCACATTCAGAAGACATTGCATCTTCAGCTGCTGCTACCAGTCAGAAAAACTCTCCTGCTTGGTTAACGCATAGAGAAAGGAAATTAGGTAGGAGATGGTTTTAGACAAGGGAAGTGTGTCAAACGGGAAACACAGTGTGGACCCTGCCTACTGCTGGCAGCTTTTGACATTACGGTTACATTATTCCAACAGAGGGAGAATATTATTGCTGGAAAAATCACTAGTGACCATTACTGTTCAGAATAGCATTTATTATCCATTATGCATCCATTACGACTCCACAGTCTCACTCGTTGTCATATGTTATTAGTATAATGGCCTCATAATGGGCTCTGGTTCTTTGACAGTGTTAAAATCCTACCATGACTCACTATGTCAATATTGCAGGAAGAAAGCATAATCCACAATGAAATAATGCATGACTTAAATTACTCAAATGTTACATAACCCTTAGTCGTGTTAATAATAACCATGTTGTTTACTAAAGAAATACTAGGAGCACAAAGCCACCGATGTATACAGCTTCTCATATGGCTTATAGATATTTTATAGACTTTTTTTATATATTACTTTTTATAGATTTTTTTTGAAAGGAATACGTTGAAGACATGTAGTTAGTCCAAAGACTAATGCATATTTGTTTGGCACATATTGCAAGCAATAAATAATCCGTAGTAAAATGTTATTTACTGACCAGTCTATCAGTATATTTTCATTTATAACTCACGCTCATTCAAATGTTTGATACGCACTCATGAAAAGCCAGGAATGTCTAGGAAAGGATGATAGATTAGAAGCTGCTTCCCCATGACACAGTGAATGAGAACTGTCAGGATAACAATGAATGGACCCCATCCCAAAGAGAGAAAGGGTGGAAGAGCACTAGAAATCACAAGAGTGGAGACTGGACAACAGAACCTGGGGGAGGGAACATAAAGGGGGACTTTGAAAACATGAGTCAGTAGTACATGGCTCCTAAGGTAAGGCTGTCTGGCCAGCGGAGGGGAAGCAAGAAAGAGGAGGCATCCAAGAGGTGTTAGATACTCCGGCTAAAAAGAATGTGGAAGTAATAAACTTCCCGGGGAACACAGTTCTTGTAGGCTAAGAAATTTGACTAACAGGACAAGTGAGACTCTGTTTTCTTAGCTCAGTTACAGACACCAGATCCAATTTCTCATGCTTCATGTCTGGAGGTTTGTGGCCTTTGTCTCCAACTTTGATATCAAACTGAGTCCTTCTGGCACAACTTAGCCATTCGTCCAGGAAATAAAAGTGTACCTGTGAGGTCATGACAAGGTTGTGCCCTCCCCACTCCCCCACTCCCCCTCTGTCTCCACTCCTTCATGGGTGGGCTTGAACATAGCAGAGCACATCAAGTCGAGGTAGGACTGAGCTCCTCCCCCTGCGTAAGGGTTGGGCAAGTTAACCCAGCATAGGAAACAGGTTCCCAAAAGCCAGCTAAGCCAGGGAAAAAGACTCAGACAAATAAGATTTAAAAAAAACAGTAATGGGGGTTGGAGAGATGGCTCAGTGGTTAAGAACACTGATTGCTCTTCCAGAGGACCCGGGTTCAATTCCAGCACCCACATGGCAGCTCACAACTATATGTAACTCTAGTTCTAGGGGCCTGAGCCCCATGGCAAAACGCCAATGCATATAAAATAAAAATAACACAAACAAAAAAAAACAGTAATGGATGAAGGTCAAGACATTAAGCAAACGGAAACTGAAAGCAAGCCAGGATAACTATCCTGATGCCTTATTAAGTGGTCTTACAGGCAAAATTAGAATGTCTAAAGAAAGCTAATACATACTAGTAGTGGCAATTAACCTATCAAGACATTGTAATAATTGTAAAAGTATATGCACAGCAAACAGTGAAATCCACTTCTGTAAAACAAACACTAATAGACTTAGGAACACAGATATGCTTTGCCCACTGCAATATGCCATTGTTATTCATGGCTATTCCTGACTAACTTCATGAAGAGATTTCAGAGCTGAGTTTTATTGGGCAAGTGGATCTCATAGACATTTACAGGCTATTCCATCTAAAACCTGCCCAATATACATTCTTCTTAGAAATGAATAGAAATTTCTCTAGAACAGATCACATTTTTAGGCCATGAAGTAAGTATTATCATATATGCTGTTAGATAATATTGAAGCGAAACTAGAAATCAATAGCAAGAGAGACTAAAAAAAATCTTATATGGATGTCTAGAGACTGAATAACACACTCTTGAAGGAACAGAAGGCTGTTGAAGAAATAGGCAAGAAGTTAAATAGTTCTGGAATCAAATGAAATTTACCGTGCAGCTAAATAGAAAGCTCAGTGTACAGAAGACATGGCTCCAAAGGGAACATGGAGAGCTATAAGTTCTTACATTAATAAAGTCAGAAGGTGTGAAATGAGTAACAAGGATATAACTACATCTTATAAAAACAAGACGAAGCCAGGTGCTAAAGCAGTATAAAAAACAAAAACATAATAACAAATGGGGGTGGAAACTCATGAAGCAGAGAGTAAACGAATCAAAGAAACAAAGAATTCGGTGCTTTGAAAATGATAAGCAGCATCCACAAGCCCTCATCCAAACTGATCAACAAGACATAGGGAAGACATGCGAAGTTCACACTCAGCCAGATGAATACTAGAAGATATGCTCAATTTCCTGTCCTTAATCTGACACCAACACAATCCGAAGCCTCTGAAATTATGCTCAGTGGGTTTAATAATGCAAACGGCTATACTAACAAAAGGAAACAAAATATTGACACACCCTCCCCGTCATACTTATTTTTCATAGAACTGAAAATAATCTTAAACTCCATACAAAGAGGCCACATAGACAGAGCAATCCTAAGCACACAAACCGGTGGTAGTGGCATCACAATACTTGATCTCAAGCTATACCACAGAGCCATGCTGACAAAATGATATATTACTTGCATGGAAACAAACCTACAGAACAATTGAAAAGAAACCATAGAAATAAAGCATTCTGGCTATCACTGCCATGTTTTTCTTCTTTACCTCTTTTCCCCCCAAAGATATCAAAAATATACATCGGAGAACTGACATTCCCTTCAAGAAAGAGTATTGGGAAAATGGAATACCCACTGTGATGGCTTGAGTGGGTAATGTTACCACAGACTCATGTGTTGGGATTCTTGGACCAAAGACAGTGGCACTTTTAGGGGGTGTAGCATTGTTGAAGTAGGTGTGTCATTGTGGAGATAGATACTGAGTTCTCTTATATGCTCAGGCTATACCAAGTGTGGCACAAAGTCTCCTGCTGCCTGTGGATCAAGATATAGAACTCTCAGCTCCGCCTCCAACACCATGTCTGCCTGCACGTCACCATGTCCTGCCATGAAAATAATAGACTAATTTATTATTTAGTCATCCCCAATTAAATGTTTTCTTTTATAGGAGTTTCTGTGGCCATGGTGTCTCTTCATAGCAATAGAAACCCTAACTAAGACACCCACATACATAAAAAAAATGAAAGTAGAGTTCTATCTCTTATCCTATCCAAAATCAAACCAAAATGGCTCAAAACCTTAATATAGAACCTGAAATTCAAACTGCTATAGAAAGGCCTGAGGAGAAAACACTTCAAAATATAGGCATATGAAAAGACTTCCTGAAAAGAACTCCAATGAGTCAGAAAAACAAATGTAAGAACTGAAAGATAGGATTGCATGGAATTTAAGTTTCTAGAGCAAAGCAAAGCAGTTAGTGGAATGAAAAGAGAATACACAGAATGAGACCAGTTCTCTGTCAAATATAAATCCCCTAGGAAATTAGCATTTAAAACTCTATGGAGAACTCAAAAAAATTAAACCTGAAAAGCACAAATCATCCAGTCAGTAAAAGAGCAAATGATTTGGGTAGACAGTTCTCAAAAGAAGAAACACAATTAGCCAACAAATATGGGGAAATGTTGATCACCCTTAAATCATCACGGATATTCAAATGAAAATTATAATTAGGTCCAATTCCATCCCAGTTAGGATGGGTGTCATCTGGAAGTCAACAAAAGCCTGAGAGGGTCTGTGGGAGAGAATATTTAGATATCATTCATAGGAATATAAACTTGTATAGTAGCTATGGAAATGAGTGTTAATATTCCTCATAAACATAAATTAGTATTAGAATATGATCCAATTATAATATTTCTGAATATATACCCGAAGGAATCTAAGTAGATGGCTAGTTCATGCACCTTCTCCACTATTGCTAGGAGTCTTAGCTGGGGTCATTCTTGTGGATTTCTGGAAGCTTCCCTGGCATCATATTTCTCCCTGACCCTAAAATGCCCCCTTATCAAGAAGTCTCTTTCCTACTTGTTCCCTCCATCCTGGTCCAACATGCCACCTAGGCCCAGCCTGCCCAACATGCTATCTCAAGTCCCATCCCCTATTGTCCTACCCTCACCCCATCAAAGAAAAAAAATCCACCAAGATGACAGTACAATTCTAAAGGTCTATGCAACAAACACAAGGGCACCCAAGTTTGTAAAAGAAACAGTACTGGAACTAAAGTCACGTATTGACACCCTCATAAAGCGATAGTGGAAGACCTTAATGCCCAAGTCTTGCCAGTAGAGAGGTCATCCAGACAAACACTAAACAGGGAGTGCTGGACCTAAACTGACATCATAAACCAAATGGACTTAACAGATATTTACAGAACATTCTGTTCCATACAAACACAAAAATATGTACATCCTTCCACACACCTCTTAGAACTTTCACCAAAATTGACCACACAAAGCAAGTCTAAGCAAATACAGGAAAATGGAAATAACATCCCAAATCACATTTTACAACCATGGATTAAAACTAAATATCAATAACAACAGACAGTACAGCTCTTCATGGAAACTCACTACTGAATTAAACAATAAAGATCAAGATAAAAAAAATAGGTCAAGAAATCTAAAACAATTTTATAATTGAATAAAAATGAAAACACAACAAACCCAAACCCATGGGCCAAATGAAAAAGTTAGAGAGAACTCATCTAGTAACTTAATAGCATACTTACAAGCTCTAGAACAACATGAAAAATAAAATCCCAAAAGAGTAGATAGCAAGAAATAATCTCAGGGGGGGAAAAAAACCTCAGGACTAAAATTAAGAAAACAGAAACAAACGATCAAACAAAGTAATATTCAATAGAAGAAAAAACTGATTCTTTGAGAAAATTAAGATTGATAAAACCTTAGCCAAATTAATTAAAAAACAGAGAAGTTCCAAATTAATAAATTAAAGATGAAAAGGGAGACATTACAACAGACACAAGGGAAATTCAGAGAATCAAAGGAGGTACTTTAAAATCTGTATTCTGCCCAACTCGAAATCCTAAAAGAAATTGATGAATTTCAATATATATATAATCCAATTATAGTACTTCTGAATATATAACCAAAGGAATCTAAGTAGAGGGCTAGTTCACGCATCTTCTCCACTATTGCTAGGAGTCTTTATATATACATAAAACCTATCAAAGTTAAAGCAAGATCAAATAAGCAATTTAAACAAACCCACAAGCCCTAGTAAAATAGAAGCATTAGTTGAACGTTCCCCAACCAAAAGGCCCAGGGACAGATGGATTCAGTGCAGAATTTTACCAGGTTTTCAAAAAGGAATTAATAATGCCAAAACTCCTCAAATCATTCTACAAAACATAAACTAAAGAAACATTTTCTAATTCTTTTAACAAGGAAACAATTACCGTGATATCTAAGTTACACAAAGACACAACAACAAAAAAAAGGAAAATTTTAGACCAATATCCCTTGTGAATATAGATATAAAAGTTCTTAATAAAATACTTCCAAACTAAATACAAAAACACATCAAAAAGATCATCTACCATGATTAAGTTGGCTTCATCCCAGAGATTAAAGCAATTAAAGCAATCCAACACTTAACCACAAAACAATGTGAAAATAAAAAGCCACATGAACATCCCATAAGATGTGAAATGTAGGCTTTTGACAAAAGCCAGCATCCCTTCATAAAAGAAGCCCTGGAGGGACATATCTTAAAACAATAAATATGATTTACAGCAAGCAAGCAGTCAACCTCAACACAACAAATGGAAAGAAACTCAATGCATTTCACTAAAATCAGGAGCAAGACAAGCACGTCCACTCTCTCCATATCTATTCAATATAGTTTAGGAAGTCATAGCTAAAACAATAAGACACGTGTAGGGGACACAAATAGGAAAAGAAGAAGCCAAAGTATTTTCCTTTGACAATAACATGATTTTACATATGAAGGGCCCTAGAAACTCCACCAAGAAACTTATAGGGCTGATGAACACTTTCAGCCCTACATCAGGATGAGAAGAGAAATCAATAACCTTCCTACATACAAGTGACAGACTGAAAAGAAATCAGGGAAACAAATGTAGAATTTTCTGTCAGATATCCTTAAGTCAGATGATGAAAACTAAATTTATGTGAGAAGAAAGTGAATTTCTTTAGTCGGGATCAGGGAAAAAAATCTATAGCAACTAATGGCAGCTTATACTTGAGTAGAAAGGCAGAAATAGCAGCAATTTTACTGATTTTCCTCTCTCCCTGGAAAATGGGAAGCAAGAACATACAGAAAGAAAAGCTAAAAGAAGATGGTAGGAGATACGTTCATTGGATTGATTTGGGAACTGGGGTGCAATGACAAGAATGGGGTTAGAGTTTTCTTAAATTTTTTGTCAAGATAAATTTTAAGAATTCTGAGAATAGCTCTTTTCCTTTGTCTAGCCAGACAAGGTATTGAATTTTTGTTTACAAAAAAATCTGTAAGTAGCAGCTCCCTAATTACCATGACAATATTTACCATCTCCGTGAAGTAGGGAACTCCTGGGAGACTCTGAAAAAGAAGACAAATGGCCATTGCCTTGTATCAAATAAACTTGTTCTTGTTTTGTTTTTCATTGCTTTGCTCAATACAAGGTTTAATCCCATAACCCAAATTGGACTTGAACCTGTGGTCTTTCTACATTAGGCTACAGACCGATGTTTGTACCAGCAAGTTTGGCTGAAGTGAAGACTCTTTATGTAATATCGTTGAATTCAGCCTCCAAACATACTGACTTTGAATGGTTTTTAAATTATCTGTGTAGTTTATATGTACAATAGTTCCACATATCTGTTTAGATCTCAAGGTTCATTTCAAATTTCATGTTCATATAAAACTGAGCACTTCTGTATACCCGTGAAAGCCCATCTACTACCCTTAGGAGCAAGGCTCTGGAACACAAAGTCTTCCATTTTCCCTGTTGGATCGTTCACCTTTCTCCCTATCTTGCTTTCAGCTGAAGGGTTCTGAAATCGAGATGTACCTAATAATCAATGTTCTAACAAACAAAGCCAGTGACAAAAGTCGGTTATAAATCGTCATTTCTCACAAGACTGTTGTATGTGGCCAGTTCCTCAAGACTAGATATTGACAGATTCAAAATGAGAGACAACATAGCTGCACGTGAATTATCACTATCAACTTGAATGGGCAATTGTTCAAATAAATCAAGAGCCATTGGCCCAAAGATCATATTTTCGATTTTTTCTCTGAATATTATAGTCATCTTTAAATGTGATAAAGATGAAATAAGAGCAGTTGGGGGCCTATGTTAGAACCAGATTGCAGGATCTACTAAAGTGAAGTGAAGTTTAACTGTTTTAGCAAATGCAATGGGAGAGACTAAAGGGTGGGAACAGGGAATCTTAGGATCCAGCCCAGCCCATATGTTTAAGATTCCGCTGGAACTTTTGAGTTGTGTCAGGAAGATTTACAAACTACAAATTCGTGATGGTCAACTTAAATACGCAACTAGGCTTGAGATAGACCAGTACAGAAAGGGAAAAAGTGTAAGAACAGGGCTTTAGGAAATCCAAGTAAGAGAAGCTTAAGACAGTAAAAGGCAATAGGAAGACTCAAGTGGACCAAGGAGTAGAGGAAAACAGCTAAACACAATTGCACGGCAACCAATACAACAACCCCAGTCTCTCTTAAGGGATGAGACAGAGAACCCGAAAGGGTGAGAAAGCTGATGGCTCCCATCCTCTTAACCAGATCTAACCAAAACTTGTCACCAAGGCCCAGCCACTTCGAAAACCAGCTTAGAAGCATTCATTTCAAATTAAATCAATAAACTTCACTTCCTTACAACACTATAAGTGGTAGGGATCCTAGGTAGACCCACTTAGACTACATATTACACATACCATACATGTTCACATACATAGACATCAAAAGAGACTAAATCTGAAGGTTCCTTGTTTCTGCAGGACAGCAAACAAAGGTATCTAGTACTTGAAAATATTAAATAAAATAGGGAATGTTACATGCTTTTGTTCCTCTAATGATGACATCTACCCCCAGAGTCTTTGTTCATGGCCTTCACTGCATTCAAAATGACTTTCCTAGTACTGGAAGGTTTGTGCCACACACTGCTGAGCAGATCCAAGTGTTTTCTCTATTTCCCCAACCACACTGGGAGGGCAGGCTCTGAGACACAGTCCTGCCCCTAGGGCCATATTTCCTGGAATGATCTGTTCTACTCCAGGGTGTTCAGTACACAAAAGCTATCGCTAACACATTATGCTTTGTTACTTCTACTTTTTACTGAATATTTTGGTCTTATCTACAATATGGTGGAGAGCAAGAACCAAGTTGTGATGCTTATGCTAATTGCCAATTTGACAGGATTTAGGATTTCATGGGAGACGATCCTCTGAGCATGCCCATGGGGTATTATCTATTTCCTGGCTGGAAGCCTAGGCTGTGTAAATGGAGGATGGGGAAGTGGACAGCAGCAGCAGGAGGAGGAGGAGCAGCAGCAGCAGGAGGAGGAGGAGCAGCAGGAGGAGGAGGAGCAGCAGCAGCAGCAGGAGGAGGGGCAGGAGCAGCAGGAGGAGCAGCAGGAGGAGCAGGAGCAGGAGGAGGAGCAGCAGGAGGAGGAGGAGCAGCAGCAGGAGGAGGAGGCGAAGCAGCAGCAGGAGGAGGAGCAGGAGCAGCAGGAGGAGCAGGAGCAGCAGGAGGAGGAGGAGGAGGAGCAGCAGCAGGAGGAGGAGCAGGAGCAGCAGGAGGAGCAGCAGGAGGAGCAGGAGCAGGAGGAGGAGCAGCAGGAGGAGGAGGAGCAGCAGCAGGAGGAGGAGGCGAAGCAGCAGCAGGAGGAGGAGCAGGAGCAGCAGGAGGAGCAGGAGCAGCAGGAGGAGGAGGAGGAGCAGCAGCAGGAGGAGGAGGAGGAGCAGCAGCAGCAGGAGGAGGAGGAGGAGCAGCAGGAGGAGCAGGAGCAGCAGGAGGAGGAGGAGCAGGAGCAGCAGCAGAAGCAGGAGCAGCAGGAGGAGCAGGAGCAGCAGGAGGAGGAGGAGCAGCAGCAGCAGCAGCAGCAGGAGGAGGAGGAGGAGCAGCAGCAGCAGGAGGAGGAGGAGGAGCAGCAGGAGGAGCAGCAGGAGGAGCAGCAGGAGGAGGAGGAGCAGCAGCAGGAGGAGGAGGAGCAGCAGCAGGAGGAGGAAGTGAAGCAGCAGCAGCAGGAGGAGGAGCAGGAGCAGCAGGAGGAGCAGGAGCAGCAGCAGGAGGAGGAGGAGCAGCAGCAGCAGGAGGAGGAGGAGCAGCAGCAGCAGGAGGAGCAGGAGCAGCAGGAGGAGCAGGAGCAGCAGGAGGAGCAGGAGCAGCAGCAGAAGCAGGAGCAGCAGGAGGAGCAGCAGCATTCATCCCTTTCTCTTCCTGATTGTGGTGCAGTGTGGTCAGCAGCCTCAAGCTCCTGCCTCCTGCAGCCCTACCTTTGAGTTCCCTACCATGAAGGACCACACCCTTAAGCTAGGATCCAGAATAAGCCCTTTCTCCTTGAAGTTGCTTTAGTGAAGGTATTGTGTCATAATAGCAACGGGGGATAAAACAAACTAAGACAGAAATTGTTTCCTGAAGGGAGACAACTGCTATGTCAATCTTGACTGTGTGTTTCTTGGAGCCCTGGAACTGCTCTATGTGAGAAAGTGGAAGAGTTTGCTTCTTTGGGCAAGAAAGCGCCGAGCACCCTGATGCAGTTTACTGGGCTATTCTGATGCGAGTTTGAAAGAGAGTGATGCCAAGAGAAACTTACGCAGCAGAAGTCCAACTCATAAATTTTCAGTGAGAAAAATGGTCCCTGTCAGAAAATAGACTGGGGCTACTCTTCTGATACCTTGTCTATGAATTTTGCTGTAGTCTTCTCTGTCACTCAGTTACTTGAGTGGAGTTGAATTTAAAGACAATGGACTCATTTTCTGAACGGAAGAAAGATCTGTGAATAACACAGTTTCAGACAAGGCAAGGCACTGGGACAATAAAAAGTGATATGAAGGCACAACCCTATCCAGGAAAGGCACCAAACTTGGGAAGGTGCAATCACCTAAACTAATAATAAAGCCGAAATTGTTTCTTCCTCCTCAAGAGCACCTGCCTCGCCAAGTATCTCCTAGGGTTAGAATATAGAGCTGACACATCTATGGTCCAGATGGGCCAGGTTCCAGCTCAAGTTGGCATCACCCCAAGTTTGCCAACCACACAGTACTAGTTTTTAAGGAGGTTACAGAGAACAGATGAAGGCCAGGTGACAGGTTGTAGGGTACAGATGACCACATGGATGGCACAAGTGGCCATTTTATGAAGTTGTGAAGATGAAGCCTAAGTTGCAGTAAAGACAACAAGACACTGGAGATGCTTGGACCACGGGAACTCTATGGAAGACAGCTGAAGGCGTGGGATAGAACTGGCCTAAGGGGTCATTTGTGTATGCTGAAGACATGGGATAGAGCTGACCTAAGGGGTCATTTGTGTGTACTGAAGGCATGGGATAGAGCTGGCCTAAGGGGTCATTTGTGTATGCTGAAGACACGGGATAGAGCTGACCTAAGGGGTCATTTGTGTATGCTGAAGACACGGGATAGAGCTGACCTAAGGGGTCATTTGTGTGTACTGAAGGCATGGGATAGAGCTGGCCTAAGGGGTCATTTGTGTATGCTGAAGACACGGGATAGAGCTGACCTAAGGGGTCATTTGTGTGTACTGAAGGCATGGGATAGAGCTGGCCTAAGGGGTCATTTGTGTGTACTGAAGGCATGGGATAGAGCTGGCCTAAGAGGTCATTTGTGTGTACTGAAGGCATGGGATAGAGCTGACCTAAGGGGTCATTTGTGTGTACTGAAGGCATGGGATAGAGCTGGCCTAAGGGGTCATTTGTGTATGCTGAAGACACGGGATAGAGCTGACCTAAGGGGTCATTTGTGTATGCTGAAGACACGGGATAGAGCTGACCTAAGGGGTCATTTGTGTGTACTGAAGGCATGGGATAGAGCTGGCCTAAGGGGTCATTTGTGTATGCTGAAGACACGGGATAGAGCTGACCTAAGGGGTCATTTGTGTGTACTGAAGGCATGGGATAGAGCTGGCCTAAGGGGTCATTTGTGTGTACTGAAGGCATGGGATAGAGCTGGCCTAAGAGGTCATTTGTGTGTACTGAAGGCATGGGATAGAGCTGACCTAAGGGGTCATTTGTGTGTACTGAAGGCATGGGATAGAGCTGGCCTAAGGGGTCATTTGTGTGTACTGAAGGCATGGGATAGAGCTGGCCTAAGGGGTCATTTGTGTGTACTGAAGGCATGGGATAGAGCTGGACCACTGAAGCTTCCTAAGACCCTCGGAATTCAGTCAGTTTCCTCATGAGCCCCAGATGTCAGACATGGAACTGAAGGATTTGGTGTTATAATGTTGTATTTCCCCCAGTCATTTCGTGTTATGCTATGGGTCTTGGTTTTATTGTAAGAACATTTATTCTGTGTCATTCATGACAAGTTGGAAGTGTGTTGTTTGGTTTTGACTTTATAGGTCATAGTTAGGAGACTTCAGGTTTTCTTTTGAGACTTAGTCTCACGAGGTAGCCACTGCTGGCCTAAAACTTGCTATGTAGATCAGGTCAGCCTAGAACTCACAGAGATTGTCACCTGCCTCTGTTTACCAAATGCTGGGATTAAAGGCATGTGCTACCATGCCCAGCCTAAGATTTTGGAATTTCAAATATTAGAAATGAGGAATTGCAATGTTGAACCAAATGGATTTTATATTATTGTAAAATATATAACAAAAGGTAGAAGGTTATGTCTTAAAAGTGATGTGTGTTGGGTATCAGGTTGACACACATAGAGTTATGGTGGCTAAGTGGTGACTGTCAACCTGACAGACTTCAGAAGACTTCACACAGAAGAAGGACCTTAGTGCATGTGCTTGAGACATTATCTTGATTCTAGCAATTACTTGGAATTCTAGAATCACCTATTATTGGCATTCCCTGGCTGAGATCCTGGACTGCTACAAGCAGAGCAAGGGCGCTGAGTAGCAGCGGCAACAGCATGTGTCCCTCTCCGTTCCTGACTGGAGAAGCCATGTGACCAGATGCTTCAAACACCTGCCATCTTGGATTCCGCTTCATCATGAACTCTACCCTCAAATTTTAAGCCAGAATAAGCTTTTCCCATCAAGAAACTAAGTCCTCTGATTCCCCAAAGACGTCTCCATCCTAATCCCTTGGGTCTTGGTGAAAATGCTACTCTGCAAGGTAAGAGAGATCTTGTAGGGGATTAAATAAAAGCTCCCAACAAAGGAGTTACCCAGCATTACCCAGGAGGCTCAAAGAAATCACGGTGCTCATCATGGGTAGGGAGGAGGGTCAGAATTTTGGTCTGAAGATGTCAGTACACTGCAAGCCTTCCATACAAAAGAAGGGACTGAAAACCAAAAAATAAAGCAGACACTAGAAGTTGGAAAGGGCAAGGAAAAGGAGCCCTTCCTGGAGCTTCCAGAAGGAGCTGGATTTGCTGACGGTTGACTTTAATCTCCCAAAGACCTCTGACCTAACACAATATAATATCGCAAAATCGGAGTCATTTCAAGCCACTAACACTACAATTTGATTATAAATCATGTATCATAAACTACCTTTTCACAGAATAATCTCTGCCTGGGTCTATCATCCTTTCTTATATTACAAGAAAGGGCCCCTGTTTTAGAATGTATTGGGGAAGCTTGCGATTGTGCCTAGCCAGTCCGTCTTGGAGAGGCTGGGCTCAGTTATTTATTTTGGGGAGATGTTCCCCCAGGGTAAGAACAGAGGGCTGTAACGTAGGATGTGAGAAAAAGAGGCACCACTCGGCATAATGAGTTTAGTGTCAGTGTGAGTAAGGGCATGAGGATGTCAGAACTTCAGCTGCATGGAAACAGCACCTCTGGAGGCTCGGCACAACCAAAGGCAACGTGTGAGTCTCCTCCAAAGTGAAACTCAACAAAGCCTCTATTTGTTCTGAAAACGCACACTCGTCCTGCACAGGGCCTCGTGGCACGTACGGAATGGAAGCCTCACTGACAGCAGGTGAAAGGGCTCATCCATTTTGAGCAAATGCGCAGTTGTGAATGAAATAATGGCACAGACAGCCTGTCTTAGTAGTTTAAGAATGGTTAGAATGAAATGGGGTCCTTATTCGAGTATCTGTTAACCCCATAACACAAACCCAATCAAGTTTTCTGTATATGTCCATGTCCACCTTGCAGTGGTGTAACCTGTAGCAGTCCTGAGACACTCTGAGGGCCACGTAACCCCAAAGAAAGGCGGCCACACGAGTGTATTTTATTTAAGAACTTTCTCCACGGGCAGAGCTCGGCACAGAAAGCTGTGAACTGTTCTATTTCTAGTCTAGCCTCATGACTCAGAGGAAGCCTCCAGGCGCATAATCATGCCAGACACTTGCGTGGTCTCTCAGGACAGCTGGTAGCATGGGAATTAGTACGAGGGAGCTCCTACGAACGCTTGTCAATTTACCTCCATGGCAGGCATGAATTCGGCTGTCTGGCCTCTGTTCCTGTCCTAAGGACAATAACTTTAACCAGAGTTTGGAAGATAATACTCTCCCCACATTTGTTGGAAAGAATATGCTTCTGGTTTGTAGTGAGCCTAACCTGTGAATGACTAGGCATCATTTTGGGAGATGGGTGTATTCACATTGAAATTCAAATTATGGGTAAGAATCATTTTACTTTGGGAAAGATACATTTCTTTTAAAACTATAACTTCTCAATGACAAAGCAGACATCTTATCTTACACCTTTTTTTTTTTAACTGAAAAACATATTTAAGACTAGATTGAAAGCAAAAAGTAGGTGTGATTTGGTTCAATAATCAAACAGAAGATATGGCACAAGAATATAGTTTTCTATGCTGCAGATGACAATGCTTCATCTCATCATCCGATCAACACGGTGTCTATTAAGACAGGTTGGCAGATTACAGACTATAGGCCAAATGAGGTCCTGTTGCCATCTGTTCTTGCTTATACCATAAGCTAAAAGAGGCTCTATCAAAAAGTGCATTGTAGGGGCTGGAGAGATGGCTCAGTGGTTAAGATCACTGCCTGCCCTTACAAAGGTCCTGAGTTCAATTCCCGGCAACCACGTGGTGGCTCACAGCCATCTGTAATGAGGTCTGGTGCCCTCTTCCAGCCTGCAGACATACACACAGTCAGAATATTGTATACATAACAAATAAATAAATAAATAATTTTTTTTTAAAAAGGTACATTGTATTACATGTGAGTATACTGGGACCCAGTATCAGGATCATCCATCCCTTTGGATACTGTCAATGGGGACACTTGAACACATGATTCACCACAAGATTGCAAGTAAGAGCTCTATGGCCCTTCACAGAAAATAAATATGCTGCCCCTGGATTAGAAGCGTGGGCTACAGAACCAGGACACCAGTGTCCTGCACCGTGATCCCTGGTTATTTAAGGTCCCTGCGCCAGCACCCTTTGCTTCATGCACAATACAGGGTGACTGCAAGTGTAGAGTATGTGCCGGGCAGTCACAGCCTCCTGGGAGGCACGCATCATATGACAAGTGCTGTTTCTAATAATCACTCTTGCACTAACGCTTCTTCACTAGGTGAGACCGCTCTACCTGCTTCAACTTTTTTGAACATTATGGTTGACGCTAATTTATAGTCTCGTCAGAACTAAACACTATCTTCTCATTAATTGGTCATCTACTTTTGAAAAGTGTCTCAGTCTTCTTCCCAGTTGGAGACAGTCATCAATTATTGTGGCACAGTAATGGCCATTAATTATGAGTTTACAAACTCAAAGACAGGTCATTTTTATAAAGTCAGTATCACCTTCTATACTCATGTTTCAAAACTGTTTCAAGAAATGCATCCTAGCAAGAAACTTTGGTAAACAAGATGACCCAATCTAGAGCTTTCTCCCTCCTTGACGCTTGAAGCAGAACTCTCAGAGCTCAGGTGCAGGTAACTGTTATCTAAGTGAATGCTCGCTGACTTACATCAGGTGCAGGTAACTGTTATCTAAGTGAATGCTTGCTCACTTACATTTGCGCTTCCTTATTTATTGCATCTAAAGATTATTTGACTCAAAATATTTTTAGTTTCTTAGTCTAATCTGAGATCCAAAAAAAATTTCGAGTCATGTAATTGAATCACTTACCATGACAACTTCCCCTGATCATAATGCCCTTATTTCATTTAGAAACACCACAAATACACCCAGTTAATGTATTAAAGATGAAAAGGCTTGCAGAAGAGACTCAATTTATTAATGATTCAGAAGAAGTTCCTAAAACATCTATTTGGAATTCATTTATAATTTATTTCACAGCTTATCTTCAGTTCCCACGGGGCAAATATTTATCATATATTAGTCTCTTTTAAATCCCCCTTTGTATTTTCCCATAGATGAATATTCTTTGCCCCCAAATAGAGTATAAACTTCCTCAAAGCACCCATCAATCTATTGTAGTTTAATGCGCATTTCCTGACAAGATGACAGTAATGGGCTTTTGGCTATAGCAGAGTGCAGTATGCAGTCAAACAAAAGAATAATTACTAAACATAATGGTTAGCTATAAATTGAACAAGAAGCACTGAGTCCATCATAAATATTTATTAGAGAGTAGCCATGGTAATTAATAAGTCCAGTCAAGATAAGGGGGGAAATGTCACTTTAATATCTAAGCATAGCAAGTAAAACCTCACAACTGACCTCCTGGAGAGATACAGTTGGCCAAATGGATCGTCTTAGAATGAAAAGCAGACAGCTGGCCTGAGAGTGGAGTGAACTGAATGGATGTAGCCTTGAATCTAGCTGCTGACCATCTCATCCCTGAAGCAGTGACAACCTAAGTCTCCATAGCTGATCCCAGCTACCAACTAAAGTCAAAGTGTAGAAAACGTTTGGCTTGGTGTTTAGCCCTCTGAAATGATGTTGCTTAAGTTCTCCTCACCGAAACTTCTTCAGAGAACCGCTGTGAAGACACAGCCGTGAGTATGTGCTGAGGGCCCAGAGTCCAGCACCAAGCTCCCATTCGCCAGCACAGGGTTTGCTCGGCTAGTTCAGTTTCCAGAACTCCTGGAACCTTTGCCACAGCGTCTGCTCTGATCCTTCTGCATGCTGCTATCATGACTACATACCAGTGGAGTCACATGACGGAATTAATTACAAAGTTAAGAGAGAGTCAGAATAATTAGTCAAACCCAGATCAATCTGTGGCACTTCTCAGCACTTTCTGCAGAATTAGATTTCCAACAGAGGATTAACTAGGAAGGGCTGAGAATGAGGAAAAGTGCTTGGGCATTTTCAACTGATAGTCAGAAACCCAAGGTACAACCAGTGCTACTCCTCCTCCATGCCTCCATCCACATGGATAGTGTCGACTATGGGCCAGTAACTAAAAATTACTAGAAAGATATTGACTTTGTAGGAGAAAAAAAAAATCACAGAACGAAGTGATCAACACATCAATGGAGGGATGTAGGAATTACTGAGATAAGAAACCAAAAGTTTCAAATGCTTTCTCACCTGCCAAAGACCTTCAGCCTCTGTGTGCAAGAGTTCAGAGAAAGAACCCAGCCCTCATTTTAATATCTTTGTCTTCTGGGGGGATATTAAGGAATAGATTTTGAGTTAAAATCTTTTATTCCGGTGTCTTGTCAGCTCATGGATATAACCTGTACCTCAAAGGGCAAGATAAATGTTTAACCTTCTGAGGGAGTGGAAGAAGAGAAGTAGAGAGTAGAAGGTAAAAGCAAGCTCTGTCAAAAGGCAGGCCACAATAAAGAGGATAAGACTGTGTGTGATGTCTCAAGACATTTAAACATATTCCAACACTGGTACATTTTGATAGACTGCATTCTTCATAAGGTAGCCACTTGTATAAACATGTTTGAATTAAACTCTAAAATCCTAAAGGCCTATTCCATGTGCAGTTCCATACAGATAACAATTATGGCTTCAGTACTTTCACAAGTACTATATATTCTTCAATTCTTTTTCCTCCAATAAGGACAAACGATTGTCATGAATGAAAAAGAGTGAGAAAAAAAATGAAATAAAAATGAAATGTTGTTTGGCAATGATTAGCTAAATGTTAAATGTTCAAAAGATTTTAAAAGCTTAATTGCTGAGATGGTAAAGGGGAAATACAATAAATTCACTTAAAGTGATAAAGGTTTTCAAATTACATTTTAAGATAATAAATAGGCTAATTCAATATTTTCACATAATAAGGCAGCAACAAATGATCAAGTACAAACCAGAATACATTCCTTAGGAGCATCAAGAAAAGAGTCCTTTAATAAAAATCTAGATCGTTTTTGTAAGTTATTAAAACTGTAATGCAATAAATTTAAAATGAGAGCTAAGAACTAAAGATGACAGTTACAAATATGAAAACATTGCAGAGCCAATATGAGAAGCAGAGCATTTCCACACTGAGTGCCAAGAAGAAAACAATAATAAGCCAAAATGAGGCCTTGAATACTACACTTAAAATGAAATTTAAGATACATAATTGGTGTGTGGCAATTGTCTATCTTCTGTCATTTATGTTTTAAATAAGTGCTGATTGGCCAGTAGCCAGGCAGGAAGTATAGGTGGGACAACCAGATAGGAAGTAGAGGCGGGTCAATAAGAACAGAGAATTCTGGGAAGAGGGAAGCTCCCTCTGCAGTCCTGCTCAGATACAGACTAAGGAAGATGTGACCTACCCTGCTGAAAAAGGTACTGAGCCATGTGGCTAACACAGATAAGAATAATGGGCTAGCCAGGCGATGGTGGCGCACGCCCTTAATCCCAGCATTCGGGAGGCAGAGGCAGGTGGATCTCCGTGAGTTCGAGGCCAGCCTGGTCTACAAGAGCTAGTTCCAGGACAGGAACCAAATAGCTACGGAGAAACCCTGTCTCAAAAATCCAAAAAAAAAAAAAGAATAATGGGCTAATGTACGTTATAAGAGTTAATAAGAAGCCTGAGCTAATGGGTCAATCAGTTTATGATTAATGTAGACCTCTGTGTGATTTCTTTGGGACTTAATGACTGCGGGAACTGGGCAGGACAGAAACCCCCCAACAATACATAATGATAACAAGACATTATGGGAGACAAGAGCAACTTGGTTCCTGAATACACTTGTTATTTCATTTGTCTTAACAACAAAGAATCCTACCATATGTACTACTATAAAGTGAACTATTCAAATTAAAGATAAAGCAAATGAAATAAAATCTCCTTTAAATTGTTAATAACTGACTTTAAACAAATATGTTTTTTGACATAATGCTCATTAAAGCAGTTTACTTCACTGGTTTTATTACTATGAAAACACACTGTGCTTGGATGCAGAATTGTCTTTAACTGTTATTCCTCACAAGATACAATAAAGACAAGCTGACAAGTGCTTTATGCTCTCCATATAAAGATGATCAAACACTTTCATTTTAGGGAGATTTCATTTCCCCTGTTTCATCTTCCTAAAATATGTGCCTTCATCAAGGACAATACAGAAATCTGTTCATCAAGTTTTAATTCAGCCCTAACTTTTGTCTACAGTGGCCAAAACACATTTTATTTTCTTAAATCAAAAGCAGAAAACAAAGACTCATAGAAATTATGACAATAATTTCAAGAAAAGGTTTGGTAATGGGAACAAAAAGAAGACAAGATCTATTATTTAAAGAAGAATGTACAGAATATCCAGGAAGAAATGTCTTAGAGTCTCCCTCAATGATGGTCTTATCCAATGCAGAGATTACACACAAACACACAAGGACATGGGAAGAAAAAGGTAGGCTGGTAGAGGTTTGTTGTGGAATAGTCTTTTTGTGAAGATGTGTCACTCTGATTAGTTTAATAAAAAACTGAACAGTCAATAGCTAGGCAGAAATTTCAGGCAGAGAGGAAGCTGGGAGAAGAAAGGCAGAGTCACCAGCCAGACAGAAAGGAAGCAGCAAGTTAAGTACTGAAAAAGGTAACCAAGCCATGTAAAAGAACATAGATTAAAAGATCAGGATGGAAATAAGCTTAGCCTATTGGCTGAGCTTTTATAATTAATAAGTCTCTGTGCCATAATGGGGGAGACAACACTTCAGGAAAAAAAAAAGTCTGAATACAAATAGCATTCAATGTGGGGCATGTATTTCCACATAAGACCTAAGAAAGCTTTTTTAAAAAGGTTACAAACACAAAAATACAGAGCCAAACATCTCCCATGGGGGCTGTATTGCCTCTCCTGTCCACTGCCTGCCCTGTGGGCTTGAGCCACCAGCAAGCCATGAGCTAAGCTGCACAGTGGTTTAAAGTTTTGCTCATTCAGACAGAAAAGGTTACAGATACACAGTAAAGAAGGTTATAATATGTTTAACAATGTGCATAGACTTAGGGGCAAAGGTAAAAGGATATAACAATCATAAAAACAGAAACAGTTTAAAAACAATCGTATAGTCTTTAAAGAGTTAAGTGAAGTAATAAAATAAAGAATAAGCCACATAAAGATGAGAATTATTATAATGCAGGGAGTTTGGACCTTAAAAGGTGCTTTGTTTATTTTGAATTTTTGAATGCTAATGAACAGACAACACTTGCTGAGAGACATTGGATTGTGGAAGGAACTGCTGAATTAAACCTACCTATACACGTCAAAAATGCCTTAAATTCAAAATGGAAGTAAAAACTGTATTATATTGGGGGAAGAGATTATGCTTTTGTTTCCACGGGAAATGAAGGGCTGTGGATTACTTCCAGGTTAATAGAGATTGACTAGGTGTAATAGAGACCTTCTGGGTGTCTTGGCTACAAATATAGGGGAGGAAGTAAGGAAAGACAATGGGATAGGTGATATGTAAGCTGAAGCCTCTGCATGCAACAACTCAGAAATGAGATGAGACTTGATAAATCTTGCTGGCTACAGAATCCAAGTGACTTATTATTACATGTCATCCTTTCATATGGACTGATAGAGATTTATATTATGGTTTGGTTATGCAGTTCAAATGGGCTTATAAAGTTGACAGAATGCCTTTTACCTGCTCAAGCAGTACAAAGATAATTTTACATTGGTATGGTTTTTTATATTGATACTAGTTTAGGATTATTTTTGATACATTGTATACATGTTTCTACTTTTGTTTAACATATTGTATCTATTCAGCTCATTTAAGAATGTAAACTTTAGTACTTGAAAGCTATTTAGAATAAAAAATACAGGTTAATAGTCATCTATAACAATTAAACTTATAGTGATGTTAGGTAGATTTTCAGTGTTATACAGAGATATATATTTAGATAGATAGGTGATCTTTCTACACTTCAAAGATTTACAGAATATTGTATTTAAAATGCATAAGACTTTTCATGACAATGTGACATGTCTGCTCTTACAAGTACCGATTTACTTCAAAAATGGATGATGGGCATTGGAAAACCCCAATTGGGGTTTATTTTCTTTGTGGCAAAATCCATTTGTGCAAGAAACTGCCCTTGCCTCAACTACTGGCATTTTACTGTCCAAATTGGACAAGCAGGACACAAAAGAAAGTGATTGTCAAACATTGCCAAGACAAGGTAGGACAGTCATTCAAAATTCCTGCCTCACAGGAAAGTCTGTCAGATATTTTGGTCTGTGTACGTAAGATGGAAGCCCCAACATTGCAGAGGAATCTTGGGTGACTATCCAAGCAGCCAGATGTCTCTGTCATTTCAATAGTTTTAGATGTTGTTTGGTCTGCACTTTCTGTTTACTCAGATAATATTATATCCTTCTTGGATTTTTGATGAGGTTGAAGACTAGAAAGTTATAGTTTTCCTTAGTCAAGATTGAAAGTAAATTAGGTATAAAACTCTGGAATCATCAAGAGGGGAGAGTTAATAGAGTATTTTCTCTAAATTTGCCAAATACAAATGGATTAGACATTCTGAATGTAATTCTTACTTGATAATTGTTCTTACTGTATATAGTTTCATTTGTTTAAGTTAATACTTTTCCTTTCTATTTAGACAATACCTGATAATTGTTTAATTGTATATACTTTTACTATGTCAGAGTTAAAATCTTTCCTTTTTATTTAGACAAAAGGGAATAAATGTTGTGGAACAATCTTTTTATATACTGTGAAGACGTGTCACTCTGATTGATTTAATAAAAAGCTGAACAGTTAATTAGCTATGCAGGATTTCCAGGCCAAGAGGACACTAAGAAGAAGAAAAGCGGAGTTGCCAGTCTGATGGGGAGGAAGCAGTTGGGCAGTACAGAACAGCAGTAACCAAGCCACTTAAAAAATGTAGACTAAAAGAGATGGGCTAATTTAAGTTTAAGAGCTAGTTAGAAACAACCCTAATCTATCGGACAAGCTTTCATAATTAATTATAAGTCTCCATATCATTACTGGGGAGCTGGTGGTCCTGACGAAAAAGTCCTACAACAGAGGTTTGAAAGCAGTACCCTGCATCCAGCCTCCCCCCTCAGGGAAACCATTACTTTGCATCCTTGCAATCACTGAGATCAATTTATATAGGCTTTTCTCCATTGAAAACTACTCTGTATTAGAACTCAAAACCAAGGAAAATAAAGGAGATGTCAACATGGCGGAAGCAGAAGAAATACTGGAGGGGTCAATGTAACAAGTGAAGAAGTACCTTCACTCTGTGATCATCAACATCTACAATGGTGGCAACATGAATGAACCGGGGGTTCTCTTTGTCCACAGCATCCAGCTTCATGTTGGGCAAAAAGCCATGTAGTGCCCTCTGCAGAATCATAGGGCAACAACTCAGTGAAAAACCAGTGAGTCTGGCTTCTGCAATGCTGTCCCCGGGATCACGGTTTGGTGTAAACATACCTATCTTTAACAAAGTTGAGATTTGTTTTAAGAGTGCATAGGACTTTATGCGTTTTTTCAAACCAGTGTTATAAAAACTTATGAGAAGAAAGAAAGATTTTTGGTCATTTTCAAGATAGCTATAAAAAAATTCACAAAGATTCAGTTATGAATTTATCAGCAGTCACGATAAGGTTAGAAAGGTTCTTACTACAGTGTCTGCTTTAGTTTAGACTTTTTCTGTAATTAATATAAAATAAGATAATGTTTGTTATTCTCACTGCCCACTTAAACTGTGTAGCTTAAGAGGCAATTTATTTATTTAGCAAGTCACTCAAAAGCTAAACGTGTTTTATAAACTTAAATTTTAAGATATTCTTAGAGAAAAGTTGCTTAAAATCAACTTCAACCCTCACTTAAAATTTAACAATGATGTAGGTTAAAATCATATGATATTTCTTTCATGATCTTACCTACAAAATTAGGTTTATGTCTTTAAATATTTGGGATCAGGAGGCCATAATGATAAAAATACAAGCAATAGAGAAAACAGGATGGGAAACCCATTGGGTCCAGGAAGTTGTTATCCTAAGAAAATTCAACTGTCAAAAATCAGACTACTCCAACCGTTTTTATAGGCAAGCAGAAGGTTTCACTTCAAAAGCTATAAAAAATGTTCAGCTGACTTTATGTGAGAAAGTATATTGAGTTCCTCAAGTCTAGAAGTGGCAGTGGGCAAATAAAATTCTATTAGGACGTGTGAGCAATAAACATTAAGCCATTCTCCGGTGTCTGTAGACCTCACCACAGCTTTTATGGGTGAATATTTTCTTTTGAAAGCATTCTTATACCCACTACATGGACTATGCAAATATAATTGGGTCTCTAAAAAGAGCTAATTGTCTCCCCAAGAGCACTGTCCTCCCAAGGAATGTAATCGTTTAGAGTTGTAGATGTCAAATATATGTATTTGAGCAGATCCAAAATCCACTAGAACCTAGAAGTGTCTTGGTAACTAACCATTTCCATCATATTATTGTCTTGAATCTTTCTTCTAGAAAAATCAAACGAAGATTTGGAAAAATGTCAAGAGAGAAAAGGAAGCTACCAGACATTAGGCTCCTTTGCTGGCTGATGCTCTGCAGCCTCAAAACTCCCACAGAACTAGACTTGCAGACTTGTTTCTCTATGCGCCTCTTACCCTACATCCAGACATTAAACGCTTTCCTAGAGAAATAAAACTGTATTTTCTTTCAAATCTCATCTAAGCCCCAGAAAACACAAAGTAAATACAAATATACAAACAAACAAGGATACCTAATATATAACAGTTTGATTAAAAATAAGCCTTTAATCTCAGCACTCGGGAGGCAAAGGCAAAAGGAACTCTGTGAGTTCTAGCCCAGCCTGGTCTACATAAAGAGCTCCAGGACAGTCAGGGTTATATAGAAATACTATCTCAGAAAATCAAGAACAAACAAGCAATCAGAAAGAGGGAAGTTGAGTTGGGAGGAGACAGTTAAATTTGAAAAAGAATAGTGTTTTAGAACTCACTGACTTAGAACACAAATATTTCCAAATTGCATCACTTCTGCATGAACGTTTTACAAATTAATTTCTGCCCAGTTAAACCCTTAATAAATAGACATGTATAAATCTGAACTATAAACATTGGTGTTCTCACAACTGCCAGAACAAATATTGACCTCACAAAAGACTACGTCCGCTACTTCACCTATTTGATAATGTTACCATCACAATCCAAACAGTCCCAGACAAAAGCACACAAATTTAGAGTTCTCAACTCAGCAAGGCCTGAGATTCCACCAACAGTGGCTGGTGGGACTTCCGGTTAGAGACTCGGGGTCCTTGCTGGAATACAGGAACAACAGCAAATAAGTACCAACTTTGTATCATTAACTGAAAACAAAACAAGTTGGCTATGAAATTATCACCTAGATTTAAGAAGTAGAAGCATGCAGAGTGGTAGGAAGGCCACCTAGGACTCTGCAAACACTAAGAGGAGGCAACCATAAGAAACTTACTGTGTTGAAAACTCTGGCAGGCACCGCATTTGTCTGAGTAGCTTCCAGATATTCTGTCCAGTCTGTCCAGCAATACTTTTCTGGAACAGGATAACCTGAGAAACACACACACACACACACACACACCACACACGCTAGAAGATTCTTTATAGATCCCCATGTGCTATGAAACCCTATGCTAGCGCCATTACCTGAAGGCCCACTCTGTCAAGTCAGAATTTTCTATTTCTTGCCCCAGTCTTATGCTAAGCTCTGTTGGACTAAAGCAAAAGTGTTCAGAAACTCGTTTCCTACTTCCTTCACTTACTCATCAAGGTCGGGTGGTTTTGTCAGTACTTGATAGACCTAATGAGAGCCAAGGGGCTAAGATTCCCACGAGCCAAACTTCTTAGCATCCTGACAAAACCTAGAATTAGCCACCTGATGTTGTGTCTTGACTGTGAAGAAGAACTCTGAGAACCTTTTCAGCCCCTCCAATAATTCCCTCCCTGATTGCATTCTGTTGCTGCTATTTAATCTGCGTAAGTGCAATGCTCCAAAATAGCTCTATTTATCATTCCATTTCATTCTCTTTGTTTTGGGGTCCTGAGACTGGTTCACAAGCTGCAACCCTAGTGATGCTCTTGTGTCCTGGTCCTGAAGCCTGGGAGGACTTGTAGGAGGCACACATGGTAATCAGCCCACCACTGATTTAAAATACATACATAATAGATGTCTAAATACATATGAATATATTTACATATACATGTTGGGCATATCTTAAAACAACTGTTTTTGTAAGTTCTTTTGGCTGAGTATTTTGATACTTTTGAGGTCACTGTTCTTTTATTATATGCCCCTATCAGAGACGTATTGATAATGTCTTAGTCTCGTCTTCTCTTCCTTTTCAGCCACAATTACATTTATTTCTCAGCTCCATCTTTACCTTCTCTCATCATTTCACTAATATTACTCTTATCCAATTAGTTTTGCTTTAAAGTTGTTTTGGTGAACTGAATTCCAAAATATTTATTTTCATTGTAATTAATGAAAATATTTCATATTATGAACCTATCCTTGTTGCCTCTGAACACAGTTTTAAAAAATTCTATACACTTGTATGAATAAAGCACTCTTTCACCATACTCACAAAAAATTACAGTCCAGTTGAATTATTGTCCATGTGTGTATGAGATATTCCAGTTGATGAATGGTTGTGTTTAAATATTTTAAATATCAATGTTTGTTCCATGTAAGTAAGCCCAACACATGGATAAGATCAGTTTCAGACTCTTGATAAGGGGATCCTTGACTAATTATTTTTTTCTCCAGAAACCTTAGCAGAAGCATATTTTAGCCCCTGTAGCATTCTTCTGAAAATACAGGAATCGTAAATAGTTTGAACAAGTCCTTACAGCATCCCTCACTTCCTGGTCTAGGTGACCCTCCCATAGAAGTATGACAACCATCATTATACCTAAAGACAATGAAAGACTCAAAACTCACAGGGGTGCTAGACAGCAATGTGAAAACGATTTAATAAACCACCAATAAGAGGGGTCTTCTAGTAATGAGCAGATTCAGTCAAGACAGAGGGAATGTAGATCATAGACACCAATGTTGAATGGACAAAGCAGCACAGTAGCACCCAGAAGCATGAGCCATGGGTACCACCAACGTAAAGTCGCCTACAGAAAACACCGTACAAGGAAATGAAGTGCTCCGTGGTCTGCCCTGTAGAAGAACCCCACGCTTTGTTCTTCGGAGAAGAAAGAGAGGCCTGCCATTTTCTGTGATTTATCCACAGAGAAACAGCTAGAAGTGAGATCAAAGCTGGACTTCTGTCTTCTGACCCCATGCTTGGAAGGTTATTGAGTGCTGTGGGCCACTGTGCAAGAGAAATTACTGAGAAAACAGGGATTGTGTTAGCAGCAACTAAGCTCTGGCTGGCTCATCTCTTCGTCCTAACAGCCTGGACTACCTGCAAAAGCCCAGCAGACACCACTATTCATCTCTCTGTTATGGATTTTGGATGGAATTGAAAGAAGGGTGGTAGCTTATCCCAGTGTGCTGGCCTCTGACAGGAAAGTCTGAAACAGAAATCTGTGTGTGTGTGTGTCTGTCTGTCTGTCTGTCTGTCTGTGTGTGTGTGTGTCTGTGTGTGTGTGGGGGGGGGAAGGGCTGGTATTCGCTGACCACTCAGTTAAGTGATCGCTAAGGGTTCCACGTCAGTACTGTATGATCTAGAGTGTGATTTCAGATACTGTCATTACTAGAAAGTCTTGCACAGATTCACCTTGTCCTTTGAAACATTAGAACAAAGCTCTGGTGTTTATAGTGCCACCAGGTAAAGCTCCACACAAGTAAAGAGGACAAACAAGGAGCTAGGCGATGGTGGCGCATGCCTTTAATCCCAGCACTCGGGAGGCAGGCGGATCTCTGTGAGTTCGAGACCAGCCTGGTCTACAGAGCTAGTTCCAGGACAGGTTCCAAAGCCACAGAGAAACCCTGTCTCGAAAAACCAAAAAAAAAAAAAAAAAAAAAAAAAGAGGGTGAACAAAAGCCTTCCGGTGAAATAGTTAAAGTAACACAGCTAACAGGTGTCACAGCGCCACCTAGTCACCCACCACTCCTCTATTTATGTATGGAGTATTCTACCTCTGGCTTTTGTCAAGGGAAATAGTTTGTTAATTTTTCCCTGTCTTCTTGTTGTTTGTTTGTTAAGATAGACTCTCACTACGTAGCCCAGGCTGGCCTGTCTTCTGAGCACTGGGTTTACAGGGGTGGACTGCCACACCCAGTTCAGAGAGCTCATTTTGTAAATTGTTTGTTCAAAAGAGAACTGATTTGAAGTCAATGCGAAATCAATTGCATAACGAAAGAAACACAACTCTGCGTCTAGTGAAGTCACCAACAACTAAGGAATCTAATCCGCATTCGCTCCCGCCAGGCCCTGTCCTGGCCTGCTGCCCACTTTTATGGATTATTACCACTCAGGGTCAGTTAACCAGCATCCTGGTTCTCCCCTCTGGAACTTAGAATGAAACTCTGCAGCTGTTTTGTTTTTATTTCCCCTTTCACCAAACACATAACACTCCATCAAGAGTCACAGCCTACTCTGACTGACGATGATGTCATGACTTCATGATGGTGCTTTGTTATGGCCTCAGGCCCCAGCTGTGCCTCACACTTCAGAGGTACCCTGCTACTACCTTTAAATTATTAATTAATTAATCCCTGACTACCTATGTCAATGAACTAAATACACAGGAACTAGTTTACTACCACCAACACGACAATTCTTTGAGTTGTAAATAATGAGTCCGTCTTGAAACCAAATAAGACATCTCTTCCTAGCATGAGTTTCCATATCATAATTTAGCTCTTCAAGGAAACCGAAATAATCGCCGACTACCAACAATATTTTACATGTTCTTCAAGCGGCTAACGATCTCAGAGAATCTGCTGATTGGTGGCTCTGGGGATAACTGCTGTTATTCCTGGAGAGTAAATTCTAGTGTCACCCCCGGTTTCAAAGATTTCAGTAACCGTCTCAGAAAATAACCCTCATTAAGCATTTATTCACAAGTTTTGAGTTTAAACTTTCAGTTTGTAAACACAGACATAAACACACAGGCGGGGATGCCTGCCTGCTGCCACAGGTGAGTGGAGGCCAAAGGACAATTTGTGGGAATCAGTTGTCTTCTCTCACCTTGGGTGACCTGGGGATCGAAGTCAGGTCACCAGTCTGGATGTCAGGTGTCTTTAGCTGCTGAGCTAGTTAAATGGCCCCAATAACGGATGCTTAGTACCAGAGAAAGTGCCAGATTAACCGCAAAGAATGCACTCAAACCACTGATAAAGAAGGGAATCTGAGGTTCTTGTGTGAGTATATGCAACCGTTTGGAAGCTAGCAAACCATGCAGAGCGTAGAAAGCCACAGATCCGAGGTGGTTTCCTTCGGGGAAGAAACTTGAACGGCAGTTTCTGGACTCCTCCACAGTTAGGCACAGTCCTCTGACTGGCGCTAACTAATGCCTGTAAGTCAAACAACATAAGAAACCACTTCTGAGTTCAGCAACAAAGCCAGATCAGGGCATTCCCAAGGACCTGCGGAGTACTGGCCCCAAAGCAACTGCAAGAAAAAAAAAAACCCACTAATCCATATCAGGCATTGCTGTGGCAGAAGGGGAAAGTGCTTGATGTATTAAAGATATTAAGCTTTTGAGGTGGTTTAAACACTAGTTTGCAGTAACTAACAAAAAGGGACTAGTAACAGAGCTTTTACATGGAAGGAGTAACTGGATAGGAGGGGGAAACAGAAGTCAACAAAACTAGCAAGTTCTGCAGCCAAAGTACACTAAATAAAATGCTATTTAAGCAAAAACAATAAATTAGTTAAAGCACAGCTAATACAATAATATAAAGTCACAGTGAAAAGAGATTAAAAGCCCATGAGGTTATGTCAACAAACATTTCTGGGAGCGTGAAAAGCAAGGCAGCAAAGGAAAACTGACTTAACAGTACTGAGAAAGCCCAGACATAAATCTGTTAAAGGAGAACGCCAATAAGGAACAAGGAATTTACGAGAATCCAGAGACCGCAGCCGCCAGACACGTCAACAGGCAACACCAAGGGGCCAAAAGCAGATGGCTGTCTTCAAGTTCTGACAGGCACTGTCAGACCCCATGTACACTATACAAATGTTACAATATTTCCACACTCTGATTGACAGTTTCTAATTGAGTCGTTTGCAGATAGGAGCTACCTGGGAGACACAAACAGGTGACGCGCATTGTAGCTGTTGGCTTTTCCCTAATGATTTGTGATCCTCCGAATTCCATCACATGCTTATCCCCACATCTTCTGTGGGGAGGCGCGGATGCAAACCCTTTCCCCTCTTCCGTTGTTCTAATATAGTTCTCTGTGCTGCTGGGGATCAGACCCAGGGCCTTGCACAGACGAGGTAAGCACTGTACGGTAGAACGTACCACCAAGCTACTTCCCCGGGCGATTTAGCCCAGGATTGAATCTGCTTGCTTGATTTGATGGTGAGTTTTAGGCATTTGCTTTACAATCTAAGTATCAATCCCCAGTTAGATATTTGAGTTGTAAATGCCCCTTCCCATTCTCCAAGTATCCTAGAGACTGCCTTCGTGCATGTCGAAGGCTGATGTTGGATGTGTAGAAGAGTCTAATCTTCATGAAGCCCATTGCCCGTTTTTCTTTTACCGCCTGTGACTTTGCTGTTACCCCGGGGAAACCACCAACAGAAACAAAGACAAAAGTTTTCCCCTGGATTACCTTTTAAGATTTTTAAGAGGTGAGCTTTTAAATTTTGGTCTTTGATCATTTTAAGGCCATTTTCTCTACATTTAAGCTAAGGTTGCAGCTTCATATATTTTTTTGGCATGTAATATCCAGTTCTCCTAACATAATACAGAAATCTTTAATAAATAAATAAATTAAAAATAAAAAAAAAGAAATGGTTCTTCTTTCCCTATTGAAAGGCTTTGGCACCCTTGTTACAACCATTTTGGCACATATTCAAAATTTATTTATTTCTAAGTCTGGACTCTCTTCCATCTTCTGTTCTTGTCCATATAGATCCTTCCGTGCATGTCACACTGTTCAGAGAAAGCAGGGCAAGCTGCTTGGGCAGCCGTCATCATATTAAGATGTCTATACTGGCCGGGTGGTGGTGGAACACGCCTTTAATCCCAGTACTCGGAAGGCAGAGGCAGGTGGATCTCTGTGAGTTCAAGGCTAGCCTGGTCTACAAGAGTTTCAGGACAGGCACCAAAGCTATACAAAAAAATCCTGCCTCAAAAAACAAAACAAAAACAAAGAAACAAAAAAAAATGTATGTATTGTGTGATGAACTTATACTCTCATGAAAAGAGAGTTTGATCATGGAAAACCAAAATTATTTCCCTGGCCTACCAATCCACAGATCCAGAACAAGGAATTCTGGATAAAGAGATCACAGAGGACTTTACCAACCCCAAAGTGTCCATGTCATCCTGACTCCATTCCCAGAGTTCTGGCGCCAAAGACCCCACCTAAACTGTTCACATGCCCTATATATAAATCAGGGTTTTCTAAAGGAATAGAACTAATAGAATAAAATAATACATATGTATGTGTGCAAATATACACATAGGATTTAGTATAGTGGCTTACAAACTGTTGTTCAAATAGTCCCACAATGGCTGTCTTCAAACAGAAAGACCAAGAATGCATTAGTTCTTCATTCTATGAGACTGGATGACTCATAAGTCACAATTTGGTGCAGGAGTCTATGGAGGTCCTACAGAGCTGCCAGTTTTCAGTATATGCAGGAACCCCAAAGTCAGTTCGAACATCGGCAAAGGAATGCCTCAGCTATGGGGTGTATGATTGTGTCAGCAAGAGTGAGGGCGAGCAGGCAAAAGCAAAGGCTTCCTTCTTCAGCATCTTTTTATGTGGTCCAGAGAATGTGGCCCAGATTTAGGATGAGTCCTCTGACCTCAGATGGTCCAAATTTAGTGTGCGTGTTCCAACTCAAATAATACAACCAAGAAAAGTCCCTCATAAGCATGACCAGCTGTTTGGGTTTCAGTTAGTTCCAGGTGTGGCGAAGTTGACAACCAAGATTAACTATCATATGTCCACCAGGTGTCACATGACACGCAATCATCTATCCTTATGTCATGCTTGATTTTCAAATGAAAACGATACACCAAGTCATAATTATACCTAACATGATATAACCATCCCACTGTGTCTCCCCCAATGCTATCCTGCTCCTCTCTAATCTGGCCTACTGTTGCCAACTGAATCCTCCCCAGACATATTAAATCACAGCCTTTATTATAAAGTCCTTATTACTGTTGCTACAGATCTTGAAAATAGCAACCTCAATCTCCCTCCCTTCCTAACTTCTTGCTGATATTCTAAGGCTGAACTGAAACAAATTCCAAACGCCCACTCTCCAGAACTTAAAGACAACAAATCCACTACAGATAGGCTAATCTGCCATAGAACCAAACACCACCGTGCAATTCTCCACACAAAGCAATCCTTCCTCTTTCTGGACAGGTACAAGCTCTTTGCTTAATCATTTGGCCATTCTTTATTATGATCTCAGATTCGTTTAACAAATACCCCAGCCCTAAAGTCAAGGAAGGCAGTTCACTCCCCCCACATAACGTACAGATTACAGCACCCTATACAAAGCCAGCTCCGTGAATCCTTCATCGGATAAAGAAGAAAGCACAAAAGGAAATGATAGGCAGGGAAGAAGACAACCGATAAACACAGAAGGACTCGTGGTACTTGAACATCTCCGCTTAGCAAGCATCATACTAATTAATAACTAACAGTGAATGCTAGAAACTGGTGAGTATAAACTTGGTGAGAAATAGAACGATCATATACACCCGGAGCAACTTCCCAACAGTTACGGACTTATTCCACCAGAGAAAAAATTATTTGTACAGTCGAGAAATCTGGATCACTCCCCTTCAGTCCAGCAACCAAAGTCAGCACTGGCAGGCAGGAGGCAGTCAGCAATGCATGCCACCAGTCAGGGTACGGTGGGAACAATCATGGCCACTGGCAGGGATTCTGCGACGTCCCCACAGAAATGCCAGAGACTCATCCAACCAAGAGGAAGCGTCTGAGAAGCCTGAAGTGGGAAGCAGGTTCCAGGCTAAGTGGCCTCAGACCCTCACAAATGTGAAGGGCATAAAATCGAGAACGAGTGAAGAACATCCGCATCCCTGAAGGATACAAAGGAGACACGAGTGCAACGTGTGATCGTGGATCTTTGCATGCTTTCTGCTTATTTATTTTTATATGGAGGACAAATATTTTTATAACTCCAAACATTGCCTGAGATAGTTTAATATCGTTTAGTTTGGCAGCGAGATCTTTTCCACTGTTCTCACAACCGCTCTGAATCGTTAAAACATCTAAGAGGTAAGGTAAAGCCCTTTATGAGGCCATCGGAAATCAATTTGAGCTGAATGCTCAGAATCACTTCTTGCCTCATCTCCTCCTCCCTCCAACCAGACCCTGCAGCGGAGAGTGTTAATCCCAGTGCTCCTCAAAGCTGCTCCGCAGGCGGGGACTTTCCACCAGTCTGTCTGACTTCTACTACCTTCTCCCTGAGAGTCCTTCCCATTATACCAAACTGCCCTCAGGGACTTGTTCAGACGTTATTTCTATTGGGAAGCTCTTATCCACACACCTTGTGCTACCCTGGATTTCTCCTGCTGCACTCAGATGTCCATGTGTAAGACGTCGTGAGGGTTGGTGAAGGGGAAGTGAGCAATGGAATCTTAAAGCGCCCTGAAAGATCAGCTTGTGAACAAAAGCACATCAGGATTCCATGAGTGGAAATTACATAATTCACCTAAAGGTCAGAGTGGCCTTGAAAACAGGAAAGTGTGTGAAAGCCTCTGCCATACTGGGAAATCAATATAAAATGATACCCCCAAACCAGATTCCATTTCACATCCAATATGGTGTTTCATGTCAAAAGTCAGCAAGTGAAGCTGGGCGGTGGTGGCGCACACTTTTAATCCCAGCACTCGGGAGGCAGAGGAAGGTGGATCTCTGTGAGTTCAAAGCCAGCCTGGTCTACAAGAGCTAGTTCAAGGACAGGCTTCAAAGTTACAGAGAAACCTTGTCTCAAAAAATCAAACAAGTGTCAGCCAAGATATAGAGAAGTAGAAAACCCCAGGCACTGCTCAGGAGAATGCGGACGGTATGTGACATCATAAGAAACAAAAGGGTGGGTCCTTGGTAACTTGGACGCAGAACTACAAAATCCCAGATGTGCAACCAAGCTCAGAAGGGATATGTTCAAACAAAACCAAGCATTCACAGTAGTATTATCCAAAATATTCCCTAAGTAGAAATAGCCTGAATCCCCGCCAATAATAAACAGGTACAGGAATTGTGATTGATCCATTAATGCTATACACCAGTGAAAATAAATGGTGTACATTATAGATGAAACTCCCATGCTCGGGCAGGAGAGCCCGGCACAAAGGTAACATAGTATGTTCTTGCTCACAAGAAAGGTCAGGGACAGGTACATTTGTAAAGACACAGGTAAACGAGTGATTGCCAAGACCTTGAAAAGATGACGAATTGGAGAATGATTAGTAACTATTGGGAACTGCATTTTGGAACAACGAAAATGTTGTCAGGATCAATATGATAATGGTGATAGAACTCTGTAAATAAGGTAAAATATTCACGATGTATCCCATCAATGGAGGACACATAGAGTTGGTGGCTTTCACTTCAGTAAAGCTGTTAGAGAAATAACAGGCTCCTCCTTTAGAACAAGATCCTCCGCCAGTCTCTCCATCCTGTCACGGCTGAAGACCCGAGGACATGCGCTCCGAGCCCAGCTTGAGAGCCGTGGTGTCAGCACTTGAAAGAGAGCAGTGCTCTGTGCCTGCAGATGTCCTCCTGCCTTGACGAGGCCTCCAGCACGCCAACCCCGCTGCCAGGCACATGCCCTGACTGTCACCAGGGCCTGCAGGGCTTCCTGCCCACCTGGCCGGGTCCTAAGGGAGAGGTGGGGGCAGGGGCTTCCCAGTAAGCAAAGACCAGCCTGTCACACAGCCTGGTGAAGAAACTCTTAGCACTGTTCAATCGGAAGAATAAGACACACTGAGTGGTAGGGAACACTGCAGTTCATTTACACATACAAACATACAGAGATCTTTATAAAGGGCAGCTTTATTCTAGATACCAGAAATAAGGGGCAAAGTATCTTTCAGTTGGAAATCTATGGGTATTCTTCAAGAGAATTAATATTATTTTTATTCTTATAATTATCATACAAAGTCACAAGTTTCCTGGTGGTATTTTCATACGTGCTGCTTCTGTTAATAAACGAACTCCTCTTCTCCATTTCTCTGCCCCCTTCCCATGCACACTTGCCCCCTTGCACCACCAACTTTCATTACATGTGTTCTAGAACCCTTCTCTTCCTCCCTCCTTAAAGCCCCTCCTTTTCTCCTCCCCTGGGCCCCTTTCTAGATTCCTGGCCTCTATGCACACTCCAGCTTAACTTCTAGCTGTCAAGAGGTGGCTCTCGATGTTTCAGCAAAGACTGTGGTTAGCTTTCCTCATGAAAGTTCCAGATTCACCCATGTTCATCAAAAACTGAGGTTTTTTTTAAAAAACAATTTTTTCATTTTGCACATGTTCCTCCTCCCTCCCCTTCTCACCTCCCCCATTACCACCCCCTATCCACTCCTCTGTGAGGTAAGACCTCCCCCTTGAAGAGTCAACAAAGGCTAGCACACCAAGCTGAGTCAGAACCAAGCCCCTCCCCACTGTAGCAAGGCTGAGCAAGATAGTCCATCATAGGGGATGGGCTCCAAGAAGCCAAGAAACTTATTCTTAACTGAACATTACCTGCCCCACAGACATCATAGGTCTCTGAGAGACATGATGGCCCTTGGAGGGGACCACTAGTTCTTCACGTGGCTAGAAAGGTTTCCTAAAAGTCTATCTATCCCCTATTTATCAATCCAACTCAAGTCTCAGGCAATGCTTCGCTGGAGGAACAGAAGGCAGCTTGCTCTCTGTCTACTGTGGAAGAGCAATGGAAACAGTAGCTAAACTTGAAAGTGTATCAGTAAAAGACTTTGCAGTTCCCTGTTACGTGTTTGCAAATGGACTTCCTTCCCTCTCTCCCTCCTTCCTTCTTTCCACCCTACCAGTCCCTGCTGCCTGGGGCCCACAAGAACCTGCCTAACCCCCTAGGTTAGTGATACACAGATTAGCACAGGCTGTTTTGCTTTCAAAAGCTTGAATTGCCCTTAGAAGTACATACGCTTCGGCAAATAAAAAAATAATACTTTTCTGACAAAAAACTTAATTGAAGGCCTAAAATTTTATAATCTATAAACATCAACATATTTATGCTCAAACATGTTTAAAATCCATAAACGTAAGTAATGTGCAAAAGATACATTCATTCTCAGTAAAATAATCTCATACAATAACATTTGGAACTAATTGCTAGCAGAAACAAAACATTCACATGGACAATGTTTAATGTCATGTTTATTGTTCTATATTTAAATATAAAACATATACAGGTAAAGAATCTCAGTTCCAAAATCTACAATGTAAAATATTTTATGTTGAAATAGTCTTACTTTTCCATCAATTCTGAAATATAGTCTTGTTGGGTTTTGCATTCTTGCTTCATAGATATTTACCTACAGAGTTGAAAAATATTCTGCCCTTCTGGATTTTAGATTTTCTGATGAAAGGCCTGAGATTATCCTGATAATCTTACTTGTATGTGAGTTGGCATTTATTTTTCTTTAGTACTAAATGGTGTGTGTGTGTGTGTGTGTGTGCGTGTGTGTGTGTGTGTGTATTGTCACGTTGTATTTTTGAAATGTAGACTATTATGAATCCTATAAAATTTCTATCTGGTCACATGGGTTTGGAGATCTAAGTGCCTCTTTTGCTGAGAAGTCCAATCCATTTTCTAGGTTTAGAAAACTTTGTGCCATGATTTCACTAAACAATTTGTCTAAATATTTTGACTTTGTTCCCTCTTCTACCCCATAGACTCTATGTTTGGCCTCTGAAGTGTGTCACAGAATTAATGGAAATCTTAGTTGTACTCCTTAATATTTTCTGCATCTGTTTCTGATTACATACCTGTCTCAGCTTCGGCCTCCATCTTGAACTTGTTCTTCTGGTCCTGTATATGGTGATGGGTACCTCACATGGTTTCTGTATTGGCCATCGTTCTCACTCACAGTCATTCTTGTTGGCTCTTCATCAACACTTCATTTTTTTCTTTGCTGAATTTTTCCTCCATGTTTTGCACTTTCTCCTCTACCTTACTGTTTTATTTACCCTAGAGATGGTCTTGCCAAGGTTTGGGGCAGTTTCTTTTAGTCTATGCATCTGTGTTTTAGACTTCTGTGAGGCCCTTAATCAGAATTCTTTCTCAGATACTTCAGTTGTGTCTGTGATTGTGAGTTCTGCTACAGGGATTTGGGTGGTGGTGGACAGGTCAAGGTGAGTACTTGTTTTGTAAACTCCTGGTGTCTTTGCAGTGATTTCTGCATCACTTAGAATGGATTCGCCTTCTGGTTATAACTGCCCTGCCTTCCAAGTCTACTAGGTTGTCTTGTTTTCTGCGAATCATCCTGCAGGGAAGTCTACACGAAGTTCAGCTGTCAAGACCAGAAAATCTTGTCATTTATTTCTGGCTGGGATGCCTGAGATGATCCTCTCTTGGCAATGGGGCAGTTTGACTACCTGGACCCACACCGACTGATAGGATGTCTCAAGGGAGTCAAATCCCCCTTCAGACACTGAGTTCCATGAACCAGCCGGGGCTAACATCCAAGTTCTCCTCCCACTGTGAATTCTGTGAGAGCTGTCAAAACCTGGCAAGATATGTTCACATGTGCAATAGTGGCATGGATGTTATTGGATAACTACTGATTAGATTTAAGGCCCACTCCAGGAAGAACTGCATAGGCCAGCTATAAATGTCACCAAAAATCCTTTGTTGAGGAGTTCACGGGCCCCAGAAATGAATCTACTATTATTTTACTAAGTGGACATTGTATCAAACTGCCCTCTCAATGTGTCTCTATACCCATATGTTGGTCCTCATCTGAGTAACCTTTTATTGTAGTAGAATATAGAATTTTCAAGTATAAGTGGGATATTTATATCACACACATCCCAAAGATCTGGAGCATCAAGGACTAACAAAGAGACATTAAGAGCCCAAGGGCAGGGGCGAGATGGCTTGTGGTAAAGCGGTGTCCTACATGTGTGACAAGACCAATGCTCTCATGAGTTCACGACTACTGTGGTTGTCTGCCACGTCGGTCAGGAGTCCAGCATGGGGTTGGAAGCTCATGACTCCTCAACTCTAACTGAGGAGCTGCTCATATTCGATGGCTGCTAGGAGAGGAGAGATCAGTTTTATTTAGGAGATGATGCAGTGATTCGATTTCCTTTAGTCCCTGGTAGGTCAATCATGCTACAGAGGAAGGCCAAACTCACATGTCGACAAGGGTAGTATAATTAGGTTCAGTGAACTATCGGAGAGAGAGAGAGAACCCACAACATTTGGAACAAGTGAAAGGTAAAGGATAGTCCTAGGGGGGGTTAGAGAAAGAATTGAGGTGAATATGATCAATATGCATTGTAAGAATGTGTGGAATTCTAAAATAATTAATAAAGTAATATATTAAAATAATACACACACAATAATTACTTCTAGTAAAATTTGTCCCATAAATATATGTTTGGTATAGATGAGAATCAGTCAATATAATATTATCTAAATAAAAGAATAAAAGACCATCTGTTTTTAAGTACTCAAACTAAAAAAGTTCTTTAATCTGATCAAACCCACAGTGACTATCATATTTAACTGTGAAAGACTGAAATCTTTTTCCCCAAATTGAGAAAAATCCCAGTTTTCTCCAGGAGTGCACTGCAATGGCTAAATTAAACAACAAACAGGAGTCACTCAGAATACACAGGAGCAAGTGGAAACACAAGCATCTGCACATGGTGTAATTTCCCAGACAGAGACCACAAGGAATGCCCTAGGAGAGCCATGGGCTAGTTCAGAAAGCTGCAGGGTAGAAGATCAATACAGAGAGACAAGCTGTACCTTAATAGTAACAATAAACAATCAAAAAATAAAATCAATAAAAATTTAATTTATAACACTGTAAAAAAAAAGAACAATCTCAAAAGATAGAATAGGAAAACAACAGACCATCTGGATACGCACAAAAGTTTTTCAACAAATGGAATAAAATCATCAGGTAGATTTCCCCCCAGGAATATAATTTTGATTCTTCACAGGAAAATCAATCAATGGAATGACTCCAGGAAAGGACAAGAGGGATAAAACTATGAAACCATCTCCACAGATGCAGCAAAGACACTGGGAAAGTCAAACAGGGGTGGGGCTTTGGGGGTTTATGTGGGAAGGGGGTAGCACACAGGAGTGTTAGGAATGTGGGTGTGCAAGTGTTCAGGATGTGTTTGTGGAAAAGCCTCAGAGAAAAGGAGAAACCCCTAAGTCCAGAAAGAGCACATACTGAAACTTAAAGCTGGCACCATAGCAATGGTAAAATACTCGACTCCTTCTTCCCAAGGAGCAATCAAGCAAGTTCCATTTCCAGCATCCTACTACAGACACACAAAGAACAACTGGGCAAGAAAGATCAGCAAAAATCACACTACAAATGGAGAAGCAAAAGTATATCCACAACAAGTGACAGAATCGCATGTTTGCGAACCCATGAAAATATTCAGAGACACAAATTACACACGGCTTGAAGAAATGAATTCAGTAAATTTGCAAGGTAGCGCATGAACACACAAGAATAGATACTTTTCAACTTGATAACAATAACGCTACGGTAAGTTAAGAAAACAATTCCATCTCTACTAGTACCTAAAAACTAAATTGCCCAAGAGCAAATTTAATCAAACATAATTTTTAAAAAAAAAAAGTTAGCTGAAAACTAGAAAACATTGCAGAAAAAAATTAAAGAAACTCTAAATAAATTGCACACATCCCATCTTAACAGATTGGAAAATTCAGCACTAACGGCTGTATTTTCCAAGGCAACCTACAGATTGAATTCAACCTTATCAAAATGATAAGTTATTTCTCCCAGAAAAGCCAAACCTCAAACTCATAGGAACACTAAAGGGTCCCAGTAAACAAAACAGTGTTGGAAATGAGAACAATTGCTAAGTGGATTACAAAGTGGTGCTGGCAAACGGGTACAAATATTGTTTATATTTCTTCTCCATTGGATTGTTGCACTAGACTATTGTATATTATATTTGCATTTGCTTAATGTAATAGAAATTGTGACTGCGGAAATGAACCCAATCTTTTATGCTAAATTTAGTCTCAAAAGTGTTGAACAGACTACTCAAAGGAGAAAGAAAAGTCTCTTTAGAAATGGTGTTTAGAGGGGGCTGGAGAGATGGCTCAGCAGTTAAGAGCATTGCCTGCTCTTAACCTGAGGTCCTGAGTTCAATTCCCAGCAACCACATGGTGGCTCACAGCCATCTGTAATGAGGTCTGGTGCCCCCTTCTGGCCTGCAGGCAGAATATTGTATACATAATAAATAAATATTAAGAAAAGAAATGGTGTTTAGAAACCAGATAACATATTTAAAAGAATAAATGGAACCCCTGTCTTGGATCATACGCTACAGTTAATACGTTGATCTGAAATTTAACAATAAATTCTCAGACTTAACACTAAAATTATGAGTCACAAAAAAAAACTAGATAATGCAAACATTATATATCGGAGGATGCTGTGGTCTGAGAGTGGTCCCAGTGTCCTCAAAGGATGGCCTGCAGGGTAGTACAGTACACTGGTCAGATCTTTGTGATGCAAGGCTTAGTGGAAGATCTGTAAGCCAATGGGGGCCTGAGATGCTCTCTAGGAACCAGCTGAGTTCCTTCTCGAGGGCTGTGTTAAAAGGGTAAGGCCTGATCTCGGCTTTGCTCCCTTCGCCCTTGTTCGGGCTGTAGCCATTGGTTTCTACTTACCTCCCAACCATTGCCATCTGGCATCCATCACCTGACATAGTGACATAACCCTCAACAGAAGTGAACTGGCCAACTGACCCAGATGCCAGACCGCTGAGCTTCTACGACTCTGCACAGACTTTTGTTTTCTTATATATATATAAAAAATTGTCTTCCTCAAACATCCCACTGTAGAAATATAAAGGTAACACAAAGGGCAACCTGAAGAAGGTGAAAACCTGGGTTGGAAGGGTTGGAAAAATGCCTCTGCAGTTAAGAGCATACACAGCCCTCAGAGAGGCCAGACACAAGTTTGCTTCCCAGCACCCACTTCAGGTGGCTCCCAGCCACCTGTCACTTCAGCTCCGAGAATCAGACAGTCTCTTCTGGACTCTGAAGGCATCTGCAAGCATGTGGCATACACGCTCAAAGACACGGAGATACACAGTTAAATAAAAACAAACCCTTTCAAAAGCAGGTGAAAAGGAAATAAAACATATGCGAACCACATGTCTGATTGCTAATCCCCCACTCTGAACACAGTCACTTTTAGACAACAGTAACATAATATTTGAATGTGAAATAAGAAAAACAGAAGGCAGTTCAACACGGATGAAGGATTTAAACAGGCATGTTCCCCTAAGAAAACTACAGATGGTAGACAAGCTCGTGAGAAACTGTCCAGTGGGAATAACCGATAAAAAGCACACCCAAATCACAATGAGATTCTGCTTCAGATACATCAGGATAATGTTTCAGAAAAAGAAGAAAAAGATTTATTCAGTGTGGTCTAGTAACTATCCCCCCAAGTCCATCTTTGGGGTTCTGAAGTGAGATCCAAGTTCAAATAGAGAGTCAATGTTACGCACACCTGAGCAGCTGAGCTGGGGTCCCACTCACCACTGACCTGTCTGTGTTTCCATCTTTCTGTACGGTGCTCTAGCAAGCTGTCGTACTTGTGAAATCTCTCTGAGAGACAACTTCCCCCTCTGGCTGGCACCTGATCCTTCTCTCAGCACGAGATAATTTTAACCCAAAAGCAGAATATAGAAAATGGTAGCAAAATGTGGAAAAAAAAAACCACTTCTTGTAGGAACATAAAACGGCACAGATACTCTAGAAAAGTTTGTCAGATATTAAAGATGAACTACCGTGTGTGAGCCAGCAACTTCCCCCCTAGGTATTTAAATACGATACAGAGAATGAAGATGCGTGTCCAAGCAGAAAACTAAACACAAAGGCTTCCACGGCACTGACATGAGGCAAAGGGTGAAACATCACAAATGCTCATCACCAGAGAGGCAGACAGACAGGGTTAGAACATCCAACCATGGAAAGCAGCTCCTGATCACTCCCGTACCCCTCACCACTGCTGCACGGGCAGCGTGTCTTGTTGTCAGCAAGGCCAGTGTTAACGTAGTCTGCAGGAGTCCCCAGCTGGGAAGGACGATGGATAACTTCTCTTCCATGGGGGTCCACATAGCACCTACCAACACTCCGATAAAGCTTCCAGGATGACACCATCTTATTTCTCTTGTCCTAGGACATAATGCCAAGTTCTGTGGGCAACAAAAAACAATGTTGCACCAACCTGCAACATCTGGGGAATCTAGGGAACCCCCAGAGAACAACTTGAAAAGTAGCCAGTATCTGCAGGTGGGATTTAATTTGGGCTGCCTGTGGTGTCTAGGAGAGGCATAACCTCTTCATAGGTAAACTTGATTTGTATACTATAGTGTGTGTGTGTGTGTGTGTGTGTGTGTGTGTGTGTGTGTTAGTCACAGTTCTATTTCTATAAGGAGACAAGCAATTCCTATGAGAGAAAACATTGAATTGGGAGCTGGCTTACAGTTTCAGAGCTTTAGTCCATTGTCATCATGATACAAAAGTGGCATGAATGTCAAGAGAGAAGCAAACCCCTTTTCAATTAGAACTTAAAGCTCCTTCACGAGATAGAACTTTACACTGGCAATGAGGCCAAGAAACTAAGACTTGATAGGTCATTGGCCTAGGGCAAAAGTTACTACTAAATATCTGATAAAGGAACATAGCAATGAAATGGCATTCTGATGTACTTACAGATCAATAAATTGCTCAATCTCATCATGGAAGCTTCTTCTTGCACTAGGTGGTAAAGTGCAAACCCGCTAAGGTATAATATTCAATTTATTAAGGGATGCAATGTAAAACGCAAATGCATAGATACAGAGTAAGGCTGATGCCTCCACTGACCCCAAGCCACGTCTCTGCCACTCGGTCTCTGCTTCCTCTCCCACTTATCGGTTTTCATATAGCACACAAGACCACGCCATAAGAACCGGTACCCCAAAGCTACTGGCAGAGTGAGTTCCCACAAGATGGCAATTATCACAACGATCCACACCAGGACAACATTCAGGAAGCGAGAGTCTTTGGGGTACTCAGCTCTTAACGGGATGTCTTTATCTCTTCTCTCCCTTCAAGGTTCAGGGAACTACGTGGAGACTGAAAAGATTGGGGGAGTCAAAGGTGATTGATGACTCCAATCAAACAGCATTTTCCAGACCTAGCAAGGCAAATATGAACTCACAGAGATGGTGTCAGCACACACAAGACCTGCACAAACTCAATCTACGCAAAAATCACAATACAGAGAAGCAGCCACAAAGTCCCATCCTCGACCGAGAAGCTATTCACAATTGGTAGTTCCTATAGGAAGAAAATCAGTTTTCTCCAAAAGAGTGACAATGGGTATGTCAACATAATCTAGCACAGGCCCCATGCCCGGAAGAAGCTGACTAGCACAAGCCAGACTCTGTGTTTTTCAGGTTCTCTGTGTGTATATGTGTGTATGTGCATGTGTGTCTGTGTATATATGCATGTGTGTATATATCTGCATATGTGTATATATATATGCACATATATGCATGTGTGTATGCTATCTCCACTGATACTCTCAAAGGAAAACTGTTTTCTGCAGTAGTCTCACTGGGTATATTCACCATCCTTACAGGCAGGCCTCTTGCACAATGGTCAATGACCAACACAAAATGAACTCAACTACATCTACTTATTTATTGATTATTTATTTATTTATTTTACAACCTAGCTGCCATTTCCCTTCCCCCCTCTCCTCCCAGTCCCTCTACCCAACCCACTCTCTCTGTTCCCACTCCCCTAGCCACTCCTCCCCCATTTCTGTTTAGGACTCAAAAACTACAAAAGCCCATAATTATTCATGCTAAAAACTAAACAGCTGTTACATTATAGACACTATATCCTGTTTTCTACATTTATTCTGATATATTACATATTGAAAGAAAACAGATTTCTCCTTGAACATTTGTGCTAAAGATGCTAAAATTAAACAGCATCTAGTCGGTTTCTTATTTTTCTGTTCTGACCGGATACAGGGGATTGAACCCACGATCTCTAGCATGCTAGAAAGGTCCTCTATGACAATGCTACCCCTAAAAACAAAGAGAGCTTATACAGAGAGTCTCTAAATAGTTCTCAGCATTTCTTTAATTTAAAATAACTGGGGAGATGAATCTTTTAAAGCTGTGGGTAAGGCATTAGGTTGACTTGTTGAAAGGGTCTGGCAAGTCAAGGCATACATTAAGTCTTACTTTCTGTATTTTTATATTTTTACATTTAACTGCAAAGTAAAAGACATTTCATAATCTTATGGTTTGATTAATGAATTCAGTTATAAGATATATACCTAGAAACAGATCCTTTCAAATACCAGACCTCAGCACTAGTAGTCATCGAGTGAGCTAAAAAATTTCATCGACTTTTTAAAAGACTGTCCAATAATCTATAAACATAGTCCATGCAGGATTTAGACACTTGGTGGGTGGCTGATGGCATTTCCCCAGTATTCATATCCACTCACTATGCAATAATATATTGTTACCATAATGGAAAATGAGGACTATCTACTCACACAGAGATGATGTCAAAGAACACCATTCAGCTCACCTTGGGGTGCTACCAGAGTTCGTCCATTCTCCTGACACCAACCAACTGGCTGGATGTAAGAACTGTTAGCATCACACTTACAAAAACAGGACTCTGTGTTTACACTCAACAGTACCCAATGTCAAGGGTTTGAATGTGAAATGCCACCTATACACGTAACACTCGGCGCCCACCTATACCACTCATTTTAAAGGTTGACGTACCTTTTGGATATGGTGCATAACTGGCAGACGTAGGCTCACAGAAGTGAACTGGGCCGTTATAGATGATCCTTATTTTGGCCTGAGTGCCCAGCTTGCTGAATGAGCACACAGCAAAACAATCACTCCAGCCCCTACTGCCCCAGCCGGAGGCTGTCCATCACTATGCCTTCCCACCCCCTCAAACACTAGGCCAAAATTATCCTTCTTCCTTTACATTGCTCCTACGGAGATACCATCACAATGTCAAAGAACGGTGACCATGCTGGAACTAAAGAGGTCCCACGGGGAGTAGCACTTCATAGTTACCAAAAGCTAGAACCAGCTTCGAGTGCAGCAATTTCAAGCCTTCTTACTTTCACAGCTTTCTTAAATTGGAAAGGACAGAATAAAGTGGGGATGGGACTGACACAGAGCCGACTGTAGGTGACCCTGGACCAATGTCCTAATCGGTCTCTCCATCCACTCTTACTACTAACAAGGCCAACTAATAATAGGAAGAAGTTCCAGATGTGAACAAGACCACTAATAGGAAGTTCCAGATGTGAACAAGACCACTAATAGGAAGTTCCAGATGTGAACAAGACCACTAATAGGAAGTTCCAGATGTGAACAAGACCACTAATAGGAAGTTCCAGATGTGAACAAGACCACTAATAGGAAGTTCCAGAGGTGAACAACACCACTAATAGGAAGTTCCAGAGGTGAACAAGACCACTAATAGGAAGTTCCAGATGTGAACAAGACCACTAATAGGAAGTTCCAGATGTGAACAAGACCACTAATAGGAAGTTCCAGATGTGAACAAGACTGCCGAATCAGACCCAGGATAGCTACATTTTTCTTTCTTTAACTTCCCAAAGGACATAGAATATTAAATATAAGCCACATACAACTACTCTGTGCTCTGTTTCTCAGTTCAGAGGAGAAACAAGACCCCCGTCAGGTGCACGCCAAGCTGCAGCTTGAGCAGAGACTTTTTTGTCAGTAGTTCAGACCACACACAGGAAATGTGACAAAAATTATTTTTGCCACTGCCTATTCCAGATTTCAGGTTTTTCACCAGTAAGCCTTTTCAGCTTGGACAAAGTCAGTTTAATAGCTCCGTGGCACACATTTTCCTACTCCCCACAGGCTTTCAAATCATTCATTCCCATCTTCCTTGGAGCTTTTGTGTGCAAGGCTGAGTTCAATACTTTTCAGAACCCACCCCACATGGGAAAAAAAATCAACCCTACTACTTCTTGCGCTCCTCTTCTAATATCTATTTCCATGACAAATGAGATGAAACATAAGAGCAATGGCAAGCCCTGGGCTGTTTCCATTACTTCAGGAGAGAGACCACTGAGTAACTTCACATAGGATGGGGAAAATGGGGAGGGGAGAGGTGCTCTTTAATTCAATGATCCATGTGGAAGAGAGGCAGCGAAAAGTCAAATGAAGGATTCTTGATGTGAGTTACTATAAAAAACAGCCACAGTGCTGGAAAGCGGAATTCTGAATACTAAATACGGATGCAGGCCAAGCACATGCATACTGATGTCTCACCAGTAATCAAAGTCGTCATCCCAGTTCTCAAAACACACTCGTACACGGTCTTCCCCAACATCTGCAATGGTCCCCACCACACACCAAGCAAGGGTTTCTCCTGTCCACAGCCTCCTGCTTCATCCCGACCTGAGACTCCTTTGGCACTGGCCCATTCTAACACAGCACCCGAGTGGGAGAAAGACATACAATCAAACAGGTCAACCAATGGAACTGAAACACTGTGGGAATTTCTACAGCACTGAAGTACTTACAAGGTCTACACAATATCAACGTTTACTTTCCTGACTCTGGAAGGGAGCCGGCAAAGGCTCCCCCAAAGGACACCAGTTTCCCAATGGCTTTCCACTTTAGCTCTATAAGGAGATTGCCTTTCCTTATCATCTTGTTTCCCTGTTCAGTTCTTAGAGTAATATGAATGGATTCTAAGACTCGGTGTTTACTGAATACGGTCATATCAAGTAATAAATGCATCATGTAACTTCCCGTAGCTAATGAAATTTCCAAATACCACTATTGGAAAAGTGATAAAGGTTATGCTCTAAAATATACATTTAAAAAGTTTTTCATGTGATAATGGGATTCAAAACTAGTATTTTCTCAATGTTTAAGGAATGTATTATGTTGTGAAAATTACAGACATAAATACAAATGATTTTAATGCCTATATATTTCTAGCAGAAAATTTAGATTATGGTTAATGTAACTCTACCTTCTGTATGAAATAGTTATAATTAGTCAGTCTTGGAGCTTTAAGATAGACACAAAACTGGGGGCTGGAAGAAGGATTTCTTTGTCTATCTCTTTATCTTTCAGTAGATTCTATTTTTAAGGCAATCTCATATCAGCAAAGTCAATTTCCTTGACATATAATTCGATGAGGGACATATAATAAACATCGAACATTAATGTCAGGATTGGGAAAGTGAACCCTATTTCAGTAAGAAGTGCACGGGGTACAGGACCCTCAGTGGATAGGGACACAGCAGGCAGAGGAAGGAGAGGGTCCCTAGAGGGCAGAGCCCAGTCCTGCCTCCTGCCCTACGTCACTCTCCCCCAAATGCCCACTCCCTACTGAGTACAGAGAATGACTGGGCATTTAACTTTCATTCTCCACAGAACGGTCACTGAATTGCTTGGGAAATGGAAGCAGAAAGGGAGTACTCTAGTCAAATCTTGGTACAGCATCCCTGAATCTGTTTAAAAATGCTCTGATTGTTTTCTTCATCGATGCTACACAGGTGACTGACAGCATCTGTCTGGAGCATCTACTCCACACATATGACAACGTCTGTCTGGATATCTACTCTCCACATGTGACAGCATCTGTTTTTTTGCATTACTCATTTCAAAACACCAAAATCAACCTTAAGAAACTAATTTATTGCAAGAAAAATGGAAAAAATATCCACAAAAGATATTTTAGATAAATTTTAGCAGGTTGTGAGTCTGGCCTTTAATGACTGAGCCATCTCTCCCGCAGGCTTAATTTAAGTTTTCTGTGTTTAATTGCAATGCTAAAGGACAAAAACAACACAAAAAGCTATTTTTGCCTTGGGGAGACTATGATAAATTAAGTCAAGAAAGGTAAGAGCAATTAAGACATTTTGTAATTTATTATATTTAAAATTATAACAGCATATAAAGCAAATTTTAAGAAACTTAAGCTTGGGGAAGAGTGAGGTTTACAGGAAGGAAGACAATACTCACTGGACTTAACATTCCTGAATAATTTCTTAGGAGCATTTTGCAATCTACAGGCCTTCAAGTAATCCATCCAAACAATTTTATCTTTTCTATAACCTAAAGAGAAGTGTACACCATTCAACATACCCACCAGATGCCATCACATCTATTTTACATATATTATTATTCCTAGTTTTAATCTTCTGTTATGTATTCAGTAACTCCTTAGCTCATTACAAACGAGTGATAGTAAATCTCCAAGGTGTTTTCATGTTGTTTAAACGTCTTAAATTCAAAGTTGTTGAGTGTAGTTTCCATAATAAATGTAGGTCCCCATAGACGATTAATGTCCACTGAGATACAGTGTTGCCCCGTTCCCTGGCCTAGGCTTTTATGGAAGGGCACAAAGGGTGAGAGGAGAGTCCCACCCAGCATGATTGTCCCTCACCAGGAAGTCACATCACAAAGACAAAGAGAGGTCCTGATTCTTTAGTAGTTCCAATGGCCAGACACTAGGGAGAGATTAGCAACCCCTTCACAATCCAAAGGCCATCCTGGGTTCAATACCCAGAACTGCCAAAAACCAAAGGCCATTTGGCAGGTCCAGCTTTCTACTCCTAATCTTTATACATCACCCAGTAAAAATGCATTATCATCCCATCTATGTGACCTATGTGAACGAGAATTTCTGGAAAGAAGCCGTGTCTGCACAGACTGACTGGCTACTTAGGATTATTTTGGTCCTGTGGGGAGGTTGATGTTGAAGGTCAAGAGGCTATGTACCTTATCTAGGGGTAGTTCTGACAATCTGTTACAGCCATGCCTTGCCCACTTCTGCATCAGAACAAAACCCCCAAACTAACAGGTAGAATCTTTTCAGAGTCTATTAACTTAGCAAACCACTAGATTCCACCAACCCAAAAACTAAAGATCCATCAGATAACAAACACCTTGGGCCTCTAGGAGACCCTCCTCCATCTCGCCACACCTGCCTCCCTGATTTACTCAGCTGTGTATTTTAAACTCACCTTGATTCATGACTTTCTTTGTTCTGTGAAACTAGTAAAAAAATCTGTGAAATTGTTTCCACGTGGAAACATGGAATTTGGGATAACCTAGACATGTTCCAGGGCCATGGTCACTCAAAATGGCTCTAGAATAAACTATCTCTTAAAGATTCTTTTTAGGGTAAGAGACTTGATTTCTGCATCGACACCTGAAGTGGCCCCAGTTAGACAGGATCGGTATTTTCTTATTGAATCTATAACTCAAATTCTTTGCAGAGTTCAAGATGACATTCACACATTAAACTTTACTTTTCCACCATGGTTCTCCACTAGTCTCCTCTCCTCCAGAAGGCATCCTGGTCAAATACTCCCTCCCCCAATACACACACACACACACACACACACACACTCCAGGACTTCAACAGCTCTGGCTTCTGCTCTTGCCTGGGAGCCAACCCGTTTCTCATTTTATTGAAGTGTCTGGGATCCTGTGACTTCAGAGAGGCCTACAGCATCAACTGAGAAAGAGTCCTGGGCCTGATTCAGCCCTTCCCTCCTCTGAAGGACAGCCCCATAGAGCCTGAGGCTTTACATTTTCTGTTGTCAATACCCAGTACCAGTACATACTAAAGGCCCCATAATATCTACTGGATAAGTAAACCCACTGACTGTCACCAGCTCTCATCAAAACCAGCAATTCAAAAGACTGCCTTCAGCCCAGGGATCTGCAGAAAAAAAAACCCGCCTGATTCCTAAGAAGAGGGAGACTGCACTCCAATCCAAAACATCCTGCAGTCATCGACAACCTAATGCCCAAACAGAAAGCTAGGTGTGGCCAGTGATAGTCCAAAGAGCCTGGACCAAGGCATCTCACAGCAGTAAAGGTTCAGCCTTAACCGCCTGGTCCATGTGTCTCACAGGAAACAGAAGACAAACGCAGAACTCCATTTCCCATCATAAAAAAACCAACCGTGGCATTTTGTAGTCTCATTCTTTCCTTTATTTCCAAATCCGTCGTGAATTTAGAGTAAGTCAAGGCTCTTCCCTGTGGGCTATCACTGATCGAATATAATATTTCATTTCAAACAGGATCTAGAACATCAATTTCTTGCTATCAGGATTAATAAGCTTTATGTATGATTAAGTGCTCCCAAACAATGATATCTTCTTACCATAAACTCCTAGACTTGGAAAGACACATGGACTTTGCTTTTACACTTATCTCTAAGGCCCTGCCATGGTCTTAGTCTCTTTGGAGATCAAACTTTCGTTTGAAAATTCAATTCAAACGAAATTTCATACGAGTGTTTTATGAAATGGTGTTAAAAAAAAAAAACGAAATAGCAAGTGTCCCTCTCTCCAGCTGATAAATGCACCCCGGCTCACCCTTAGGGATACACAATTCGTGCTTGGTCTTTTCATACCACCCCACTGGATGAATGTCAGGGGAACCAGCATTGGTCCAAAAATCACAGCAGCTCAAATCACCATCAAAATGCAGTCTCAGCCGGTAACCACACACCTGAAACGGAGATAGTTCACAACTGTTCGTTGTGGAACCGAAGCGGGCTCTAAAACCGATAAAAATAGACAGCTGTTTAGTTGACATCATCAACACGAACCTGTCCAACTATCCATCCAAACATGTTCATCAAGGAACAAGTGTCTGTGTGATATGAAATACGACTAAAACAAAATGATGATAAAGGGGTATCTAGAACTTTCTGTAAAAACACATCTTTGAGATGAATATAGGAATCTGGGGTCAAAACAAATGTTTTTAATTGGCTATTAATTCAGCACCTATCAAATATTTTTTTCAAGAAAACACGTCTTCTGCTGTTGGGTTTAATTCCTACCTCAAGAGAGTAGAAACTGACACACAGAATGACCTTAACCCATGGAGCCAGTGGATTTAACACAGCAAATAATGGCAGTCTGAGAAATACTTCCTCCAGGCTTTCTGTACAAGTCTAATCGCCTTTACCATCACATAGAATACGTGAATATGACTTTTCAGTTCAATGCTTTATAAATTTAGGCATCTTTTATTGATTTAATAACATGCTGAATAAACATTAGATTTTAAAATCTATTTTATCCCATCAATGGCAGTTCTCTGTGTGTAATCTTCCTAAAATTGAGTGTATTTAAATGAATTCATTAGTCCAGCTAACCTATGAATAATTATGTCACTGTAAGAGGCGGAAAATAACACTGGCATCCTTAGATTATCATCAACTTTAGGACAGATCTAATTTTTCAGTTAACTCAATGATAAATGTTAGTTGGTGAAGAATTTACTAGAAAATTCATCATAGAAAATAAATTTTAAAGAAGTATATTTTATACATTATTGACCAAATTAATAGACTGGGACCATTTATGACAGAAAGTGCTGAGGTTTGCTATTTTCTACAAAACTGTCACCACACAATTGACCCAAGGCAGTAGCAACTCCTCTTACCTTGGCTACATATAGCACACAGAATACAGAAGGACGTCGGGGATCAACGCCTTCTAATCTCATTCCAACCTGAAAGCCATTTTCATGTTCCAGGAAGGACTGACCCTATGAAATTTCCGGATACAGTATCAGTCACTGAGATTTATTCACAATTTAATATAGAACATTTTATGTCACTGTTATGTGGAATTTATAAATAAAAGGATTCCTAAAAGCAGAATAGAATAGTAGCCATCAGAAGCTGGGAGGGGTGGGGGAGAAGGAGATGTTCCCCCAAGCTTCAAAGCTGCAGTCAGACAGCAACACTGAATGAGAAGTATTTTAGGAGATGAATATATCCGTGTGTGGAATACATATAACATGTTGTCATGTCTGAATAATAATTATATGTGATTACAGCTTACTGAAAGTGAAGAAACAGAATTTAATAAAGGAATGTACTGTGTAGTTTGGAAGCTTAATTTTTAAAGTGTAATATTTATGTCAATTCTTTGATATTTTTATTCATATATACAATGTATTCCTTCCTCTAACTCAGCCCAGGTCTAGGTCCCTTCCTAACTTCATGCCCTCTTTTATTTTTTCTTTAATAATCTTCCAAGTCCAATTTGTGCTGCCAATAAATTTAAGGCTATGGAGTCACCCATTGGGATGGTTGACCTACTGGGTGCCTGGAATGGTTGACCGACTGGGTGCCGCACCCTTAAAGAAAACTGTCTCACCTCTCCAGAAGCAGGTAACTGTCAATAGATCCTCAGCTAGGGGTTAGGGCCAGCGAGACTGGCTTTATCTTATGCAGTTCTCATGCGGGCCACCACACCCACTGTGACTTTATCAACACAGTGTTCCTAGCGTGTCCAGAAGGCACTGTTTTCCTCTGGCTTCCCTGGGCCTTTGGTTCTTTGTCTTTCTGCTCCTTCCTCCATGCCAGTACCTGTCCCTGACATGAAGAGAGTGCCACAGATGTCCCGACTGCAGCTGAGCTCTCTGCACTTTCGCAAATTGTAGGTTTCTTCATTATTGATGGTTTATTATACAACTGTACCTCTTTATATGATCTGAGAGCTGTACTAAACTATGAATTTAGAGATAGCAATTAAATAGCCAATTGATACTACAGCCAATCAAAATAGTAATCGTCGTAGATTGGGAAGCTGGACTTTAACATGCTTTCAAAGAGTTCATCTGTAAATTTCTTATTTATTATTCATTATTTATTATTCAGATGATCTATCCCCAGTCTGTGGCTGGACTCTTTGCTTTGCTGACAGTGATGTTGAAACATATAATCCTATTCACCCACCCCGTCTCCAACATATTCCTGCTGTGTGGCTAGGAAGGCCCGGAATTCATGATCCTTCTGCTTCTATGACCGGAATCCTGTGAGCCACTTTGAATTTTAATACAGAAAATCTATGAAGCCCCATGTCTTATGTCTAGCTGCAAATGCAGCCTGTTGAAGCCTAACTCTAAGGTGTCTAACTTCTCAGAAGTTTCGAAAAGGTACAGTCAGAACACAGCTTCTCTATAAGGGGGGAATGGCTAAGCAAACACAAGGAAGCTCAATACTGGACAATCATAAGAAAGGAGCTTCTGGTTATACAACAGACAGCCAAGATCACCTAGCCTCAGTCAGCCAAGCTGCACAGCAGAGGGAGGAGTGACTGGGAAAGAGGGAGAGAAAAAGTAGGCAAGCTTGAGACAGCAATGGATACAGCAAAGCAGCCCGAACTTGACTGATGTGGGAACTGCACAGCATGGAGCCACAAGGGAGAGCCTCTGTGTGTCTTGGTATAGGCAGCATGTTGCAACCAGGAGCTGGACTGAGAAGCAGCTCGTGGTTTTCTGTTCTTGTAACTCACAGCAAGCTTTGCCACACTGTCCTCCCAAGGGTTTGCCTGGTGGCGAAGAGAAGCTCCAGTCAAATGTGACATGAAAAGCAACACAGTGGGATTCAGGCCTGGAGCACAGAGAGGAGCAGGTCTGCCTTTCCCTTTAAGACAGCAGCTAGACAATAAGCAACTGGGACTAAGAAACATGTAATCCTAGAGCAGGACCTACAGCAACCTTCCAATCGTGACGATCTGTTGTTCAAGCCTGCATGCCCAGCAATCTCAGCACAGTTCAGCCCTGGCCTGACATAAGACAATCTTCCTATGAGGAATCCCATCTAAAGCAATCCAGGCTCCACTCTGCCTTGGACTAGTAAGTGGGAAACCTTTCCAACTGGCTTCAGTGACAAACCATTTCTGCTGACTTCACTGTGTGCTATATACGAAAGTAAGAGGTGGCTATCTCCAGCCACTGTGCTTCCTGGAGGATATGTCTCAACAAGACATGGAGGAGAGAGTGGTAGAGGGAGAGAGAATTCACTCCTGCTTGTGGAACTGTGCCAACAGAGACAATAGTTAAATATATTTTAACTTCACACTTCTTTGATTTGTCTGTATTTGCTGATAAACAAGTATATACGCACATGTATGTGTGTGCGTATGTGTCAATATGTCTATGTGTGTATGTGTCTGTCTCTGCGTGTGTCTGCATGTGTGTGAATATATATCTATGCATAGCGTCTGTGTGTCTGTCTGTCTGTCTGTCTGCATGCGTGGGCATGTCCATGTGTATAAGTATCTGCATGTGTGTGTACCTGTCGTCTACCTGTGTGTTTCTCTGTATGGGTATGTGTGTGTGTCTGTGGATTTGCATGTGTGTATGTATCCATGTGTACATGTGTATGTGTGTCTGTCTGTGAGTCTCTCTGTATGTGTATGCATGTGTGTATATGTGTATACCTATGTGTCTGTGTATTTAAGAGTTTCTTTTCTTGTTTGGGGGGGTCTTCGGGATTTTGCGTTTGTTTTGCTGTGGTTATGCTTTCTCTCTCTTCATCTCCTTTAATTAATAGAATTCTTTTATTTTATACAAACTGTTTTATAATTAGGGCCTTCATTTGACACCTTTCAGCATTTTCATTTATCATTTTTATGCTCTCTTAAATGTTTCCTTGTTTTTAAAAAAAAATCTTTAAAACATTTTCCTGTCAATGTATTTCTTCCCCCACCAATGTGGCAGCTGTTACCAGAGCTATACATTATATAATATTTTATTTTATTTCTGATTCAAATTCAATGCTATTTGCTTCTGTTAGTGGTAATCCTCCTCCCTACAGATACTGGGGATCAAAGACATGCTTTGCCCTGTGAAGATGTTCCTTATTGCTCAATTCTACCCACCCCTACTCCAAGTCAAAATGATACTATAACTCAAAAGAGAAAGAAGATTAAAAAACCTGAAGCCAACAACCAGTATCCAAGCATGCGGGGTGTGATGGTCCTGAAGACCTGCCCATGGATAAATACTCCACCTCCTGCAGTTATAACAGAGATGAAATAAACGGGCTGTGGACACTCCATCAATGCAGGGCCACCTTATGTTACACCCAGGCCGTCTCAGACTCCACATGGTTGGTAAGACTCGGAATGACTACAGACGGCGTGCCCTACATATGCAAACATGTACAATTATCCTGCTCTTCTAAGACCCCAAGGAAAGGCAGGACCTTCAGGCTCTGATAACTCCACACTGTCAAAAGACAATGATGTCACCAGAGAAGTCAAAGAAAAATTCACCACAGATTCAGCTGGAAACACGTTGGACTCCTTACTATAATCCAGTATCCCCAGTAATTGTTAAAAAAGGGACGGGGGAGAACAAACTAAAGGTACAGAAAATGTATTCAGTGACACGATACTAGGAAACTGACCACTACTTGGAGAAACATGGATATCCAGGTACAAGGATTGTCTAGAAACTCAGAAAATTGACCAGAAAAGATCCCTCTCATGGTATACTTTAGACAAAAGGCCAACAGTAAAGAACTGAGAGAGAATCCTGTGCTGAAAGAGCCAAATCACTTATCAGGGCAGACAACATCTGAATAATATCAGATTTGTCAATAAGAACTCTGAAGCCAGGGTGATGGTTGAATAGGGATGGCTCCATAGACTCATGTGTTCAAATGCTTGGCCCACAGGAAGTGGCACCATTAAGGAGGTGTGGCCTTGTTGGAGTAGGTGTGGCCTTGGGGGAAATGTGTCACTGTGGAGGTGGGCTTTGATGCCCAGTGTGGTACACAGTCTTCATTTCTGATGCCTGCAGATGTAGAACTCTTAGCTCCTTCCTTCTCCAGCACCATGTCTGTCTGCACACTATCTCTAGCTATGTTGATAATGGATTAAATTTCTGAAACTGTAAACCTGTCCAGATTAAATGTTTTCCTTTGTAAGAGTTGCTGTGGTCATGGTGTCTCTTCACAGCGATAAAACCCTAACTAAGACACTAGGTAGCTAACTAGCCCAGATTACAATATCAAGAACAAGTATCCTTCGGAATACAAGGAAGTCAAGGTCAGTAAGCTAAAGTAATTCATAAGTACCCCCATATTACAGATGACACCTGAAGGAACCCTAAACACATCAGAGCAAGGTAAACACAACACAAGGAATAAAGAAAATAAGAAGTCCTACTGGAAGACTAAACAAGAAAACTAGAATTAATTAGGAAACAATTAAACATCAGGTTTTTTTAAAGCATGCCAAGAATTAGTACACACCTAATTGTTGCACTGGATTTAAAGGGTCCTAATTCTCCAAATAAAAGTTGACTGGCTAATGGAATTATAATTAAATATCCTTCTATTTCCAACCTATAACAAAACAGCACTCCATCAAATACAGTCTGGAAGTTAAAAGATAAAAAATTATATATATTCCAAATAAATGAAACCCAGGTAAAGCAGGCAGACCTATCTATACCTGTCATGTAAAGCAGATTTCAAGTGTTTAAAAAAAGATGAAAGTTGCTACATTAGTAAAAGGAAAAACATACACAAAAGACACAGTATATGCTTTAGTATACATTCCAATATATTTATTACATAGTAGTATATATGCTAAATTATATACAAATTGCTATATATTTATTATGTTCAGTATATGTATATAGAGAACATCTCTACACAGAATCTCATAACCAAATGCTAAGGGGAAACCACGAACACAGAAGTCGTAGTACAAACCAGTGAATGTTTGTTGTACCATGCTCTGGTCAAACGGCCACCCAGCTCTGAGAAAAGGATAAAAATTCCACACTAAACCACAGTTAACATGAACTTAACAGACATCTACATAATGTTCTATCCAAAACTGCAGTCTATGCATTCTTTAGAGCAGCTCACAGAACTTTCTCCAAAATAGAACACATTTTAGGCAAAAAGCCAAGTCATTACAAAAAAAAAAAGAATCAAAACAATTTGCTCAAAGCCCATCAAATCATAATGGAGTAAAATTAGAAATCAAAAGCAAGAGCAAGAACAGAGTCGACAAAAATATGAGATTGAGCAATGACCTTAAAATGATTAGTAATTCACTGAAGAAATCAAGGAAAGGACAGTATCCTAGGATCAAATGGAAATACAACATGAGAATCTGTAGGATGTAGCAAAAGAATGGAAGGGGGGATGTATGGCCATGAGAGATAATGAAAATAAACAACACAATGATGCATCCTTGGAGCCCAGAAAACAAGAACAGGTAAAACAAACAAACAAACAAATGACAGAAGAAGAAAATGACAACCCCCAAATCAGTAGAAGGGCAGAAAGAAATAATAAGGAGGACCAGAGCAGAAATGAGTAAGACAGACTTTAAAAGGATGACTCAGAGCACCAATGAACTGATTCTTTGTAGAGATTAAGCACACAGAGATTCCCTTAGCCAAAATGCCTAAGAGAAACAGAGAACTGTATTAATAAAATCAGGTCAAAAAGAGAGAGATTGCAACAGATAACACTGAAATTCAGATTAGGGATTATTTGAAAAAAATGCACACCTCAGTAAGTTCGAACAAAACCAAATAAATGGATATATTTCTAGATACACATGACCTATTATAATGGAATTTGTATATTTTAAGAAAACTATACTGATCAATAACAAGACTGTTTTTTAAAAATCCAGGACAGTGCGGAAGCACAGCAGCGTGTTTTATCAAATATGTTCCTCTAAGGAGTCCATAAAAGGGTAAAGCGAGGAACACTTGTGGCCTCATCTTACAAAGTCAGTGTCACCTTTAAGACTGAATACGAGTGCAACAAAAACTATGGAGAGCTTCCTGAAGGACTGTAGGTAGGGAGAACTGTCCACGGCTGAGCAGGGCAGTGCATACTCTTGTTCCCAGGACATGGGAGGCAGAGGCAAGAGGACAGTGAGTTCCGAGACCATCCTGCACTGCTACGTTGTCAGATGCTATCTCGAAACAATGAAAATGAAGATACAGAATGGATGGAACAATGACCAAGTGAGTTTCATCCTGGAATACAGAGCTGGCTCAACACATGCAAAGCAATAAACAAGACAGCACGTAAACAGGACCGAGTTTGAAGGAACTAGAAATAGAAGGATCATACTCAACACAATAAAGGATGTATATAACAAATCCATAGCCAACAACACACTCAATAGCGGGAGACTGGAAGTATTTCCTCTAAATTAAGGAACAAGACAAGAATTTTGATTCTCTTTGCTTGCACTTCCTAAGTAAAGTACTTGAAATCTTAGCTGGAACACTAGGACAATTATGATGATTTCAGGCAAACATGTTGGCATCACACAGACTCGTGTGTTAGCTGCCTTTCTCATGGCCAGGGGCACTATTTACGAGCCTATACAATCGTTACAGGGTAAGGCTTAGCCAGAGCAAGTAACTCATTATGAGCCGGCCGTTTATGGTTCTATCTGGAACTTGATCCTGCTCTTACACTTTCTGCTTCCTGGTCCCTCACAGTAGGGTGCCCCCACCCCTACTTCTGTTGTCATGAACTTTATCATAGTTTTTGTCATGAAAAACTGAGACCCTCTGAAACCATGAGCCAAAATAAATTTTTGGAAGGCATTTTGGTCACAGTGATGGAAAAATTACTACTATAATAAGCAGGAAGAGAAAAAAGCTGGTACCAAGAGTGGGGTCACTGGGGTGACCATACTTAACCACGTGGCTCTTGGGCCTTTGGACAAGTTTGAGGGAGGAACATTTCCCAGATGGGCACTGAAGCAATCCTAGATTTTTTTTTTGAAACAGCTTTCAATAATTGAGATGGTTGAAGTTACCTGTCCACTTGATAGAATCTGGTATCATCCAAGAGATGGATGATGTCTAGGCATGTCTGTGGGGTGTTATCCTTATGGCAATATATGTGGGAAGACCCAACCACTGAGGTGGTCCAGTTCACTGGTCAGGATTCTGAGCACAGGCATTCATGGCTCTCGTCTTTCTAACAGCAGATTCGATACAACCTCAGGCTCCTCTGCCTTGACTGCCTCACCATGATAAACCATATCCCTGGGAGCCAAAACAAACATCCAGCAAAAGAAAATCAGCTGGGATGATGAATGGTTTGGGTGAGATTTCAGAAGATCGGAATGCCCATGTTCACAGAAATGTGAAGAGTTAATACTGGACTCTGGCAAGAATCTGGGTACGTTTTGCTCATGTCCCCAAAATATGAGTGAAGCTAAATTAAAAAGAAATTGACTAACATATTTCTGATTAGGCAATTTTAAGCCAGGATAGCATTCAGACTATAATATGGTTATTGCAGGCTTGTTTTAGACAGGTTTACGGTGAGGATTAAGAAAGAAAATCAAATATGGATGATTTGAGATACACATATGTTTTGCTATAAAAAAAGATGGACATGTTTGATGCTGTAGACAATTCAGATTAAAAACAAAGCAACTGTAATTGTTAAAGAGATGCCTGCCATCAAAGAGAAGCTGTTCTCTGTGTCCCGGGACAGTAGAAAAGATGCCTTGGGAAAAAAAAATCATAACCATTTACGGCTCCAAGTTACAAAACTGAAAAATTGTTTGAAAAGATTTCCTGTAGAAATTAGTATTTACAAGAATGTCCTGTTCAAACGGGGTCACTAATTTTACTGAAAGTAAAAATATTTTCAATAGGTCTAACTGCACAAGCATCTAAGGTTTCTTTTCTCCTCCTCCTCCTCCTCCTCCTCCTCCTCCTCCTCCTCCTCCTCCTCCTCCTCCTCCTCCTCCTCCTTCTCCTCCTCCTCCTCCTCCTTCTCCTCCTCCTTCTTCTTTTTGTTTTTTTCAAGACAGGGTTTCTCTGTAGCTTTGGAGGCTGTCCTGGAACTAGTTCTTGTAGACCAGGCTGGACTTGAACTCACAGAGATCCACCTGCCTCTGCCTCCCAAGTGCTGGGATTAAAGGCGTGCACCACCACTGCCCAGCTAACATCTAAGGATTCTTGTAGCCATGGTTTGTGTAGCCAAAGTCCAAGGAGACCCAGTAGTTCCTCAACCTACCAGCACAACTGGGTGGCCATGTGGTACTGATTTGCAAGCATTCAATATGTATAAATTATGGTGTTATCAAGGCTTATACTGGAGCTTTCAGGGAGTGCTTGAGAGAATAATAAACTTGTATTTCCTTCATGAAACCCCTTTAAGGGAGATGCATGAAGCCATAGTGATAGTGGAGATCTAAAAATGTTAGCGATGTCAGAACTGTGGGTGCCAAGTGGGGCAGCTTGACAGAAAAGCCATGTGTGCTGCATGTGGCCATATGGGTAGGGCTGCCATAGCCACCTAGAGCTGGAATAATGCTAGCACATTCCCCAGATGTCCTCAGAGAAAAGACTCTAACGTAAACACTTTGAAGTAGCCCTTTAGAACACTGTCTTCTCCTCTGACTTTCAATTAGAATATCCATCATTTTGAACTTGTCCGATGTCCCTTACGATTCAGCTGTCACAATACTACAGGAGTGATGTCCTCAGGATACCACACCATGACCCTCCATCCCTCAAGGGCAATGCTCATGGTGATGACTAGTCCTGGTGTTGCCCAGGTTCCTCACTGCTTGGTCACATGTAAAGCATATATTTGTGTGTGCATACAAACATAAACACCTGCACACATGTGGATATACTTTATAAATGCCAAGTTTAAATAAATACATGTAATTCTAACCAACCCCAAGGGCTTTCTCTTTTTCCTCTAGTCCCGTGACCTTTCCCCTCTGATGTCCTTACTTTACTCCTTAACTAGACCCTCCAGGGCATCTCTTAGAGTTGCAGAACTCTTCTGTTTATAATATCACCCAAGAACTATAAAATGCACCATTTGTCTACAGCTGCCCTGACCTGCGATGCAGAGGTCGATGCAAAAAATGACTTCCATCCATGCCCCCCTTGTTCTCTATGCTGCTACCGTGTTTGTTTTCAATTAATATGCAGCTTCTTTGACTCCATTGGTTTTCATTCTCAGTGGTTGAATGTTTTATCATTCTTCCAGAGGTTAAAAAGAAAACCTGACTAAACAAAGCTCATACATGTCTGCGTCTCCCAGAATCCTGTATGCTGCAGCCCTCATACTGGAAGTTACCCGCCCCACTGTGGTTTGTAAAGTCTCCACATCTTCCCGAGTTAGTGTTTGCAAAGATATGTGGGTGCTTTTCTTATCTTCTCTCTTACACAAACGTCAGCATGCTCACATAGTTTGTGCATGTGATTTCCTGCTTGTCAAATATTTCCCGGGACTCTTACTGTGTCAATCAGCTTGTATCCTTGTTTATAGCTGCATTGTACTCCACTGTGCGTGGGCACCATTACTCATTCAAGCTGTATTTGGATGCCTAGCTTTTTATGTGAACACGAAATCATTTTTAAAGACTCTATGAATCAGCTTGTAAAATATCTTTCAAACCTCACATTCACAGATGATTCTGGAAGATTCCAAGAACAACTTAAAGGATAATGATATCCAAAACCGGTGACAAAATGAATGGTTTGTCAGGTTCATCTTATTTCTACAAAAATAAGTGTCACGTGTGTTTAATTCTCCCGGTCTTCTTTTCACATCTACTCTGTTTACAACAGACCATGTGGCGCATTCTCTGTGTGCCTGCCTCCTGTTCCCTGCTTCAAAATTTCACAGCTCACTTCAAAGGTGCTACATACACCACACACACACACACACACACACACACAAATGCTGGTAAAAAGCCAAAGAAAAAGAACAGATGGCAGAGAGGTAAAGATTAATAATTCAAAATGAAGTTGCTGAAAAGATGGCTCAGCAATAAGAGCACTCTTATTCTTGCAGAGGACCCATATTAGATTCCCAAAACCTACATCTAGGTTCACAACCCTCTGTCACTCCAGAGATCCAATGTCCCTCTCCTGACCTCTGCAGCCACCAGGCATGCATGGGGCACACACACACATAAACTAAAATAAATGCGTATTTTCAAAAGAAGACACTGTAGAAATGTACATGTGTTCATGGCTCAACAAGGGTGAAAGATGCAAGGCTGCGCATGGGAGGAGTTGATGTCATGTTAAGTTCATGACAGTGTCTAGTCAAACATGACGATTAGACACAGGAGTTGGCTATCAGCTCACAAGCAGCAGGGAGGATGACCCAGGCCAGTCTTTCAAAATTGGTTCTCAAACCAACACTGGGAAGCTTCCGTTAATGCTGAAAGCAATATAATATGCCTAAAAGATAAAATAAGTCCTTGGAGCGTTCAAATCAAAATAAACTTTCTATTTTAACCATCTGAAAGGCAAGAGTGAAAAAAAAATGCCAGGCCTTCAATCTGTCTCTTTCTTGTCTAATGGTTTATTTGTGAGATGATAGTTTTAAGTCTCGCTCTCTCTCGGAATGCCCTGTATTTCTTGAACATAACTGATAGTGTGCTAACAAAAGTACATTCCATGATGATAAGAGATCCAAAATCACACCCCTCAGTAAACCAAATCCCCTCACATGCAATACTCTAAGCCCTGCAAAGTCCTACAGCTTAGATCACCTGAAAAAAACGTCTGCAGATAAACTCCAGCCTAGAGGCCTGAAGATAGGACTTTCTCAAGGTTAGAAGCCAGCTCAGAAGCAAATCATAACCGAGGAGACAAATTCTGGAAGCCTGCCACCGTTTGTTCCAGGTAAGGGGACAGACTTGGCACAAAACAAACACTGTGAAACTCAACCCACTGCTACAGCATCCGCCGTACAGACGAGGACAGCTCCAGGGAAACACCCTGTGCTCCGGGATCACACAAGTTGTTTTGTTTTCTCATTGTCTTTTCCCAGGACACTCACAAGATAATATATATGCCAGGCGGTGGTGGCGCACGCCTTTAATCCCAGCACTCGGGAGGCAGAGGCAGGCGGATCTCTGGGAGTTCGAGGCCAGCCTGGTCTACAGAGCTAGTTCCAGGACAGGCTCCAAAGCCACAGAGAAACCCTGTCTCGAAAAACCAAAAAAAAAAAAAAAAAAGATAATATATTCTACTATGAAATTGATTGGCTTTATCACTAATGACAGAAAAGTAATGTGACACAAGGTTCCATGCCCACAGCGAAATCAGGTATGAATTATGTGCTATTATTTTAAAGGCTTGCAAAAACGAGTCACGGAATTAGCGCAGGAGACTGCGGCTGGAGAAATGGCAGGCGCGCTGTCGGCAGAGCTCCTCTGTGCAGTGTCGTGGGCAAGTTAGCAGTGCGACACCTTCATGCCACCACGGTTCTGTGGAGAGGTAAAGTCTTTCAGTGTGCCTATGCACAGCCCTGGACGGGCAGCAGAGGGATGAGAGGACCTGGAACTTTTCACGGACAGAGGACTGAGTTATTGTGACTGTCTGTGTGTCGGCACTGAGTGGGGAAGGTGGGTGGCCAAGGCCATCAGCAAAGTCTCAGCTGGAGTGTATTTGGGGAGATATCCGGTGTGGCCAGGACAGGATGCCATGAGAAGACCCTTAGTCATGGGTCAGGCACTTAGTTTGTTTGCGGGCAAGAGCTGCCATCAATATATTCCTACTTTTTAACACCCAAACACATTTTTATTGTGACAGGTAAAGTTAACAAATGTGTCAGCAAACAATATCAAACATACAGAAACGTTTCAAATGCGCTGCAAGTCATTTCTTTTCTCCTGGGCTTTTTGTAAGCTGACCGACCCACTACTTGCCTCTGGAAAACAATTCAGCGTATATTTCTTACAAACAAGGAAGCTGGCTATCATCAAAATCAGTTATTTATGGAGCTATTACAGATTCGTGGCAAGGAGATGCAAGGGGCTCACTCTTGACAGGATCTACTCAAGATGAGTCTTTACTGGGAATACTAGCTCAACTTGAATGAAATCATTTCTTAATGTTATGTTCCTGATCTTAATTCATTTCTGAGCAATTTTTTTTGTTTGTTTTGTTTTGTTTTTCGAGACAGGGTTTCTCTGTGGCTTTGGAGCCTGTCCTGGAACTAGCTCTGTAGACCAGGCTGGTCTCGAGCTCACAGATAAATAATAACAGGCGTGTAATCAATCGCAGGTGCTAAAGTACACATTCTTTTATGGTTTTTTTTTCCTTTGATTTTTTTGAGACAGGATTACTCTGTATAGTCCTTGATGTTCTGGAACTCACTCTATAGACCAGGCTGGCCTTGAACTCACAGAGATTCACCTGCTTCTGCCTCCGGAGCGCTGGGTTTAAAGGTGTGTGTCACCACCGCCTGGTTTAAGGTATACATTCTTAACATGCCTTGCAAAACATTGGTCCTCAAATGTCCAAATCTTTATCTGAGTGCTGTGGAGGTCACAGCAGTAATCAAACAGAGCTCATATTTAAGACCCATGATTCTGAATTCTTGCAGAGAGTCCAGCAGCCTGCAGGAATGTTTCTCTGCCAGCAGTAACTTAACCATCTCCATTTGTCTCCAAGGGTATCACAGGGGTAGAACCACCACCATTTCAAATGCCAAAGCTGAGATTCTGGGAACTTAAATGGAAGACTTCTTTAATCAGTTTGTCTACAATGAATTTAACTCTCTCAATACTTGATTTTATTTATTTTTTTACTCAGTGAGGAGTAAAACAGCATGCAATTAGTTAGTATAAAATCTGCAAAAGGAAACATAAAGAAGTAGCCCCCCCTAAGATTTAAAAAAAATCTACAGAAGAGAAAGTAAGAATGCACTTGTAGAAGTCTCCAGAGTAGAGAAAATCATCCTGCTAGGTTTTTCAAGTGAAAGTTTAGTCAGCTTAATGTTTGATGGAACAAGAAAAAAATCCAGCTCCTGTCTATTCCAAAAGCACAAAAGCACCCAGAACCATCTGGGGGTGCAGCTAACGTTTGCTGTCACCCATGACGGTAAGATACAGTTTTCTAATGAACAGGAATAAAAGAGGGAGACCATGCACCTGCTCAAGATGAACGTGATACGACTCTGCAGAGCTGCTTCTGCACACAAACACTCACACGGCACTTAACTCCGTGGCTCTAAGCACATAATGAGAATTACACACTAAATTACATCAAGGCCCTGTAGAGCTCCTGTGCACATTTTATGAATGAGGTGCCCAAGGCCAAGATTCAAGCGTATCTGCCTTCAGCATGCTGCCAAGTAGTCATGGTGCTAGCTCGCTATGGACTGTATGGAATCTTGACCTTCACCATGGCCACTGATCAGAGACATCACTGTTTTTAATTTTTAGTCTATAGTTAAAACGTTAATTAGCTATTTAAAGATAGAAAATTAGCATCTGAGTATTTCCTATATGGCTATCAAATGGTCCCAGATGCTGACATTTGAAAAAGTGCATGAAGCGTTTTATTTAAAGGGACCTGGGTGTGTGTGTGTGTGTGTGTGTGTGTGTGTGTGTGTGTGTGTGTGTATGTCCTAATGATACAGCAGTAGATTGTACAGCAAAGACAAGTGTTCGAGCTAAACACCTGGCAAGCGTAGCTAGGCCAGCTTTCCCCTCCTGCCACAAAATATGTAAATGTTTGATAAGGAGAAAAGGAACACAGCTTGGTGGAATACAACACAGCTGTCTAAAAGGCAAAGCTCAGCCCTGAGTCTTTAGCGGTGGCCTAACAGCTTTGAAAACTCTGAGCCCAATACAGAGCAAACAAGCAGGCTGTATGTATGCTTTTCCTCCACGGACGAACGCCAGGACTACACTACACACGGAGATAATGAGGCTCACGGTTCTCTAAACACATCATTTGCACAGCCTGTAGCGCAGTGCCTTGGATCCCAACTTAAACCTCGACCTGCCCACTTCATTGTTGTGTTAGAACTTCAGAAGGTTACAATGGCATGGGCAAGAGACATGAGGACCTTGATCAGCACAGACCAGGGATGGGGACAGGGAAGAAGTCAGGTTCACTTTCTCTTCAGGAGGTGAGAGGGCAGCTCCTGGTCACTGGTGGTTGGCCAAGGAAGTGCCAATAGCAAGGCATCAAGTGACATTGAGGGTTCAGGCCTGAGAGAGACACAGAGATTGTCCATATTATGGGAGTTTGCACTTCTTGCAACGCGCATGGTATCTACTGAAGCTATCAAAGACCCCGAACAGCTCACAAGCATGCCGGTGGAGCTACGTTTCAGTTCTGTGCACCCCTACAGCTTCCGTGTTCTTCTGAGTACTGAGTACTTCGTACTTCGGAACAAGTCGTTATTAAAAAAGTCCACTTGCTGCCACATTCCAGAAGACTGAGATGGGTTAGTCACATCTTCCCACCTTCTCCTCTGGAAGCTTTGTGCATTTAACTAAGCTAACAATGAGTCAGTCCAGAGGACCCAAACTCAGCTTCCTCATTCAGAACTTAGGAGTATTTTTAAAACCTCATTTGTCCAATATCATTAATTAAAATATGAAAAGGTTGTGCATGTTTTGCCTTGGGCAAAGTCTGGGTTTGTATTTGGCTCTACAGATACAGACAAAAGCTCCCATTAAAATTCCCTGCTTTGTGTTTGTTTGTTTGTTTGTTTTTCTGTCTTTATCACAAAGAAAGGAGAACTCAAAAAGTCTACACAAAGCACAAAAATATAGGACACTTTCATGCCCAAAATGACTTTTTCTCCTCTTGTTCAGACTACACCTTACCTTGTACAGTTGCTTCTGACGGTGACATGGTGAAAACATCCTTGGAATTCTAGGAATCCACAAAGTTCATTTACATGTTTATGTTCACACGACTATAAATGTTTCACTAAAAATATTGTCGACGGCATTCCATTAGATGTCTACAGGGTCTGTGACATACACACACACACACAAACACACACACACACACAACAGCTTAAGAGTCACACAGGTACCCTTCAAGACTATCTGTCATTACTCTAGCTATAAGATATATTCACGAGATAGAAGGAGCCAGCACTTCAAAGCAGCTGGTCGTTGTAGCCACACAGGCAGAGCAGCTATATAGGCTTTGAATCCTGACCTCTCAAAGTGACATCTTCTCTGCCATCTACAGCTTAGACAAATACTTACGTAACAAAATACAACTGACTTCCGAGCCTCAGTCCAGAAGGCCAGGAGCAGATCCTCAAGCTTTCATTTTAGGGGTACTTCTCTGTTATTTTGAACATGTTTCAAAGATAATTCTGAACTCAGAAACCCAAGCTGCTGCCAAGATTATACCAAGAGATGTTTCTTAATAAAAAATAAATAAAAATAAAAAAAACAGAATTCAGGAGCCAACAAAGACATAATTTAATACGTTAATGCAATTCTGACTGGATTTTTGAGGATTCATTCTGTTGAAATCTCAGGTGCAAAATCCTCATTTCCACACAAATGTGGGCATACAATCAACATCTAATTGTGTATCCTAACTACTGAGTAAGGTATAGTCTCAGAAACAAATGAACAATCAAACATTTCAGAACAGGTAACATACAGCTGGCTGGCTCCATGCAAGGCACACATAGCAAGACCTGCACCCAGAAAATATTCTAGAAAACTTTGTGATGGACAATTCACTGATCCTCAAATCTATTTTTATATAAATAGCTGACCTGGTGCTTAAGCAATAAACCCACATTGCCCACCAAGGTGATTTAAGTATGGAGGGGAGCAACAAGGATATTGCCAATATACATTTCCTTCAGCTACAGGGGGAGAGTCTGTTTGCCCTTGATTCCAGATGCCACTCTATTCTCTATTCTTTCTTTTAATTTTCCTTTCTTCTAAAGAGCTCTGGGCTTGACACTGGGCTTCCAGCTGGTGGCACAGATAAGCCACTGCCACTGTCGCCGGAGCTCTGAGGCCCCTCTAGGAACAAGAGTGTGGCCCCGGTTGGCTGTCTGGCTCTATTTCACAGCAGCCTCAGTGCTTTGATTCTCACAGTTTTAGAGAAGGGAGTCTAGGTATTGAAAAGTAACTGAGCCATGAGCTCAGGACATCCCTTCAATTTCGCACCAAAACTGAAGCCTGTGGAACTATGAGAAGTGGATTCCAGTGGGCTATCTTTCTGAGGGGTAGAGCCTTGCAATCAGTCAGGCTAAAGACTTACATCATGGAGAAGCTCTCTGTTTATAAATGTGCTTCATTTGATTTCAATATCAGTGAAACATCTCATGGCAGTATGCACGACATTTATCCATTCTTTTCTCAAGGAAATCTGCTAAACCACACCCAATTCATCTTCAAAGTCGAGTCAAGAAAATACATACAGAAGAAAAATGCAAAGCAAGCAAAGGAGCAAAGGCTGGAGCCAAATGGAAAGATGGGCTGGGATCGGAAAAGCATCTTGTAACGCAGGCAGTTCTCACAGTTCATGTAACAAGGAAGTTCTCACAGTTCATGTAACACAGGCAGTTCTCACAGTTCATGTAACACAGGCAGTTCTCACAGTTCATGTAACACAGGCAGTTCTCACAGTTCATGTAACACAGGCAGTTCTCACAGTTCACATAACACAGGCAGTTCTCACAGTTCATGTAACAAGGAAGTTCTCACAGTTCACGTAACACAGGCAGTTCTCACAGTTCATATAATATAAGCAGTTCTCACAGTTCATATAATATAAGCAGTTCTCACAGTTCATGTAACGCAGGCAGTTCTCACAGGTCATGTAACGCAGGCAGTTCTCACAGGTCATATAAGTAGTTCTCACCAGTTCATATACCTGCTAGGGGAGTGACACATGGTCACCACGTGCAGTTCGTACTATTTGCCATGGTATCTAAAAGGGATCTACAGGAACAGTACAGTGATGTTATTAAATCCTTGGCAAGTAATATCCACAACCCACAAGCTTGACATCACAATGAACTGCTTGAGATGAAAAGTTCTAATAAATAATATCAGGTAGTTCTAGCAACTTTGAGAGGATTATCTTTCTATACCTACAGAACTAAATATTAATTCAAACTTCTATAATTAAATACATACTCAGCTTTTCTTTTTAAAAAAAACAGCACACACACACTTTTCAGGTTCCATTTTATAAACAGATATATTTAGAAAAATTCAATTTTTAAAATATAATTAATACTGAATAATTATGTCAAATTCTGGCTAATGGGGGTTGTCTCTTCTGCTCTATTAATTCTTTATTCATTCAAGTGGAAAGACTAAAAAAGCAGGAGTGTGAGCCAACAGGAGGATGAGCCACAAGATATCTCTGTCCCCAAGGAGTCCTAAATGAGTGTAACCCTTTGCCCTAGAGAAGGCTAGGATTTCATTAACAGGCTTAGCGTATTTATTTCCAAAATCATGCTACATAATAACCAATTTAAATAGCGACACAGCATGGCAGGAAAATGGAGACAGCATCATAGAGGGGAGAGATGGCAGAGTGGAAGGGAGAGAGGAAAGCGTTATGCATTTTCTGCCTTGTTTAAAAAGAAAGTGAGGAGGAACAAGATCTGATCTCAGCATGAAGATGTAGCCCAGCATAAAGACAGGAGATGAGGGTACACGGGGGAGGGGGAACCTGGACAGGAGTGTCCAGCTGTGAGCAGTGAAGTGAGGAGGGAAGGTCATGTCCGACAGAGACGAGGAGCAGAGCACTCTCAGAGGACAGGCCAGTCAGGGAAGAGACTGTGGACAAACAGTCCTGACAAGCGGGAAATGAGTCCAGGCTGACAGTGTGAAGGAAACAGGCTTGGAGAGCACAGAGACAGCACTCAGGGGTTCTCTGAGAAGAGAAAAGGACTTGGGGTTAAAAGAGAGACCAGAAAATCCTTACACTTATCAAAGTGAAGCCTGTGTCAGACCCAGTCAGAGGCCTCAAAAGATTATCCCTGAGAATTAGGTGATCTTCTGGCATTTCCAGCTAAAGCGGGGAGGTCACCGAGGTGTGACATGCTTTCTCCATGAAGCGGCAGAGGAGAAGCTAGAGGGGCTTGCTAAAGTAGCTCCCCCTGGGGGGAAAAAGAGAAAAGAAGTGAGGGAGAGGGAAAAGGGGAGGAAAAGGGGGAAAAGAAGGGAGAGAAGGAGGAAGGAAATGAAACTCAGCTGGTCTCCACGATTTTACAACTCCATCAAGAAGGAAAAAAATCCTCTGTGAAACTTAGAAAATGGTTTCGAAATCAGGGCTCTGGAGTTGGCTCTGTTAGTAAAGCAATACACGCCCATAATTCCAGAGCTGGGGCAGAGTTGAAGAGTGGATTTCTGGGGCTTACTGAACAACCTAAATTGAATACGTAATCTCCAGATTCAGTGGAAGTCTTCATTAAATAAATTTTGGGCAGTGATTGAGGAAGACACCCAATGCCATCCTCTAGCCTCCACAGGCACATATGCAAGAGCACACATGCATACACCAGGGAAATGCCAGGCAGCCAAAGGTCCTGCTACACAATGACCTATAGCCAAACAGGCAACTAAGGCTACGGGTATAGGGCAATAAAGGCCGAGTTCATAGAGACAGATAAGCACCCTCAACTCAAGATGTGTACATGAAAAGATCAAGCAAAAGCTTGCTCCAAAGTCAAGGCAGTAGATGTGATCCCTGAGAGAAGCAACAGAAAGTTCCACATCAGACCTTGAGCAGACTTCATGGACAGACACATGCGGAGTCGATCAGTCTCCACTGTAAGCAAGCTGGCCACCCAGGAGCCTAGAACATGGCCATTCAGAAGGACGCTGAGCCTGGCAAGGCAACTCATTAGAAGGAGGCCGAGCTAACTACGGTTTGTAGACTGCATATGAACCGTGAGAGTTGCATTACCTAGTGGGATGGTAGGAAATCCCAGAGGGGAAATGGAGCCTTTACTACATGCTCTGGGCTGTATATGGGGAGACTGATGAACTGGCTCCAGGGGCTTTGCAAAGTCAGCCTGGACATGCAGTCTTGGGAAGGGAAAGGAAAGCAAGAAGAGGAGGTCAACGAATAGCTAGAAACAAGGAAAGCCAGAAGCAGGGAGTAGCTGAGGTCTCTAGGAGGGGTTAACGAAGGAGGGTTGATATGGAATCCTGAGGTCCTTTCTGCAGGAAGGTTTCTGCCATCAGCAAGAGTAATCATAGACCATGACACATAGTTTGGGGCTGAAAAGATTTAAAACTTTAAGAAATGAGAATAAGAGATATACAATTTCAAGAAGCTGGATGCATAGCATCCAGGGTGGCATCTTCTCTTAAACAGAATAGATTTTGGGGAAAGACCAGAAAAAAAGAACCACTGGAAGGCTGAGCACCAAGTAAATGGTAGAGTGGGAACTCAGGTATGGGTAAGGAAGGGGCTAGCTAGTGGGGAACAAGACCATTTCCATGACAGCGGGGCCAGGAAGTGCTCTGATTGGCGCAGTATGTATGTAAGAGGCTGCCAGAGGCCACACCCTGTCCATGAATAAATCCGTGGCTTCTTGCAGGAACCATGGAAGAGCTAAGAGTCTGGGGACTAAGAGCTACATCCTGGGTATCAAAGGGGGTCCAGATTAAGTATCCAGAATAAAAGGAAGGATAATCAGTATCTACACAACTGAGCCCATGGGTTGGCCATGTGGAGATGTGCAAGGATGTGTGATCTTCATCCAGCAATGTGTGACACCTAGGGGGACATGAGCCTCCAGGAAAGGGCTGTGCAGCATGTTTGGAAGATGACAACAAACTTACAAGGGAGCTAATATCCCATCAAGAGAACGGCTAACTCAAGAAACCTAGGACTGAGACTGGCCAGGACAAATGCAAAGTCGGAGGGAGAAAGTGGAGGAACTTATAGCCTTCAAAGAAAGACTAATGCTTTGTGGACCTGTGAAATCGAACTACAGGGAAGGATCAGGTAATGAGACGCTAGCCCACCTCTGCAGAAGGAGTTCAACCGTGGCTTACAGAACAAGGGCATGGGGGAGATGGCTGGAACTAAAAAGGAATTAGTGGTCCCATTGAAGATTTAAGGCTCAAGGAAGTGGGGAAGAACATTTACAGGTTGGGAACGTGCCTGAGTGAGAAGAGAGAGAAGTGCACAGATATTAGCGGTGCACAGAACACAGGAATGGGCACACAGCTACAGACTCAGCTGCTTCTCTCACAGAGCAAGCGTAGACATGGTGGAAACAACACAGCATAAACTGCAGAAGATTCCTCCTTGGTGTGCAACAGGAAGGGTCAGGAGGGAGTGCCAGACAAACAGAGAGCACCAAGCCCACTCACATTCCTGAAGAGTGGAGATGATGGGGTACCAGAGAGAAGCTGCTATATGATCTGACCATAGAGGAGAGCCAGGAGCTACTGAGGAAGTTGACCATTTGTTGGGTTATGAAGGTCAGAACAATCTCATGAGCAATCACTCAGGCAAGGGCAGGGACAGCCCAGGAACAGCACTGAAGGGGATGGCACCTGTAGCAGGCAGGATGATGCCCCAAAGTTATGAGCAAGTACTGATCCAAGGAGCTAAAAGTGTCAGCACGCACGGCTGACAGGATTGGGTGGATGCGATTACCTGCGGCATGCTGAGATCGGGAGGTCATCCTGGCTTATTGGGGTGAGCCCGTATCATCAACAGCTCCTTATCAGAGGGAGGCAGGAGCGCCAGAAAGGACACAGCCCTGAAAGCAGAGATTAGATGTGCAAGCCAATGGTTGTGGGTGGTCAGCAAGCTACTGAGGTAGGAAGACACTCTCCTCGAGAGTTTCGGAAGGAAGGAAAACCCGTCTCAGACTGCCAACCTTCTGGGCGACAGACAACAAGCCTGTACGGGGTCAGAACACTGAGCCTGAGGTCATCAGTCACAGCAGCAGTGAGGACCTAAAGCTGCATCTTAGCCGTGTGGAATCGAGATAAACCTCTGCTGCTAAACTGTAAAAATACACAAGGAAGTCCAAGACATTCCTAGCTCTTCTATTGCGTTTTATTTAAAAAAAAAACACACACACACACCAAAAACCATAGAAGTGTACCTTCTTGCTGGTGCCTAATTCTTTTTTTAAAATATTTATTTACTTATTTATTTATTTATTATGTATACAATACTTTCTGTGTGTATGCCTGAAGGCCAGAAGAGGGCACCAGACCCCATTACAGATGGTTGTGAGCCACCATGTGGGTGCCGGGAATTGAACTCAGGACCTTTGGAAGAACAGGCAATGCTTTTAACCACTGAGCCATCTCTCCAGCCCCTGGTGCCTAATTCTTTACTTTGCCTGTTTTCCTAGGAACACAGCACGGGCTGGTAAGACAGGAATGTTGCACAGGGATGAAAGGCAGGAATGGGTAATATAGTGAGACTCCCTGTTCAGGGCCAGACACATTTCCCTAAATGAGTGGTATATGTTTTACTGTTGCAGAGGGAGGCAGACAGCAGGTGCTGGTGTCTTGTCTCACGGATAGGTCCACAGAATATGAGGACCTCACAGCCATCACTGCCACCTGAGTATGAAGGGCATGGCTGGCTCTCAGCAACTATAGTGGCCAAGCCAGAGTGAGCAGACTGTCTGGGGCAGCTTCCTGAAAGGGAAGGCTTTGCGAGCAGGTCCTAGACTTCATAGGGGAAACGGCACAAATGGGATAAATACTGACCAGTCAAGGAGAAGGTGGTGCTGAGAGCAGCCTGATACAGCCGCCGAAGCTGTGTCCCCACTGTGGGGGCTTCAGCTCCATACAGACACAAATACGGGGGCTGGGGCAGTGAGAGATACTATGGGGACTGGGCAGTGAGAGATACGGGGACTGGGCAGTGAGAGATACGGGGACTGGGCAGTGAGAGATACGGGGACTGGGGCAGTGAGCGATACGGGGACTGGGGCAGTGAGAGATACTATGGGGACTGGGCAGTGAGAGATACTATGGGGACTGGGCAGTGAGAGATACGGGGACTGGGGCAGTGAGCGATACGGGGACTGGGCAGTGAGAGATACGGGGACTGGGGCAGTGAGCGATACGGAGACTGGGCAGTGAGCGATACGGGGACTGGGCAGTGAGCGATACGGGGACTGGGCAGTGAGAGATACGGGGACTGGGCAGTGAGAGATACGGGGACTGGGGCAGTGAGAGATACGGGGACTGGGCAGTGAGAGATACGGGGACTGGGGCAGTGAGAGATACGGGGACTGGGCAGTGAGAGATACGGGGACTGGGCAGTGAGAGATACTATGGGGACTGGGCAGTGAGAGATACGGGGACTGGGGCAGTGAGCGATACGGGGACTGGGCAGTGAGAGATACTATGGGGACTGGGCAGTGAGAGATACTATGGGGACTGGGCAGTGAGAGATACGGGGACTGGGCAGTGAGAGATACGGGGACTGGGCAGTGAGAGATACTATGGGGACTGGGCAGTGAGAGATACTATGGGGACTGGGCAGTGAGAGATACTATGGGGACTGGGCAGTGAGAGATACTATGGGGACTGGGCAGTGAGAGATACGGGGACTGGGCAGTGAGAGATACGGGGACTGGGCAGTGAGAGATACGGGGACTGGGCAGTGAGCGATACGGGGACTGGGGCAGTGAGCGATGCGATACGGGGACTGGGCAGTGAGGGACAAGATAACAAGAATGTCTGAGCGAGGCACATTTGCTGGTAAGGGTGCTGACAGGAGGGCTAGGAAGAAATACTTTCCATACCAACTGCAACAAAAGGAAAAAGAAAACAATATCTCAGTTTTCAAATGACACCAAGACAGACATCACACCAGTAACAGAGAGAAATTGTTTTTAAATCTGCTGTCAACAGCAGGTATTTATACGCTTTTATTATATTCTTATTTATGTGTTACTCCAGATGGCGAAATAAATCATAAAATATGAAACAACTGACTTGATCTCATACTAAGAGAAATTTAAAAGAGACAGGTAGATTTGCATAAGTATGAATATAAATAAAACAGGCATACTTTCCTAAAAGTAATATACATACATTTCCTTGGTTGAAGATGTATATGATTTTCAGGGTTGAAGTGTGTGTGTGTGTGTGTGTGTGTGTGTGTGTGTGTGTGTGTGTGTGTGTGAAGTTTGCATGTAGCTGTGGTATATCTTCTAAACCTTAGATATTGGGTTAGAAACATTAGCAGTGAACCATGACTTTAATGTCTTTAGAATAGTCAACAGTTAAGAAATGTGGACTACCTTGTTCTATTTTTAGCATGAAGAGGCCGAAGGACTTCACTGACAGTGGCTGGCGTGAGCAACATTATTATAATATTCGCACACGGAAAGGGACTCTAACGATCAACAGTGTCAACATAAAATCGAGTTCAGCACCCTCTTGGAAGGCTGACACAACCTTCTGTCGTTTAGAAATTTTCAGTTACAACCATCTTTATTCATCTTAAAATGCAAGTGTCAAGCTGGACTCACACCAGGTCTTGAGCACAGGTATCTTGGGTTACTAGGAGATCAAGGGTCAGACAAGCCCCTAGCTCTAACACAGACTGCCTCCTAAACTGTCGCCTGCACAGCCCGTGACGAGGAAGGCTGCAACTCGCCAACGTGCCTTGTTTTGCCTTTTCCTGTGCATCCAATTTTTTGGATGATTTTTAGGAACAATTCAAAACATCACCCCCTAATTCCCCTACCACTTCCAATCCCTCCCATGTCTCTCTTCATTTCTCTCTCTCTTGCTCTCTCTCTCTCTCTCTCTCTAATCATGGCCTCTTTTTCTTTAATTATTACTGTTTTACACACACAAATAAGCTCATAAATATATAAATACATAATAACATATTTTAGGGAATGTCTTCTTTCCCAACTAAACAATAAGATTCTGAGATTCTGAGAAATGCCATTAACTCCTTGGTGCCCCATGCTCTCTCCACGTCCTCTGGCACACTCAAATCCATAAAAACATGAGTGGCTTCCTGTCAGATTAGAGGTAAAATAAAGGCAGCCACTATGTCCGACGGATCTGTTCGCTATGCACTAATATTTTGCTGTCATCTTCAGAGTTGACAAGCGTTAAAGCTCAATCATATTTCACAGTCATCTCGTTAGCAAAAGGACCATGAAATAGCATTCTGTGCTGACCGCCCACTTTCACCCCACGGTCACTCACCTCCCCCCACGGGGAGCCCCGACGGTCCTTCCCTCAGTAAGTGTTTTCCACTACCATGTTTTCCTTCCTCTAAGAACCGAAGGACACAAGCTCACGTCATGCCTGACAGCCTGAGAATTTGTCCCAACACTGATGTCCTGATTTGCTTCAGTAGAACTGTCTTCCATTTTTCCCTGCGTGTCTTTTTTCATTAACACCACACCAAGAGGGGAAATCTAGAGGAGAAAGCGTCACTCTGCAATCATCTTTGCAATGGCTGATAGACCTAAATAAAGAACTTTCTGGAATAAACTAATGACATTAATACATTCCATGACTGGGCTGAAGGAACATAACAGAGGGCTAGAGAACCTGACACTTCTCTGCCTCCAGCCTAACCTCACCTTCCTTTGCAAATACCTTCACTGTACACCAGTTCTCAGATATCTAATGTCTTAATCCCAGCTCAAGAATCCTGATCTGAGGGTGTAGCCCAAGTCTGTCTCCTGAGATGCGGGGTTCTCCAAAACCAACTTGGCCACATGGAAGTTCTATTTCAATCATTATCCCTTCATCTTTGCAGCTCCTGGTTATCCAAAGACTCTGGACAGTAATGCCATCAAATATTGGCGTGAAGTCGCCAACTGTGTGCTTAGGTAGACATCAAGTCCTGGATGCAGATCAGGCTTCTTCTGCCCTCAGGTACTCTACCACCTGCTGGACCACTCTATCAATGGATGCAATGATTCCATAGCCAGGGTGTGAGAAGGGCACAGGCAGAGAGAGAAAGGCACGTGAGAGACACTGGATTTTTGGTCCAAGCCACCTTCTCTAAGACCTTCAATAACTCCAAAGTAAGAAAATTTTTCTTAGAAGTCAATCAACATGATGAGTGCATACATGCATGCTCAACACAGAAGTCAATCACCATGATGCAGTCATGCATGCATGCTCAACACAGAACTCAATCAATCACCATGATGCAGTCATGCATGCATGCTCAACACAGAAATCACTGAGAGACGCAAGAGAAAGAGATGCATCTGCCTAGCATTTGTGCTACGGACTGACATGGTTTTGATGGGACAAAGAGCACTAAGGGACCTGCGTACCAAGCAGGACCTACACATCCTTACCCTTCCAGACCTCAGAGCCGCACAGAGAATGGGGGCTTCCTGACTGAATGTTTGCCGGCCCCGCTGCCTGAGATTCGGGTTTTGTAGGTCTTGAGAAGATCAACACTTCAGTGCTTTCTATGTGAAACCCAGGCTTGGCTAAAACCTCTGCTCTTGATGCTCTCAGTTTCCGTGGTCAATATTCCCATTATTCTGTTGCCGAAGCCACTACGGTGTTTAGCATTTGTTCACCGTGAGGTGCCAGGAGTCGGTTTTGTTCTTTCTCTTCCTTTTTACTGTCCTTTTCTCCCTATCCATCACTACATCCACAATTATCAACACTAGTCCTTCCACCAGAAGAAGAATCTGAGGACACCACCGCAGATGTCATGAGACAAGGAGCAAACACAAGGTCCACCTCTCGTGGCAGGTTAAAATACAATATAAGATTTCCTGCATACAACCACAGGCTCTGGTGCCCAAGCACTCCATCAAAGAGGCCTGCCCTCCAAATTGGAATGATGTGATCTAGAGATCCCATTATCTTTTTTTAACATCCTACTCAATTACTGTCAATGAACAAACAAAAATAGATCTGTGTAACATAACCCCGAGACAACATATACAAATTATATCCACTAATACGAAGGAAGGAGGTGATTAACTACAGGCAGATTGCATTCTAGGTGCCTTATGTGTTCAACTTACCTAGTCCTCCAAAAATCCAAGGAGATGTGTACCTTCCCTACTATACAGATGAGGAAACTGAGGCACAGAAAAGGTGAATGATTGAATGATTTGCCTGGGGAGGGGGTCACAGAGAAGGCAGGTGCCAGTGCTAGATGTCAAACCCAGCTCCAGTGAACACTCTGAAACACTAACAGTCTGACTAGCTTGGATGGGTCATTTCCTAGCCCTGCCCACCAATTCACTAATTGGTAAGCTACTGAGGTGAATGTTTTCATTTCAATTGAACTTCCTAATTAAATCACCTTGCAAAATTTGAAGGCTGACCCTGGAACACAGCTCAACCAGTGTGGCCACAGCACTCCATTCTTTTAAGTCCTACTCCCAGAACCACGTTTCCCCTAGGGTCACAGAAAAGTCCAAAAAAGAAAATACTACACTTTTCTTGACGCAAATCCTGATGGGATAAAAATAGGATACAATGTGACTGAGATAAACTCAAACTGCAGGCTGTTTAAGTTGGCGATCAGAAGGGGCACAACTAGTAAGGACTTTGTCCCTTGCTTTCTGTACACAGTCAGGAATCTTCCCTCATCCATTACTCCACATTGAGCTTTCTGTGTCAGGAGACAAGCTCTTGGACACACCTCCAATAGGTGCCTAATGGAACTTGCAGCTGGCGTCTCAAAGACGCTAGCATAGACAGCAAAGTGATTTGGCCCGAACCTTATAATCCTCCCCTTTCACATCCATGCTGCTTTGCGGTGGGTGTCAGTTGGCATAAGCCTCAGACGGCAATGTGTCAAATGTGACAATGCTTGTCAACAGCCTTGGTGTGTCTACCTTGGAGGTGGCGATTCTTCCTCAAGGAATTTATGAACTCACAGTGGACTACTCAGGGGACAGAACACAGGATTTCTGATAGCAGTCCACAAAGCAATGAAACACTAGAAATAAACGAAACATCCATCAAGGAGTTAATTCAATGTTTTATATAGGTGTATCATTTACAAAAACCATACACTGAAGAAACAGAAAGAGCTTAGAAAGCAGAGTTATATTTGGCAAATACATGGCAGATTAAAAGTGAGATGGAAACTACAGAAATCATATTTCACGCTAAGTCACCTTTAGGTACTAGGAACATGAATAGCTGACTTTCCTATTTTCCTCCTGCTTTGATTTTTCTGCCTTCCAAATTTTGCAGATGAATATTTGATAAATAAAAACTTCACATTTTTGAATGATTAAAATTAGAGAAAATAACAATAACTTAAAAATTACCACCTGTGCCTCTCAGTAAATTCTCCTCTGGAGTTAATGAAGAAAGCAGCTCGTCACTAATGAAAGTTGGGGGTAAAAGTGTGCACCAACCGAAAAGCAAAAACATGAAAGAAAATTAACATGGGAGGAGGGTTAAATTATATACACATGTGATTATATGTGTATAGATGATAGATAGATAGATAGATAGATAGATAGATAGATAGATAGATAGATAGATAGATAGATAGATGATAGATAGATAGATTCAGAGATTATCAAGTCCTGTGTTCATTTAATGAAATGCATTGATAATTAAATGTGTCACTAAGAAACTTGAAGAGACTAAGTGGTACATAGGCTCTTTCATGTCCATATTTTTCCTATGTGGGATATAACATAAGGCAAGCATGAAGAGGTAATTATGGTATAATCCCACTCATGTGTGCAGCCTGAAAGGAATCAACCGAGAGCCTGAAGATGGTGACCGGAGCTGAAGAAGAGGAGCTGGAGATTGGGAGATGCTTGTCAAAGGTACTATTTCAGTCACAGAGAAGGAACGAGCCTCAGAGAGTCATCACATTACAGTGATCACACATATCACACTGCAGTAGATACATTGTATACTTCAAAGCTGCTAAAAAACAAACACACACAGAGAGATTTCCTGTGTTCTCAACTTTACAAAATGGTAACTATGTGAGGTGACATGTATGCTAATTATCTTCATTTACTCTTTCCACAACACGTATACATATCAAAACACCCCAGTTAAGCCAGGGAGAACACTCAGTTGTAAGGTGCTTGTCTTGCAAGCATACAAACCGGAGTGTGATTCCTAGCACCCCTTAGAAGACCCTGGAGACCCTCTGGTCAGGAGACAGAGACAGTCAGATCCCTGGAGCTTGCAAGAAAACACATCTAGCCAAACAATGATCTTTAGGCTCTGTAAAAGTCCTTGTCTCAAAAAAAGAAGGCAGAGAGCAATTGAGAAGACAGCCAGACTTGATCTCCAGCCCCCACGTGCAGATGCGCCCACGTACACACACACGTATATGTAAAAAAAAAAAACTTTATTTGTACCCTAATATAAATGTGATTGACAATTAGAAATAAAACAGAAAAACAAGCATATAAGGTAGGTATGTGTGTGTGTTACTCATCTAATCACATATTTATAAAATACCTTCTATGTGCAAGGCACTACATACATATGTCATGTATGCCAACAAATGCAAGCATACACAGAAAAGAAATTGGAACAAAACAGCAAAATATTAACAACAGTTGTATATGGACAGTGGGATTAATGTAAATGTTCATTCCCTGTTGTATTTTCTAAGTCAGAATATTCTACAAGGATTATTACACACGCGCGCGCACACACACACACACACACACACAGACTTGGAGATACTGATCTGAAAGGACTGAGTATTAAACCAGCGTCCCACCCAGAGGAAGGTACAGATGGTAGGAGGCCAGCCCATCCGCACTGGCAGAGACAGGGAGAAAGGTCCCTCCTCCGAGCCCCACATCTGAGATCTCCCAGAACAGTAAGACAACCTGATAAAACAGCCAAAAGCAACCTCTGCATGCTGGGCAGGGATGATTTACACAGACTTTAATATTTAAATTTAAATTATTTGTGTGCCTCCTACTTCACAAAGAGGATCAATGTCTAAAGTGTGACCCTATGCCTGGTTCAGACAATGAAAAGTACATACTATGTTTTCTTTTCCTTCAATACTCATGAACATCATTGACAACAGAGGGAAATCATTTAAATTTAGGCAACGACTTATCGCTAAAACATGTACCCAAAGCATGGATGTTAGCATCCTCTACCGTGATAGCATTCGCCTGTTGCTGCTAGGAAACACACTGCCTGAGAAAGCAGTAATCATCAAACGAAACTGACTGAGTCATGACCGGTGGATTTCCTAGTTCTCCTGAAATACCAACCCAACCCAACGCGAGCCCACCTAGGAGCCTGTAGCTCCTTGGCCCATTACGCTGCTCAGAGCTTGCAGCTGCTTCAGTATCTCCCAACACGAGGTGTTTTCATTTGCTTCACAGCAAAGACGACAAACCCTGATGATGTTCCGGTAACATTATCCAACTCCCCTGTTTTCACACAAGCATTTTCCTGCCTTACAATTATGTGCTTTACAAAAAAAGAATTATAGCAGCACAGGCACTAAAGCAAATATAGATAGCTCGTTCTCTACCGCAGCTGGGTTCTTTAAAAGACGCTGTGTAATTTCTCAATTTAATCATATTTCCGATTGTCGTACATTATCATTTCGCCCAAAGTAAATCATTTCAAAGACTTCCTATTATGATTACCTAAGTATGCAAAGAACCTTTTAACAATCATCACAAAAAGAATACATGAAATCAGACAATGGAAACTCCCAATGAATTAGTATTTTAGTAGAGCAAGAGGATTACTCAGCAATATGGCGCCTGCAAGGGACACGGAATGCACGCTGGCTAGCCAGCACCACAACCTGTGGACAGGCTCTCTTCCACCGCCTGCTCCCTTTCCGTCTCCCACCATGTGGTTTCTCTGGTTCTCTCAAGACTTACATTAGCTGAAACTAAACAGTGTGTTGACTTTGTAATTGTTTGAGACAGGCAGGATCTCACAATGTAGCCCAGATGAGCCTGAAATTTGGATCCCTCTACAGTGTGGGAAGTACAGAGCTACACCCGCTGAGTTTATCTACTTTGAACACAAGCCACAAAGAAATCCAAGTCCTTGGATTTGCTCTTCCCCATCTTGCAAGCTGTTATCCTGCCTGGCAATAAATGCTTGTCTAATGACTTAAAAGCAAAGGCAGACTTAATACCACTTCGGGCCTTAAAAGTGCATTCAAGAGCTTGGCATAGTGGTACACGCCTGTAATCTAGTACTTGGGAAACAAGGGCAAGAGAATCAGAGGAGTCTGAGGCCACTCCCATATGCAGAGCAAGTTCCAGGCCAGCCTGGGCTACAAGAATTCCAGGCCAGCCTGGGCTACATGAGACTCTGTCTCATTATGGAAAAGAAAAATCAAGCAAGCAGAAGAATTATTCATGGATATCTGTTTGACCAACTCATTTCTCCTAATCATCTCAAACAGAAAGAGCCAACTATCACACACACACTACTTCAGTGTGTCTTATTTTTTTATGCAGTTCTCTGAACCATTTTGTAAACACAGAGTTGGTTTTATAGAACATTAGATGATTTTCAAATCTTAAATTTCATTTTTCATTTCACTCATTGGCTATACTGAACTGTTCTAATCGTTAGCCTTCTGGTAAATATTATTTGATGTAGAAAATATCCTTAATTGTAGATTATCTGGTACTTCTTAATATATATACTTAGTCTATGCTAGGCACTGAACTATGCAGTTACAGCACAGATATATGTGTGTATACAAGTATACATGTGAGCATACATGTATACATTTCCTTCCATTCATATTGTGTATATATGTGTGTGAGACAGACAGACACACAAGTACACACACATAGAAACAGGGATAGGGAAGGAGTGGGTGGCAGGACCTGGCAAGTTACTGAGGCTGGATTCCTGGGCTTAAGTGCTCTTGACTCTGCCTGCTGAGTAGCAGGGACTACAGACTTCTTAAAGCTGCTCCTGGCTTCCACACTGAACATTAAACCAATAACTTAACTCTAGGTATAAGACACAGACACTTAGAAATCTAAGTCATGCAGCTAGAAAAGTTTTAACACAAACTGTTCCTAGCCTCGCTACACCCACTGTAAGGGACTGTCTCACTTTACCATGTACAGTCAAGATATCGCAGAAATACGCACCCAACCATTAACAGTTTAGATCAACAACACTATAAAATTGAGTCTGCAGGCATATTAATAATCTCACTCACTGACGGTGGCTTTGTGAATGTAATTAAAAGTTTTGAAAGTCGAGTTTATACATATTTATAGCCAAAAGGTGTTAATATTTGTTGATCTAGTCAACCCTAATCCAATAGTTTATTCTAAAAAATTTAAATGGAATAAACGCAGCCTTTACAACAGCACAAAATGGAGAAAATTAAAATACCCAAACATAAGTCTAAACAAGTATGGTTATGACAAGAACATAATTATCCTCTTGCAAACAGTCATCAAATATAGCTGAGCATAGTTCATATGCATATCTCATTAGAAGTATACATGCTCACACATGAACAAAAGCATAAACAATGAACTACAGACTGCACAAAGGTAATGAGTATTGTCAAACTCCACGGATCTGGCAGGTGGAAAAGTGAGTTCCTCCTCATATTTACTCAGCAGATCATACACACCATGCCAAGAGCCAACATCCCACACCCCAGGTACAAAGTGGTAGACACTGAAGACCACACCCTGCAATATATATGGTCCACATCCTCTTGGGGAGGGGGCTCTGATGCTGTATGGTTACAGAATCCTGTTGGGGGGGTGTTGATGCTGTATGGTTACAGCATCCTGTTGGGGAGGGGACTCTGATGCTATTGGTTACAGCATCCTTTTGGGGAGGGGACTCTGATGCTATTGGTTACAGCATCCTTTTGGGGAGGGGACTCTGATGCTATTGGTTACAGCATCCTTTTGGGGAGGGGACTCTGATGCTATTGGTTACAGCATCCTTTTGGGGAGGGGACTCTGATGCTATTGGTTACAGCATCCTTTTGGGGAGGGGACTCTGATGCTATTGGTTACAGCATCCTTTTGGGAAGGGGCCTCTGATGCTGTATGGTTACAGCATCCTGTTGGGGAGGGGACTCTGATGCTATTGGTTACAGCATCCTTTTGGGAAGGGGCCTCTGATGCTGTATGGTTACAGCATCCTGTTGGGGAGGGGACTCTGATGCTATTGGTTACAGCATCCTTTTGGGGAGGGGGCTCTGATGCTGTATGGTTACAGCATCCTGTTGGGGAGGGAACTTTGATGCTATTGGTTACAGCATCATGTTGGGGAGGGGACTCTGATGCTATTGGTTACAGCATCCTGTTGGGGCGGGGACTCTGATGCTATTGGTTACAGCATCCTGTTGTTGGTTTAAACATGCACAAACAGCCTGTTTTTGGCTGTTCTCCAGTTGTTCCTATGCTGGGCTGTCCTGGATGACTGCGTTATTGTCATACCCAAGCCTCCAGAGTCTTCCTTTAGGCTGTCTATCCAGGGATTTGGGGGCCTTCCTCTTCGCCTTATCCCACGCAGTCCTCCAAGCAGTGCTATCTTCTGGTACCTGCTGCCATTCATTCTCATAACATGGCCAAAGTATCTCAACCACCGTTGCCGTATCCTGTGGTTCACTTCCTTCTGTAGATGGAGATGTTTCTTAATGTCATCATTGCGCAGCCTATCTCTTCATGTGACGCCTAGAATCCTCCTGAGACATGCCATCTCAAACACGTTCAGCCGCTGTTCTGAGAAGCATCTCATTGTCCAGGTTTCAGAGTTATAAAGAAGGTAGCTCAGGACAAGTGTCTCATATACTTGTAATTTTGTTGTCGTTATGTCTCTTGCTGACCAAGCATTTCCTAGTGCCTAGAATGCAGCCCTCGTTATCCCTATCTGCCTCTTGACGTCTGAAATAGTTCTCTCCTTTGAACTGGAGTTTTCTGCCAGGGAGACACAGCTGACTGTTTGCTTGAGGCTCAGATTCTTTATTACAATGTTGAAATCCTTGTGCGCCCTTCCCATGTGCTGTATCTCAGTCTTCTCGATGTTGACTTTCATACCAAGGTTTACACTGACTTCTACCACTCTATTGACCATGGCCGACAGACAGCTCATTTGGACTTTCAGCAAGTAGCGCTGTATCACGGGCAAAATGCAAGTTATTGATTCGCACACCACCTCTCTGCACGCCTATCTCCTCATCCTCCAGGGCTGTTGCTATTATTAATTCCAGGACTATATTCAAGACTATATATTGGTGAGAGGACGCATCCCTGCAACACTCCTATGATTGTCTTAAACTGATCATTTAGTTCTCCACAGACTTTGACTGATGCAAAGGTATCATTATATGCATTTTCTAATATTCTTATGATTTTTCTCTGGGTACCTGTAGAACCTCACTGTTTCCCAAAGTCCTTTCCTCCAAACGCTATCGAATGCCTTCCTGAAGTCGATGTAACAGACATATAAGTCTTTTTCAAATTCTTTGTATTTTTCTTCCAGTTGCCTCAAAGTGAAGATCTGATCAATTGTGCTCCTGTTAGCTCTGAACCCACACTGGGCCTCTGCTAGGATTTCCTCTCTTCTGCTCTTGATCCTTTGCAGGACAATGGAGGAGAAGATCTTGCTGCTGTGGCATAACAAGCTAATGCCCCTGTCATTTGAGCAGTCCAGCTTGTCCTTCTTCTTGTGTCTGGGAATTATGACTGAATGCTTCCATTCAGTGGTAATCATTCCGTGTTTCCATAGCTCTCTGAAGAGTCTGAAAAGCGTCTCAGGCCCTGAGCCTATTGGAGCTGCCTCTATCTCCTCCACCATGTTATCCACTCCTGGGCCTTTGTGTGCTTCAGTCTCTTGATAGCTTCCAATACCTCACTCCTGTCAATATTTAATATTTCCTCATCGTCTCTGGTGTTCAAGTGGCTGTCAAAGCGTTTCTCATTGTAGTCTATATTGACAGTATTAGGGTTATTGTATAGGGTGTCAAAGTCTTGTCTCCATCTTTGCTTTACTTCCCGTGGTTCTGTTAATAAATGACCTTGCCCATCTTTAATCGCCTGAATCTGAGGAGCATCTCTGACAGTTATCCATCTGATAGCTTCATAGACAAGATGTGTTTTATTATGGAGTCTAGTCTCTTCGGCCTCTTTGCATATACCTTGTGTATACAGCTCTCTATCCTTCTTTGCTCTTCTTTTGAGCTCCCCACAGAGAGTTGTGGTTACACAGACCAGCCCACCCCACAGAGACTTCTTCCATAGAGAGTTCACAGAAATGACAGCTTTACCCTGAATCAGTCATGGAATACAAGTTTGGCACACACACATGCACATACACACAGGTGTGCACACACAAAAGACAACACATACATCATACACACCACACACATGCACCATAAAAACACATGTGCACACACAAAAGACAACACATACATCATACACACCACACACATGCACCATAAAAACACATGTGCACACACAAAAGACAACACATACATCATACACACCACACACATGACCCACAAAAACACATGTGTGCACACCACACACACAACACACATACATCACACACAACACATGCATATATAACACACACCATACACACATATGTATATGCATATAAACATATACATTCACACACACCACAAACATACATCATATAACACACACACACACACACACACACCCCTACCTTCAGGTCTGCTGGCTTTTCCAGCATGCTGATGTGAGCAAAGAGAAGAAATTCATAGCACAGTACGGAAGGAAAAGGCATGAAAGGATCCAAGGAAAATGCCAAGAAAGAACAAAAGATATTGGCAGCAGAAATCACTGGCCAAAGTGGCACTGTGAGTCCGCAATGGACTTGGAATGCTTCGGTGTGCTGTTCTGTGACTACAGGAGGTGAAGCGGCTGTGAACTTTCATATTCCGCAGCAGCCTTAGAGACAAGACACCCTAAGAGGCCATTGTCAGTGTCGTTCACTGACTGACACACTGTCTTGTCTTGAGTCCAGGCTGCAAACCCACAGAAACTGCCAGTGAAGGGGAGAGACCGGGGCCACACTGAGTGCAGCCAGAGAATTTCTGAGACCATGCATAGTGGGTCACAGCGGGCCGGATGAGGAGACTCCAACTCCGAGCTAGGCAGTGACGTGGCGTCAATGGCTGGGAGAAGCAGATCGAAGGATGTGGTAAAATACCCAGCCTAAGGTAAGAAGGGCACATCCGTGGTCACGAGGGGAAGAAGGCAGTGCCATGACTGATGACCTCAGAGGTACTCCTATGTCCTGCCACTAACATATAGGCACACTTCCCGAGGCCAGCCATGTCTTTACTAAAGGAGACCCCCTAACAGTCTCAGACCCCAGCAGTATTCCTCTTTGATGGAGGAAGGTCATTGGCTAATAAAGGAACTGCCTTGGCCCATTTTATTGGTTAGGACATAGGTAGGTGGAGTAAACAGAACAGAACGCTGGGAGGAAGAGGAAGTGAGCTCAGACTCGACAGCTCTCCTCTCCAGAGCAGACGCCTCAGAGAGACGCCATGTCCCGCTCCCGGGCAGACACACGCAATGAAGGTCCCACCCAGGATGGACATAGGCTAGAATCTTCCCGGTAAGCGCACCTTGGGGTGCTACACACAGATGATTAGAAATGGGCTAAATTAATATGTGAGAATTAGCCTAGAAGAGAATGGGCCAAGCAGTGATTAAATGAATACAGTTTGTGTGTTGTTATTTCAGGCATAAGCTAGCCAAGCAGGCGGCTGGGGTGTTGGGGACGCGGCCCCAACGCCCCTATTACTACACCTCTTCCAAACCAACCACAGCATCTAGAAGATACACACTCAAAGAGAAGCTCACAGACTAAGCATTACCTATCCCAGGCCAGGAATACCTCAACATTTAGGGGCCTTTTCGATTACACAAAGCACAGCCATGTCTTATATTATCATTTCATATTTATCATTCTGAATAACTGAAGCTCTTTTCATTAATAAAAATTTTAGCTAGGTTCCTAAAGGGATAAATGACAAGGCTTCATCGGAGAACACATGAGAAAGAACTGGTATTACCATGAACTGTCTACGGGATGCCACGTTCTAAACAAGGAACCTTTCCCAGGAAGGATGCAGTGTTCTCACAGAAACAGCACATCATGCCCCTGAAAGAGCAACCCGTCATTTGGACGTCCCCTCTCTGAGGTCTCATTGCAGTCCCTCTGTCATGTCACTCCAGCTGGAGGTCTCCATGCTCTAGCTGCAGTATTTTCCATTGGCAGATCCCATTCCAGCTGCTTTTCATTTCAGTCCTACTGAATTTCAAAATCATTTATCTTCCGGGTCCGAGCAGATTAAGTGTGCCATGAGGTGCAGAGAGTTTGACTCTTGTCTATACATACCATTTTCTTGTAGGAGGAGAGGCCTGCTATAGACAGATCAATATCACACACACACACACACACACATCACTATTACTATTACACACACACACACACACACACACACACACACACACACGGGACATTCTAAGCCTTCCTTGGTGAAATTTTTCTGTAATGAGCAGTGGTTAATGCCGAGACCCCTAATCATCAAACGTGTTGGGAATAAGTAACTCTTGAATTCAGGGCTCAGGAACACATCTTGAACTATGGGACAAAGAGGATTTAAGACCCAGAGGAGGAGAGCTCCGAGGTGGCGCCTTCTGGCTGTGACACAGCAATTGTACTATGAACTCACATCGGATATGGTTACCTGCCCAAGACTGAAAAAGGCTGAGCCCATCGACACTTCGTCATGAAAAGGAGAGCAGCTGACAAGGCCTCACCCCTCCTTGAGGCTGTTATAGCTGCCAGTTTCTTCAGTCCTAAGCCACAGAAAATTCAATTCAACTAATCTTCACCTACAAAAGGCTTCACCCCCACTCAACAGTACCATCAGCTGGGAGCAAGTCTTCAGGACACGGGACTCTGGGGGAGGACTCTCAGGTCTGAACACTACAGGGAACTCCTACCTGAGCTCTCAAGGCCTCCGGTCTCCCGAGACTCTCATCTAAGAGCTCCCATTCCCCACTCTCGGGCTCCTAACGCTGATGAACAGAAAGCCTCTCTACCCTACTCTGTTTGATCTGCTTACTCTGTTCTTTGCCCTCACATGTTCCTGCCACATCCCTTCCTCTCCAGTAAACAATACCCTGCAATGCTCATATGAGCAACCTTAATTGACTAGCCCTGTGTGACTCAGTGGGCCATTTCAAAAGACACAAAATCTGCATGAGAACCAACCAGGAGAAGAAGGGTTTCATTGAGAGAGCAATGAGGAATAAAAATAACACTAATCATTATAAAGGTATAAAATATCAAATAAAAAATTTTAGATGGAGGTATTAAAACCCTTGCCTCTTCCTTGTATGAGTTCTTATGATCCTGTTGCCACCCCCGTCTGTTCCTCTCTCTCTCCCCTCTCCTTCCTTCCCTGGCTGCCTCTGCTTCCTGGCTACTCTAAGGCAGGCAGCCTCTTTTACCATACGTCTCTGCTGACCAAGGAACTCTGAAATAAAATTTATGCCTTTTATGCTGTTTACCTCAAATATCTCATAACTGCAAAAGAAAGCTAACTAACGCACACTGAACTTCAAAGACCAACGAAGAAAACGAGAATTCTGCACGCTTGTGAAGAACAGGAACGGAACGATACCAATGGCCTTGACCTTCACTCAGCTCAGAAGCTCATTCACCAGAGACTGAAGGCTACTATGTACTAGCAGAAGCATGAGGAAAGGAAGACTGGGGACATTTAAGCAAGACTGCAACATTCACTCATTGGATTAATCACTACAACGGAGCCAGTTCAACCGAGGGACTCCTCCAGCATCTCTTGGTACTCTAGAAGTGAGAGAGCAGATGACAAAATTTGCAGACATCTGGATGCTGATAAAGGGATAACAATGGATACAAAACGATGAGCCAGGAGAACGGGAGAGATCGTATCTGAGGAGATCTGGTCCTGGAAGCAGCGAGATCAGGAAACAACTGCATTATTGCAGTTATCAACACAAGGAGGAGGAAAAGCTAAAATCCAGGAGCCAACTGAAGGACAGAGGGACCTAGAGGGAACGGAAATAAAACCAAGAAAGTGATATGGAAAGAAAGGTGACTTCTTAGATAGAGACAGCTGCCTGCAGGCCCGACGACTTAAGTTCAATCCATCATTCCAACAAGGTGGCAAGAGAGAGTTAATACCAGAGACTTGTCATCTGACCCCTACACATGTGCATACCTACAAACACACACACAGACACACCACCACCACCACCACCATAATAATAATAATAATAATAATAATAATAATAATAATAATAATACTCCACAAATATACTTTAGAGGAGAGGCCATCCCAATTCCAGATACAGTGAGTTTGCTGTGGTCAATAATCATGTGGCTGGAAACCTTTACCAATGCCCCCAAGCTGAAAGGAGAACAAGGAAAGACTTCTGAGGTGAGCAAATAGTAGGGGTGTATAAGCAAGGTCTTGGAAGTCCTGTTCTTTAATGGATATAGCTGGAAATGCACATCTGGAGGCTACATTCCAGGGTGGATGAATCAAGACCTGGGTGCGATGCGATCGAGAGTGCATTTTGACAAACTGATGCATGCTGAAGTCTGAGAACCACTGTCTTAATATAGCAAGAAGGAAAACCTACGAAGCAGAGAAAGAATCAGTTCTCATGGAGATTATCAAAGATTTCATAGATGATGAGCCTGAACCTTAAAGGGGTTAAGGTTTCCAAATGTGGCACCAGGAGTATGAACATCACCTGGAAAATTCTTAGAAAGATAAAATGCGGGGGCACCGATGAGAACCTGTCAAATCAAAAATGCCAGGGATGAGGACCAGTGCTCAGTCCTCATAAGCCCTGTAGGTAGCTTGTGCAGCTCATAGCTGAGAACAGCAGAGGGGCCACGTTCCTGCTGGGATGTCCCAGCTCAGGGGCAGAATCCACACTCTAATCAAAACTCCTATCTTCAGACTCCATGAGTTTCCTTGCTCTCAACATACATTTTTATTGGCGCAGCCTTGAGTTATTTCCTTTCTCAGAAGAGAAAAAAAAAAGAGACCGTAAGTAAAACACCACGCTAAAGAATTCCTGTCTTTGGCCTCCATATACAGTGAAGCCAGGAGATTATTTTAAATGAAATCATGTTTGCCACTAAGCAACACAAAACTAGAGGACCAGGCTAGGAGCGAAAGTAGGATATGTTTTCAGAGATGCTAATTTTTTTGAAATTTAAAGAGATCTAAAGGTCAGTCATTTTCTATGAAGTATCCAGGAGACATTAAAAATAGAGGTCTTGCAGAAGAATGTTCTAGATGGGAAATTTTGACTTAGTCACATTAATGTACAGTGTTTTAGCCGGGCGGTGGTGGTGCACGCCTTTAATCCCAGCACTTGGGAGGCGGAGGCAGGCGGATCTATGTGAGTTCGAGACCAGCCTGGTCTACAAGAGCTAGTTCCAGGACAGGCTCCAAAACCACAGAGAAACCCTGTCTCGGAAAACCAAAAAAAAAAAAAAAAAAAAAAAAAACCAGTTGATATTTCAGAATTTATAAAGAGTAAAGCATGCAGAGGAGCAATAATAGATACCTGGGAACATGATTAGGAGGTTTGGATATGAGGAGAAAAATAATAAGGAAAGGAATAAATAAGAGGAGCAACCAGAGGAAAGGGGGGAGCAGTGGTGGACATATGTTTCACCAAGTAGACAGTTATACTGTTACTTTATGGAACCGAACAAAGACAACTGGTTTCAATAGCAAAAAGAAGTGTGCTAGTTAGCTTTAATTATGAACTACACAGTCTACTCTAGAGTCACCCGAGACAAAAGCCCTGACAAGGAATTGCTGGATCCGATGGGCCTGTGGGCAATCTGTAGGGTACAGTCAGAGTCTTGAGCATAAGTTGATGCATGAGGGCCAAGAATGTGTAAGAATGCTAGCCAAACATGACCCAGGAAGAAGGGGGACAAAGAGAGGGTACTCTTCCATGATTTCCCCTTCTGTTTCCACTCTGTCTTCCTTCCATAGTGACTGGTGACCTGGAAGTGTAAGCCCATGAAGTCTTTCTTCCCTTGTTGTTCCGGCCACAACAACAAAAAGTAAACCAGGAAAAAAAAATCCTTCATCCAACCTTGAGTAGACACTGAGGCCAAAGAGGGGAAAATCTGAAGGCAGAGAAGCAGATAGAACCAAGGCTGAGTGTCAATTCTGACACAAGGAAGCATGGGGTGAACAGAAAAAACATCTTGTGATGAGGGCGGAGCTACACATGGGAAGTCCTGGAAACAGTGATTGTCTGAGGTTTACCACTGGTGATGAAACACAATGGCCAAAAGCAACTGGGAGAAAGGGGTCTATAGGCTTACACTTCCACATCATCCATCGTCCATCAGTGAAGGAAGCTGGGCAGTGACCTGGAGGCAGGAGCTGATGCAGACATCATGGGGGTGGGGATGCTGCTCACTGGCTTGTTCCTCGTGGCTTGCTCAGTCTGTTTTCTTATAGAACCCAGGACCACCAGCTCAGGGATGACCCCACCCGCCATAGGCTGGGCTTTCCCACATCAATCACCAATTAAGGAAATGCCTAACAGCTGCTTTGTATGGAGGCATTTTCTCAATTGAGGTACCTCCCTTTCAGTTAGCTCTAGCTTGTGTCAGCATGAAATTATCCAGCGTGGTGACCTTTAGATAGAACAAGTCAAAGACCCACGAACTGGTAGTATTGACGGAGTCTTCAAAGTTTAGTTATGAATACCAAGAAGGAAAAGAAATCCATTCAAGCCTGATATACATTTGTTCAAAATCCATTTCTCAGCACTTTCTATGAGACAGACCCTGTGTTACTGCTAATGATCCAAAGGAAAGGAAGAAACCTCCTTTACCTTAAGGAGCCTGCAGCTTATTGGGGAAAACAGATGATTCTCACAATACAGAAATGAAAATCCAATTGTTGAAACATGAAGAAAGTGAAGAGTACAGAAAATCAGGCAATCTAGATTGCCTTGGAGATGCTATTCATTCAGTCTTCATTGTTTTCAACAAATATTAAAAGAGTATTTAGTAAGTGCTAGCAGCCTATAATACACAAAATTCTAACAGCCTTTACTGCCATAAATTCTACCAAGTAAAAGCAAGAAAGAAATAAAACAAATAAGTACATAGTATGCCAGACAACAGAAAGAGTGAAAGAGAAAACAGGGTTGGGGAGGGGTTAGGGAACACAGTTGATGAATACAGAGATGTCTTCAGAAACCCTGGGATTAGGAAGACAGATGCAATGGAGTATTTGGAGCACGGAGATCTAATACAATACCAAGAAAGAATCACACGGCCAAGGAAAACAGCTTTCAAAAGTGGGAGGGATGGGGCTGGAGAGATGGCTCAGCAGAAGAGAGCACTGGTAGCTCTTCCAGAGGACCCGAGTTCGATTCTCAGCACCTAATGGTGGCCCACAACCATCCGTAACTACAGTTGAAGGGGATCCAATGTCTTCTTCTGGCCTCTGAGGAGTACCAGGCATGGATGTGGTGCATAGATATACATGTAGGTAAAATATTTATATACATAAAATAAAATAATAAAATTTTAAGGAAAAATGTGAGAGTAAAATGACCAAAATTTAAGATTAAGAACAGACTTGTTTTGATATGCATCCTTTTTCTTGCAGACTACGGTTTTTACTCTGGATTGAATTCTCCCTCACCACTGGAGAGTTATTTAAAATAGTCTTTAAAAGTCCTTTCTTCTTTAAAAGTTGTCTTCATTTGACTTTGTTTTTCTGTGGGCAAAGGCCACATGGAGTAGTACAGCTCACCGATGGAAACTGAGCTGACCTTCTAGCTGACTTCCCTCACCACCACATCACAATGCCAGACGCCTTAGTCCAGGTTCTCTAAGGTGTTGACAAACTCTTGGTCGCTCCCTATGCCACCAGAAAGATGATGATTTCAATAAAAAAAAAAATGTTCTTGACTTCTCAGCAGTCCTCATTGTCCGCTATGTTCAGCGAGTCCGGTTTTATCCCATGCTTATTCAGACCCAGTCCATCTGGCCTTGGTGAGTTCCCGATAGATCATCCCCATTGTCTCAGTATGTGGGTGCACCCCCTGCGGTCCTGAGACTGCTGAGAAGTCAAGAACAATGGCAATGGGTTTTGATCCTACTGCACGTACTGGCTTTGTGGGAGCCTAGGCAGTTTGGATGCTCACCTTACTAGACCTGGAAGGAGGTGGGTGGTCCTTGGACTTCCCACAGGTCAGGGAACCCTGATTGCTCTTTGGGCTGATGAGGGAGGGGGACTTGATATTGGGGGAGGGGGAGGGAAATGGGAGGTGGTGACAGGGAGGAGGCAGAAATCTTTAATAAATAAATAAATTTTTAAAAACTGAATAAAATGAAATTTGTTCAAAGTCAACCAGCAGTTTATAACAGAGCCGGGCTTTGAACCTGTGTCAAAAAAAATGTTTTTTGCCCAACTAAGTTAAAAAAGGATGGGATTGAGCTGAAACTAATTGTCCATTTAAGAAGAACTGGTATTTGAAGGGTATAAATCTTTGAATATTTCTAGATAGTGATAGAATGCTCGACTTTACCTCAAGTATGGTTCTGCCCACTTCTTTCTCAACAAGCTGTTGTGAATACAAATGGATTTTTTTCTTTTTATATTCCTAAGTGAAGATGACTGAGATATAGAAAAGATCGTGTTTTAAAATACCTCTGTGTTTTTGTATTACTTGTGATATTTTATAATTAGTTTTCTACGTGTGAAATCACAGCACTGGCCAACAATGGCAAATGTATGTGTGGTTTGAGCTTTTCTTTCCTCAATTTGTGGCATTCACCTGATGTTACATATTAATCAAACAATAACTCCAAAATTACTGAATAGTCATTATGACAGACACTCCAATTATTTGAATTGAAAGTGGTTTAATGTTTTGTTATGTAGCATATTTGCTACTAGATTGTTAAAATAACTTTTACTACATTTGATCATATTTTACATAATGGATTTTGAAAAAAATGACAATTTTTTCAGGAACTTTTTCAATTTAGAAATCATGCGTGTCATGGTCCTTTTAGTTTGTTAATATAGGACTATGTGTCAAATTTTGTAATACTGAACCCTGTTTCATTGCTAGATTGATGGAGGAAGGTCATTGGCTAATAAAGGAACTGCCTTGGCCCATTTTATTGGTTAGGACATAGGTAGGTGGAGTAAACAGAACAGAATGCCAGAAGGAAGAGGAAGTGAGCTCAGACTCGACAGCTCTCCTTTCGGGAGCAGACGCCTCAGAGAGACGCCATGCCCCAGCTCCGACCCAGGATGGACTTAGGCTAGAATCTTCCCGGTAAGACCGGTGCTCACAGATTATTAGAGATGGGTTGATCGGGATATCAGAATTAGCCAGTAAGGGCTAGAGCTAAAGGGCCAAGCAGTGATTAAAAGAATACAGTGTCCGTGTAATTATTTCGGGGCAAAAGCTAGTTGAGCTGGGGTGTTGGAGATGCAGCCCCGCCGCCCTTATTACTACACTAGATATTATGCTAATGATTGCTATACTCTCCTTGGTAGAAAAGCATGGCTGAGTTAATTTGCAAGTAACTATAATTTCAGAGGTTCACACATAGCATGAACTTGTATTCTAGAGTCTCAATGCTCACACTATTGTCCCGAGACTTCATTTGCCATTTCCTCCGTGAAGGAAATTATATCTTTTTCTATTGCCTGATATTGTTTGCCCATCTTCACTGTTCTTACAAAATGAAGTGTAAGTCTGTGTGCCTTTATTCCTAGACTCTTCTACTGACCTTCTCCAATCTTCTGCCTTTTCTTGCACACATTTTAATAATCTTTAGTTTAATGGGGAATAATCCAGTCTTCCACCTTTTCAGTGTGTTCCTATAAAATGCATGTATTATAGTTTCTCATATTTACATTCTTAAGTCTCATATTATTCAATTTTTTCTTCAGTAATTGAGCTTAAGATCATGTGCAGCCTACTGATTCCTGATTTAAGAGAAGGGGAACAGCAAATAAAGATGGCCAAAAACCCAGAGAAGAAGAATATTTGGGAAAGGTTAGCTGATCCATGTGAGGGGTAACCAGGTAGAGCCCTCTTCTTCAGCATTGAGATAAGACATGGATCTGCAAGGAAGTAGAAATAGCCAGAGCAGCATTACGATGCTAATGTAAGTCAACTGAGGAAAACTGACAAATAAAAAACAAAGTATTTTCTGTTGTGAGCCTAGCCTTTAAGGGCTAAGCCATCTCTTGAGTACTAAATAACACAGGATGCAACCTAGGACCTCTTCATGTGTATGACAGTGTGTGTGTGTGTAACTTGGTCTCTTAGCAAGGCTTCTGACAAGGATAGCAGGACCTCTCCCTGGTGCTTAGCTGGCTTTTGGTAACCTATTCCCCATGCTGGATTACCTGGCCACACATAAGGGGAGGAGCTCGGTCTTGCATCACCTTGATTTGCAATGCTTTGTGCAGGCCCATGGGAGGCCTGTCCTTTTCTGAATGGAGATGGAGGAGGAGAGGGTAGAGAGGGGGTAAATGGGAAAGAGGAAGGGAAGTGAGGAGAGGAGAGAGGAGAAACTGATTGGTATATTAAATAAGTGAAAAATGTTATTTAAATAAAATTTTTTAAAGCATATTATTATTGAAATTCAGGTAAATCCTATATTTTAAATGTAAGACAGAGGAGAACCATGCACTGAAACATAAGACCAAGGAAAGAATGAAGTATCAAAGTGATGGGGAAGAGCAAGGGACCAATGAGAAGAAGAGAAGAGAAATGGGAGAAGGAGAGTTAGCATCTCAACTGATAGAGTCAAATTAGACGGATGAATCTGACACTTGTAAGACGGATGTGGGGTCTTCTCCACAACAGGGAACAATGCTGCCAGGATTTCTGATTGCACCCCTATTTCTGGAGGATCAGGATTTCTGATTGTACCCCCTTATTTCTAAAAGAGGAACAGGATTTCTGATTGCACCCCTGTTTCTGGAGGAAGATCAGGATTTCTGATAAAGTCTCTCTGAAACCTTCAGGTGATGCAGCGGATCAGCAGGAACACTTTTGCAAGCAGATTCCTCCTATTACTAACTAATGACTCCTTTGACAGCAAGTAAATATGCAAATACGCGGGAGGTCTACGAACAAAACTTTTAACATGGAAGTTATACAAAAAAGACTCCATATAATTAGGAGGCTCATATTAAAATGTTCTCCCCTGAATTCTACCCTGTAAGTCATCAAATTAGCACCCATCTTTATTAAAGGGGAGACAACATTTCTTAGCAGTATATTTTACCTGCTCTGAGTTCTTATGTGTATCCTGAGAACATCTAATATAATAAAGATATTGTTCCAGTTGTTCTTTCAGTATTTCTGTTAGTTTGAAACTTAGACCTTCTATTTTCAATTCCCTGGTGGTCTTCAATTAATGAATATGCTTCAAATGTCTTCCAAGATTATTCTTTCTCTTGACACTAAACATTAACTGTTTAAAATAAATTCTTTCAAAGTCCCATCTCAGTCCCGCAGCTTGCTAACCTTTGAAAAGCTTTTACTCTTGGAGAAGGGAAATCTGAAATACAACTTCAGTTTACTAAGCAGGGTCAATGGAGAATACTTAATTGGTACTATTTAAAGGAAGAATTGGATGTATAAACACTAAAACAGTTTCATAAAACTCCTGGCGATTGCATTCAAAGCAGCTAGTGATTCCACAACCCTGGTTACCAATGGCTTTTCCCCAAGATGGCTAGAAAGGGACCTTCTTTGGCCACCCTGGACTACAATAGCAAGTTAACATGGTTAACAAGTTAACAGCTGCTAAGCCTGATGCCTACATCTCCACATTGTGAGCTAACAGATATGATGATGGTGCTGGTTCCCAAGGGACTTCACTTGGAATAGGCAGAATAGCATCCTTCCAAAGATGCCTACATCCTCATCTCAAAATCTATGAACACTGCTTTATATCACACACACACACACACACACACACAAATGAACTTTGGAGATATGGAAAGAATCTTGAAATTGGGGACCATGTCTGGGAAAATCTAGTGGAACCCATAGGTCCTTCAATGGCTATAGACAGAGAATATGGCTAAAATCAGGGCTCTGAAAGATAGGACCTTGCTAGCTTTGAAGGTAGAGGGAGAGACCTCAAGCCAAGGAATGCAGGTGGCTTCCAGGACCCAGAAGAGACAAGAGACTGAGGCCTCTCTAGAAATGCTGGAATGAATGTGCCTGGGACACACTTGGACCCTGAGTGTGTCCTTCAGCCTCCTCTAGGATACAAAACGCTAAGACAGCGCTTGCACTGTCAAATGGCTGTGTCAGCATCAGGACATTAACAGGGCTGCAGAGCAGGGGTCACAAGCACTGGTATGTAGTAAACCGTTCAAACACAGCACCACAAAATTTCTAAAAGTTCAATAAATAGGAATGTTAAACCAACCACTTTAATTATCTTTTCTGAAGCAGGAATTCATAAACAGTAAATTATCTTAGAATAACAGTTATCACATATAGGTGTTGCATCCCGAGTTCACGGTAGACAAGAAAGTAATTTGTAATGGATCTTTTAGACTCAAAAAGCTCTCACTGAACCTTCATTTCTGTGCATGCAGCACCAAGGAAAACACCTCTTGAAAGCAGGGGTGAGTAGTCACAGACCTGCAGGGACAAAATGAATCTAAGCAAACAGATGATCGCTTTGAGATGAAAAAGCACGATTTCTCCCAAGTTTATCCTCGGCATAGAGATCTGATTTCCTGGACCAATTATGATGATAAGTCATCAATGCATAAGAACTTGAAAAGTTGGTTACAAATCTCAGGCATCCTTTATGTTGAAAACCATCAGTAAAATACAGCATCCTTGTCAACTTAAATACTGAAAGACTGAATTCATATTGCTATTATTAAGTCAATAAGACAACCACCTGAGAAAAAAACCATTTCTCCTAAATCCTGTGTGTTGTGAAGACAACTATAAACAATTAAGACTACAAAGAAAACAATAAACTTTATGCAGGATACTTTCAATATATAGCAAAAGTAAAATAACAGAACCATAACATTCACAAGCATAACGATATACTTTGAGCCTTATTGGGAAAAGCTGTTTCTATTTCACGAAACCTACACAGATTCACTCTGGATATCATCTACAGGGTACCAGCATCCCAGAGCTGGAAACATATCACATCCACAGCTTCCAGAACCACACTCTTCCTTCCTACCATGGCTACACACTTAGGGGTAGCTTTTCTCTGTACCCCAAGGCATCTGTCCAGTCTCCCCCTCTGTTAAGCTTGTTCCGCTACAAATGAGTCCCATGCTCACAGGCTCAACAGCTGGTCTGTGTTTGATGAGCCCAAATGCTTACTCCTCGATACATCTCTCCACAGCTTCTGACCTGCACAAATTCCTCTAGGTCCTCACTCTCTGCACAAATACCACCCCTGTGTTGGCTGTCCAGTCTGATCCCAGATTCTAAGTCAAGACTGACTCTACTGGCTTGAGATACAGGGCCTCTCTTCCTGAACCTCTTTGGATTCTGTCAGCTCTCTGATACCACTGCAGGAACTAAGAAAAGTCACCTTATTGACTCCTGGCAATTTTTATCTCTGCACAGAATGATATGCAAAGCTTCATTCCCTTTATTAGCTATAGAATAATGTACAAATAGCTGAACACAACACACAAGGTCTTTGTCCTTGGATCCCAACCCTGTGTTCAGCCTCACTAACGTCTCTGCAGTTATTAATACATCAAATAATACAGAGGACATCTTGTGTACAAGGGTCTGCAGAAATAACAGTAACCTCATTACAGGCTTTAAATGTAGTGAGGAAGTAAAAAACTGCATTCTGTGATCACAGTCTTTATCACAGGCTTTCAAGCCACAGGTTCCTGAGAGCCTAGTCAAGGAGATTACGGGAATGTCCCTAACAAGTGGCACTGAAGCTAAAAATCTTTAGGCAATTCATGTTTCTAAAGCAGGCAAAAGATAAATATGCAGGAAAAGAGGGGAGGAAATTTCAAGCAGAAGGGGCAGGAAGTAGAGGGGCCCTTTGGCCAGGCCTCAAATAAGGCTAGCACTTTCAGAACACAGAGTCATGCAAGCAGATCATGGGCAGAAAGACTGAAACCATAGAAGGCCAGAACCTAAGAATTTAAGGCCTTAGGATTTTGCCCTTGTCCTAACCTGCAGGCAATGGAGAGACGAAACTTTTAAGAAAAGAACCGGTGGAGGTATCCACAGGATCCGGCTTACCCTACAAGAACAAAGAGTTAGCTGTACTGTGCCATCAGCGTGAGGTCATATCAAAAGCAGGTCTGATGGAGCCAGCTGGGAAGTCAAGGTGGGGGACAACAGCTAGAGCTGAAGCAAGATGAAAAATATACAGACTTTAGAAGATAAACTCCTTAATCAAAAGCAGTGGCCTTCCATGACAGACTAGCCAAGACAGGGAGAAAGGGAACAGCAAGATGGCCCCCAGGGCTCCGGCTGTGCGGCTGACACTCAGGGCAGTTCCCAGGCATCTTCATCCCTGCAGGACAGTCAACGGCAGAAATACTAAAGAGAACATCTTGGCTAATGTCAATTCTGTCGCTTATATTTTTCAAAATTAGTCCTATAGGAATCACCAACACAAAATATGAGGACTCATTACAGAAACAACCTAACAGTTATTAAAAAACAATACATAAATTCCCCCACTTAAGTTGCTCACAATTTAGCCCATTTATATAATATCTACCCAGAGGCCAAGACATAATGAACATTTCCTCATTTCATCCTGATAATTTCATGGCCAAGTGATATTATCTATTTCTCCTGTTCCCGAGAAAGAAGATGGAGGCTTAAGAAGATAAGTGATTTGCTGAAACCGCTGGGGCCAATCAGGCAGCAGGGCCTAACGGTTTGATTCTAAGCACACAGTCCGTGGTTGCTTTCAAATATCAAGATAATCATTCTGCAGAAATAAGAACTAAAAGAATATACTATTAAAAAAGAACATTTACCCTGGGCTGAAGACCAAGACCTGGCTGGACACTCAAGATGGAAACTGTCTGTTTCTTATACTTTTTGGTTGTGAGCCTAGCCTTTTAACGGCTGAGCCATCTCTCCAGCCCGAAACTGTCTGTTTCTGTGTGACTCTCTTCCTCTTCCTCCCACTCTCCTGCCATCCCTCCAACCCATCTTCCCTACATAGTCTGCTCTAAGTATTCTATATAGCTGTGGATTGCACCAAATCCACAGTGTGCATTATAAGTGTGCGTTAGATACTGTCTTAGAAGAACGTGACCCTCAATCACATATAGAAATGAGAAGGAAAATGTGATCCCAGTCTTGAACATTCTATGAGTTACTGTACACATAAAGCCAGAGAAATAAATAACAAATAACTTTATCAAAGCATAAAATATGCGTATCTGGTTCCTTTTGGCTATAAAGGAAAAGCCGCGGTTGTCTCTGAAAGCCAAATAAAAATAAAGGATCTATCAAAGAGACAGCAGACCAACTTAAAGGACCCAACTGTCCAAACTACAATTGTGGCAACCTGAGCAGGAAAACAATGACAGACGTGGCTTAAAATACCCTGAATGAAATAAGGAACCTACGGCTCATATGGAAGTAAATGAAAGAAAGAAGCAAATGGGAAAGTGATGAAAACTATGAAATTTGCTATTTTGAATTGCCTCCTTTTAGACATTATCAAAAGGACAAATAACTTCCCAGTGGTAAACCCTGACAAGGTATACTAAGCAAAGAATCAGAGTTATAATCAAACAAGGGACAAAGCAGAGATGTGTGCCAATGGATAGGGGGGCAATGAGGGCAAAGAGAAAGGAGACACTGGGGAGCTCCTAGGAGATACCTGAAACTCCATCATGAAGAAATAGCCATGAATCTAAACTAGAGACCATGGGGATAAGAAAAGGCCAGGAATCCAAACTAGAGACCATGTGGATAAGAAATAGCCTGTCACCAAATAAGCCCATAGTCTAAGTTTTCAAACGAAGCAATGTAGGTTTAAGTTTAAAGGACATTAAAATGTCTCCAACATCGCAACTGTCATCTCAATGACAGAAAAGGAATCAGACTGAACAAAAGGAAACGTGCTCGGCACACAGTGCACACTCTGTAAACACCCTGTGATTTGGGCTCCAAATCAAACAAAAGCTTCTAGCAAGAGAAGGAGTTGAGACCAAGAGAGGGAAGATGGGTTCCGATTCTGGAGCCGCATGTCCGCAGCGCAGAACGCTTGGGGTGCCTGCTCTAGGATCAAGCGTCGGTCTGCGGCAGTTTCTTCATTCAAGCCAATATGAACAACAAGCGCTCACTCATCTCCCCAGAGTGCAGTGACCTTATCCCCCAGGGACAGACGATGGAGGCCTCCTCTGCTGGGCTCTTCTGTAGGGCAGCTTGGATGCAGGAATCATCTGAAGCCCTCGTAGGAAGGTCTTCAATGAGGAAAATATGCACTGTGGTATACACAGTCATCTGTTAGGGAATTCTAGGTATGGCATAAGGATGACCTTCACAAAGCAGGCGGCAGGACTATGGGGCATGGCCCTAAGCTTGTGCTCCAGCCAGCTTCACTCATTGGCCAGTGACTCGCAACACACGTGTTTCCAAGCTTCACTCATTGGTCAGCGACTCCAGGAAGACAGCACATGTGTCCCAGTCCTTTGGGCTTACATTCACACCCCCATCAATTCACCTAGAATTGGCTGCTACCACAGAGAGGACTGGTGGCTAAACAAGCTACGTTCAAAAAGCAGCTCACTTATAAGCCATTACCGAGAGCAGGCGAATGATGTGAAAATATGTACTAAAATTACTTAGTAAAGAGAAACACTCTTCATTAAAATGCACTTGAGTTTTTTCAGTTATTACAGGACCCCCAAGAAAAGCTCATCAATTAAAAAAGGAAAAAAAAAACAGTTTATCCTCCAGTGAACATCACGGCACAGTGAAATTTATTTTTTCAGGTTCAAAGTAACAAACGCCAAAATATTTAATTGATTATTCAGTGATAGTAAATGCCATCTATATTAATGGGAGCTGAATAAAAGAAGATCTATTTATTCTCCCCTCTCATAATGTTGCTATCCATTACGGTGAGGATGACATCACTCATTGTGAGGAGGAATGGTCTCAGTCAGAATGAACTAGTCTCTCAGTAGCTTTGGCAGATACAGACATTCTAGTTCCACTCACAAAAAAATGATCCTGAAAGAGAGAAGGCCTGGGAGTGTACCCAAGTAGAAAGCTAGCGAGCCTAGTGAACAAATCCAAGATAATAGTCGAGGGTCCCGTCTCTGAAGCTGCTGGAATCTCTAAATGAACAGCACCCTCCAGCACCAACACTAACCCTTGGAAGTGGGGAAGCACCTTTGTAGCTATACTGATTCTTCTCTAGAAGACTTGGCGAATTACTACTCAAGAGCTTTAATACTTTACTGTATCAGTTTACACAATGGCAAGTCTCCTTGGCCTGACTGGACCTGTTTACATGCCCTTTAAAAATATGTTTAATTTAAGAGAAGATATGTCATGTTATACAGTTGAAAACTTTAAACGCAAATATCCTAAGACATGGAAACCATCCCCAAAATATAAACACCCATGGGGGGAAGGAATGTGTGAAGAGGTTTTGAAGGGGTCATCCAGAAAAAAGACCTCCAGGTGGGTGGAGTGATTCTTCAGATACTAAGTCTCAACAGCGTGTTTTAGATGCTCCATGAAGCACAAAGTGGTTGGCAGCAGGTAACAGGCAATGGCCAGATGGTAAGACGCCTCTAACAATATCCCAGGGGAAGTAGGTAAGACACTCTAACAGAATCCAGAGGGATTTCAATAAGATAACACACACACACAAACCAACAACAACAACAACCAAAAAAAAAAACAGAGAGCGAGAGAGAGAAAGGCTACAGGATAGCTCTAAACCTCCAGTACTATTCCCACTAGGGAGGTCTTATTGGAGAGTTCTCAAGCAGGATGGGTAGAGAGAAAAGTGAGCAGATGTAGGCTGGGACTAGAAATGAGTTGGTAATAACAGACATGTCTATGGGATTATGGTTTGACTACAGGCCCACGATGGACATTGGGAACCAAGGACAAGATCCGCTACACATGCAAATGAAACAGTAAGGACAATAACAGCATTAAAACGTCAACTGATCTGAATGGTCCCATTCAACCAACAGAACTCTAACAACTCTCCATGGGACACTAGTGAGCGAAGCAAGAGGAGAGTGAGCGGCACGCCGGGTGTGGTACTCAGATGGTGGTGAAGAGGGTCAGAGGAAGGCAGGTAAGGAAATACTATACATCTTTCCTGAAAGGTACGCTCTGCCTGTAGGGAAGATGAGAAAACACAGAGAGCAAAAGAAACTTCTATAACGCTATATGAAAAGTAGTGTTTTGAATCTCAGCATAGAATCAATATAGGTAAAAACATACTAATTCTACCCTAATAAATCCATAATTCAATGCTCAGTGATATGGGTGATAAGGAAGTGCTAACTGCTGAGTGATGGGAAACGTTCCATGACCGTACAGTAAAACAAACGAGGTACAGAATACTTATGTCTCTTTCTGTACTATTTTAACTGCAGATTTTCTACAAATCTGAAATTATTCTGCTAAGTCCTCTTTAGCAGATAAAAGAAGAAAGGGTAGGCCATGTGTCTTACTTATTCTATGGCTATGATGAGACACCATAACCATGGCAACGTACAGATTAATGCTCACAGTTTCAGAGGGACAGTCCATGGTCGTCATGGTGAGGATCACGGCAGCCAGCAGGCATGTAGGGCTCTAGAGCGGCAGCTAAGTTCTTAGACCTTGACCCACAAGCACAAGGAAGAGAGAGAGTGAAGCAGAAGGGGCATGGGCTTTTGAAACCTCAAAACCCACTCCCAGGGACACACCTCCCGCAATAAGGCCACATCTCCTAATCCTTCAAAACAGTGTACCAACTGTGGATAAAGCCTTCAAATATACAAGCCTACAGGAGCCAGTATCTTCAAACCATCACACCACGTAAAGAATCTAGAACCACAGATGTTTCCAGAAGAGGTTGGTTGTCCCAAATAATAGGGAGCAAATTCAGTAGCTAAGATCGTGAAGTATGGTCTCCTGTTTTGTCCTCAGAATAAAATAAACTCCTCTGAGGTCCCTTCATGGTCACAGGAAATTTTAGGGACCTCAACATGGGACCACACACCATGCTATTAGGGTCCCTTGTAAGGGTATTAACCTTGTTGATAAAAGAATTAAACATGGACTCAGGGAAAGCTTAACATAAATTTTATTAAGAGTTTTTTTTTTTTTAAAGAATCCTTACGACAGCTAAGGTGTAAGTGTTGGCAGCTATGTGGAGTAGTTGGATGGAAAGAGGAAGGGAGAAGCCATGACTTTTGACTTAAGCATGGAAGTCTGTCACTAGGCACATGACAGACAAGCAGCCCCAAAGCAGGAGTGGGGGGGGGATCTTTGAAGCCTGAACAAAGCAGCCTAAAGTATAACAGAGAACATTGTCAGGTTAAGACAGCATTCAAAATCATAAAAAAAGAGACACAAGAAAGAAAAAGAATAAGCTATATTTTTTCAGAAAAAGTAGGTAGGCTTGATCCCACCATATGCTGTGACCATAAGTGACTGCTTTAAATACATTTTTAAAATCAAACAATCTAAAGATAACTGTTGTTAAAATATTGACATATTAAATATTATCATCAGCTTCTATTATGGTGATTTAAAGTTTCCAAAGACATAAATGATATAATTATCTACAAATATTTAAGCCACAATGCTTTCCCTATAAACGAAACTCATTGAATATTTCTTTACAACTTTCTGGAGTTATAAACAGTGCCACACCTGAGCCAGCAACCTCCACAGTAGCAGGCACCAGCCAGCGACCTCCACAGTAGCAGGCCCCAGCCAGTGACCTCCACAGTAGCAGGCCCCAGCCAGCGACCTCCACAAGAGCAGGTCCAAGACAACCACCTCTGCGGAACCAGGCCTGAGCCAGCAACTTCCACAGAATCAGGCACAAGCGTCTTCAAGGAAGAAGGACCAAACGACCTACAAGATTGCAGAGCAACCTACGAGAGGGCAAAGCAACCTACAAAAATGCTGAGTGATCTCCAGGGTGACTGGAACTGTGGCTCCAACTCTACAATGAGGAGCAACCATCTAATCATTGGGTCCACTGGCACTTGGAAGATTGATCACCAGAGGCACAGGCCCAACTACAACAATCAGAGGGAAAGAAGGGTAGAGAAGATAAGAACACACTCAACAGCACAGGGAGCAACATGTCACACCAACAAAAAATAGTGGCTCTAAAACAGCAAGACTTGAATGCCCCATTATAGATGAAGCAGAAGAAAATGACCTAAAAAAATGAGTTTAGGAGAATGTTTGAGGCCCTTAAAGAGTAAATGAAAAATTCTCTCAAAGAAATGCAGGAAAAGACAAACAAATAATGGGAAGAAATCAACAAATCCCTTAAAGAAAACCAAGAAAAAGCAATCAAACAGGTGAAAGAAATGATTCAAGACTTGAAAATTGAAATACAAATAATAAAGAAAACACAAACCAAGGAAATTCTAGAAGCAGAAAATATAAGAAAATGATCAAGAACCACAAATACAAGCATGAACAACAGAATGCAAGAGATGAAAGAGATAATCTCAAGTATTGGAGATACAAAAGAGGAAACAGACTCACAGGTGAAAGAAAACGTTAAATCTAACAAGATACCCAGGAAATATGAGATACAATGAAAAGACAAAACTTAAGAATTGAAGGAGACATAAGGATACAAGAAAGAGAAGAAGTTCAACTCAAAAGCACAGAAAATATATTCAACAAAATCATAGAAAAAAACTTTCCCAACCTAAAGAAAGATTTGCACATGAAGATACAAGAAGCCTACAGAAAATAAAATAGACTGGACCAAAAAAAAAAAAAACCCTTGTAACATAATAATCAAAACACTAAACATACAAAATAAAGAGAGAATATTAAATGGCCAAGTAACATATAAAGGTAAACCTATCAGAATTAGACCTGACTTCTCAATGGAAACAATGAAAGCCAGAAGGTCCTAGTCAAGTGTTATGCAGATATTAATATTTCTTAATATAAATGGACTCAACTCACCTATAAAAAGACACAACCTAACATATTGGAACAAAAACAAAACCCATCCCTCTGCTGCATTTAAGAAATACACCTCAACCTCAAAGACAGACATCACCTCAGAGTCAAGGGTTGGGAAAAAATTGTTCCAATCAAATGGACCTAAGATACAAGCTTTTGTAGCTATTCTAATATCTAACAAAATAGATTTCAAACTAAAATCAATCAAAAGAGACAAAAAAGGACATTTCATATTTGTCACAGGAAAAATTCCATCAAGAGGAAATCTCACTTCTGAACATCTCTGCCTCCAATACAAGCCACACTCATATGTCAAAGAAACACTACTAAAGCTTAAATCACACATTACACCCTACAAGCTAATAGCTGGAGACTTCAAAACTCCACTCTCACCATGGGAAAGATCTACCAGACAAATTTAACAGAGAAATAAAGGAACTAGCAGATGCTATGACTCAAATGGACTTAACAGATATCTACAGAATATTCCATCCAAACCTTCTCAGCACCTCATGGAATCTTCTCAAAAACTGATCACCTACTAGGTAACAAAACAAACCTCAACAAGTACAAAAAAAATTACAATAACCCCATGTATCTTATCGGATCATCATGGCTTAATATTAGAATTCAACAGCAACACTAACTTCAGAAAGCCTACAAACATATGGGAATGAAACAATGCTCACCTGAATCATCAATGGGCCAAGGAAGAAGTAAAGTAATAGATAAAGGACTTCCTGAAATTCAATGAAAATGACCACACAACATACTCAAATTTATGGGACACAATGAAAGCAGTGTTAAGAGGAAACTTCAAAGCAGTAAAGGCCTACATAAAGAAGCTGGGAAAATCCCATACTAGTGAGTTAACAGAACACCTGAAAACTCTAGAACAAAAAGAAGCAAATTCACCCAGGAGGACTAGATGGCAGGAAATAATCAAATTGAGAACTGAAATTAACAAAATAAAAACAAAGGAAAAAATACAAAGAATTGATGAGATTGATTTTCTTCAAGAAACCTTTATTTAAACAAACCAAAAGGCAAAGAGAGAATATCAAATTTAACCAAGTCATAAACAAAAAGGAGAACACAATAGAAACAGGAAATCCAGAGAATCATCAGATTACACTTCATATTCCATAGAAACTTGATTATTTCAATGTATTAATATTTAGTCACTTTCATCTCTTCGCTGGTGAATAATCTGTAACATTTGTCTGGTGATGACTAAGCCCACAGTGATTCTGATGATTTACCCAACGTCTTTGTGTATTTATGGCCTGTTCTTCATTTTATCTATGGATGATATTTTTTGAATTTCTATTCCCATTTTATTCATTATTCTTTATGTTACTAGAGTGTTTAATTTGTATATGTATAGATCTATATTCTCTTTACACGTTTCTCCATTCACAGTTCTATGCTCATAAAAACCCCCACTGCCTCAATGCAAGCAAATTGAGGATAAAAAATCCAGATCATTTGTGTTCACAAAGAAATCAGAGATGAAAAAGCAGAGGCAGACAGGTCTGAACTTCACATTTATTGATCAGAATAATTTTCTCACTTTACCACGGCCAACTATTGACAAGAGAATCTTAACGTGCTGATACAAGCCTTCTCTCGGGGAGATGGAGCTAAAGGAGCTATGTCATTTTTTAGTCACCAGGAAGAATTTTAGCCAAATAATCTCCAAAAACCAACCAAACAAACAAACAAAACCTAACTCTCCAGAAATGGCTATTTCAGGGAATATGCTGTTCAGCCCGCCCCGAGTACCCGGTAGCATTTTATCAGCAGCTTCTTCCCTACACCTTCATCTTAAGCCCTACACAGCAGAGAAAAGATGCTAATACAGAAAGAGCATGTGTAGGCTAAAAGGAGCCATACGACTTGTTGGACATGGTTTCAAATCTTGAATTCACTGCCAATTAGTGAAGTTTATTCTGAGAAAGCCAAGCGGCACAAGTTGGGCACTCAAACTATGTCATAACAACAGCCAAAGAAGCACACACTGGCTATAAAATTGCCACAAAGAGTTACATGTTTATATTCAGTATAATATTCTCTCTATGATAAACATATCAATGTGTACAAACACAGTTCTGGTTTGGTTGCTATAATTCTTTAAGTTAACTGCCTAAGTTTCTCCAGTATTAGGAGTCTAAGGAAAAAAATTGACTGTTCCACAATCTGCAGGTTGAATAAAATCTCCATTACAATGCTAGGATAATATGACAATGGGAGATATATTTCACTCATTCCATGAAACAGAGTAAAAATATACATTATTTCCTAAAGCTTCCAGATGACCCTATTTTCATTATAATTAGCAATTAATGGCATGCACACACATAAAACAAAGCTAATCCTTCTTCTAAACATTTAGTTATGTTCCAGAAGCAATTAATAATGTCAAATTTGGGGCAGAGTAAATCACAGCAAGAAATGATTGAGAATGAATGATTAACTACAAAACAGGCCAGCAGACAGAGAACACAAAGCAAACTGGCTTTTCATAAAATCTGAGAAACTATTTGAAAGACACAAATCCTTGCATGCAGTCAAAACGCAAGCAATGAATTGGGAAAAGACCCTATCATGAGGAACTGAAAAGTTCCAAATTGTTCATCTAAGCCTGTGATTTTCTTCCAGAAATGATTCAACCACAAAATTAAAAAAAAAAAAAACAGAAACACTCAATTTATATTAGTGTGAAAATATAGCTCCAGGGGAGAAATGACAATTTAATAAATATCAACCGATCTCTGAGAAAGAAAAATAAATGTTGAAAAACCCTACTGTTCGGGCCATGTGCAGGCCAATTCCATTTCTAAAATTTGAGTGTTGTATAACTGAAGTATATTCCAGTGGATCGAACATCAAGTTATATAAGTATCAACGTCCTGCACCCAGTTCTGCTTTCTCAGCAGAGAACACGACAGGCCTCGGTGGCAGCAACAGACTCTCCACTTAAAGCAACATACATTTTTTTTTTAAAATTTTAATAGAGAACACTTTGAAGGTCACAGATTTTCAATATTGTATTCCAAAATTAAGTGATAGTAAGCAGTCTTTTAGAAATCAAAATATTCGAAATATAAAATAAGTATTTTTGGTATTTTCAGAGTTTTCTAGAGGCTTATTATCAAATTTATGTACCTTTCTTCCCAGATAATGGGAAAAATCCCGTTGTATTGTCAATGGCATTTTATAGAAATTTTAATAGCAACTGTCTGATGGAGACAGCCACTAAGCAGCAGCTCTGTTTGTTGATTTAAATTTAATGTATCTGAAAATCAGAGGAATACAAAAAAAAGCCAATATATCTAAAGTCTACCCATGTGTGAAGAGCCATGAGGATATTTATTCTGGATTAAATGTACCATCTCTTCTACATGGCGTTAGCAAGAATGAACAAGCACAAACATCAGATGATTCATCAGTCGGGGAGAAAAGAGAAGCAGGGAGAGAGGCATAAACCCAGTACCATCTTCTATCACTAATGGAGCTAGAAACCAGCAATGCTCTCCTTCACAGCTTGTTTAAAAGGCAAATACATATAAAAATAAAAGTTTCAGCTTTATATTCCTTAATATGTCTATAAACATGAGAAGACATCAATTAAAGTCTGCATCAGAGTATATTAGACCATGAGGAAACTGGAGACAATAGGATTCTATATTCAAGCTAAGAAGCCTAAGACAACTAAAGCAATCTAGCCAAATTTTCACAGGGTGGTTGCTCCCTGTAAATTACAACTGCACCAGATGATAATAATTACCTTGGCTTAAAACTGTGGCGTCACCTCTGGGCTTCTTTTCTTCTTCAGCTTGTCCCTGGGATGGAGAAAATGTGGTTTAGCTCATTATTCATGTGAACCTGCTTGTATTAGCTGCTTTCCCTTTTGCCATGCTAAACTACCCTGATGACAGCAACTCATGGAGGAAGGGTTTCTTTTGGCTTGTCGGTGTAGAGAAGGCTGGAGAGCAGGATCTTGGAAAAGCTGGTCACATTGCACCCACAGTCAGGAATCAGAGAGGAGTGAGTGATTGTGACTCACCAGCTTTCTCCTTCCTATGCAATCCCATAACCAGGTGTAGGGAATGGGGTTGGGGTCTTCCCTCAACCCAATCAAACAACCCCTCCGAATGCATCCCAAAGGCTTGTCTTCTGAAGGTTGTCACTCTGATTCAACACTGAAAACTGAAGCTTCGCGGGTAGCAAATGTATGAACATCCATGTCACTGAGGGCTTGCCATGGAGCCAGCACCTTCCCATCACCACCTCTCTTCGTGGAATAAATTCATTCCCTCAGCCTCATTTGTTCACTGGATACATACAGAGAATGTGAGCTTCAACAGCCTTGAATATAAAGGTAGAAAGAGGTGCCCCCACCACCTCCACAGCTGCTCTGAAGGGCTGCATAGCTGTGGTTGACTGGAGAAGGGCTGCCTTACCACCACAACGAGCTCAGCTCTCAGTCCTCTTTTCAGCTATCTGGTCAACCTCACTGCATCAATACCCAATGAAAATAATATTATTTAACTGTAACCACACTGACCAACTAAAATGCACAAACAGCTGTTGTAAGAGGAGCAGCAGGTCGCTTCCCATCACCCGGCTCCCAGCCACCTGACTAGCTTATACCCCAAAATAACAACACACAAATTGTTTTCATTTAAACATTGCCTGGCCCATTAGTTCTAGCCTCTTATTGGCTAACTCTCACATCTTGATTCAACCCATCTCTAATAATCTGTATGTCACCACAAGCTCATGGCTTACCAGGAAAGATTTAGCATGTCTGACCTGGCAACTTCGTGGCAGGCAGCTCTCTTTCTCTGCCTCCTTTCTCCCAGCATTCTGTTCTGTCTACTCCGCCTATCTAAGCTGCTGCCCTATCAAAAGGCCAAGGCATCTTTCTTTATTTAACCAATGAAAGCAACACATAGAAAGAAGACCCTCCTACACCATTACCCCTTTTCCTGTTTAAACAAAAAGGAAGGCTTTAACTTTAACATAGTAAAATTACATATAACAAAGCAGTTATCAAGCAAGAATTACAGTTACAATATTTATATCTACTTTATCTTTTATCATAACTAAAGAAAACTATAACTATCTATCCATTCTTCAACTCCATCAAAGACTCCAGAAGGATATAATATTTCCTAAGTAAACAAAAAGTAAGAAACTTCCAAAACTCTAGAAATGACAGAGACATCTCACTGTCCTGACAGTCACCCCAAGTTCTTTTGTACTGTTGGGGCATCCATCTTCAGCCTACAGGCCCATAGTATCCAGCAGACATTTCCATGAAGCAGGAAATTTCAAAGACAGTTCAGTCACTTTCTTTTGTGTCTTGCAGAATGTCTCGCAGACTCTTTCATGAAACTGGAACCCCAAAGGATCATCTCACCTTTAGGAAAGTTCAGCAGTCCTCTCTCTGCGGATTTTTTGTATCTAGTTTATGCAACAGTCCAGGGAAGAGCAGCTTCTTGCCCAAATGGCTATCAAACTCTATAAGGATCCTCTTCTATGCCCATCTTCCTCTTAAAGTAGATTGGTGCCGCCAGGAGCAGATGAGTCTCATTGTCATGAAAAAACCCTAAGTTATTAAGACATTAAATGCCATATTCTGTAGTCTTTTAAAGATATGAAGAATGCCTATCTAATTGCAATATATCTCTACATATCTAGAAAATCTAACTAACATGACTACAAGCTTGACTATTGGTGATTATCCATTAGCAACCTTTATTTCCTAATTATACATTACATTTTTAAAAGGAACTGCACAATACCTTAAACAAGATCAGAAATACATATAACATATAACAAAATTGACCTTAAAATCCATTCCAATGCAAATTATTCATATCTATATCAAGTGGCTGCAAGGACCCCTGAAAAAAGCAACAACACAGATTGAATATAATACACAAAATAAACAGAAGTGAAGAGAGATATGTCCATGTCTTTCCTCACAGTCACAGTGCACACCAGCACGATCACAGCTCCTGGGCTAAAGCAGAGCCTTCAGCAAATGGTGGCACTCTGGTTTTAATTTACGTACTTACTGAAAGAGAGGTGAAAGCCATTTTTAAAGGAGGTATCTAGACATGCACCTTACTTCTGTGGTTTTGTGGCCATGCACTGATGTGGTAGAGTCTTTTGTCTTGTGTTGATTTCATTGGTTAAATAAAGAGACTGCCTTGGCCCTTTAATAGGACAGAAAATTGGGTCGGCGGAGTAGACAGAACAGAATGCTGGGAGAAAGAAGCCGAGGCAGGCAGTCGCCATGATTCTCCGACCCCAGACGGATGTAGGCTAGAATCCTTCCTGGTAAGACACCATCTCATGGTACTACACAGATTATTAGAAATGGGTTAATTGAGATGTGAGAATTAGCCAATAAGAGGCTACAGATAACGGACCAGGCAATGTTTAAAAGAATACAGTTTCCGTGTAATTATTTTGGGGCATAAGCTAGCCATGCGGGAGCCGGGGTGGCCAGAACGCAGCCCACCGCTTCATTCACTACAATGCACAACGTATGCTGCCTATCGGAAGTATGTGAAAAGTTAAAACTGAAGAACAGAACTGCTGCTGCTGAGAAGCTTCCAAAGGAAAGGTGTGGGCTCTTAATTCATTTGTGGAAAGACGGTTATGTATTCCTCTTGATTAGTTCCCAAATAAATTGTCATCAGAGAAGATGAAAATTTAGCAGGTGATTTACACAAAATCTTTCATAATTAGTGACTGATGATGGAAAATGAGTTAGATGATTTCGTAAGTTCAGCCAACAACCATTTCCTCACGTTTCTCAGACATAAGTTTGGGCTGTATCTCATCAGCCTGAAACAGACACTGACTGTCCCAGTTGCTCAGGGCTGACCTGAACGTAGCAATGTGAAGTGATATGTCTAGGTAAACCACCCCATCTGAGGCAAACAGGAAGGGCTGGTCCCCCTAGCTGTGGCATGCATTAAACTAAAGTTCAAAGACTACACACAATTGTGCCACAAACTTTCAACGAAGTCTCATCAAAGGGTCGTGCTTATTTTAATGAGAGTCTATTAGTTCTTTAACCCTTAAATGCTATTAATTTCATTTTTATATTGTGGATTTGGTATTTTTGAGACTGCATTTATGTTATGAAATACTATTTCACAGCATAACATCTTAACTATATAAAGAAATGTGATTAAAGTTTACCAGTAAGTATTTTTATGTCAAGTGTCTCTTGAGGATCCCATGTTGAAGGGTTGGGCAATAGCTTGCGGTCCTACTAGGAGACGGTGGAGTTTTCAGGACAAACCGTTGACATGGCACTAGAAGACTGTCCCTCCGCCCTCTTCTTCTGCTCACTGTACCCTTCCCCATCACCCCTTTCCCTCCCTGCTCTTGCTTTCCCGTCCTCCCCCCCAACCCCCCCCCCCCTGTTCTTGAGGGAAGAAGCTGTGCTCTCCTCACAGGTCACTGTAACATGCTCCCATCCCACAATCAAAGTAGTCAGCCAACCACAGACTGGAGAGCCTGAAACTCCAGCCAAAATCAACATTTCTCCTCTTCCACGTGTTTACCTTGGTCACAGAAAAGGAACACTCACTCACACAGTGGGTGGAGCAAATGTTTAACGAAGACATCACCAGCAGCCAGTTATTTCTGCTGTAATAACTGATCGTTCCTAGATGCTTTAGCCCAGTGTTTTTCTAGATGTGTGACTTGCTAAGGTGTGTTGTCTTTGAGTTAATCTGCTTCAACATCTATGTGGGTAATATTTTACTGTTCTATGTCTATCTCTCCCTAAGTCTCTCTCCCTATGTCTCTGTCTCTTGCTATGTGTCTCTGAGGTCTCTCTCTGTCCCTGTCTTTATCTCTGTCTCTCCCTCCATCCCTCCCTCCCTCTCACTCTTTCTCTCTCTCTGCCTCTCCCCATGTCTATATGTCTGTATGTGTATATACACAGAATATAATCTTACAGTGAAAAGACTCCCTCCTGCGTTCCTCCAGCTGACTAGTGCATGGCATTTCTAAGCAGTAAACACTTTAATTCACTTATACTATATCCTAAAAAGTATGTCCTTGAAAATGTTTTCCTTATGAAAATATAAAGAAACACGGCTGTGTGTGCTTATTTCTTGCTCTTGTCTCCAGAGGTATCCTCTTGCAGTCTTAGTGTTTGCTTTGATGGGGTCTTTCCTACAGGGTAGGTTTATAGAATGGTGCTTGTCTTCCATAGCTGCATTATAATAATTATAATAAACAGGTATGTCAGTGTTTATCTGGCTACTTATTGATAAATATTTAGGTTGTTAGTTAGCCATCTCGTTTTGACCAAATTTACAATGCTGCAGCAAGAGCCCAAGTAAACCTTTCCCTGTACCTCTCCAAGTTCATGTGCAATAACTTCGAAGGGTAGCGCCGATGGAAGGAGCCGTGCATCCTTGGGTTGCGAGGTGCTTCTGAGTCCAGCTCTCCTCGGCTGCTTCACTCCGTGCCCACAAGACTGATAAGCACTTGGTTCTGCATGTCCGTCTCAACAGCTCGTGCTGTAAGTTGGGGTGTATGGCACAGTGACAAAAGAAGACCCCACTGTAGCCTCTGCATCTGTCCCATCATGAAAAGGCTAACGCATCATTGTGTTGCGAGATTTCTGATTATACTGTGTGAAGATACATAATGGTGACTGGTTTATTAAAAAGCTAAAAGGTCAGTAGCTAGGCAGGAGGTTGGGGTGGGACTTCCAGACAGAGACAGCTTTGGGAACAGGAAAGGGGGAGTCTCCAGCTGGACACAGAGGAAACAGGACATGCAGGAGGAGAGGGGAAAGCACAAGTCATGTGACAGAACACCGATTCATAGAAATGGGTTAACTTCATTTATAAGAAACAAGTTTATAGAAACAAGACTAAGCTAAGGCAGAGCTTTCGGAATTAATAAGAAGTCTCCACGTCAGTATTTGGGAACTGACAGGACACGACTGATTTAAAGATCATTTGTATTTCCTTTATGGTAAAATACCTTTCTATACATGATCATGTTTTCCTGAAATGACTATCTATTTTTAATCCTAATAAAGTAGGAAAATTAGTTGTTTATCTCTGTTACAGTGTGCATACATAATGTGTGTGTACACTGTGTGTGAGTGTTTTGTTGTGTGTTATATATACATTTTATTTTTCCAATGTTTTCATTTCTATTTTCATTTTGATCATGATATACTTTTAAGGTTTATCCAAAGAAATACAATGATCAAGCCTTTGGCTTATGGTGTTTAGATTTTAGAAAAAGCTAGGAAAGCTTCTTCATTTTGAGATGACAAGGAACTTCCCCTTTGCATGCCTATGGCTCATTCCTTACACTGAACGCTTCGGTGTCTGACTTGAGCTAGAGAAGACAGTGAAGGGAAGACATTAGTTTTAGGAAGCTATGCAGGTGTCCCGACTTAACAGTCTCCTTCCCCCACCAGCCTCGGAGACCTGTGGGTACCAGCCTATTTCTGGCTTCCTCGTCTGTTTAGTCAGTCTGTCTGTTGATTCGTGTGCCAGGACCACACTGTTTTCATTGCTGCAGCCTTATGGTTTCACATGCTTTCTAGGTTACCTAACGCTTCCCTGACAATAAGAGAGTTCTGCTTGTGTACAAATTTTAGACTCAAGATAGACAAAAGCTCAACTTCCAGTGTCCCCCTTCCTATCTGCATGATTCCAGGCAGGTGATAGATTGAACCTCTGTGGATCTCAGTTTCCTGTGTGTCTTCTAGAAAGTCATGTCTTCTTGTGAGGCTTTCTGAGGATTACAGTACTGTGGGTAAAATCCTTAGCCCAGCACATGACCCATGGCAGACTTTCAACTAACTGAAGCAATCAGTCATTTTGCCAGATTTCGACCTGCTAATAATGTATCCAGGGACTTTAAAATTAAATTAGTGAGCCTGTTTGTGTTTATTGACTAAAGAAACACGTCTCAAATGAGCATAATCCCTCCTGAAAGAAGCGTTAGGAGAGAGTAAACAAGAATCTCACAGTTGACGTTTAAAAGAACCTGCTGAGCAATTACTTGGAGCTAGCCACTGTGGTTAGCTAAAGGCAAATAGGCCATAGTGTTTAGGCTGTGTCAGGGGTTCACCCTGTTGAATGACAAGCGGTAGAACGGTGAGATGGGCTTCCTTGGCTCTTCCATCTCCTGGTAACATGCCCATGGCGGTGGTGCCTTGCACATTTGTGTGCTGGCTACTTCCTTCTGGAGTTCTCCTTTGTGCTCTCTGTAAACGCCGCTCTAAACACAGCCTCCTGGTCATCACTGCAGTTCCTTCCCCCATGGTTCCCCTCACCTCACCAATTCCTTACCTGACAGAACACTCCCGGTCACGGAAACAACTGCCAACAAGTCTGTACCTCCCTTTGAGCTTCCACGCACAGCTCCTAAATCCGACAGCAGAGATGCCTAGCAATCTCCAGATGCCACCTGATCACCAAGGGATTTCATTGGTTGGCACTCTAAAGACCTTTGTTTCCTCAGTTCAAATTTCGTGACATATAGCATAGCTTCCTGCCCTGATATCTCAGCGGTACAAGATGACCCCAAGGAGTCCCTGCTGGGTGGACATATGACCAAGGCAAAAGTAGCTCTTCTGGCTGTGTGACATTCTGTGATTCAGCATCTGGACTAAGAGAGTCTACTGCCAGCTTCTAGGATGTGGATCACATCTGGAGAGAGGCTGCCACCGAACCAGGTAGGCTCAAGACGCTGAGTGAGTCCTGCCTGACAGCCCTGGAGAAGGTCAGTCCTCCAGCCTCAAGGAACCAAGCCTGCCACCAACCATAGGCACCTAGGGATGACACTAAGCTTCAAGGAGGAATTTGGCCAAGCCATCACGGATGTCACCATGAGATGGAACAGTGAAGACACTCAGCCCATGGCCTGACCACCCAGAAACTATGCAATGATAATAAAACAGTGTTTGAGCTTCTGTATTTGAGGCGTTTTGATACACTGTCATAAAAGGCATATTCGGCATCAACCCAGGAAGCATCCGAGCTTCCCTCTTCCTTCCCTCTAGTCATTTGGGCAGGGGAACCTTCTGATGCTCAGAGGTAGCATCTTGTACAAACATCTGCTGTTGATCCTACAGCACTGCGCCATCTTCAGCTGGGTTTTTCTTTCCCCAAGTCTGGAGAGCCAGCACAAGGACAACAGTGTCTGAACCCTTTTCCATTCCCTGGCATCTGGTCCGATTTCATAGCCTGGTGCTGAGTCCCGTTCAACAAGTACTTGCTGGAGAAAGGTATGAAGGCAAGGCTTAAGAGCAGTTCTCCTCTGCCTGGCAGATGCCACATCCAAAGTCACAATGGATATCATTGTGCAATGAATAGAGCAGCAACTTAATAAAAGGTTCAGTAAGCCAAGGCCCCTCCCACTTTAACATACATGCCGATCACCCAGGAATCTTGCCACATGCATATCTTGGCATGGGAGGGGTTGGAAGTGAGATTCCTATGCGGCTCCATGCATGTGACAGCTTCTGCCAAAAGCATATGGATGACCTCTGAGCTATGGGAACTCCACCTCTCACCAGGGCAAGGAGCGGGAGCAGGACCATGGCAATCCAATCCTATTGACCTCTATTATTCTCCATCTGAGATGAACACCCAAATTAGGCCTAATTTTCTGCGGGAGCTCTTTCTAGCAGTTTGAGCCCTCTCCACTCAGTCAATATGCAAGATATTTTGCATAACTCAAAGAGACATCACTCTCCTCTACAGGAAAACTGCAATGGGGAGAGAGAGAGACACGGGATTCAAGAGCTGATTATGCTCAGATGACAGCTGCTGGAGCTCTTTGACAATCACGGTAGCATTCAGAAGTGAAATGAAATCTATAATATGCTATCTGTCCCTCGGCGAGTGGGTTAGGCTACTTGGCTCACACGTTTATGTGCTACTGAAATCCTGCTTAGAAGGAAAAGGAATCGAAAAATAATATTACCTCTCACTCTGGACATACGTTACCCGAGCTCCCCGTGTCTGTATGTTCTTTAGATAAAGCATGTATAAATGATAGCTCTTTTAGTATCAGAGTAATTTACATATCCATTATAATGTATTCACTCTATTGATTTAAACTACTTAATACTATATGACAGAGACCAAAAAATGCTCAGTTGGGGGCCAGGTAACATAAGGTCAAATCCCAACCTAGAAATAAATAGTTATGTATGCTTAAATAAGTGATTTCTATTCTCCAGACCTAAATTTTCTAAAACTGGCTTTTCTATTTTTTTCTAAAGTGATCAGACTAAAGGTTCCTCCATGGCTCCTGGAGCTTTAATACTCTTCATTTCTGCCTGGACTAATTAATTATTTTATAAAAAATAATCAACTGCACTGCTATGAATGGATTCAGAACATATTTTAAAGGGTAAAATATAGACTGTATCTTCTCCCATTTGGAAGACCTACAGGCATCGGCATAAGCTGAAGAAAATCGAACCACTACTGTGGTCTCCCAGGTTTCAAACTTCGGTTCTAAAAGCGCAAAATTGAACTGTATCATTAGGGAAACAAGAATAATGTCCGGGGATGAGTAAGAGTTGACAGCTGAAGAAATAGAAAATAAACTTCGCTATTGTACATTCCCACTAACAATTTAAATCCATCATTTGAAAAGGGAAGGCTGTGTGGTAGCGAAACAGCCAGTAAGACTAGACATGCTGGCCCCTGCTCATAGCCGTGGACACACCCTGCGCTTTGAGATAGCATTTCAGTGTAGGGATAAGTCCCGCCCCTTGGGGGCGTGTTCGCCTCGGGCTAATGTCTGCCTATAAATTTGGCTAGCGTGCTCCCAGCTGTCTCTTCTGCTTTCCTGGTCTCCGCGGGAACGGTGGTTCTGTAAGTCTATTTCTACATTAAAACTATATATATTTTTACAATCTGTCTGCATTCGTTTACGCCGCTACATTTCAGTGGTGATTTCTAATTACACAGTGTCTTTGCGTCTGTCTAGGGGTTCCAGTCAAACGCTCTGAGCAGCTCGGATGCCTGCAGTGCCTTATTGCCCCTCTGTCTCTGGACGTAGGCCCCTGGAACGCTGGAGGGCTTTTGAGAGCCTTGGGGTCCCTGCTCCAGGAGCTGACACTCGCCTGAGGGTGACACATACCGGCTCTGTGAACTGTAGAAAATGTGGATTTCTGATGAATAATTTCAGGAACAAACCGCTACTTGAATGCTATGTGAGCTTCAAACACACTTTTCAAATCCGTGAGTGCTCCAATCCCATGTGGGATAGGAACCGCAGAAAAATGAAATTAGCCATTGAGAGAAAGATAGGAATATATGGGAACCTTCTCCACTGCTCTACGGAAACTTAGATGTAATCAAAAAAAAAAGAAAAGCACTTGTGTTTTGTTTGAATACTAGGTAGTGTGGCTACTGTCTCCAGAGGAAATCACTATCGTACTTTCCAAGACTTACCAAAAGCCAAGTCAGACATCCCCAGTGGTTTATGAATACCTTCTTTCTGGAGCCCACTTGGAAATTAATTCAACTGATTATTGGAAAACAACATCAGTCTCATGTGAGGCCATGAAATGGTAAAGAATTAAGAACACCTGGGGGAAAAACAGTAAACCAATAACGCTGAACCCAGGATTTTCTCCATATCTATTTAAGGATGTTATTAGTGAGATGTCATTTCACCCTGCAGAATATTGAGGTCAACCATGGCCCCTTGGCATCCTTATACTAAGGCCAGTGGCCTCTGCATCAAGTACAACCTCTTCAGCTATGTCATGAAGAGTAACTGGGAGGGACCACGCAGACCTGCCCAAGGTATCTTACGGTCTCATTATTCACTAACCCTTCAAAGTTTAAAATTCAATATGTAAAGAGGTTTCCTACTTTGGGGAGGGGTCTTAAAGAAGAAGAATGGCAAACAACATTTACTCAGAATTATATATTTTATATATACAATTAGACACCGGATAGCCTACTCTTATATAGGTAAGTAAGATATCCATTTAAAATTATGAAGCTCATATCTGAGGGAGGAATTTAAAATTATATAGACTACATCTTGCTTTGCAGTTGGAGTCCAAAACACCCATATACACATCAAGCACTTGGATGAAATCACTTTGAAAAAAATGTATAATTTTTCCAAGTCACCATGTGCCCATTCTAGGCTAGACAATTCTCAAGGTGTGAGGTGGAGAAAGCTAACAAAGGGGACTTAAATGTCAGTGATCTTCGTGCCAGATATTGGCAAGAAGCAGGGTGTAACAAGGAATCTCTGTGGGGCAGAAAACCTCTACTCTTTTGCTTCCTTCAGACCGCTGGGACTGAAGCAGAAACACAAGGTCACTTACACAGGAGAACCACACAGGCAAAGATGGAGAACGTATTATAAAGACCAGGGGAAATATCCACCATGGCAGAGACCATTGCGGAAAGGGTAAAACAATGGGACCCTTCTGGAAGATGGTGCAGAAAGGCAGTAATTCCCCTTAATAGAAAAATTCTTCCAATATGATTTTGCCTGTGGATTGGCTGCAAAAGTATCCTAATATCTATAAGACACGTAAGAAGAACACTGATCATAACATGTATAACAACAAGAATAAAAGTAAAGTCAATGTTTACAGTAAGACACTAGGAAAATAAATCCTGTGAACTTCTGGGAGAGGGCCAGAACACAGAAAAGGCAGAAAAAACAAAACAAAACAAAAACGGCAGAAAGAACTCTAGAAGCCCAGGAAGGAAAAGAGCAAATCCTCAAAACATTAGACACAGCTTCAGCCTTGCTGGCCCCGGGCGAGGGATATGGTCAGAGGAGAGGCGGTGCTTCCAAAAGTTAAGGCAGGCTAGAAATGGGCAGTCCTGTCCTCAGGTCAGCAGGGCCCCAGTCACGGCCACACTCAGCTGTGTTGGAGAAACAGTGGTTCATACAGCAGACAGGCTGTGGTGAGCAGCAATGGCGTTTGTCATCCTACGACTCAAGGCAATAGCTGGCCAGTATTCTGAGACAGAACCTACAATTAGCCTGGGAACCTGCCCGAGAAGTGGGGCCCGAATAAGGGAAAAATCACAGGCCAGTGAGCCTCCATTTGCTCCGTTCAGCTCCTAAATGAAGAAAGGCCCAGGGAGGTGATTATTGAGAGCAGGGGGACAGGGAATTGCTCATGGACCCAAGGTTATATACACAGGAGGCTCAGCTCAGGCTAGAATACACACGAGAAAAAATAGTGCTGCCTCTGGGCTTGGTGAGAGCTCATCAGACAAGAACAGCCCTGGAGTGTGGTCGCTGTGAGCAGGACACCAGGTTCTGGAGGGAACTGTAGCCCGGAGCGCTTAAGAACTCTGAAATCACAAGGGTATAGGTGATGCCTGCAGCTGTGTTCCACACGGGGTGATTAGCATTCAAGAGTTCTTGAAAGCATGAAGACAGGCCCTCTACCTGGGCTAATCTCCGTGTTCTGATTACTTCTCACTTACACACGGAGCCATCCTCCAGCTAAAACATTCGTCCCTGGGCTAGGGGAAGAGTTTGAGAAACCTCGGAACAAAACTGAAGAAACCACCACAACCTGCAAAGCTAAATGCAGCCAGCAGAGGCCCACGGACTATACACAAGGAAGGAACTATTCCAGTGCAAAGACTGGACTAAAGGCATGAGCCAGCTATCATGTGGTTGACAGAGTCAACCACAGCATAGACAACCAGAAGGGTAGCAGCTACGTAGTCAATGGACCTCCACGTGTACAACTGTTGTCTCCAACTTTCAAAGGACTAGAAAGGAGCTGCCACACCCATCTCGTCTCGTTTAAACTTTGGGATCTTTTGATACTCATTCATTATATTGTTAACATTATTTTTAATTACTGTATTCATAAAATGTTTGTGTTTTTACTTCATTCCCTTGTATAGTTATTTAACTCTGTGTAAACAGTATTTCCATTTTCAGCAATACGTTTTTCATTTATTCCTGTGTTTCTTCCCTCCCTGCCCTCCCTATTTTAGCTATATATATTTGAAGACAGGGTTTTTCTGTAGCTTTGGAGCCTATCCTGGAACTAGCTCTTATAGAGCAGGCTGGGCTTGAACTCACAGAGATCCGCCTACCTCTGCCTCCTGAGTGCTGGGATTAAAGGTGTGTGCCACCACCACTCAGCTTTCTTTCTTTTTTATTTTTATTTTTTTACTATATTTTATGGATAAAAACAAAAACAAAAAAAGTTCTCATGGTTTTGTTTTGTTGTTCTCTTCTGTCCTGGTTAGTGTTTCTATTATTATGATAAACACCATGACCAAAAGCAACTTGTGGGCAAAGGATTTATTTCCTCTTACACTTCAGGAAGTCAGGGAATTAACTGAAGTAAAGGCCTTGGAGGAATGCTCCATGTGGCTTGTTGCCTGCTTTCTTATACAACTCAAGACCACGTGCCCAGGTGTAACACCACCCACACCAGGATGGGATGGATCAATCATCAATCAAAAACATGTCCCACAGGCTTGCTCATAAGTCAGTCTCTGATGGGGGAATTTTTTTCAATTGAATTTCCCTCTTCTCAGAAGACTCTAGCTGGTCTAGTGTTAAGCTGGCAAAAACCTAACCAACATACCCTTTGTTTGTTTTTCAAGGTTTGAAAATTTTTATTATTGGTAACTATGTGGGGGAATCTTTTTCTGTACTTTTCTAAATTTTTCAGTTTGCTGATGCTGTTGCTAATACGGTACTGTGCTTTGTCTTAGCTGATCTCTGCTTCAGACTGAGCCGTCAAAAAGTAGCCCACTTAATAAAACAACCCCCTTCCATGAAGGTGGAAAAGCTTCTAAGAAAAAAAGTGAATGCATTTCAAGAAGAAGCCAAACCACCAAAATTAAACCAAGAAGGAGTCAACAATCTAAACAGTTATATAACAAATGAGGAGATCAAATAGTAACAAAAGATTTCCAGAAAAAACAGTTCTTCTTAAACTATTCGATTTGAAAAAACAGAGGCAGAAGGCCCCTCCCAAACTCCTTCTACAAAGGCAGTGTCAGATGGCTCAGCAGTTAAGAGCATTGCCTGCTCTTCCAAAGGTCCTGAGTTCAATTCCCAGCAACCACATGTTGGCTCACAGACAACCATCTGTAATGAGGTCTGGTGGCTCTTCTGGCCTGTAGGCATATACACAGACAGAACATGGTATACATAATAAATAAATAAATATTTTAAAAAAAGAAAGAAAGCCATGCAAAGCCACAACAAAAAGAAAACTGCAGACCAATGTCCCTGAAGAACATAGACTCAAAAATGATCAATAAAATCCTAGGAAACATAATACAGACACACAACAAAAAGATTGCACACTATGACCAAGTTGGTTTTACCCCTGAAATGCAAGAATGGCTCAACATACTCAAGGTAATAAATCTAATAAATGAGTTTAAAGACAAAAATAATAACATAATCATCTCAATAGATGTAAAGAACACCTTTGACAAAATCAAATGTACCTTTATGAAAAAAATGTCCTAGAGAATGTAGGACTATTGGGGAACATACTTAACACAATAAAAACCATATATGAGGAACCCACAGTCAAGATTACCTTAAACAGAGAAAATCCTGAAGCAATACCACTGAAGTCAGAATGTGACTGGCATGTCCACTTTCATTAGAAATACTAGCTAGGGCAATAAGGCAAGAGAAGGAAATTAAAGGGATACAAATATGGAAATTGGAAGTCAATTTGCAGATAACAGGACAGTATAATTTAAAGATCCCAAAAATTCTGCCAGAAAAATCCCCATCCCATTCATCACAGAAATAGACAAAAAAATCATAAAGTGTTTATGGAACCAAAGACCCCCCAAATAGCCAAACAATCCCTAGCAAAAGGAATGGCAGAGGATACAATCCCACATCTTAAGATACATTACAGAGTGATAGTAACAAAAACGGTATGGCACTGGCACAAAAACAGACATGGAGACCAATGAACAAAGTAACTTCAGCCACTGAGAATCTGACAGAAAAGTCAAAAACAGGTTGGAGGAAAATAAGTATCTCCAACAAATAGTGCTGGGAAACTGGGTGTTTTCTGAACAATGAAATTAGACCTGTATCTATCATCCTGTATAAAAAACAACCCCAGTTCCAGGCAGTGGTGATGCACACATTTAATTCCAGCACTTGGAAGCCAGGTGGATCTTTGTGAACTGGAGACCAGCCTGATCTACAGAGTGAGTTCCAGGACAGTCAGGAAAAAACAGAAACAGAAAAACCCTATCTCGAAAAAACTAACCCTCCTCCCCAACACACACACACACACACACACACACACACACACACACAAACCACAATGCATAAAAGACCTAAACATGTAACCTAAAAGTACCAGAAGAAAACACAGGCAAGGCACCATATGATACAGGGTTGGTAAGCAAACAGGACACTGTGATACAGGGTTGGTAAGCAAACAGGACACTGTGATACAGGGATGGGAAGCAGACAGGACACTGTGGGATACAGGGTGGGAAAGAACTTTCTGACTAGGACTCCATTTGTTTAAGAATTAAGACCAGAAATTGACAAATGGGACATCATAAAACTAAAACCCTTCTGCATAGCTAAAGAAACTATCACTCGGGTGTCGAGGAAGCCTGCAAAACAGGAGAGAATCTTTGCCAGTTATACACCTGACTAAGGAGCAATAACAAGAACATATAAGCAACTCAAAACAACAGAGAACCAAAACCACAAAAATGGACATAGACCTGAAGAGAGAGTTATCAAAATAAATAAATATAATTGCTAAGAAATAGCTCAAAGAATGTTCATCCTTCCTAGTAATGAGGAAAATGCAAATCATAACTACTTTGAGGTTTCATTTTTACCCCAGTCAGAATGGCAAAGATTAATAAAACAGCCAACAAGTGTGAGGAGAGAATATGGGGAAAAGGGAACCCCCCAATCACCGTTGGTGGGATTGCAGATGGGTGCAGCCATTATAAAAATCAGTGAGGGAAAGGTCTCCAAAAGCTAAAAGCAAATCTGCCATGTGCCCCAGCTACAGGCCCAAAGGACATGACATGTTACTCCACAGACAGTGCTCAACTACGTGCATTGCTGTTCTGTTCACAATAGCTAAGAAACAGAAGCAACCTAAATGCCCTTCAACACCAATGAAGGGATAGTGGAAAATATGCTAAGTGCCCACTATGGAATACTATTCAGTTATATAAATCAATCAATCATGAGCTTTGTAGGTAAACAGAACTAGGAAGGACCCTATTGAGTGAGGTAACCTAGACTCAGAAAAACAAATGTCACATGTTCTCGTCTGGGACTCCTAACTGCAAATCTTCAGATGGGAGGACATATCCTGGAGTCCGGAAACCGGAAAAGGAAAAAAACAGGACCATTGCCGGGGTACGGGTATTGAGAAGGGACAGAGAGGGGAATACCGGCGTACAAATGATCTGATCACAGAAATGGGGAAGGGGGCCCTTTCAGGCACTGTCAGACAGATGCAGGATAAAGAGGGAGGAGGGCAAAGGGGAAGAGCAGAGCGCAGGTGGTCTGATGAGAGAACGGGGGAGCGGCATTCTTTAGGGAGGGAAAGCAGGGCAATACAGCAGGAGAGAGGGAACAAGAGTGTCGTAAAAAGCCATAAGGAGCCGGGCGGTGGTGGCGCATGCCTTTAATCCCAGCACTCGGGAGGCAGAGGCAGGTGGATCTCTGTGAGTTCGAGACCAGCCTGGTCTACAAGAGCTAGTTCCAGGACAGGCTCCAAAACCACAGAGAAACCCTGTCTCGAAAAACCACAAAAAAAAAGCCATAAGGAGCCACTATTGACTATTTCCCTTAAAATCATTTTATAGTATATATAATTCTGAGTATAAATACACATGAGCAATTTTAATAAGCTCTCTCAACTAGACTAACATTTTCTCCAAGAGAAAAAGATAACCTAACAATAAAACAAACAAACAAAAAGATAAGAAGACCTCTTTTGAGTTGTTCACTGAGGCTGTCCAAGAGACTTCCCAACATATTATTATATTATTTATTATTATATATTATATATAATATATTATACTATCATTTGTTTATTATTATATTATTATTCTTTGTTGCCCTTTGTGACTACCTGCTGGTGGCCGTGGCCGAGGAGCAGCAGGTGGCAACTGAAGTTCGGATGAGAGCCCACCATGAGGAAACTCTCTGATGGGTGACTCTGGTACAGGCAAGGCCCGAGACCACAAATCCCAGGGTGTCTTCTGCTTCTGTTGTGCCTTTGCATGCCTGCTGCTGCCATCTTTCTCTGGTATCTGGCATGGAGTGAATGGGCATAGGGAGATCCCCACTGCCTGTAATAGAGTGGGTTTATCTCATGGATACATCCCGTTCTACTGGGCATCTTTACTTGTGGATTATTATGAAGATGATTTCTTCCTAAGCTGTACCGTCCAACTAACAATAATAATGTTAGTTTAAATAGTTTTGATGATAATAAATAAAACAAGGAGGTGTCACACAGCTTGAACACACGAGCTTCTGCTGAGGAGCTGTATAGACTGTGGCTTGGGTTAATGATTAAGAAAAACAATTCCCAGTAGACCAGCTACCTTAAGTTCTTCTCATCTTAACGCTGGGAGAGGTGTTCACAGATTTGGAGTGCGTCACAGCTGAAACGATGCTTTGAAAATAACTAAGTTAGATTAAGATGATTTTGTCAAGTAGCTTTGAGGTGAAAAACACAAAAAGATAATTTAAAGTTTTAGAAAAGCAAATAGTTGAACGAGGGACTCTTTAAGGTCAGGAAACAAGAACAAAGCAGCCCAATTATTACTAGCTGACACACTTTTCTTGCTAGGATTGGTTGGTGACCAAAGGTGATAATTAATTTTTTTGTACCCATTTTTGCCCTCAATCTTTGGATATAAAAACTATTGATGAGTGGTTATACACCCTAAAGGTGTAAAGTAGAGCTGGCTGATTCTTTTCCATATTTTGTTATTCTTCTCATTCATTTCTTAAGGGAGTTTTTCACATCCTGTTTAAGGGACTCTATCACTTTCATAATATCTATTTTTTCTACTTCTTCTGGATTAGGGTGTTCAAGTCTTCCTGTTGTATGTCGGCTGGGTTTTGGTGTTATCCTGTTAGTTTTCAGATTGTTGGAGGAATTCTTGCCTTGGCACCTGCCCATCTCTTCCTTCAAATGCTCTCCAATGGATCTTCTGGTACAGGATCAGGGCCACTTGCTCGCCAGGAACCTTGCAGACAAAAGGACTACCTTGCTGCTTGCAGGCTCAGTGAAACAAAGGAACTCCTGCCCAGTTGCACTCACCACCCCGTCCCAGAGCCTCAGCCCCAAAACAGGCTGAGTTGGGGGATCTTATGACCCTGCATTATATGTACCATGAAAATATCTAACAATAATACAAAATAATTGTGCTAATAGAAGAATATGTAGTATCAATAAAAAATGAATTAAATTTCCCTGCTAGAAGTTTAGCAAATACCAACAAACCACCACTAATAAAGTCTAATTTTGACTAAGTAAGGGTTAATATAAATGCTTTTCTAACTGTTCCAAAATGAAAATGGAAAGAAACACCACCACACTCATCCCATCAAGCTGGCATTACCTACATGCCAACAGTGGGTAAGAACACAACAAAAAGAAAACTACAGCACAATCTCTTAATGAATATAGTAGAACAGAATTGCTAAGAATTCTTACAAACAGAATTCCAGAACAAATTAAAACCACACACTCCAACCGAGTTCATTTCATTCTAGGGATGCAAATTTGGTTTAGTATATAGAAATCAGTAAGTATAATGTAAGCACCACATAGAATTCAGGACAGAAATAACGTGGTTATCTCAAGCAATGCAGAAAAGTCCCTGGACAAAGTTCATCATCCCTTCACAATAAAAGCTCTGAAGAATCTAGATGGGATAGGGTTGTGGCTCCGTGGCAGTTTGCTTGAGTAGAGGATGTGAGGCAAAGGCACAACTCCTAGTACCAACTTAAAAAAAAAAAGGAATAGAAGGAACACACCTCAACATAATAAAGGCCATATATGGAAAAATCTACGGCCACTGGGGTCATCTCTCTAAAATCTCAGGGTGCTTGATTGTCCAGTTTTATTCAATACAGAGCTCAAAGTCTCAGAACAATAAGAAAAAAAGATTAAAAGAAGGGAAAGAAGTCAAATCATCCTTTTTGCAGATGGCATGATGCTATACTTAAATAACTGTAAAGAATCCACCAAGAAACTTTTAGAAATGAAACCACCTTGAGTAAAGGAGGAGAATAAAAAATCAACACACCAAAGTCAGTAGCTTTTCAATGTAAGTGACAAACTGGCCAAGAAAGGAATCCAAGGGTGGGGATTCCTTTCATGGAGGCTTCAAAATTAATAAAACATGTAGCAACAAGCCTGACAAAGAAGATAAAAGACCTCTGCAGTAAAAACTTTTAGACACTGAAGAATGAAACAGAAGATACCAGGTGACAGGAAGATCCCTTTGATCATGGATTGACAGGATTAATATTGAGAAAATGACTTTATTATGCAATCCCCACCAAAATCTTAATGACATCCTTTGCAGAACAAGAAAAAGAAATCCTACACTTCATATTAGAAGCACAAAAGACTGAATGACCGAGGTAAGCCTTAGCCAAAAGAGCAAGTGTGAAGATTTCACGGTACCTGATCTCAAATTATATCACAAAGCCACAGTCGCGCAATCTGGCACAAAACAAATGTGCAGAAAAGTGGACTGGAATGCAGGACCCAGAAACAGAGCCACACGGCTACCACGCCCGAATCAAAAACATACATCATTTTAAGTGGCGCTGCTTCAAAGTTTGTATTCAGTGCAGAACCCTGACTGCAAATGCTGACATCCTACAATCAATTCGAAATGGATCAGAGATCTCAAACGTAAGCCTGAAACGTTCAAACTGCTAGTGGGAAAATAAGCCAGACCTGGAAATTTGCTCTCATATACATGATCTAAATTTTAAATTATTTATATGCATGCAGCACAGGAGCCTGCATGCATGTGTGTGTGCATATACGCATTGAAACTAGAGAGGGGATCATGAGAAGGGAGAGAGAAAGATCCTAAGGGAGGAAGAAAAGAAGGTACTAGAATACAGGTGGCCTGAAAACAGAAGGGGGAGCTGTCTGGTGGAAGTGAGGCAAACACAGTGTCCTGGGCCACAAGAAATGGACCGGAGCAAAGTATAGTTGGCAGAAATGTATGAATATACCATAACAAAGCCTCTTACTTTCTATGCTAACTTTAAAAGAAAAACAACAACAACCAACCAACAAATATTCGATCCTTTTTTCTAATCTTGGCACATTCTCAAACTGAATACTATCTACCACTAAAAAGAAGAAACAAACCTGAGTTCCCATAGTATGGATATTAACTGCCAAAAGGGCAGGGTTGGGAACGTAGCTCAGCGGTGAGGTGCTTTCAAAGCAAACCCAAGGCCTTAACCGCAAGTAAAAGATTAGTCCATTTAGGACAAGCACTATGAATGTGTCATTTATTCATATAAATTCCTTTTTGCTTATGTTTCTTACGGATATACAACAAACTGTCAGTAGTAATAGTTACATATTTCAGGAAATAGTTAATATTATTTCATAGTGATATTTCATTTGTATTTTAATAAATAAAGCTTGCCTGAAGATCAGAGAGTAAAACAGCCCCACTGGTCAGCCTTACAGACCAGGCAGGGGTGACACACACCTTTAATCCCTGTAACCATATTAGTTTGCCATACAAACCAGGCAGTAGTGGTGCACGCTTTTGATCCCAGCCCTAGAGAGGAATATAAGACGGGAGGAGACAGCTCACAGACAAAGTCTCATTCTGAGATTCCTGGAGGCAAAATCGCCATTTCAGACTGAGGTAGAGGTAAGAGCCAGTGGCTGGCTGCTTTATTTTTCTAGCCTTCAGGTTGAACCCCAAATTCTGTCTCTGGGTCTTTATTAACTATGCTACATTATTTGGTACTTAATTCAGGAAATATTTTATACTTACTGTAAGTATTAGAAGTGTGGTAGGAAATTCACTTTTTCCCTTAGCCCCTGTGTGTGTATTTGCCTTTTTTAACCAGATGCTCATTTTTGAAAATATAAATAACTCCCCTTAAATCTATACACACAAATACCTAGAAGGCCATTAAATAAAAAACTCAGTGCCAGGTATGGGATACCCTTCCCACTCAATTTTTTTTAATCGGGAGTATCCCAGAAACACCCCCCAAACAAGACAGCTTATGCCATTGCTCTTGGTTAACCACCAGAACTTATGGAAATCCCCATTCCTGATGACACCACAAATTCTGGCCACAGAACATGTAGATTCTATTTTAATAATGACCAGAGAACTCCGAGCTGATTAGCCTCAGAGTGCTGGGAGGTCCTCTGTAGGTTGCTGAGGTGGGAAAGTCATCAAATGCCTTACCCTGTGAACATTAACGCCTGGCATAGCACAATAAGTCCATGGATACAATAGTGGCATGCATTTCAATCAGTTGCTTTCTGAATGGATTTCAGGCCACAGGAGGGACCACACCTGTTACTATAAACTTAGTTAATAACCCATGGTTGGGAGTTCACCAGCCCCCGGGGGTAAACCAACTACTATTTTTCTGATAATGCACACAACTGCCCTCCAAATTCATGTCTCTCTACCCATAGATTAGTGAAGCTCTCAGACCCACCAGGGAAGCTTCCTTGAGCAGTAGATGGTGTTTGTACAGGAACTCACAATTGATCAAAGCAGAGAATAGGTGTCTATGGAGCTCTCAGCCCCTAATGGAAAGAAACGTTCACCACAGGGGGCTCCAGGGGGCTCTGTACATCTTAAGTTTCCACAAGGCATACAGTTGTCCAAAGGAAACAGCACAGTCCAGAGAAGTAGAGGTAAACATTTTGCCTTCAAGGTATCCATGCTGCTACGAAGTATTTTTAGGTAAGATTAGCACTGAAATCAGGAGATGTTGGTGAAAAGCATATCGGGGAAGGGCACATTCCAAAGACTGGGGACCCTGAGAGAAGAGGGAGAGATCACTGAAAAAGAAGACTGTCGCCAAACAGACCTGGGACTCAGGTCTGCAGCACCTTTTTCCTGGGCCTCCAGCCTGCCATACAGATTCCCACCTTGATAGCCACAAAGATGGCAAGAGCCAACCCCTTAAATAACTATCTACATGGGTATCCAGATACACAAGTGGGTGGGTGAATGGATAAAGTGTTAGTTAGGGATTCTCTGAAGATCTCTAACAAAACTTCTAAAGTTCATCTCTCCATTCCTTTCTTTGATAATATCCAATTTGCCTGCATCTTTTTTAAAAAAAAAATCATTTTCATTTCATGTATAGAACTGATTAATTGTACTGTGCTATGTTAAATAAATCAGGAACAAAAACAAGCGCCCTGTGATCTTATTTACATGTGGAATCTAGAAGAGCCTGTTCTCAAGGAAGCTGAGAGCAGAGAGTGGTAATCAGAGTCTGGGAAGAGTGGAAAGAAGGAACGTGATTGGGACAGTTGACGCCTGGGTTCCAAGTAACAGTTAGATACATAGGAGCAAGTTCTGAAGCAACATTACATAATGGGTGTCCGAGTTAAGGTTTCTATTGCTATGAGACACTATGATCATGGCAACTCTTATAAAGTAAAACAGTTCATTGGGGTGGCTCCCTTATAGTTTCAGAGGTTCCGTCCATTATCATCACAGTGGGAAGCATGATGGCATGCAGGTAGATGTGGTGCTGGCTACATGTTGGCTTGCAGGCCACAGGAAGTCGACTAAGACACTGGGCAGTGTCCTGAACGTAGGAAACCTCAAAGCCCGCCCCCAAGGTGACATACTTCCTCCAACAAAGTGCCATTCCCTATGAGATTATGGGCCCAATTACACCAAAACACTACAGAGAGTTACTGTAGAGAAGTTAATGCGCATTTCAAAGACTGGAAAAAATGAGATTGAATATTTACCCCAACGAAACAACCAAGGGGACAAGAGGAATTGGTTCGGTTGGTAAACCGTCTGCCTTGAAGCATGGTCACCTGAGTTCAGATTCCAAGAACCCACACTAAAAGCTGTGTATGGTACAAGGGCTCATAGTTCCAGAAACAGTGAGGGAGAGGGTGGAAAAGGTTGATCCATGGAGCTCTTTGGCTAGCTGTCCCGACCTTGTAAAGTTCCAGAACGATGAGAGACCCTGTCTGAAGTGGTTTGAATAAGAATGCCCCATAGGCTCTTAAATTTGAATGCTTGGTCATTTAGGGACTGGCATTACTTGCCATCTCTGGCTCCCTAAATTATCCCAACGCTGTGTTGCTGTCTGTCCTGAGAGTTTCACGAGAGCCAAGTTGATGCCAGACCATGCCCCTGAACACAGGAACTGTGAGCTAAATAAACGTGTCCAGTTTCAGGTATTTTGTTATAGAAAAAAGACTCCAACTAACATAAACACTTAATTTTATTTATTATAATTTGCTGCTGACAAACTATATCATTAATTTTAAAGCTTCTAATACAAGAATGAAATAATACGAAGGGTGACAGATTTCATTTCCTACCTAGAATTTACATAAGAAAATGGATATTGCTGTGTCTGGTCCTCTCTAAGGTAAATTCTTCTGTAGTTCGTTTGCTTAGATGACTTAGGACTCACTGCTTAGGGGTCTGACCTGCACAAGAACCAGACACAGCATGTCACTCAGAAACAGGAATCAAGATGGATGCATAACAATTCAACCATCAGAATGGTTCTTCAGTATATTAGCATAAGGCAGTCAAGATTTTTTGAAAAAATGATTTGAAATGAGATTTCTTTTTGCCTAGCAGGGCAACCAGATGAGAAGCAAGCACCAATACTCTTCATATACCACAGAAGATACTGTTCTAAAACCTAGTCGCTGATATATAACAGCTAGCATGTAATATTTGGGAAACTGCCAGTCCTAAGAGAGTTGTCTTTGACAAACATGACAGCCAAGCTCATCTCTTACCCTCAAGAGCTCTCATACCTCCTCTTCCCATACCTGCCTTACAGTGTTCATGCTACACACATGTAGTATGTAGACAGTAGCAGGTCAGACAGCTGGAATCCAGCTGTGCTCAGCACACACTGTCCTGCTTCCCCTGCACTAGACCTACCCAAAAGAAAATGCATCCTTTTGAATGATGACAAGCTTGACGTTGCCTGAGCCAGATGAGGATTCCGTATTGTTTCACCCCTTAGGATGAAACAGTTTCCACGTTTACCTATCTTTTAATCTAGTGAATATTTCTTCAATTGTCTTCTTATATATAAATTCTTTCCACCTTTAACTTTATGTTGCACTCGATAGGATGATTTAAGTTTTCCAATACAATGTGCACCTCCTTGCTCCCAACTTCTGCTGACCCTCAGCCTCTGGATACCGCATATCTCCCTTTTCCAGCTATCACCACTTACTCATCTTTCATATGTCAACTAAGAAGACTTCAGAACCGTCAGAAAAGCCTTCTCTGATTACTTCCCGTCTCAAATGGATCTCACACAGATTTCCTACACTTCATGGTTACTGTGCATGCCTTTGACACAGCTTTTAATACTTTGAGCTGCATTCTTTTACTTTGCTCATAGATCCTTCCTTGTGCAGCTACAAGCAGCCTGATAACAAGGACTGTGAACTGCCCATCCTTGTTCTCCATTACCCAGTTATACCAGGCTCAGAGCAGACTCTCCGAATGTGTTTGTTAGGTTTCACAGAGTACACATCTCCATCTCCCTGATTTATATGAGAACCTCAGAGCCATTACTCCAATGGATGTCAGTCACTGACTCAAACAAATATTTCTCCTTCTAGAATGCTTCATCATTAGAGTATCATTCTCAAACTGAACTCCTATCTCTTCTTCACACACACACACACACACACACACACACACACACACCACGCCACGCCACGCCATACCAAAACAAAACAAAATAAAACAAAACAAAATGCAAACGAAGGAACTAATTTCTCACTTCCAGTTGCTTCTAGTCAGATGGTATGCTCTTAAGACGGGCACTTAACTAATAATACAATTCATCATGCCTAGCTCCAGGTAAGATTGTGAACATCTATGCAAATGAGCAGCTTAGACGGAGTGCCTTCAGCAGATCATTACTGCACCAGGCATGAGCCTTGGCAAGCCTGGCGTGTGTTTTATTGTGAATAACACCCCACAGCTTGTCAAAGAGAAATCACCTGCTACTGACATCTCTGCTCAATAAACAAGGTGATCTGCCTTGCTAATCCCTGGTAATTATCTCAGCAACCCTAGTTTGTGTAAAACACAGAAATCTGAATTTTTATTATAATATGTGAGGAACAAAATAAAAGCTATACCAAAGAGCTTCAAAATAAAATTTGAAAAAACTGAATTATCTTTAAATTTAGAAATAATAAAGTATAAATATAAAAGGTACCCAGCAGCCCATATATTTTGTTACAGACAGGAAAAGAATAAATATAGTGTCAAATACAGAATGTGAATTATTGGTAATGGTGGTTTGATGGATACTCGGGCACACTGACACACTTAGAGAGGTCTCTATACCCACTTAGAAAGCCAATTCGTAGACTTGTTCTAGTCAACAAACAGAATATTTCTTTTGACAGAAACCTAACTTTATAGTTGGAAAAGTACCTAACTATATGAACCATTCTAATTGCCCCTGAAAAATGGTCTATTCCCAAATGGTCCAAAATAGTACATTAGTCATTTTTCCTCTTCCTAGACTTGAAGGAAATAAAAAGTTGTTAAAAGTCAGGAAAGAACAATGTACAGCCTTAAAGCACATCATCAAAAGAAAGAATAAGACAAATGACAGACTGAGCCACGCAGTAGATTTGGCTTACAATAAACCCAGGCACTATCTGCAATCGAGTCAGTGAGCTTTTAATTGGAAAACATTCTAAATAATGCTTTGCATTTTAAAAAGTGAGGCAGGTAAATATATAAAAAGTATTCATATCCCGTAGAAAACTGGGAACGAGTTGTTAATATCCAGATGCCTTGGCCTCACGTTGGGAGCCCTTAGTCACACACTGCCAGGCACTTGTCATTCTAACCAAACTTTTACTCATGCAGACACATCAAGATCTCACTGAAAGGGCATCTTGACATCTCCCATCCTTCAGATTAAATCTGTATCTACGTGTGAGTGCTCTTGGGGTCCCATATTATCATCCATTCTTCATGGAACATGAAGATGCCCCCTTAAACACCTCAGAAAGGAGGATGTATAGGTAGAAGGTTTTTCTCCATCTCACCAGATCCCACTGGGCATGTTTCTCTCTACCCACCTGGTGGTCCTGCTAGTTCCCACAGCTGCTTATGAAATAAGCACTCTGAAGCTTATTATCAGTTACAATTGTTTGGCCAATGTCTTAGGCTTCTTACTGGCTAGCTCTAACTATTAAATTAACTCACTTCTATTAATCTGTGTAAGTCACGAGGCTGTGGCTTACCAGTGCAGAATGTTATTCCTTCGGCAGCTACATGGCGTCTCCTCAGCTCTACATACTCACTCTCTCTTTCTTTGTTTGGACTTCCTGCCTAGCTTTACTCTGCTAAACTGTTCACTGAAACAGCTTTATTCATCAACCAATGAAAGGAACACATATACAGAAGGACATCCCTCATCATCTCCCCTTTTCTGTCTAATAAAGAAAAGGTTTTAACTTTAACAAAGTGAAATTACATATAACAAATCAGTTCAGTGGTGCATGTGACACACACCCGAAATAACAGACAAGGTCTGTCCTCTGTCCTCCCCGCCCTGTCATGGTGTTAGGTAGTAATAGCACCACCTTCTGTTTCCCCAGTTACTGAAGTTTAAACCACAACCTAAGCAGTGTCCTATGAGTAAGAAATGCAGTCCACATCATTTCAGAGAATGAAGTGCTCTAGGTCGGGTGTTCCCAGGAGGGAAACTACATCCAGCAACATGAGCAGACGGGGAACATTTCGTCTGCTTCTAAAATACTGATAGAATTGAAAGTGAATTTCAGATATGAATACTGAATGAAAATATATAATTACTACCCTCATTTCTTACTAGTTCCATGTTGTAAAATGAGGTGGGCCGCTTCCCACCGCCCGGCTCCTGGCTAGCTTTACCCAAAATAATTACACAGAAACTATATTCGATTAAACACTGCCTTTCTTCTTCTTGGCTAACTCTCACATCTTAATTAACCCATTTCTAATAATCTTTATATCACCATGTGACTGTGGCTTACCGGAATGAGTCTAACCTACGTCTGTCTCAGACAGGAGAGCCATGGTGTCTGCCTGACTCTGCTTTTTTTTTCCCAGCATTCTTTTCAGTCTATTCCACCTATCTAAATTCTGCCCTATCAAAAAGCCAAGACAGTTGTAGATTCAATGCAATCCCCATCAAGGTCCCATAAAAATTCTTCACAGATCTTGAGAGGACAATAATCAACTTTATATGGAAAAACAAAAAGCCCAGGATAGCCAAAACAATCCTATACAATAAAGGAACTTCTGGAGGCATTACCATTCCTGACTTCAAACTCTATTACAGAGCTACAGTAATGAAAACAGCGTGGTACTGGCATAAAAACAGAGAAGTCGACCAATGGAATCGTATTGTTTTAACCCACAAACCTATGAACACCTCATTTTCGATAAAGGAGCTAAAAGTATACAATGGAAGAAAGAAAGCATCTTCAACAAATGGTGCTGGCACAACTGGATGTCAACCTGTAGAAGAATGAAAATAGACCCATATCTATCACCATGCACAAAACTCAAGTCCAAATGGATCAAAGACCTCAATATCAATCTGAAGACACTGAACCTGATAGAAGAGAAAGTGGGAAGTACCCTACAACATATGGGCACAGGAGATCGCTTCCTTTGTATAACCCCAGCAGCACAGACATTAAAGGCAACATTGAATAAATGGGATCTCCTGAAACTGAGAAGCTTCTGTAAAGCAAAGGACACTGTCACTAAGACAAAAAGGCAACCTACTGACTGGGAGAAGATCTTCACCAACCCTGCAACTGACAAAGGTCTGATCTCCAAAATATATAAAGAACTCAAGAAACTAGACTTTAAAATGCTAATTAACCCAATTAAAAAATGGGGCACTGAACTGAACAGAGAATTCTCAACAGAAGAAGTTCAAATGGCCAAAAGACACTTAAGGTCATGCTCAACCTCCTTAGCGATCAGGGAAATGCAAATCAAAACAACTTTGAGATATCATCTTACACCTGTCAGAATGGCTAAAATAAAAAACACCAATGATAGCCTTTGCTGGAGAGGTTGTGGAGGAAGGGGTACACTCATCCATTGCTGGTGGGAACGCAAACTTGTGCAACCACTTTGGAAAGCAGTGTGGCGGCTTCTCAGGAAATTCGGGATCAACCTACCACTGGACCCAGCAATACCACTCTTGGAAATATACCCAAGAGATGTCCTATCATATGACAAAAGCATTTGTTCAACTGTATTCATAGCAGCATTATTTGTAATAGCCAGAACCTGGAAACAACCTAGAGGTCCTTCAATGGAAGAATAGATGAAGAAAGTGTGGAATATATACACATTAGAGTACTACGCTGCGGTAAAAAACAATGACTTCTCGAATTTTGCATGCAAATGGATGGAAATAGAAAACACTATCCTGAGTGAGGTAACCCAGGCCCAAAAAGATGAACATGGGATGTACTCACTCATAATTGGTTTCTAGCCATAAATAAAGGTCACTGAGTTTATAATTTGTGATCCTAAAGAAGCTAAATAAGAAGGTGAACCCAAAGAAAAACATATAGTTATCCTCCTAGATATGGGAAGTAGACAAGATTGCCGGGCAAAAAATTGGGATCTTGGGGGTGGGGTGGGATGGGGGTAAGGGGAGATGGGGAGAGAAAAGTGAGAAGGAGAGGATGGGGGGAACTTGGGGAAGCGGGATGATTGGGATAAAGGAAGGTTGGATAGCGGAGCAGGGAAGCACATATCTTAGTTAAGGGAGCCATCTTAGGGTTCGCAAGAGACTTGAACCTAGAGTGGCTCCCAGGTGCCCCGGGCGATGTCCCCAGTTAGTTCCTTGGGCAGCTGAGGATAGAGAACCTGAAATAACCCTATCCTATAGCCATACTGATGAATATCTTGCATATCACCATAGAACCTTCATCTGGCGATGGATGGAGATAGAGACAGAGACCCACACTGGAGCACTGGACTGAGCCCCCAAGGTCCCAATGAGGAGCAGAAGGAGGGAGAACATGAGCAAGGAAGTCAGGACCACGAGGGGTGCACCCACCCACTGAGACAGTGGGGCTGATCTATTGGGAGCTCACCAAGGCCAGCTGGACTGTGACTGAAAAAGCATGGGATAAAACCGGACTCTCTGAACATGGCGGACAATGAGGGCTGATGAGAAGCCAAGGACAATGGCACAGGGTTTTGATCCTACTTCATGTTCCGGCTTTGTGGGAGCCTAGCCAGTTTGGATGTTCACCTTCCTAGACCCGGGTGGAGGAGGGAGGACCTTGGACTTTCCACAGGGCAGGGAACCCTGACTGCTCTTTGGACTGGAGAGGGAGAGGGAGAGGAGAAGGGAGAGGGGGAGAGGGGGAGGGAAATAGGAGGCTGGGAGGAGGCGGAAATTTTTTTTGAATAAAAAATAAAAAAAAAGAAACCAATAAAAAAAAACACAAAGCAAAATAGTTGCTATTTAAATAAAATAATAGTAATAGGTGATTATAATTAATGATGACTACTTACACATAAATTATTAATGTTTCATTATGTTAGCAACAATAGCAAATGTTACCTAAGTACTAACATACTAGGCATCTTTATAATAGGTACTTTCTGCTAACACATACAATGCCCCAATGGCATATGTGCTATAGTACCCCACTTTACAGATGGAGAAACACTGAGAGGTTAGGTGATTTGTCTCAGTGCCCAGGTAGCACAGTTCCAGAGCCCCTCTTTGAACCTTTGTAGCAGCTTTTGTCATTATAATCTAAGTTTAGTAACCTGAAGCTGAAACTCTCCAGCTTGAAACTCTCCCTTGCTGAACTTCTCAGCAGAGCACCTTCCTGTTTGATATTTTCTCTGTTAAGGCTCATGATGTTTCGCTATTTCATTTCTTTTACTCATTTTGGAATCTTAAAGAGTAGTTGATTCATTACACATTAACGGCATACTCTTAAATCACATGACAATAACATAGGAGCCCCAAGATTCAGAGCCCAAAAGATATTACAATGGATTATCTTTAAAAGATGGGCTCTAACGAGCACATTCATACATTACCTTCAAATATGAGCCCTTCCTGTCACCAGGCTGCTACAACAACATCAAATAACCAGAAATGGAGTGTGCCGTCCCTCCTCCCCTCCCCGCTCACACGCACAGGTTGAGAACAGGAACAGTAGTCCTGTTTTGAGCCTCTCGTGTCATTTGAAGGCCTTCCTTCTTCAGTTCTTTCTAGAATGACATTAAGCATTTTATATTCCACCCATAATTCTGCACTGATTAACGCATAGCCTCACAGCAGTGTCTCATAGAGGTTGATTCCCTCTTGGGAACGTCTGTCGTGGCTGAGCATCCCTGTTTCCAGGCATTCCTTCACTCTACACACACACACACACAAAAAAAAAAAAGCAGTCATGAAAATATCCTTCCTGGGGGCTGGAGAGATGACCCAGGGCTAAGAGCACTTACCGCTCTTCTAAAGGTCCTGAGTTCAGTTCCAGTGCCCAGGTTAGACATGCTCACAACTGCCTATAAGTCCATCTCCAGCGAAACTGAACGCTCTCTGTGGGCACCCACACACACATATGGTAGACAGACAGACATATAAACACACATGTGTACACATGAATAAAAAACAAATATTAAAAACTAAAGGAACTCTCTCTGTAAAACAGAAAGTAGTGAGGCTGAAATGCTGAGTCGCCTGTGCCCAGGACGAGAACAAGGAAGAAGACTCTTTTTTTCCATGAGGCAATGAAAGTCCAAAGAGACCAGCAAGAGCGGGAGGGTGGCATCGGTTTGCTCCCTTGAAGCCAAAGGGTGGTCAGCAGGAAACCCCCTGGACGGCGAATTAGGAGTAATAGAGAACCTGCGCATGGATATCACGGGCTGTGGTTAGAGTTACATGTCTAAGAAGACAAATCCAGGAAACAAAAAGCCAGAGAAGTGGGCGCACGCTTTGTGAGCACAAAGCCTCTCCTCCAAGTGCACTACAAGCCAAACGTGGGAAATCGTGAGATCCATGACCAGTCAAAATAGTCCGTCCTCACAAAACTCCAGTGGTCAGAAGTGTAGGGTGCTCAAAGGATCCGTGAAGCAAAAACATCCTGACAAGTGAATGAGAATTTTCACAATTCATTTGATTTGAAAGCCATAAATAGCGACTCAAAATCCTCAGTGCAACTCTATGGAACTGATGCCAGGAGCATATAAAAGGCTACAGAACAGGAAGAGGAATGCAAGTCAAAACCACCGTTACCAAAAGAACAAAGGACAAGATGTTAGGACCATCTCCATAGGCAAAAGGCCCCAGTGAAGTTCAGTGGTGTGCAATGAAACAATTAAACATAATAGCAGCCAAAGGGAATTCTCTAAGCCCGAGGAAACGCTTTCTGAACCACCATAGCTAAAGCCACATTAAATGAGGAAAGGTGTAAACTTTCCTCCTAAAATCACCATCAAGGACGGTCACTATTTCTATCCCACACTGTACAGGAGGCTCTGCCTGGGGAAATTAGTCAAGAACAAGAAATTGAAAGCATCTGGATAAGAAAGTAAGAAGAAAATTCTACTCATAATTACATAACGTGGTGGTTCAGGCACCTTAAAAAAGCACATGAAAACTGCTAGAAATTGTGAGTGAGCTTGTGAAGGTGGAGAAAATGAGGTCAATATATAAAAATCTAGTGCCTTTATATATACCAGCAGTTAATAATAAAAAGAAATTCCAAGCTGATTCCATGCGCAGTATATCAAAACATAAAACGCACAAGAATAAACACAATAAGAAGTACAAGATTTATCAACAGTAAACCTGATGCTGTAGAATGAAATTAATAAAGGAAGTAGGTATTATTCATCTGTGGGTTAGAAGATTTAATGATTTTGTGTTCTACTCGTCAGGTTAACTTACAGATTCAGTACAACCACCAATAAAATACTTGCACAGAGTGATGATCCTAGAATTTGTGTGGAAATACAAGGGCTCCTAGACAGCCAGAAATAATCTGGCAAAAGAAGAAAAGAGTAGAAGGATTTATGATCCCTGACTCCCAAACTTATTTCAAAAATTACAGTAGACAAGACAGTTTGGTCCTAGCATAGAGACAGACACAGCCTAAATAAATAGAATGAGATTTAAAATTCAACAATATGTTTATGAAAAATTAATTTTCCAAGGTTGTAAAGGCTATTCATGAGAAAATTTCAGTCTCTTCAAACGATGTGCTAAGACAAATAGATGCCCTGTGTTATAGAGCAAATAGGAAAAAATAACTCAAAGGCCCCCAGACCTAACCATAAGAGCTGAAGTCCTCAAATACTGGAGCAAACAGATGGGTGAGGCGAGCCCTTATGTACTTGGGTTAGGACAACAACTTCGTAGATGTGACAGGTGCAAACAATGAAAAGAAGTAAAGTGGAATAAATCAACGCTAAAACTTTTTATACTGTAAACTATACTCAAGAAAGAGAGCGAAAAGCCACAGAGGGGAAAATGATACATGTCCAAAGGTCTAAAGGACTCGTATTAGACCATGAAAGACCTCCTACAACTTTATAACTGAGCGATAGTGACTGAAAGATTGGCAAATCTGCACAAAATGCCTCTAAAGGGAATGCACGAATGACTGATAACTACATAAAATGCTCATTATCATTCTCCATTAGGGAGATGGAAATAAAAACCAGGAGATACAGCAGCTAAGTATGCATAATAAAAACATGTATACAGTAACAGCAATATGGAGAGAATTAGGCATTATACTGTTATAATAATAGTACTACTAGTAGTAGTAGTGGTATTTAATAATAATAATATAGCTACAGTCCAAAGAAGTATGGCAGTTTCTTAAAAATTAAAGTGATTCAGCAGCCTCCCTCCAGGCACACTCAAGAAAGGAAAACAAGTCCACACAGACTCTTGAACCTGAGTATTCATAGCAACCATATCATAATAGCCCAAAGCAAAAACAACCAAAGGTCTAAAACTGGGATATAATTAAAAGCAACAACAAAAGGCAAGGCATTGAAACATGGCACATCATGACCACAGGGGCATGCCGTCAAAGACAAGCCTCAGAGCCCCGCAAACATATGAAAAAGCTTTAAATTGTATGACACAGATGCATAAACCATGACAATTCAATGGAGTCTTTCATGTATCAAAAAATTCACAATTTACCAGTGAGTGTATGTGTGTGTGTGTGTGTGTGTGTTATCCATGTATGTATGTATATAAACTTCCCAAGGGTACTAAGCATCAGTAAACATAAAACAAAGCTAAAATGAAACATAATCTTATCTCACCAAGAGCACAGCAAATCCAGCCATTACAGGAAATAATAGGAAGGTTCCTCAAAAACAAACAACCCGGAAACAGAACTGCTATTTGTCCTAGCACTCCGCAGCACTGGAAAAACACAAAGGAAGGAGAAACAGTGCACTGAAGAAGACCTACACTCTCTTCTAAACACAGTTATCACAACAGACAGACGATGGGACCATCCGAGGAATCCACTGGCCAGGAAATAAAAAAACAAAGTATGGGTGCATATGCCATGGCACATTATTTTTCCATGAAAAGAATAAAATTCTGTCATTTGTGGACATACAGATTAGACCTGAAGACATTCCAGCCAATCAAGCACTGAAATATAATTGCCACGTGCATCATTTATATGTAGAAGCCACCAATATAGTGCTTCACAAGGTCAAGAAGATACTGAAATCTAGTTCTATGATTAGAACTAGGTACTAGAAGAAGTGGGGAGATGAAAGACCTGGAAAAATCCAGACCCCTCTAGCAGGAAAAATAGAGCCAAAACACTAGGTTCAGTGACTCTGTTTCAGGAACTAGCTGAAGATAAAGTTAGATTATAATCTTGAGAATAATCTTGAGAAACAGGGAGTTACCCCCTTGTGATCATCACTGGTATTTTCGGGATTTTCTATGACACCCTCCCTACCCCCTTCGGATTACTGGGTTATGGTTTCTTCCCTTAAAAACCCCTTCTCCCAGTTACTCGAGGTCGAACTCCTCCCCTGCATGGGTTATGAGTCTCGGCCCCAGTTCACTGGTTCCTGTCCTGTCAAATAAACCTCATGTGATTGCAGCAAGGATGGTCTTTCATGAGTTACTGGGAGGGTCTTGTTATCCTGAGATTTGAGTGAGAGTCTCCCTACACGGAGGGGGGGGGTCTTTCAAAAGTCCTCCATGGGTCTCATTAGGCTAAAATCAAGGCACCCGCAACACTGGACTCCTTTCAGTAGGCTACAGGTGAGAGAGATTTTTTTCTCTGCCTTTCCTGGATTGCGGATGCTATTAATGTTCCTTGGCCTCATGGTCTCCTACTTTTATCTTCTAAATTTCATCAAGTCTTCTTTGAAGAGAAGGCTGTAACAGTGATTCTGTGATCACCTCCTCCGTGTTTAAAGAAATCATATGATTGTGAGTTAACTCGAATAATCCAGAATTATCTATCCCCCAATTTGAAGATTATCTAATTAACATCCATTCTAACTGTGGTCTCAATCTCAACCCTCCCCAGCTCTAAGGAACAGCGAGTAAACATCGAGAGTCACAGTTCTTCCTCCCAGAATATGCATTTATTTTGAAAACGTTTTTAAAATTTTGCCTGAAGCAAAGACCTGTATTTTGAGATCTGTATTTTGTTTACATGCATCTTAAGTTCACAAGTAAGATATTCACCTTTGCAGGCAAGTTCCAGACCTAGGACTTTAGCCTAGTGAGACCCACAGGCACCAGGCTTTTAGAAACAATTAGCATTTCCTTTGTTAGTCAACAATAACAGACCCTCAGCATTTACTTATCAATTAGGGGTATCTCTGACATAATTTCCAGCAGACCTGACACCCCTCCCCTTCCCCCTTGCCTGTTTGGTATATAATAGCTTCTGAGAATTAATAAAGAGGCAGTTTAATCAGAAATCCTGTCTTGCCGTCATTTCTCGTGTCTCTCGTGCCTTTCCATTCCTTTCCTCCTCTAGGTTTATCGGGGACCCCCATTCGTATCCCACTGGCTGGGACAAAATTTATTTGACAAGCTCTGATATTACCATGAAGTAAACTCATTTCTTCCTTTCCGTGCAGCAGCTACCATTTTATCTTAGTCCTATGAGACTTATTAAATTGCTAGACTCTGTATTTTGAGAATAAAAAAATAAAACTTTAAGTTTGTAGATCTATATATAAATTAACATAGACTTTTTGTTACATCATGTCCTAGTACATAGAAAAATACAATGTAACTAAGCTGATTTGGGAAGAATTATAAACAGAAGGAGAAAGAATGCTGAAAAAAATACCAGAAACACTTGTATTGTATAAAGAATTTCTAGATTATTAAAAGAGAGAAAAGTAAAAAATGAGAGATAAAATTGAGGTGAAGAAATCAGCCCTGAACACTGGGGTCTTTTTTATAGAAACCACACTGCTTTGTTAAAATGTTGAGTGTATGTCATGCATCGTCACCATTTCCTTGTCTGATCGCTTGACTCTGCCCTATCTTAGCATTTCAGACACACTTAACAATTTCAACCTGCTCGTGAGGGGGTAGCATGCACGTACACCTTTAATCCCAGCACTCAGGAGGCAGAGGCAGGCTGATCTCTGTGAGTGCAAGGCCAACCTGGTCTACAGAGTGAGTTCTAGGATAGGCCAAAGATACGCAGAGAAACCTTGCCTTGAAAAACCAAAAAAAGGAAAATAGAAAAAACTAAACTTGCATTTTAGACAGCATGTTCTTAGCAATCGAACCTGGACAAGGGTTGTGACTGTTTATTATTTGCCTGTGATTGAAAATGGAAGCTGTGTGCTGTATGTATGGTTTGAAGCTTAAAAAAAAAAAGAAAGAAAAACTGTTCTATTGATACAATCAAGGATTAAGGAAAGCTTTCTCCATCCTTGATTAACGATTGAGATCCCCCCACCTACCATCTTAGACGTTAGTGCAGAAAAGGACTTTATTATAACACTGAAACAAAACAATCACCTAGAAACCTAAAACTCGAAGTTTACACCCAGCAGACAAGAAGGCACCTCCAAAGCCAGGAGCAAAACTGACCCATCAGCATCTCCGGATGCGCTTCAAATGCAGAGGAAAGAAAACCTCCCTAAAGATGAGCTCCTAACCTTTCTAATCAGAAAATTCACAAGGAAATCAGTAGCATAAAAGTCAGATAAAAGCAAGATGCAAAGAAGGAACATCTAGGAAATCTTGGGAATACGTAACTGCAAAGATCAAGAGGAACATGAAGACAAGTGTTCACACTAAAACCTGAGCATGTCCCCACCTCTGTGACGTCAGAAAGCAAGCACAGACAAGCTCTCGAAAGAAATAAAGGAAAACATGGACCCCCCTGAAAAAAGAAAAAAGGTAGAAAATTCTTCAAATTCTCCTATAGAAGTAAAAATTGGAAAAAGTAAATAGAAAAATAATAAATACTATGAAATGCATATAGATATATAGGTAGTCTATTGAGAAATGAAAACTGGAAAACTGAAATTCAGACATGAGACATTCATCAAAAAATTATGAAACAGAGTACTAAGAATTATGAGAGAAAATACTACTTGGAGGATAAGGTATGATGTCATAATATACATCTAACAGCTGTAACATGAGCGGCCTGCTTGTTGGGGTTTCCAATCCCACCTGGTACCCCACAGCCAGCAAGCCCCAAAGAAAATCACAGAGTCTGCATTAATTATAAACTAATTGGCCCATTAGCTCTTGTAGCTTATATTAACCCATTGTTTTTATCTATGTTAGCCACGTGGCTCAGTACTTTTCTCAGCCGGGCAGATTACATCTTGCTTCTCGGTGGTCTGGGCAGGAATGGGAGGAATGGGCTTCCTCCTTCGTAGAATTCTCCTGTTCTCATCGCCCCGCCTATACTTCCTGCCTGGCCAATCAGCATTTTATTAAAATACATGATTAACAGAATACAGACAATTCTCCCACACCAAACAGGGAGGTTTACAAGATGAGAGATGGACAGAGATGGGGAAGTAATGCAAGACCGCACCCTGCTCCCCAGGGACGCCTCATCCAGCACAGTGATCACTGGCCTATATTCTCAGATCTGGAGGTCGCACGTGGAACACTCGACACCCAGGGAGTACCTGCTACAACACCAAATCTCATTCTTCACATTTGTTTTCACATTCTCATTCTTCACATTTGAACTGACATAGCTTCCCATCATACCATCTGTCACCTTGCCAGTCTGAGCGAATCAGAGCCACGTTTTGGGATCGACTTTCCTTAATCTACTTTCTGATTCACCATTATGGTTTTTGTTTCTCCTTGTTTGTGCACCAGAAACAAAACCAGGCTTCTACTTACAGATCTCATAAAGTTTCTTTATTTTGATTGGTTTTGGTTTTTTAAGACAGGGTTTCTCTGCAGCTTTGGAGCCTGTCCTGGAAAACTAGCTCTTATAGACCAGGTTGGCCTCGAACTCACAGAGATCCACCTACCTATGTCGCCCGTATGCTGGGATTAAAGGTGTGTACCACCACCACCCGGCTCATATCTCATAGGGTTTAGCAATTCAAGTAACCTCCTTTATAGAGTTACTTGATTTTAACATAGGGGGTCCACACTCTGATTACACAGAGATTCAGGGTAGAAGGGTAACCAGGAAAGAGTTAGTTCGATGAAACCCATCCTTGTGACTGGACTAATTGATTCAGGGATGGATATGTAACCAAACTGAACCAACTGATTTTAGGACTCTAACTGGAGATAATAAACACAGGAATTTTCCTCCAGAACTGTTAGGTTAGTTGATTATAAACCTAGATCTGCAGAGGCAATCAAGTAAAGTAAAGATTCAGTGAGACAAAGACCCTAGAGGAAGGCAGACTCAAGTGTTGGGAGTGAGGAGCCCCAGATGTGGCCAACGCTGAGCCAATACCAGCCCTGGGCTCTGCAGCTTTTGAGCCAATAACTTTCCTTTCTCTTTCTCACATTCTGAGCTGTGTTCCTATCTGTGTAACTCAAAGAGTCAAATCTAAGACAAAGTTTAAAAGAGATAATTAAAGCACCGTCACTCCCTAAGAGTTCCTCAGGAAAACACTGAAAACGATTTGGAGTCTAAGCCCAACGTTCCTCAACTCATTAACCCTCTGCTACTTTGTAAACGTAATCTTCATTTTACAAAGGCCTCAAGATTAGCGGCAGCTTAAAATAAAATTATTTTTAACTCGTTTATTTGGAATCAATTAATTGAAGTATAAGAAGATGTGACATTTAGAATATTTAAGTAATTAAAAGATGCCCCAGAATAAAAGCATCTGCTGACCAGTCATGACTACAAGTGCTCGTGATCCCCATTATTGGAAGGCTCTGGTGGGAGCACTGTTCAAGTCTATGGATCTGAAGGCACCCGGGGCAAAAGGAAGAGTGCTTGAATCAAGAGGAAAAAAATTGGGAGTCAGTATTAATTGAAGCTTTAAAAATAGAAATCAATGAGAATAATGATGAATGAGTTTTGGATGACGCATAGGCAAAAAAAAAAGAAGACTGTGGTAAAAGATTATGGGGGGCAAAATTGGGGCGGAGGAACAAACACACACACGTGCTTCTATAACATGGTATACCAACAGTCTCGAGAGACTAGAGCAACCTCCCTGAGACATCAGAGAAAACAAGACAAGCCTCTGTCATCCTATGTTCCAAATCACTCAATAATGCTACAATAATCTCCCCATAGTCCCTGAGCATCAAGGACTAATATCAAACATTGTATTAAACTAGTCTTTTCCCTACATTCTGTCTGCAGAAAGACACATATTACCTGTGTAATAAAGAACATGAAATAGAACATGCATCAAAAAGGCAGATGTAAAGTGCCCTAGAATATTCCAAAGTCGCTTCTCAAATCAGACCAGCCTTGTCAGTCAGAGAGTAGCCCTTATGTGATCATCGCTCCAGCGTGTGTTCACTTGGCTCTGCCACCTGATGGAAGAGAGGAGGCTTCAGTGTAAGGCTAGACCGAGGCTACCTTGGCTGGTCCACATGCCATCAGTGGGCCATTGGGAGAAAAGACAGGGACACATCCTAGCGTTGTCAGGCAAACCCTCTGAAGATATCATCAGTTGTGCAAACTGAATAACAACGCCTTAGAAGAAAAGCTCGGGGACGCTACTTAAACACTCCTTCCAGAAATGTCCAGTATTTATACCCTTGGTGACACAGAGCTGACCACGTGTAGAAACACAGCAGTGATGGCTGAGTCAAGACTGATTCAGAGCTCAGATCCACAAGGCAAACAAGCTTTAGAAAGCCCTTCTAATTCATTAGACTAATACTGCTCTTTAAGTACATATGAGAGATAAATAAAAATGCTTGAATTAATCAAGTAAGATTCTGTTCATAAATATTCATTCTAGAAATAAGAAAACATAAGTATTTAATTGGCATTATTTTTCTTCTCGGTGGTACTTAAAAGAAAGGAGTGTCTTACAAGCAATAGCTCATTGGCTGGAAGCAGGAGCTTCATGGTCAGCACACCTAGCTTTTACTTTCCAGAAGGGCTGATTTGTTTGGGCCAAAAGATTTCTTTTATATAATTTTTATCACTGCTTCACAATTTGACATTTCTAGAATGAACGCTCATCCATTGACACCCCCATTCCACTCAGAGAGGAGAGGGGAGCCACACTGGCCTCTTTCCTATTGTGATAAAATGTTAATGGGTTTTCTTTGCGATTTCCAGAAAGATGAGACTGCATTTCCTTATAGTATCACCTATGTTATTTTAACTCTCAACTGATAATTTTGTCTCCTAATCTTTGATCTGCAAATTCTATATCTGAATTTACTTCTGAAAATGTGGTATGTCTACACTATGAAGTTTTGTTCAGTCATTAAAAAAGAATGAAATTATGTCATTTGCAGGAAGATAAACACAATTGGAGATCATCATGTCAACAAAATAGAATGAGAAAAACACAAATGACATTTTCTCTCATATGCACAACCCGTATTTTCACACACACTCACACACACACACCATGTGAAAGAAAAAAGGGGCTAAGAACAGAGAGGAAGGCATCTAAATGGAAGGAGGACAGGAAAGGACAATGGGGAGAAAGATGGAATGAACCAATTTCTTTCACAGGAAATCTAGATTCAACTCTATGGGCATGTGACATGAAAGCAGAAAAAACAGGATTTGGGCAGAGCAAGGGGACCAGGACATGGGAAAGGGGAATGAGGAAGGAAACTAGAAGGAATGAATATGAACCGAGAGCAATAATATAAATGTGTGAAAATGCTATATTTACTTCAGTGATCAACCTTTGCAAATGGGGAAAGACAGAAAAAGGAAAATATAAACCAAGCAACACTGTAAACAGAACCATATGACTTTTCCTGGACCATGAACAATTTACTTTTCTCTCTAAAATTTGTCTAAGGAATCAAGTCTCACAGAAAATAATTGCTGCTAGAGAAGAAAATGCCATTTTCTCATATACTGATTAAGTTTGTTGATTACTCCAAAGTCAACACGAGTCTGAAAAGTGAAATAACACCACTTTGAAATTAACAACATGCCTTCAAAGCTCCTAGCGTGGGACTGGAGAGATCGCTCGGTGGTTTAGAGCATGGACTGCTCTTGCAGAGGACCTGAGTCTGATTCCCAGAACCCACATGACCTATAACTCCACTTCCAGGGATCTGCAGCCCTTTTCTTGCCTCTGTGGGCATTGCACACTTGTGGTGCTCAGACACACAAATGCAGGCAACACACCCATACATATAAAATAATAAAATAAATGTAAGCGCTTAGCAAGTTGGAGTTATTCTGATCGTGGCCCACGTATGGTTACATGCATATATGCTATATAGTTCCTGATCATCCGCATCGTCTACTAGATCAAACCTGTTGACCGCACACTGTAATGAAATGTAGTGGATTGTCAGCAGGCCAAATCTGGGACACCACATCTTCTAACAGCTTTTCAACCATATACATGTGAGGGATGTCTGACATGGCAGTAATATGACCATGGCAGACGTCATTGTAAGCATCAACATGAGGATCACACACGTGCTGACACATGAGTGCTGACAGAAGGAAGCCACTGGTATGAATACACACCAATATTAACTTGCATGACAGAGAAAGATGAATTAAGTTCCAAACTGATAAAGGCATCATGGAGGTATCAAAGGGAGGTACCAAAGCAATGAAGATAATTAAAGGTAAGATTATCACTTTGTTTTCAAAAAGTGGCACCTCGGAGAGATAAAATTATTGATTTACCTCATTTTCCTAGTTACATCTGCACAAAGCAAAGATCATGATGGAAATATGCAATATTGTGAGGTGCCGGGGCCAATAATGGAGACCTTAGGCCTAAACATATAATCATGCATTAGATTAAACCTAGTAGCTGAAAGCCTTAATGAAATAATTACAGAGGTCAATGGTCTAATATTTCAGTTTTGCTAAGGAAATAGAAAATCCTCTCTAGGGAAATATAGCAATTTCTAAAATGCACAGTTGCCTTCGCTTTTATGTGCATTCTCTTTTAGCCAGTCCCAAATACTAGGCCCAAGAATAAGATAATATGACCTAAAACTAAACTATACTATTAAATGATGTGTATATATGAGTTAGTAGCCAAGAACTGATGGAGGAGGGTCATCTGTCTATCTGTGGCTTTCATTGGTTAATTAATAAATAAACTGCTTGGCCTGATGAGTCAGAACATAGGTGGGTGGAGTAGACAGAACAGAATGCTGGGAAGAAGGGAAGTGAGGCAGATGCCATGGAGCCAGCTGCCAGGTCAGACATGCTGAATCTTTCCCGGTAAGCCACCACCTTGTGGTGCTACACAGATTATTAGAAATGGGTTAAACAAGATGTGAGAGTTAGCCAGTAAGAGGATAGAGCTAAAGGGCCAAGCAGTGTTTAAATGAATACAGTTTGTGTGTTGTTATTTTGGGTGAAAAGCTAGCCATGTGGAAGCCGGGAGGGACAAAAAGCTGGCCTGCTTGCCTCATCACTGCAGAATGGCGCCCAATGTCATCACTACAAAGAACTTTAAAACAACTGTGGTTAATGTGTTCCAAAGTAATCACTATGTGAAATAAATAAAGCCAAAAATTTGATGAGGTATTTGGAGTATGCATAGGGTACCAAATGGAAATCCTAGAACTAGGGAAAAACCTGAAACCAACAGATGAGTATAACAGGAGATGTAATGTGAATGACAAGTCACTAAATGCTTTGAGAAATAAAATGCTCGGCAAGAGCCGAACGGATAGATTATGGGACACTTACTCTATAGAATGAGCAACACTGTACAGCTAGGACAAAAAAAAATATGCATCCAAACATGCTGACAGGAGAAAGCCATCAGAGAAACACACGCCAAATGACTCCCTTACACAATGCTCAGTAACAGGCAGATAAGTACAATGAAAAGAATAGTAGCCTCCTCTATTGAAGCAGAGAGGGAAATGCAGGGGGAGCCACTGCTCCAAAGAAAGCTGAATATGCAAAATGAAAAGCAAGGTCCTCATCTGGCAGAGAATCATGAGCTCAGATTTCTGAGGGAATGGTTGAAGAAAGGGGAACAAATGATTCTGGGAATGGCAATGACACTAAAGAAAAGTGAAAATCAAGCAATTTCTTGCCACAGCCTCAGGTAGGAGCAAAGTCACCGGTGACCACATATCCCCAGAACCTCAACAGATGCCCTCTCAGAGACCAGCAAGCTGGCTGTCCAATTAATACAACTGAACCATGCTCATCTCTTAACTTCCACCGTGTTTCCTTCATATATGTATGAACGCACACTTATTTCCTTTCATGCACCAAATTAATTGCATGTAACTGACAAGTTTGCCAAGGGCAGCAGTGATTTTCCAATAAAGGGATGGACAGGGTGGGATTTTATACTAGTTAGACAGCACTGAGAATGCAAAAGATGTGTTTGAGCATCGTCACTAAATGATGTGATCATGGCTGCACAGGGCACCTAATGTCTAGCTTAGGAGTGCATCCAGCAGTAGAAAAGTAAGATTTACTATTGGAAGGAGGTCCCTTGTTCATTTCCCGGCTACCCAGACTCCCTAAATAATCACACAGAAACTATATTATTTAAATCACGGCTTGGCCCATTAGCTCTAGCGTCTTATTGGCTAACTCTTACATATTAATTTAACCCATCTAAATTAACCTGGATATTGCCATGTGGCTGTGGCTTATGGGGTAAAGTTGCAGCATCTGTCTCCAGCAAGGCTACATGGCTTCTCCTAACTCCTCCTTCTTTCTCCCAGCATTCAGTGTAGTTTTCCCCACCTACTTTTATTCCCCATGCAGACCCAAGTCAGTTATTTATAAACCAATGGTATTCACAGCATATAGAGGGGAATCCCACATCACCTCCCCTTTTCTGTTTAAATAAGAAGGAAGGTTTTAACTTTAACATAGAAAAGTAACATGTAACAAACCAAGTATCAAGCAATAATTAGTTACAATATTTATATCTACTTTATCTTTTATCATAACTAAGAAAAACTATAACTATAAATTCTTCAACTCCATCAAAGACTCCAGAAGGATATGATTTTACCTAAGCAAACAGGAAGTTCATTGTAAGTAGCTTCCAAAACTGTAGAATTGACAGAAACATCTCACTGCCTGGACAGTCACCCAAAGTTCTTTATACCATTGGGACATCCATCTTCAGCCTACAGACCCATAGTATCCAGCAGACTTTTCCATGAAGCAGGAAATTTCAAAGACAGTTCCACCTATATTGGCAGTTTGTCAGTAACTTTCTTCTGTGTCCTACAGAATGTCTAACAGACTCTTTCATGCAGCAGGAACCCCAAAGGATTGTCTCACCTTTAGGCATGTTCAGCATGTCCAGTTCATCAAGTGCAAGAGCAGTTTCTGGCCCAATGGCTAACCAACTCCATAAGGAGCCTCTTTTCCTCTTGAAGTAATTGGTGCTGCCAGGAGCAGATGTGTCTCATTGTCATGAAAAGCCCTAACTTATTAAAACATTTTAAATGCCATCTTCTGAATGTCTCCAAAAGATTTGAAGAATACCTAACTGAAATATATCTCTATATATCTAGAAAACCTAACTAACATGACTACAAGCTTGCCTATTATAGATGACTATCTATTAACCTATATTTCTTAATTATGCATTACACTTATAAATGAGCTGCACAAACACAATACCTTAATCAAGAGAAGAAATATACATATAACAAAATTGACCTTAAATTTGTATCAATAAACCAAGATCCATACCAATCCAAATCTCTATAGCTAGCACTGAAGTGGGCAATTTTCACTCTAAGTGTTGAAATTATTATTCCTTCTGCTGTGAATATACAAATAAAATCTGTATGTGTGATTACTTCTGAGTTCACACTGTACTATTTTCATGAATTCTTTCATAAAAGCTTATTAGTAAATTCATATATTAAAAGCTAGGTAATATAGAGAATGGAAATACAGAATTTGTACATGAAGGTCTGTGGGGCACCTATACATGATGTAGGAGGGTCATCTGTCTATGTGTTACTTTCATTGGTTAATAAAGAAACTGCCTTGGCCTTTTGATAGGCCAGCCCTTAGGTGGGTGGAGTAGACAGAACAGAATTTTGTGAGGAAGAAAACAGAGTCAGGCAGACGCCATGCTTCTCCTACCCAATGATGTGGGAGTCTGCTGTTTTGTGTTGATTTCATTGGTTAAATAAAGAGACTGCCTTGGCCCTTTAAGAGGACAGAAAAGTAGGTAGGCAGAGTAGACTGAACAGAATGCTGGGAGAAAGAAGCAGATTCAGTGAGTCGCCATGATTCTCCCACTCCAGGCAGACGCAGGTTAAGATCATTCCTGGTAAGCCAGCTCGTAGGCTACACAGATTATTAGAAACTGGTTAGGTCAATATGTAAGAGCTAACCAATAAGAGGCTGGAACTAATGGGCCAGGTAGTGTTTAAAAGAATACAGTTTCCGTGTAATTATTTCGGGTATAAAGCTAGCCGGTGGCGGGAAGCAGCCCGCTGCTCCTATTACAGCAACCCAAGACGGAGGGTAGTTAGACTCATGCCGGTAAGCCACAGTCAAGTGACGATACACATTAATAGAAATGGGTTAATCAAGATGTGAGAGTTAGCCAGTAAGAGGCTAGAGCTAATGGGCCAGGCAGTGTTTAAATGAATAAAATTTGTGTGTTGTTATTTCGGGTGTAAAGCTAGCCGTACAGGAGCCAGGTAGGATGAAAAAGCAGGCCCACTCCCCTTTTACTACATATACATTTCTAGCTATATATCTCAAGGAAATAAAATTAGCACGCTAGAGAGATACCTGCCTTCTCAGCTGATTGTAGCAATACATCATAGTTAAAACAGCATCAACCTAAGTCTCTATCAACAAATGGAGAAGCAAAATGTGGTACATCCACACAAGAAGTAAATCCCAACATCGTAGCAAAATCAATAACACTGGAGGCAGCTGTGACAGAGAAAAACAGAGTCACAGAAGTTACAGGAGGTTGGGAGACGTGTGCGGAGAGGTAGTGGACAGAGTTTATTGATGAATGTCACATCTGTCATTCCTAGGGGGCAATTTGTACAGCAAACTCCTTGGACAAAGTAGCTAAACACAGAGAACTCAATGTATTTAAAACACAAATCCCAACTACAGAATCTGATGAAACTCATTTTACCTCAAAGGTCACACTAAGGTTGAGGGCACAAGGATGACAAAAGTCATCCTGAGTGCATCGTAACCAGAAAGAGTAGAGGGAGTTGAAGCAAAAAATAGACTTTTAGTCAAAAACTACTACTAAGTTGTAAAGAAAACCATTACAATCCTGAAAGGACATTGCTAAAGCAGGCATCATAGGACTTGTCAATAATCCTCACACCTGGAAAGCTGAGGCAGGAGATTCACCACTAGTTCAAAGCCAACTTGGGCTACATGGAAGAAGGAACAGACAGGGATGCAATAGTAATAACGTGGTTCACTACAATGCAGTGTAGAGATAGAAAACCAAGGAAACAGCAAAGCTTAACACCAAAGGCCAAAAAGACCAGATACACACGTAAAGTAACAGCAACAGAATCTATGTTTTTCTAAAGCACTCAGAACATTTTCTAGGACACACACACAGTATGTGCATGTCAGGCCAACAAATGAGCCTTAAACATAAGAAGATGTAAGTCAATCAAGCCATAGCTTGATTAGCAACAAGAGGGCAAATCCAAGGTTCATGAGAGACAAGCAACACACTCCTGAAACTTGATAGATAAAAGGAAAAACCATCCAAATATGTGTTCATATCAACAAAACGGAATCATAATCCCCAAACCTCCGGGATGCAAGCAAAGGAGGACAAGGGAGACAGCTGAATAGCAACAAGGGCCTTCATTAGAAAAGAGCAAACTCAAATAAGAATTAATTTTGCACATTACAGAGCTTAGAGAACTAAGCCCAAACTTTGTAGTAAGAAGAAAATAATAAAGATTAAATCAAAAACAGATATTAGAAAGACAGAAAATAAAAAGCTAAGAGCTAATGTATTTACATAATAGATAAAATGATAACCATCAGTTGAATTAACTTTCCAAAAAGAACCAGAGTAAGCCACAAAAAGAAGAAGATTATGCTACAGACATACAAAGGTCTACAGCAGGCTACAACAGTTCTCCATTTAACAGGCTAAGCTCATGGAAATAGATAACCTGGCAGAAATACACAAACTACTAAAACTAAACAGGAAGAAACAGTGAGTCCCAACAGATCAATATCAAGATTGATTTGGTGATCAAGTCTCAACATCCGTGGCACTGAGGCAGAGGAATGGCATGAGTTTGAGGCCAGGCTGGGCTACAGATTAAGATCAACAAAACTAAGCTACTTTGTTGAAATCATAAACACAACGAATAAATCTTCAGCTAGACTTGAAAACAGAAAAAAAAAACCCTCCCAACAAAGAAAGGTCCAGCATCAGAGGGATTCAAGGATGAAGTCTAGCAAATAAACAAAGAAAGAAAAAAGCTCACACTGCTGAAAAACTTTCAAAATACTGCGACGTAGGAAGTGGAAACTCATTTTTACAAGACCATTATCCTGATGTCAAAGCTAAACCAGAGAAAATCATACACCAAGAACCTTGATAGACATGAATGTTAAAATCCTCAGTGAAGGAGCGACAGCGGCGCAAGATGGCAGCCACCACAGGCTCGGGAGTAAAAGTCCCTCGAAATTTCCGACTGGAGGAAGAGCTGGAAGAAGGCCAGAAAGGAGTAGGCGACGGCACAGTTAGCTGAGGTCTAGAGGACGACGGAGACAGGACACTTACAAGAGGGACAGGGATGATAATTGGGCCTCCAAGAACAATTTATGAAAACTGAATATACAGCCTTAAAATAGAATGTGGGCCTAAATACCCAGAAGCACCCCCATCTGTGAGATTTGTAACAGAAGTCAATATGAGCGGCGTGAGTAGTTCAAATGGCGTGGTGGACCCAAGGGCCACAGCGGTGCTGGCAAAGTGGCAGAATTCCCACAGCACCAAAGTCATCCTGCAGGAGCTTCGAAGCTTGATGATGTCAAAAGAGAACATGACACTGTCACCAGGGCCCAGGCCTCCCCTCCCCAATCCACCCTAAGTCTTCATTTTCCACAAGAGTGAATTTTCTAGATTCATCTTGTAGACATCAAAGTCCTGGAGAGGAAGCTCCACTGAGACTTCATCCTGAGACACTGTTCTGATACTAATTTCTGTCCATTTGAAATACCTGAGTTGTGCTGTGTAACATCTTCTGTTGAGTGTAACTAGGCTGACTGCCTAGTTGAACTTCTGGGATCAAGATGTGTTGATGGAAATAGAGACAGAGACCCACATTGGAGCACCAGAATGAGCTCCCAAGGTCCCAATGAGGAGCAGAAGGAGGGAGAACATGAGCAAGGAAGTCAGGACCACGAGGGGTGCACCCACCCACTGAGACAGTGGGGCTGATCTATTGGGAGCTCACCAAGGCCAGCTGCACTGGAACTCAAAAAGCATGGGATAAAACCAGACTCTCTGAACATGGCGGACAATGAGGGCTGCTGAGAAGCCAAGGACAATGGCACTGGGTTTTGATCCTACTTCATGTTCCGGCTTTGTGGGAGCCTAGTCAGTTTGGATGCTCACCTTCCTAGACGGAGGGGGGAGGACCTTGGACTTTCCACAGGGCAGGAAACCTTGACTGCTCTTCAGACTAGAGAGGGAGGGGGGAGGAGTGGGAGAAGGGGGAGAGGAGAGGGAGGAAGGGGAGGGAAATGGGAGGCTGGGAGGAGGCAGAAATTTTTTTTTTTCAAAAAAAAAAAAAGGTGTGTTGAAATCAGTTTCCTTTCGCAACTGTGAACAGACGCGTCACACAATGGCCTGGGTCTGCCTTTGCCTGCCCCGCCCTCCTGCCACAGCTGTGTGGTGGCCCTTAGACTAGATGCTTCAGGTAGCAGCCGTGGGACTACTGCTGGGTTTGGGGTGCTTTGGCTGTACCCCTGCTTCCTTAAGTCTTAAGTGATGCCCCGTCCAAGCCATTGTCTCCCCCATTGTTCCACTCCCACCCTTGGCCAAGGCTTAGATTGTAACCCTCCCCTCCCTCTGAAATTGGCCGTGGGTGAGGAATTCAGGGCTTCCTGTCTCCCCACCTTTATCAAGGGGTGCTGCTTTCCCCCTCCTCAATTCCCTTGTTGCCCATCACCACCCAACACTTGCTGTGGCCAGAAGCCATCAGATGAGGTTGGAAGAGCCTGGCCTCCCTCCCTTAGCTCTGGACCACATGTTCACTTGCCACCAGCCTGGGAAGGGGGTGCTGGGTCGTCAGCCCTGCCGCCACCATCAGCCGATGCACTTTGAGCTCAGGTCTCGAGGTGAACAGAGCAGTCACAAGGCAACAAACCACCTGCCAGTGCTCAGGATCCTTGGTGATTCCGTCTAGAGAAAGGCCTAAGCTCACGAGGTTCTGTGTCGGTTCCTTTTCTCATAATCGCTTTGCTTTTTACAAACTGAAGAGGTTTGGACAGGGCTCCCTGGCTACCAATGAGGTCTGATGTGGAGCCTGACCCTGTGGACTCAGGTTTCAGTGTTGCTGCTCCTCAGACCCTCGGCAGGGACCTGGAGGAGCTCCGTGTCACAAGTTTTCAGGGGGCTGGGCCTCCTGGCTCATTGCCATGTTCCCCACTTTGTTCAGGACCACTAAATGTTGAAATATGGATGCATACCGAAATAAAGGCAATTTGTTGTATTAAAAAAAAAATCCTCAGTGAAGTATGTTGGGAGCAGTGAGACGCCAGATCCTGAATTTCTTGTAATCCCGTGATCTGAGTGCCTACAGCTGCTCTGAGCACGAGACCTTCAGGAGTTCCTGATGGCAGGAGAGTGGTTTCTGGTGGGTTTGGCTGAGGCATGGCTATCTCTATATAATCTGCCCCTGAACACAATAAAGGGGGCATTCTTGGGGAATTCAAGGATGACCCGTGTCGCTGTCTCTCTGTGTGTGTCTGTGTATTTTAACCTCCAGCTCCCTTGCCCGAAGCTCGCCAACTGGGTGCCAGCGCACAGAGCGCAGACATGGGGGCGTGGTGCTCGGCAAAGTACAAGCAAACTGAGCTAAAAGCACAAGAGAAGGACCTGGTCACATGGAACTTATCACAGGAAGTGTGTGAAATTCAACATTTTAATGTCAATATACTAACAGCACCACTTTAATCAAATGAATCTTTAAAAATGATAAACTCAAGTAAACATGGTAGAACACACCTAAAATGACCGGATCCCCAGGGTGGAGGGAGGAGTCTCACAAGTCCAGGGCTAGCCTGGGCTACAAAAAGAAGCCAGGATCAAAAGCAAACCAGAAGAACTCTCTCATAAATCTATAAATCTAATATCAAATAAATTTATATTTTTGTTGTAAGAACAAAATTCTCAACAAATTATATACAAAAGAATAGAACTCAGTGAAATCAAGGCCACTAGCTACTCCACGGCAAATGTCCTCTCAGGGGTGAGTAGTTGAGCTTTCTTCATACCAGACACTCTTTACTCCACAAGGTCGCTTCCATTCAGTGTCTAACTGGAAGTTCTCACCAGAGTTATCAGTCAAGATAAAGAAAGAGACGGCATCCAAATTGGTACAAAAGGGGTAAAATTATCTCTCATTGTCGGTGGCATGATGGTATGGATAGAAAGCCCTTAAAGTTCCACCAAAAGTCTTTCAGAAGCAATAAACTAATTCAGTAGAACTGTATAATACAAAGTCACCACTGAAAGCCTGTAGTGACAGGGGAACTAGGAGAAGTCAGTATGAGGAACGAGAAGAGGACTTCTGGGTCATGGTGATGCTCGATTTTTTCATCTGGGTCTAGCTTCCAGATGGATCTACCTTCCAGATGGGTCTAGCTTCCCAGATGGGTCTAGATTCCCAGATGGGTCTATCTTCCTGATGGGTCTACCTTCCTGATGGGTCTATCTTCCAGATGGGTCTACCTTCCTGATGGGTCTATCTTCCAGATGGGTCTACCTTCCTGATGGGTCTACCTTCCTGATGGGTCTACCTTCCTGATGGGTCTACCTTCCAGATGGGTCTATCTTCCAGATGGGTCTACCTTCCAGATGGGTCTATCTTCCTGATGGGTCTACCTTCCAGATGGGTCTAGATTCCCAGATGGGTCTACCTTCCTGATGGGTCTATCTTCCTGATGGGTCTACCTTCCAGATGGGTCTATCTTCCTGATGGGTCTACCTTCCAGATGGGTCTAGATTCCCAGATGGGTCTACCTTCCTGATGGGTCTACCTTCCTGATGGGTCTACCTTCCAGATGGGTCTAGCTTCCTGATGGATCTACCTTCCTGATGGGTCTACCTTCCAGATGGGTCTACCTTCCTGATGGGTCTACCTTCCTGATGGGTCTACCTTCCTGATGGGTCTACCTTCCTGACGGGTCTATCTTCCTGACGGCTCTAGCCTCCAGATGGGCACTCAGGTTTGAAACCCTCATGAGTTTCACAAGATCTTATTCTCTAGAATATGCCCTGTCCCTTGTGAGTTCACACAGCCTCAAGAATACCCTAAGAACATCCGCCAGTTCTTCAAAAACTCAAACAAGAGAAAGAAGCATCTCGCCTTCCTCTACGTGAATATAAGTCCCATTCACGAGCCGCTCATGGCTGTGTCTCACGTGCATTCTTTGCTGGACTCTAGGAGCATGTATTCAATGACTGCAACCTCTTTGCTCTCATCCAGAACAAGTCGATCTTTCTTTATGAGTCAACTGCCGTTGTTTTTTTAAATTTAGATTGATTAATTAATTCGCCAAGAATCGCTAGCTCATCCCGCAGGTTCTCGAAACATTTTAGAACTTTATTATTACTAAACCCAAAATTAAGACCCTGCTATGATCAAAGGGAAAGCTTCTGTGTCACAGTCATTTTTCTGATCTAGAAAAAGCAAGTTGTTTGCATTCAAAGTCTATAGTGACCCTTTGCTGCTCCTAGCCCTCCAGCCTTGAGCTTGTTGTCACACAGTGAGTTCTGCTTTCCCTAGGCAGAGTCAAGGAAACCCCACGCTAGCCTCCCTTGAAGGTCAGACATAAACAGCTTCCCCAGTGAACGGGACAGGGAGGCCTCAGCACAGCCAGGAGGATTTTTCCATTCCTTCTCTCTCTTTCCCAAATGCTGAGAATATAAAGAAAGGGAGAAACAGTCATTAGACCCAAAGCTGGAAAAACCTTAAAACTGACACCTTTGGGAGAACTTTAAAATGTCAAAAATATTTTCCTCTTTCGGTACCACTTTCTCTGAACTCATCTTGTATACATTCCCTAAAGAACAGTTAGCTATCATACAGAACTAACCCAAATTCACATTTCAAAATCCAAATATCTCCTGTGACCTTCTAAAAGTAGAATAAATGAACAAAATTACAGTGTTCGGTCAATTGAGCCAACATTTGTTAACGACAACTTTCTACACTTAAGCGAAGACTGGAGTCTTTGAAAGGACACATTCTGTCTTGCAAGGCTCGCACATATTGTGTGTCTCTCAAACCCAAACGTGAACAATCTGAAGGGAAAGACACTGGCTTGCTGCCACTTGCAGCATGAGCAAACCAGCTCACGGGCTGTGCTATGGCTGCCCAGCCGCAGCCTTCCAAAGACTCATTAAGACAAAGCAGTTTGCACATGTGTTTGCTATGGGCCACGTAAGCCCTCTCCTCGCTACTCTCAATGAACATTCTTACGGGCGTATTTTTATGTGTGTGATGAGGCAAGAATTCTATGGACTATTTAGTTGAGCAGATGTGATGGAATAAAGAAACCAAGTCTGCCAAAAACACTGTAAAGAAGGTTCTTGAAAGATTTTAATAAAGTAACTCTTTACTTTTAATGCCATAACCATAGGGTGAGGTGGGCTGTTTTGGGGGCTGTTTTTGCTTCATTTGTTTCTTTTAAAATAGGAAAATGACACCCAAAACCCTAGGAAGCCATAACCTTCCCGTCTGACTATGAAGCATCCTAACAAGGTAAGAGGTGATGGTGTGAAGGTGAATAAAGACAGCCAAGGCTATCCCATGACCTCAACACATGACAGACAGCCAAGGCTATCCCAGGACCTCTATACATGATGGACAGCCAAGGCTATCCCATGACCTCTACACATGACAGACAGCCAAGGCTATCCCAGGACCTCTACACATGACAGACAGCCAAGGCTATCCCATGACCTCAACACATGACAGACAGCCAAGGCTATCCCATGACCTCTACACATGACAGACAGTCAAGGCTATTCCAGGACTACACATGACAGACAGCCAAGGCTATTCCAGGACTACACATGACAGATAGTCAAGGCTATCCCAGGACCTCTACACATGATGGACAGTTAAGGCTATCCCAAGACCTCTACACTTAAAGTGCCAGATGCCTGCACTAACACACTATGTACATGCATGCAACACACACACTTCCTAAGGGACAAATCAGGTTTGAGAGCTCCGTGGCGCGAGTTCTAACAGAATCTTAAACTCCCATTTCTCCACCTCCCATTGTGCCAGTCCCTCCACACTCCCTTTATACCTACAAATAAAAGATCCATGAGTCACCCAGACATTCTGTGCCCAAGGATTCCTAAATACAAAGAGTTCTACAGCGTCTTCCATGGCAACACAAAGCCACTAAGCCACCCTGATGCAAGGGAACATTGACACTGCAAGGGGCAAGCAGAGAAAACTGTCTCCACTTACAGAAAAACTGTAGCCAGGCCTCCGAGGAGAAATGGCAATCGGCATGTGCCTGGAGAGCTATAAGACGCCCCCGTGAGGATTATCGCTTCACTTTGCTGTGTCCTCCTTGAGCATAGATTTTCCTTGGATCTTCACGTCACCGTTCTGCTCTAAGAGATTCAGAGCTCCGGGATCAGCTTGGCTCCCACCCGAAATCCTGTTCTGACATCCTGAAGTTTACAGCGAAGAAAGGAAATAAAAAATAGAACCATGCAATAAGAAATAGTGTTTATCTTTAAAAGAAATGGCAAGACTGGCTGAAGCTGTCGCTACCCCTGCGTGTTGTCTCGGCTATTTTGTTGTTGCTGTTTTTGTTGTTTGCGTTTTAGGGGCTTTTATTGTTGTTGTTTAGTTTTCTTATCAAACCTTGGAGTAGTATTGAAATTCCTAAATCTTTACTGGAAAGAATACTATAAGAGAAAATGGAAAAAATATGTGAAATAAAAACTCCTCATCAGTGAGATAACTAGGACCCTGTAATTCTTTTAATCTTAGCATCGTTTATGAAACCAGATCCCCGCTCTCCCCTGCCGCCACCACCTTCAGCCAATGATCTAATTTCAGGTACTGAGGACCCAATCGGAAGACAGATTGCTATTCATCTTAATGGGAATGCAGGAGTCCTCCACATGCTGATTGCTTGATTTTAAATTGGCCTATCAAAATGCCACATACACATAAGCAATTGTGAAGATCCCTTTCGGCTTCTGGGTTCCAATTACAAACAATCAGACTTTAAAAAAAAATCTCCAGAGGAAACATCAAGTTGAATGCGTGAAGGACAGCGGTGGAGAGGCTTCTCTGGTCACTTGATGAATAAACCAGTGCCTAAGCACCGCAGATTATGCAAAATGCATAAATTGCAAAGCAACCATCAAAATGGAATTACTTATGCATCCGTCCATTAAAAGCTTCTTCAAGCTGACTCATTTAGGCCTCAAAGCTCAGAACATAATCTCATTATCACAGTGCTCTCTTCCCTTCCCGTGGAAGACACAAACTAGAACCACTAAAAAGTTTCCTTAACAAGTCATGGTTAGATAAAGAAGAAGAAAAAAAAAAAAACCTCGGGAACTTCATGAGGAATGACTGTGTTCCCTTCGGGTCTCACCGACCTTCCCCCTGGAGAAAATGACCTCATATTAGTTACACAGCTTTTTAAACCGTGCTCGCTGCTCTAGGAGTTCAATGTCATATCAATGAGTTGGACTTGCCCTAGCAGACAATTTTAAGGCCTCTTCCATGTCTACTTTATTCTTTCTCAGTCTATACTAACATACATTTCTGCATGTTTCCAAAGTCAACTTGTGTTGATGGAAACACAGTTTTAAAAAGAGGGATTCACCTCTACCTGACCTCCGTCTTCTACAGCAAAAGAAAACCGAAGTCCACACAGCTGAGCCAAGGTTGTGCAGCTAGCTGGCCCTGCCTGGGACTCTGCTCCTCACCCACACCTCATAAAATGTCTCCCTTAGTAGTACAAAATGACATTACCACCCTTCAAATCAGATTCCCCTAAAACTAAACAGAGTTTAGAACAGAATCCACGGGAGTAGTCTGAACACACACAAAAAAGAAATCAAAACGCGCATGCGTTTGCGGATCCAAGAATCGTGGTTTCATCGGCCAGCAGCTACACTCCGGCGTCTCTTCGCCCACTGCTCTTTAAACTAAATCCATGACCTTCTAGGATCCGACCTTGCATAACCTTAGGAAGCATCTGTGTCCTGTATGTTTATACTGTCCCCACGCAGCACACTTGACTGTTCACGTACACTGACAGCTCTCTTCACGCAAACAACAGAAAGGAGACAGTGCCTTGGCACTGAGGGGAAGTAGGCAATCTACACTGCTCCGGGGACTCTTGAGGAAAGGGCCTTGCACAGCAGTGTAAGAAGCAGAAGGTGGGAAACTGACCGAGTGAATCTGAAAGTTTTGTTTCTAACATGATACATACTCCAATTGACAGTGTTGATACTTTTTAGTTATGAAGATCTGGCAACGGCCAGCACCTGAGTGTTCCATACTCACGGATTAAACTGTAACATTTTCATTTTGTAACTTACACATCCATGACTTTAACCAGTCATGTGAGATGGACTTAATTTATTTTAAAACAAAAATATTATTCCAGGCATAGTGGAACCTATCTGTAATTCTAAGGCTGGGGTAGGAATATTATGAGTTCCAGACTAGCTTAATATATGCACAGACACGCGCACGCACGCACACACACGCACACGTACTTTTCATAAAGCAGTATAAACAAGCTTGTCCTAAAGATTTCTAACAGAAATTTTATGATGAATCAATTTCAACTCTTTAAAAAGAACCCTAGAGCTAGAGAGACTAAACCTGCCATGGCTGAAGCCCTGATGGCCAAGGCAGGTCTAAGAGATAAAGTGAGATGATGCCAATGTTTCATGGATTCATATCGTGTCCCTGGATGGCCAGCAGAAGGTGGCATAAGGGATGTGTGAGCTGGGAACTCATGGTCCTTGTTTCTCCCTCCCTTAAGTGCAAGTCAATAATTCAAAACTACCATGTGACATATGAACAAGTTGACAGGTAAAAGGGAATTCTGTCCCTTACATGTATTTAAAAATATGCATATATTAATAATGTATGGTACTATGTATTAACATATTATAATAATGTATTCTATTAATGTGTACATGTGTTATTATACTGTATATCAATAATATATGTTAAGAATATAGAAACAGACCAACAGAGGCGGATGTGAGATAGGAGAGTACATCAGCTGCTCTTTGTTCTATAGACTTTTCACAGCAAGCAATCAAAAACTTCACAAAGTTAAGGGAAGGACTAACTAAAGAGGGAACACCCTGCCCCAGAGCCCCTGAGAGGGCAGCAGCCTCTGGTGGTAGCCCAGATAAAATGAGGTCAGAGGTAAAGGGAGTCCTGCTATTATTGCCTGGCTGCCTACACTTCTTCCTGGTGAGTGTGTCTACCCTGTAGCCGCCATCTTTCCCATTCTCCCCTGACATCAGCACCCAGCTTCCTCAATCTTCCAACATGGACTGAAGACCAGCAGCTCCCAAGGAATCTTCCAGGCCTTCAATGCCAGAGACTTCTCAGACCTCCAGCTTCATGGTTATGAGCAGCTATGGGATTCTGAACATGTAGGGCGCCCATTGTGGGAATACCTAGTCCATAACCTTTAAGCCAGTTGAAGAATTCCTCTTTAATAATCCATTCTTTCTTACAGTTCTGTTCTCCTACAGAGCCTAATGAATACGAAGATGGTGGGAGGAGAGTCTTGTTGATTGTTGTCATGACTTATGCTGGAAAGAAAACTGGACAAGGACAGTCCTTCTGCGAGAAGACTTCACACCTACCGAACTACCCTCTCCATACCTGCCTACCTGTACTCCTCTCTTCTGTTAACAGTATTCCTCTCTGGCAGAAAACTCCCTTCCACACCCAGCTAGCACTGGGTGTCTCTTGGAGGAGATCTATCTTCTTCAGTGTGGCCTGAGGAGTTCAACAACTTCTTCATGAACTAGAATCACCATCATTCTCTACTCAGTCCTCAGAGAAATTAAGCATCTTGGCTGAAACCGTGATGACAAACTACACCAGGATCTGAACCCAGGTATCTCCTGTGCTAAAATGCTGACTTTCTTCATTCCATTCCCTCACCCTTATAAACTATTACAGCTTACCAGCAGCTGGCTCAGCCAGTGTTCTCTGACCAATTCCTACACACACTGTCAGAAGTCAGAGGCAAAAGAAAGAGGATGTAAAATATGGGGAAACATTATAATTTTCATTACAAATTATTAAATTGTAATTCCCAAGAATACCAGCTTCTGCAAATAAAGGGAAGTTAAGGGAAGGAAGAGTAAGGAGGTGAGGTTGTTTTCCTTCTGGAAAACCAGGAAAGTCACCACACCCTGCTGCCCATGGACCCTGGTGGAACAGCCTATTCTAAAACAACTCTCCTGAGATTTCTGTGAAAATAAGGAAGTTGTTTTCAATGAAGTCTTACAGAGATAATGGCCTAGAACAAATGTCAGGGACAAAGTTAAATGCTAGACCCAGACATTTTATCCTTAGTGGGAAAACACATAAGAGAAAAATCACCAAAAAAAAAAAACGATCAAGCCTCCATTTTCACAGCTGGTAGATTGTGACTGTTCACAACAAGTGGATTTCCCCAATTTGTTTAGCCTTGGAACCAACAGAGTCTTGTATAGAAAACCACAGCTGGACCATCTATAGGAAAACCCTATCCACTCACCTTACCCAACCCAGGCCTCTCAGGCACCCAAGTGCACTTCCAAAGCGTGTCTTCTGAGAGCATCTCCACCCTGTTCTACTCTGAAAGCCTGTGTACCACGCAGCCAATGAGAGCATGTGATATGCAATGACATGCCTGCCAAGACGCTTCGGACACCCAGAGGTAGCAAGATGATAATCGCTGGCTTGCTCGGCACATACTACACACCAGACTCTGGAACTTTTTATATGGGTTACTTGATGTGAATTATCTCACTAGTCCAGGAAATAAGGACTACTGCAAGCACACAGGAAGAAAAAGCTGAAACTGACAAGGACCTGGAAACTGTCTAAAGTGACAAAGCAGCCCAGCGGGGCCATGAGGGATCAGAGTCCAGGCGGTCTGGGACACCGGTGCCTACTAATGTGGATCCCGGATGATGAAACCACACAGACATCAAGATGAGCCAATCGTGCTTCTGGGGTTTATGTGGTTTCTCATTGCTACCATAGACGCCCATTTCTAATGTCTGAAGAAAGAAGGGGTGGGGAAGGCACAGGATGCCTTGACAGCTTCATGAAGTCATCTTAAACAAGAACTGTCAGCAAGGGCTCTGGCCTGTGCTCTCCTGGTACTCTAAAGGGGTCTTCCAGGTAGTCCCTGCTACCCCAGGTCATCCAGGCCTGTTTAAATTTTTTTTACACTGCAATGGGCACCACACATTACAATTCACTACATGCAGAAGCAGACACAAGAAGCAACTCCCTTCTAGCAAGTCAAATCAAAGGATCTGAAAAGTAATTCATTTTAGAAAATAATTTTGTTCATTGTATCCATGAAGATACAATGTATACCTGAAGTGGAACTTATTATTGTAAATGAGCTGAAACATGTTGTTATTTGTATATTATTGCTAATGGAATAAATACTAATAGAAATATATACTGCATTCCCTAAACATACCTTTGATGACCTCAACCATTGTCAATAGTGTAAGAGAGTTCAGAGACAAAACCCTTAAGAACATCTACTTTTTTTTATCTCTATAGGAATAGAGAACCTGCTGCTCAAAATTAAAAACTTCAGTGTTAGTTAAATAGATGATAAAAACCACAGGTATATTTTCTTTTCACCTGGTTCTTTGTCAAGAGTTAAATTGATAAAATTAGATTATCCTTTAAAGTTACACTTAAAATAAAGTTATACTATAAGATAAAATACTCTATCTCTGAAACATAGTTTAAATTAAGTAGGATTAATTCTAATATTTCAAAGTTGTAGCTAACATATATTTTTCTATATAATACTAATCTCAGACTTCAGTAGCAGCTAAGCTTTAAACAACCTAACAATGAAGGTAGGTAACATATAGTTCAAAAGTGTTGACAGGAAAGACACAGTTAACACACACCAAAAATACTAATATGAGTAGTTAATTTTTTAAATACAGCATGGCAAGAAAACATAAGTATAATGGTACAGGAGAACTATCCGTATTCTGATGAGAACAGGAGAATGCTGGAAAGAAGGAAGCCCATTCCCCTCATTCCAGCCCTGATGTGGGTGTTGCTTTCTATGTGTTGCTTTCATTGGTTAATTAATAAAGAAACTGCCTTGGCTCTGATAGGACAGAAAATTAGGTAGGCGGAGTAGATAGAACAGAATGCTGGGAGAAAGAAGCCGAGTCAGGCAGTCACCATGATTCTCCCACCCAACACAGACGCAGGTTAAGATCTTCCCTGGTAATCCACACCTCGTGGTGCTACATACATTATTAGAAATGGGTTAAAGCAAGATGTGATAGTTAGCCAGTAAGAGGCTAAAACTAATGGGCCAAGCAGTGTTTAAAAGAATACAGTTTCCGTGTAGTTATTTCCGGTAAAGCTAGCCGTGCAGGAGCGGGCGGCAGGAACTCAGCCTGCTGCTGCTCCTCACTACACAGGCCAGACCACCAAGAAGCAAGATGTAACCTGCCCAACTAAAAGGTACTGAGCCACGTGGCTAGCAAAATCAGAATCATGGGTTAATATAAGTGATAAGAGCTAATAAGAAGCCTGAGCTAATGGGCCAATCAGTTTTATAACTTATGGAGATCTCTGTGTGATCTTCTTTGGGGCTTGCCAGCTGTGGGGTACTGGGTGGGACAGAAACCCCAACAAGCAGCCTCTTGTGTTACAATAATGCAGTTTTCAAAATGTTTATTCATGTGCTTCAACTCTGTAAGTCTCTGATCTTCTACAACTTAGGTTGGATTATTTGTACCTAGAATCAATGCAACCACAAATACCATCAAAAGCATCAATTAGAAATCAAAATGATTACATGGTACAGGGTTGTATACAAGTATGTTACATGCAACAAACACTTCTTCCCTGACAGAAAGCATTAGAGATTATAAAATATATAAGAACAGATTGTGGAAACACTATCTTCTCTACAAGCAAGAAGAGAGAAAAACTGATAAAGGGAAAAAAAAAGCACCACCCAACAGGCACGAAAGCGTTGCCATTTTCCTTTAGTCATTGTGATTAAAAATACTGACAGAACATTACACATGTTAACCATAAGTGTACATGATAACTATTTATACTGATCTTAAATTACTCTGTCTGCTTCCTTCTCAGAAGAAGAAAGGGCAGGAAATTTCTATTCTCAACTTACCATTTGAAAATAGACATTTTAATCATGTTTTTTAAAATGGCACTGATTTCTCTTACAATGATAAGGCAGTGACCACAGTGTGCTTTGAACTGTCTGATTCTAGATAAAGGAACAAAAAGCCCACAGAGCAAGAACAGTGCATAAAGTCAAAGAAATAATAAAATCCAGGCTACCATCTCCAGCATAAACCGGCACTTCTGCTCCTTCCTCCTTCTCAGAAATATATTTAAAAGTCATCTTTTCACAAAGGACTTGAAATGCTGTTATTGTTTGAGGGAAAGAATCTTCAAGTTATCACCATTTTCCCAGAGACACCAGACTCTGCCCTTAGTCACAGCATAGTCCTAATTACCGAGACAGCATGGAGCCTCGTAAGGTGACTTGTCTGAATTCAATCAAGGAGGCTGAGTGTGAACATTCAAACTTTGGGAAATATCACACAACCTTGGCCAAGGTCGCCTCACCAGGGTCCCAGTAAGTGGACTGTAATTCTTTAGGATAAAGACACCATTATCTCCTGCGGCAAATTTAGGTAATATGGCTAGAAGACAGAATGTAAGTTTTAACCTTTTAATTCTGCACTAAGTTTTTTAAAAAAAAAATACATGGAAACATGGGATTCCTCCATACAAACAGAAATCATGGAAGGGAAGCTCACTTAGGGCCGAGTCTGTCACTGGGAAGGCGTGTCGGAGCTGCTCCGATCACGGCATCTGGAGCATGGCACAAAGGCTGCTCAAACCACAGCAGATCAGAGAGCACAGAGAGAGGCAGGTGGAATCCACAGGCAGGTAAATGGTCTTGGATCTACCTCCACATATTTACTTCCTCTAACTCTATCCTATCCCCAACTTTCAGAACATATCCCACAACACAGCTACTAACTGGGGACAAAATGTCTAAAACGTGAGCGTCGTGGGGACAGTTCACATTCAACTTCTAACAATATTCATTTTCTAATATAATATTAAACAAAAATTCCTGTCCACAAAAGGGTGAGTGCAATCTTCATTAAATAGCCATTAAATACCATACTCCCGAACAAAGGACACCAGTAACTCTCACGGCAGATAAAGACCATGGTATCACAAATGTCTGTCTTAAGCTCATCTTCCCACATCTTAAAGTGTGTCACCGAATTATAAAAACAGAAAAGTGGATGTTTTTAAATAATGATGTTATCTTTAGGATAGCAATAATAATATTAAAAACTCATACAACAGAACCCAGGAAAGATTTGAATGTTTCTATATTTAAAAAAAATCAAGTTCACAATGCTACATTACATTCAAAGATTTTATATATCTCTACTAACTGAAAGACCCTTGGGGAGGACCTTCCCTCAGGAGGAGACCCCTGAACCCAAGGAACAATCCGAGACCACTGGCTGCAACCGGCAAGAGGTTTCTTTATTGAGAGTACACAGGTACCTGAGGGCAGCAGAGTCTATTTGGAAGACTTGTGCACCCTCAGGCTAGGCAGGGGGTCTTTTATATGGAAACGGGCGGCAGAAGCAGGCATACAGAAGCAGATGCATGGTTACAGGGATCCCATTGGTCCTTTCAAATGCGGCAAGGGGTTTACTTGAGGACAAACCCCCTTGCTCTTGGCTGGGGACACAAACGTCTGATAACAGCTGACTAGGCTCTATCAAGGGCATATGCAGTCTTCCCCAGAACTCTTCGTTCCCCTCCTAGGCCAGATATCTGACCGCAGATATTCTGTTTGGCAGCCTAGGAGTACTGACCTTACCCTGAACTTTACTTGTTTGTTTTAAAGCCTTGCAAAATGGCGTTACAGCAGCTAAGCTGGGGTCTTTCACTAACATCATGAAGTGACAGTATGACAGCTTCAGATGGCTGTTTTGTTTCACCTCGTCCCTCAAAGATGTATTCCCAGAAAGAATCTGGCTGAACAGACTTCACCATGGCAATCATACAGTGTGAGTATCTGCCTTGTCCCAAGAGCCAGGCACTCTAAAGGAACCCATAATCTGGCATTTATCCACAAATCTCTCACTTCAGCTAAAGAAGCCATGCTCCATAGGAATGATCTCTCCTGACCAAAGGGAGAAAGAGTAGACGCTGTAGAAAACATTCACCAAACCACTTCCTCCTACCAGGGCCCACCACAGGCACCAGAGGGAAAAATCAGAGACCAAGACCCAAGTATTTACCCTAGAGGTCACCCTTCCTTATAGATCCTTGGCCATCTTTCTGGAATAGTCAAAACACTGGCTTCCTCACAATTAGCCAGAATATTCCTCTCCAGCAACAAAGACTGGACGTTAAAATCCTTCGATAAAAACCTACCTAGAATTAGTCACAGGAAAGGCCCAGAGGAGGCTCACAAACCTCCAGGCACCATCTCAAACTTAACTGGACTTGGAGAAAACTCTTTCCCAAGGTCCTCCCTGCTCAGACAGGGTGTTCTACCTGGAAACTGTGGGGTAGGAGCTGAGAACAGCCCCCAGCTCTGGAGGGTGACCCTGCGACTGTCCTCAGTCCCAGAGAAGCTTCCTAGTCCTTGCATTCGACTTTTCCCTACTAAACGGAGGGGGGGGGGCATGTCGAAGCTTCTTCAAGGCTAAGCAGGACAGTCCCTGGTATCTTCTTATCATACCCTCTGTGCATAGCAACATCTTGCGCCAGTTCCTTAGAATGTTCCGGAAGCTGCTTTGCCTCAGGCAGAACGTTCTCAGACAAAGTGCTTTGAAGTGAGGCCACTGTCAGATGCCAGATCCCCAGTCTCTAGTAAGCCCTGTTCAAAGCATTTTTCATGTCCAAAAAAAAAAATCTTTTCATAGTTAATTTTCCACAACCTTCCAGCTTTGCCCAGCAAACTACAAACACAGCATCACCCACACTGGTCCTCACTCCCATCCCTTTTCTATAAAGAAACTGGAAGCCTACAATTTACAGAGTAGCCACGCAGCTACAAAGTAACTAAAACAGAAATTCAATACCAAGTCCGAGAGGAATTATTTATAAGAAAAATTTTATTGGAAGAAAAAGACTAATTTTTTTTTGAGTGACTGAATAATACTGTGTGTTAGCAGAACAGCTCTGGATGTCAAAAGAAAATCATAGGGAGTGAAGACAATTCTCTGTGTTATCTTTATCACACCACAACAAAATATCCGAGACAAGTAACTTTACAAAAAGAAAAGGGTTGTTTAGCTAAGACTGAAGACCAAGATTAGAGGGATGGACTGGTGTTGTCTGTGGTAAGGATGTGGCTGCCAAACAATGGCAGGAAGGCAGGAAGGGAAGAGTCACACCTCAAACCTAAAGAGACTGGCAGATTATATGACCCTTTCTGAGAACACACCTCCATGACCCAAAGACCTCCCTGGTCCTTCCTCTACTGGGCTCAACACTCCCCAGTAGTTCCTCTCTGAGACTCAAACCGTTAACACACTGAGCCCAGAACACTGTGCAGGAAGCTGTAGTTGGCACAAATGTGTGACGGCAGGCATCCCTGCCTTTTATCTTCCAAACTCCCTTCTGTCACCCACAGTCACTAATTATCTTTCTGCCACTCTCCTGTGATGGGGAGTTAGCTTAGCAGGCCTTTCCCTGCCTTCGACAGCAGACAAACTCTCGGAGTGTCAATATCAGAAGGGAAACACCAGGACACCTTTGTTGAAGCCACAGTCCACAAGCTCCTACGCCGGTAACTTCCCTAACCAAGTACGAATGACTTGGTCGTCAGTTGTATTTACTGCTGTCCTGGAGACACCGCGAGCTCAAGAATAACAGCCACAGCTAAACAGCTGTTTGTCCCATGATTCCTGTCAGCCAACGATTCGTGAGTACTTGCCAGGTTTTAACTCTTCTAAAACTAAAGCAGGGCCGGGGAGATGGCTCAGCAAGTAAGAGGCATTTGCCACCGAGTCTACAGATCTGGGATGGCCCAGAACTTAGCGAGTGGACTTGCATGGAGAAGTCAATAGGAGGTAGAGAGGGACACATAACGTGAGCTACAAAAGAAAGAACTACCCCGGTTTGCCCCTGGACAGGGGCTGCTCAGCTTTGCTGGCACTGGTACGCTCAGAACAATGCCTAGCAGAAGGCATGGTGACACAGGAACAATATAGGAATCATAACACAATGGATTTGCATGTCACATGATCACTGGGTTCTGAGGCCCTCCTACAAAGAAAAAGCTACATAAAGTGAGACTTGGGAACACGATGACCAGCCTCTAGAGGGACCATAAAATGAGAGAAACAGTGATGATTCTTCCAGCACCAAACAGAATAGCTGACCTTTGTCAGGGTGACAGTAGGAAAAGCAGCCTCCTATCCAGCTCTGTGTGGTATTCATAGAGGCACCAGCCAAGAGCAGACAATGCTTGTCCCCATCTCGGACACACAGAAAAGGCAGATTTCCTGCCCTGATAGTGGTCGAGAGAGACGTCATCACAGAAGTTTGTATGGGAGGCCAAACATCTGAAATACTGGAGAGCATGAGATGAAGAAGAGATGTGATGTCTCCACTCAGATAAACTCTATCCCAGGACCCCTCACCATTAGATACCCCCCGGTTGAGTCCTATAGGGCTAGAATGCTTCCTCTACACACACAACAAAATATAGGGCAAAGGTGGCAGATTATGTTGAGATGCTAATGGCAGAACAATCCCCAGTCATGAGAATGCTTAGTCATCAAATGTATGTCAAAAATTTTCCTTTCCATTATACATTTATTATTTTAAATCAATATATAATGTATGAAATATAATGACATTTTCAAACAAAGTATGTTTTTGTGGCTCCCCTTCCAATTTCCCTTTCCCCATTTCCACATCCTCCTCTTGGACACTCTCCCAACTCCTGATCCTTTTCACCTGCCTGCCCATCTCCACCCTCCCTCATAATCTAATAGTACTTTCTCTTTGTCTCCTTTCTATATCTTTACACCCATACTTATACCATTGCACATATATTGCATGTATGTATCTTATTTGTTTGCTTTGGGGGGGTGTTTAGGGTTTGTTCTGTTTTGCTTTAAGACAGGATCTGACAATCCTAGAACTCACTATGTAGATAGGCTGGCTTTGAACTCACAGAGATCTGCCCGCCTCTGCCTCCTGAGTGCTGGAATTAAATTTTAAGAAAAAAAAATGAAATGATGAAATTTTCAGGCAAATGAATGGATCCGGAAAGTATTATTAAGCAAGTACTATTAAGAGGTGGCTCTGCCTCAGCCTCTCCAAGGCTGAGATTAGAGGTACACACTGCCATACTTGAACAATACCCTCTAGGGTCAGGCAGGCTTCTCTATAGCTACTTCACTCTGCTATAGAGACCCAACAAAAGTGTGTGGCTGTGTATCAGCGCACCAGTAAAGATACAGTTACAAAAAGAGGAAGCATTCCACCCTTGGCCATTTGATGGCAGCTTGCCAGCCCCGGCATCCTGCTACTCACTTGATGAGCTCAAGTGCAGACTATCAGAGTGCTTGGCACACCATCTAGGGCGGAGATGTGAAAACGTTCATCTTCCTAAGGAAGAAGAGTGATTGGTTACCTTGAGAATTAGGCCCCTAGTGCAGACTTTGACCAGAGGCTCCCACAGTTCCCACCCATGATGCTCTAATGCACTGAAGCAGGACTGTTGGCAGCATGTTGAAGGCCAATGGGCAAACGGTGTTCACAGTGTGTTCCTAATGAAGCCAAAACTGAGAGGGTCACTGAACTGACATTAGCGCCAGCCTACAAGAAAGCGGAAGGTGAAAGTCTGATCTCATGGTTGGCTTGGGAACACTGTATGGAATTTTGTTTGTTTCCTGACTCTGTTCTCCATCAGCATTACCATATAGAAGCCCTTCCAAAGCGATGAGGCTTCCTGCAATACTATTTCTTTACCCCTGCTTTAATACAATAATCCTAACCCTGAAGTCATCCGGACAATATGCTTCTTAACATTGGATGGCTGGGAGTGCCAACAGGCCTTCATGCTTCCCACAATTCTGACAGGAGAAACGAAAACTGCTAATAATGCAGGATCCATGCTATCCTCTTCCTTAGGCTTATTCCTTAGGTACCTTTATGCAACGAGTAACCTCAAGAAGGAGGGAAACGCATACCTCCCCTCCTTTTCCCTACACCAACAACACCAGCAAAGCCGAGGCCTCCTGGGAATGTTGATGTTGGTTTCTGATATGGTTGGGTTGAGGGAATACCAAGAAATGAGATAAGCTATATTCCTAATCATATTTATTTTCAAAGAAGATTGGCATGTGGGCCAATACACTGAGTGGCAAAGACCCACCTTGAATTCAGGGGGCACCATACAGGAAGACAGAGCCCAGATGGAGTAAAAGAGTGAACGGAAGACTGGAGAAGCACATGTAGGCTGGACCCTTTCTGCGCGGGTGTATTTTGCAGTTGGTATTGTTTGTGGTCCTCAGACACCAGTTTCCTGCAGCGCTGAGTGTGAGTGAGTTTGCACAAGCAGCTCTCCAGGGATGCTGCTCTGCATCCAAGACTACGTCCCTTGCCTATTTCTCATTCTGGGCCTGCCTGGACTAAAAAGCTACTGTCTTTCCCACCTCTGTAGGCTACAGGTACCCATAATAGGACAGTTAACCATTGACTATGTGAGTCAATACAGCAAATTGTCCCTAACTTACACGCATGTGCATGTGTGTGCATGCACGGGGGTTGAGGAGTGGTCTATGTCTGTTCTATTAGTTTGGGTTTTCTGAAAAACCAGGTCCTGGTTTTTTTTTTTCCCATTACTATGCCAAACACCAAGACAAAAGCAGCAATGGTATTAAACACTCTGATCAAGAAAATCTTCACAGAAAAAGGTTTGTTTCAGCGTAAGGGCTACAGTCCGTCACTGGGAGGAGTCACATCAGGAGCTCAAGCAGGAATCGGAAGCAGAGAGCACGGAAGAACACACTACTCGCTGGCTTGCTCCCTCTGGCTCCCGTTCAGCCAGCTCTCTGATACAATCCAGAACAGCCTGCCAAGGAGTGAGCTGGGTCCTCCCACGTCAATCTACAACCAAGAAGGCAATTCCCTCCAGACATAGCCACAGGTGAGTCTGCTCTGGGCGATCCTAATTGAGACTCTTTCTTTTCAGGCCACTAAGTTGCATCACACTGCCAGCAAGCATCAACCAGGACAAATCCCGGGGACCATGCATCCCTGCTGCGTGCTGTGTGAGTGACACGGGCCCTCAGTGCATTATTCAGGGCTGAGGCAAAGACACCAGGGACAGCTCTGCCTTATACATGCCTCAGTGCCTGTGGGACATAAGAAAGTCACAGTATACTCACTTTTCTTGCTGCGCTATGGTACCCTGACCCTAACAACAATGCCATGCTTTCTGCTGTATTCTCGAAACAGTATCCAATAATAACATCAATAATAAATACATTTATTTTTTAATAATGCAAATAATAAATATATTGATTTATTAATAATAAATAACAACAGTATCAATAATAAATAGATTGATTTGTTAATGATGCAAAATTTAATTAATTCTCATACATGACATAGATTCTCTTCAATATTAAATAAACTTTGCAGCTATTTACTTCCTCTTTCTCTGCAACATCAGTAAGTTGTTTTGTTTGTTTTTGTAGCTTTTTATACTATAGGTGGTGTTGCTCAAGACAACCTCGCTTTATACATTCCAGCTTACTAATCTAAACCAGCATCGAAGTCTACTAGAGTCTACATTAAATTACTTCATCATTCTAGTTAGAGGCCAGTGGATGGATGCATAATTTCTAAAAATATGCAAATTGCTTCAATATTTAGTTTGAAATCCTTTTTGTTGGTTTGCTTTAAAAAATAAAGAAAAGGAGAAAGCACAGACTGGTTTTCTTTTTTTTTCCACTTAAAACCTATTTCCCATTTCCCACTGAGAATTTAAGCTGTGATGATTGTGTTTTGCCAATAATGAGAAGGAAGTTTTAAATTCAATAACCTACCCAAGGAGGACGACAATCCATGGTCATTAAGTGCTTTCTTGTGGCAAAGCACACTTAAACCTGCATTACTCTTCCTTTTAGTAAAGCATTGTTCAGAATGGAGGACACAGAGAGAAGCAAGCACATCTGGACATCTTTAAGGACTGTGCCCTCTGCTCCCACAGGATTCTTAGGGGGAGAATACAAGGAAAATGATGAGGGTACCATAGATATGTGATTATAGACTCTGGAAAGCCAACTGGTTTGCACATCCTCACCTCTGCAACGTTATCCACACTGGAGATTGAACAGCTTGTCTCCCATGCAGCAAAGAAACAAGGGCTCCTGGAGCAGCATGGGCATTCTTTATCAGGTTTCAGGTCTTCTCCATACCTACTTTCATACAGAGTATGTCAGTCGCTTGGCTCTCAACCACACAGCCTTCCAGGTACACAGAGAGCTTAGAGCTTTGACAAAGTCTAAACAGGAGTCACTTCTAAACTGTGATGATCCGTCACACGCGGAAGCTGAGTCGGAGTCGGCAGAGCTAGCACTCTATCAAACAGATTAGGCACCGCGCAAAATGGATTTTCTAGCGAATCACAGCAGGACAAGGCCAGAGGAAGTAGAAGGAAACTGCAGTGCAGGCCTCCTTTGCAAACTGCCTCACATCTGCCCAGAGGTCAAGTGCATTACAGCAACGAAGTGCCAGACCTCCACTGTACCAGATCTACAAAGCATTAGAGAACAGCAGCAATAGCCTGGCCCGTGCAGGTTTTCCAAAAGAACACACACAAAAGAGAAAAAACATGCCGCCTTTGTCGTTATGGGTCAACTCAGAACTTTTGCAGCTCCATCTATTTACCTGCAAATTCCATCATTTCATTTTTTTCTTTACAGCTGAATAATATTCTGTTGTGCAAATGCACCACGCTTTTATTATCCATTCATCAGTTACGGGCATCTCGGAGTCTTCTGTTTCCTGAATACGGTGAACAGAGCAGCAGCGAACGTGGATAAGCAGGTGTCTCTAAAGTAGGCTATGGTCTTTGGGGTATAGCTGGAGCATGGCTGCATCCAGAGGCGGAGAAATCAGTAAGTGGTTCATCAAGGGAAGGGAAATAGAAAGCTTACAGAGAATTAGTGGAACAGGACGAGGTAAAATGGGGTGGAGGATGGTGGGGTAGGATGGAGGAAGGAATACAGGGAAGGATAGCGACTCTACAGACCTTTGAAAAAGTCATATGGAAACCTACTTACTACTGTCAGAAGCTTATATATACCTATCACACACACACACACACACACACACACACACACACACTGCAAGTTCAAGGTGAGCCTAAGATATGCAGGGAGCGGAGGCTAGCCTGGGCAATTTACAAGACCTTGTCTCGATAAAGAATGGAGAGACAGCCCAGTGGTAGGACTCCTGGTTGGTGTTTACAAAGACCTGGGTTCAACCTCCAGGACTGAAAAAAATGTTGTACAAAATTTACTCTGCATATGAAGGAGAGTACTTTTGTTTTAAGGTCTGTAAAAAAAAAAATGTGATGAAATTTTGATGGGGATCGTGTTGAATCTGTAGCTTGTTTTTGATAGAATGGCCATTTTTATAATATAATATACCACGGCTGGTTGATATCCATGGAGGCCTGCCCTTTTCTGAAGAGAAATGGAAGAGGAGGAGTGGATGTGGGAGCGGAGGAGAGGAGAGATGGGAAACTTTGGTTGTGATGCTGCAAAAACAATAAATAAATAAGTAAATCCAAATTTACTCTTTTGTAGATAGGGTAGGCTTGAGGCTATGTTCATTTTTCAATTCCCTCACTTTTCTAGCATAGTATTTAATATGCAGAGCGTCGTCACATATGTGGGACAGTTGACTACAAAGAGCTGTCTTCATTAAAAGGCAGGCGACCTTTCTTATTATTGCATTTAAAACTACAATGGTAGCAGGGCGGTGGTGGCCCACGCCTTTAATCCCAGCACTCGGGAGGCAGAGGCAGGCGGATCTCTGTGAATTCGAGACCAGCCTGGTCTACAGAGCTAGTTCCAGGACAGGCTCAAAAGCCACAAACCCTGTCTCGAAAAACAAACAAACAAAAAAAAACCTACAATGGTTGTAGTTGAATTCAAACCACCAGGGTGGTAAATTTGAGACTGAGCCACTAAGTGGTGCTTCCCTCTGCAGTGAGTCCTGCTCCCAACAGAAAACCACAAACCACAGCTCTGGTCTCTGCCATGGCCCTCCTCCCACATGATAAGGTTGCCCATTTCCCATTAAGCCCCTCTCTACCTCTTACCATCAGTTCCTTCAACACAAACTCTTCAATTATCAGTTCTTATTAACTACTAATATTAAATATTAAAACACAAGGCCAAATGAGATTTTGTAAAGAAGAATGGACTCTATGGAAATACATTCAGACTCAAGGCTTTCAATTAATTCAATATTCAAATGAAATTCATGTCCAACACAATTCAATAAACCTTCGTGTGCTCAAAAAATTCTATTTGTCTAAAGTTGTAACAGTTTATTAATCCTCTCCTTAGAATTTTGTGCCATCCCAGCAGATCCAATCAGAGTGGAATCTTTTGTTTTTTCTAGCACAACACTGCCTCCTGATCTTCGTCCTGTTCTAGTGTCCCTTTCTCTGTTTCCTGGAGGCCTCTTTCTTCTCATAAAGGCCAGGTCTTGGAGTCTGTGTTCACGCCCATTCTTTTTTGCACAATCCAGAGAAGCTTCTGAAGCTTGTCACAACCAAAATGAACTCTGGATTCAAGCACAAAGCTGGAATGTTTTTGTACACGTCGGCTAGCTTTCCCCAAGCTTCCGTCTTTGGTACTGTTGCCTTCCCAGGACGAAGCGCATACTGGTGATCATTTGTTTCCTCTGAAGCCCACAGTTAGCCTGAACTTCTGGTCTGGATTGTTGCTGTCATTCATGATGGCAACTGTCCTCCAGCAGCCAAGGAGGAGAAGAGGACAGGTGAGCCCCTTACCGTCGGTCACAACTTGGTTCTTCCCTGCTTATTCCCTCCAGTGCCCCCTACATGCTAAGAATAAGGCCAGACAATATTGATTTGCAAGCTGCTTCCTGACCTCACGTCCTACGGAACTAACTGTACTGGTTAATTTTGTGCTACTGTAATCAAAATCTGTAGTGGAAAAACTAAAAGGCGGTATCCTGGTTTTTACCACTGCCTTGATGAAATACCGCGAGAAAAGCAGTTGAGGGGAGAAGGGCTTTATTGTAGATTCAATCCCTGGTTACCGTCCATCCTGTATGGGGAAGTCAGAGCAGCCGGGCTTGAAGCAGCCCGTCTCATTGGTCACACAGTGAAGAGTCGAGACTGAAACAATACGTGCATGGTTACCGCTCAGCTCTCTCTCTTTTCCATCCAGTCCAGGCGCCAGCCTAATGGCACTGACCACGGTTGGCGGTAGAGGGGATCTCCCCACCCCATTTAACATAACCAAGATAATCCCCCACAGGCTGTCATGTTCTCACATGTCTCCCATTAAGCCCCCTTCTCTGATAATTCAGATTGTGTCAAGGTGACAGTTATAACAACCATCTAAGGAGGAAAGAGTTATTTGGCTTGATGTTTCAAGGAATTCCAGGTTGTCATGGTGAAGATGGCCTGGTGGGATAACTCGGACGACAGTGGAAAGAGTGTGTGGCAGACTATTCAACATTGTTGAAGACCAAGAAGCAAGGAATAAGGCTGAAACCAAGGCAGAGGCAGCAGCAGTCAAAGGCCCCTCTCTGGTGACCCACTTCTACCAGTGTTGTTAAATCTCCCTCCCTGGTGGGAGGAATGGGCAACATCTACCCCCACTTCCTAAGGTCCCAAAAGCAAACCAAAGAACAGTGGTGGCAGTTTGTTGGAAAATAGCCCCCAAAGGGAATGGCACTATTAGGAGATGTGGCCTTGATAAAGGAAGAGTAGGACCGTGGGGGTGGGCTTTGAGGTCTCTTATGCTCAAGATACTGCCCAGTGTCTCAGACTACTTCCTGTTGCCTGCACAAGATGTAAGTCTCAGCTACTCTCCAGCGCCATGTCTGTCTGCATGCCGCCATGTCCCACCATGATGATAATGGAATGAACCTCTGAAACTGTAATCACCACCTTGCTTAAATGTTTTCCTTTATAAGAGCTGTCGTGGTCATTTAATTGCATTTAATTGGTGCTGTTTACAGTTCAGAGGTTTAGTTCATTGCTATCATGGCAGGAAGCAGGGCAGCATGCAGGCAGGCATGATATTGGGAAGGTAGCTGAGAGTTCTACATATGGACCCATGGGCAGCAGGCAGAGAGAGACACTGGATCTGGTCTGAGCATATGAAGCCCAAAGCCCACCCCTGAGTCACACTTCCTCCACAGCTCCTATTCCCTGTCAAGGAGTGTCATTACTTGATGGCTAAGCATTCAAGTCTAGTCTATGCTATGAACTGGTGTGTGTGTGTGTGTGTGTGTGTGTGTGTGTGTGTGTGAGAGAGAGAGAGAGAGAGAGAGAGAGAGAGAGAGAGAGAGAGGTGGGGGATGTTCTTCTTCAGACCACACTAGTGAGCTCTAACCCTAGCCAAATCATGCTCAAAACTGCCTGTTTACTCTCCTCTCACTCTCTGACACTTCCAGCCCTCAACCCTGGCCAGTCAGGTCCTAAGTTTTTCTTTCTAAGCAGCACTCTGGGGTTGCTTTCCTTCCCAGGAGGATCAATGAATGCTTTTCTAGGCAGAGCCCCCCTCACAGTGTATCTGGCACATCTCATCATAACTGCTTTATTCATCTGCCATTGTTAATACACCGCAAACAGGCACTATACCTCAAGCACTTGACTCCTAGGAGGTAGTCAAAGAATATAGATCTGCATAATGAGAGGATGGTAGGTTTAGCGGCATCAATAAAACTGAAGCAGCAGAGAGCATAAAGGAGAAACTGGTAGAACGCCCATGTTGGGCGCCATTTGTAGTGATGGGGAGCAGGCCTGCTTTTCGTCTCGCCCGACTCCCGCATGGCTAGCTTTATACCCGAAATAAAAACACACAAATTGTATTCTTTTTTTAAAAAAAAGTTTATTTATTTATTATGTATACAGCCTGCATGTATGTCTGCACACCAGAAGAGGGTACCAGATTTTTATCACAGATGGTTGTGAGCCACCATGTGGTTGCTGGGAATTGAACTCGGGACCTCTGGAAGAGCAATCAGTGCTCTTAACTTCTGAGCCATCTCTCCAGCCCCCTTGTATTCTTTTAAACACTGCCTGGCCCATTATATCTGGCCTCTTCTTGGCTAACTCTCACATCTTGCTTAACCCATATTTAGTAATCTGTGTAGCACTCTCCAATTGCACTAGGCAATAGCTTACCAGGAAGATTCTAGCCTAGGTCCATCTTGGGCTGGAGCTTCATCGTGTCTGGCTCAGAGAGGAAAGGCATGGCAATTGCCTCACTTTCTCCCAGCATTCTGTTCTGTTTACTCCACCTACCTAAGGGCTGGCCTATCAAATGGGCCAAGGTAGTTTCTTTATTAACCAATGACCTTCCTCCATCACAGCATGACTTGGAGGCAGAACAGACATGAACAGTGACCTTCACCAAGAAATAGGCAGATGTAACAAATGCAGGGAACAATGGAGGTCTAGGTACAGGCAACGAACTTGGGAGTTCCAAGTCGTCTGCTTTCAAGGTCTGGGTCTTGGCTGAGATTTTTCTATTCTCTGCTCCAGACATGCACAGTTTGCCAATACATTAAGTAAACCCCCAAAACATTACTAAGACCCACACAGCCCTATGTCCCCAGTGCTCCCAAGGTCTCCAACTTCACCTCACTAGTCACAGTGACTTCCCACTGCCCAGAAAAGTGCCCTCAAAGCCTATGCCGACCCAGCAATGGAACTACATGCTCATCTGACTTCCTGTTTCTCATCATCAAATCCCATTTTCAGCTAGAGGATGCTCTGTCAGTCATGGAAGCCACCTCAAGTGTTGCCTTCTGATCCACTACCATATCAGCTTCAGTTCCATCATTAAGAATTTGAGCTAAAGTTGGACAGGCTGTGGTGGCACATGCCTTTCTTCCCCAGCACTCAGGAGGCAGAGGCAGGAGTATCTCTGTGAGTTCAAAGCCAGTCCAATCTATAGAGAGAGTTCCAGGACAGGCTCTAAAGGTATAGAGAGACTCTGTCTCAGAAATAAAATAAAATAAAAAGAAAGAAAGAAAAAGAATTTGAGCTAAATGCAGTTAGAAACCCAGCACTTGGGAGAGTGAGGCAAAGGGGTCTTAAATTTTGGATCAGCCTGGGCTTCGTAGTGAGAACTTGCCTTACAAATTAATGTGACAAAATTTGACTATATATTCATTTGCTTTGCATACATAAGATCTACATAACCTGTCTTTATTGTGGTTTCCACAAAGCCGGGCATGACAACCTTTTCTTTTCATCAGTATATCCTTCCACTAACATTTAGAATAGGAGCCCTAGCAATTTTTTTTAGCAAGTGTGTTGAATGAATAAAACAGAGGAATAAAGGTAACAAGATGGGATTCAGCTGCATCTGCCCTTGCTGTGATAAGACACCATGGCCAAGCCAACTTCTTAAAACATTTATTTGGGGCTTATATTTCCAGAGGTGTTAGAATCCATGACCATCTGTACTTGCGGCATGGAAGCAGGCAGGTGGACATGGCACTAGAGAAGTAGCCAAAACCTTAAATACTGATCTACAGGCATGAGTATGAAACAGCTACGTGAGAATGGCTATGGACATCTGAAACTTCAAAGCCTGTCCCCAGTGGCATAGTTCCTCCAACAAGACCACACCTGCCAATGCCTCCCAAGCAGTTTCACTAAGTAGAATGGATGGATGGATGGATGGATGGATGGATGGATGGATGGGAAGAAAATGGCCCCCAAAAGGAATGGCACTATTAGTAGGTGTGGCTTTGTTTGAGAAAGTATGTCACTGTGGGGGTGGGCTTTGAGATCTCATATACACTCAAATCACTCCCAGTGACTCTGTACACTTCCTGTTGCCTTTGGATCAAGATGTAGAATTCTCCAACACCATGTCTGCCTGCATGCCTCCATAATCCCTGCCACCAAGCTCTCTGTCATGATGATCATGGACTAATCCTCTGCACTGTGAGCGGCCACCTAAATTAAATGCTTTCTTTTGTAAGTATTGCCTTGGTCATGGTGTATCTTCACAGCAATAGAAACCCTAACTAACACAGGGATGGATCATTCTCATTCAGACAACCACACCATGAAAATGCAAAAAGTGATACAAAGTGGCAAAAATGTAAGGGAATTAGATATAGTGACAGATTATCTTAGTCTCTAGAAGGGGAGGTCAAAGTGAAAACAGACACAGCTCTTAAAGAAAGCATAAAGGACAAGCTGAGCATTCCCAACTCAAAAATATGAAATCTGAAATGTTAAAAATTTTGAAATTTTGTGAGGAAAGAAATCATGATGTTGCATAAACTGTACACAGAGTTCTCTAAAATACTGTATAAAGTCACTTTATTAACTGGCTTTCTAATGGCTCTAACAAAATACCTGAGGAAAACAACCTACATGAGAAAAATATTCTCTTTCATCATCTCAGAGAGTTCTATTTTACTTCCACAAAATATTTATCATCATCCAAACCACTAAATAACCTACCTATGTATTGTTCACCACTGACTGATGGATGGGCTCTTCCCAACTCAGACATAGGCTCCACATAGGATCTGCACCCATTTGGTTTGCTGACTGTCCAATGCCCAAATGGTACCTTAACTAATCTAAGCACACAACACTTAATGTGCGGAAGAAGAAACTAGGTATTAAATATCAACTTACTGGATTTTAAGCTACTTGTTTATAGAATTTGAAACTATTTTACTTCAAGCAATGTATTTAGTACTTTAAATTTCTAAATGTACTGGGGGAGGAACTGGAACTCTTAAGGAAAAATAATTTACTCTACACCAAGAACACACTGGCTCAAAACCTCCCCTCTGCACACCATTTTAAGTTTTCTTAGCTCATATCAGATCTGTGAGATTCTATGAGATAAAACGGAAGGTATTTGCGTGCAACATTTGTAAAGGCTACACCAGAATAGTTCATATTCAATACACTGAACATAGCTCATTCCTTAGAAAGTTCATTATTCTTAACAGCATGATGCAATTGTGCATGTCTTTCAGTAGTATCTGTTCCCTTACCTTATAAAACATGGTGAGACTCTCACGTGTGTGAGTCTGATGCACAGAAGGCAACCTCAGAGATGCCCCATGAATCTGCATCACATGAGGGAAGGCAATCACAAACCTCATCACGGATTGCTTTGAACCAAAGCAAGCCCAAGTGCGCATTCTCTACTTCTATCTTTGTGTCTTCTGCCTCTCCTGCATAAAGGGCTTTTCTCTATATTTACATGAACTGTACAGAAATTACCACAGGAGGAGGCATGGCAGATGCTTTATAGGAATCTTTAATGAGTTTTACAAGGGATTAAACCAATGCAATGAGCCAGCTGACCAGAATAACAGACAATACTGCAAACATACCCTTTGCCAAGCAGTACCTGATTGCAGATTGAAGCACGTACGACGGATAGTTATCGCTTTCAACTTGCTACCTACTTTTAGCAGATTATTGTTATATCACCCATACACACAGATGTACGTTGTTCTCTAGCTCAGGGGCATGGAAGAATACATAAGTTAGGATTAAAGTTATGTATTAGCTTGAGTTATAAAAATGATTAAATGGGAAATCCAAGGCAAGTAAGGTTGGCTATTACACTGTTCTCTTAAAGGCAAGTTAATTAGGCTGAATACACAGCAGGGTATTAATCTTACGTGATGTGTTACACTCCAAAGCGTAGCATTCACTCAGCAGAGAGGCCCAGCAGAAGTTCCAGTATTTTCCTAGACATGTGGGAACACACTTACTCCCTGGATGGCCTTGAATACTGGGAAATGATGTTATTCTTGGTCTTACTCGTGGCCTCCCGCGGAGAACTCAGCAGGTGAGCGGACTATATCTTATTCCTGCTCACCATCTGCGCCCCACATATTGCATTAAAAATTCTTTTGGCAAGGATAAACAAAATAGTCGCCCACTGTTACCGACAAGCAGTGGGGGATGGGTGAAGAAGCTACACACCTCATATCAAGAAACGTATAAAGGAAATAGCTCAGCCCGGGGTCAGAGAACATTCTCTTTTATTTTAAGAAGTATTGTTATGAAAATGATGTTTTGACATAAACTTCTGACGTATGTGCCTACACAACCAATTTGCTGTTCCAAGGGTTAAAAATATACACTGCAATGTGTTTTGATGTATTAATATAATTGTGGCCTCAAAAATACCCTTAGTAGTAGCGGCATCCGAGAGGCTAGAATTACTCTCACTTTGTGGCGAGTAAAATCATAACTAAACAAGGAAAGTCAAGGCGGGGCTGTCACTTTTGCACAGGAGCCAAAGATAACATCAGAGTACATGGCTAGTCTGCATTGAGCTTTCTTTTTGATATTTTTGTAATTAACGTCTGGTGCGAAAGAATTGTCTGTATTCTGTCAATCATGTATTTTAATAAAATGCTGATTGGCCAGGCAGAAAGTATAGGCGGGTCAACCAGACAGGAAGTAGAGGAGGGGCGATGAGAACAGGAGAATGCTGGAAAGGAGGAAGCCCATTTCTCCCAGTCCGGCCCAGACCACCGAAGAGGCAACATGTGACCTGCCCGGCTGAGAAAGATACCGAGCCATGTGTCTAGCATAGATAAGAATAATGGGTTAATATAAGCTACAAGAGCTAATAAAAAGACTGAGCTAGTGGGCCAATCAGTTTATAACCTAATGTAGACGCTCTGTGTGATTTTCTTTGGGACTTGCCGGCTGTGGGGTACCGGGTGGGACAGAAACCCCAACAAGCTGACCCTCATGTTACAAACCTCAAGCAGAAGATAACATGGCATCAAGAAAGACTTTCTTTCCCAAACTACTACAGCATCAGAGAACAAGATCAAGACCAGAACCCAGCCACCTACAGTATTAATGCGGCCACATCCGCAATGCATGGAAATCACTGACTTTTCTCCTAGGGTTGAAACTGTCAAGTCCATCATCTGGCAGTTAGACAAATGTCAGCAGTCCTCAGGAAGCTGGCTTCAGCCAGTTTTCCTCTACCAAAGGACCCATTTCTTCATCACTGGCAGATGGGTAAGTGGGTATCTATGGTACCTATTAGCATACCAAAGCGCTTGCTGGTCTCCAGGCTCCCTCTGTATCACAAGTACCTGCTACACACTTCAGCATCCATGCCTCCTGGCTCTTCTCATCCTGCCCCTCCTCACTTACCCTACACTTCACTATTATGGGCTTCCCTACCCCCCCCCACCCCAATTTCTCACTGTCCTTATAACCCTGCGATTTCAGCTATTCTCTCTCTCTCTCTCTCTCTCTCTCTCTCTCTCTCTCTCTCTCTCTCCCTCTCTCTGCTCTCCTTTTTCTCTCCCCTCTTCCTTTCATGGCCAAGTCCAGCCTACCGGCCATGCTCCGTCTATTACTTTCTCTCCTTGCTCTACACCCTTCCAGACGCCTCTGGTGGATCCCTCCCTCCTATTTTCAATAAAATCCTCCTACTGAATCATACCTTGGAGCGCTCTTGCCATCAGTTTATATAAAAACAACAGCCCAGTACTAACGAAGTAAGAAAACACAGTGCTATTCTGATCTGAATGGCACTAGCTGACATTCTTAAAGAGTCTTTGGAGTATTTAAGTAGTTGTGAGAAAATATCTCCAAATGATTCAAACTGGGGCTCTTAATTCTTAAGAGCAAACCATTCTTTTAATAGCCTTGAGGTAACTTGCAGAGTGCAGCCGCATGGCCATTGAGAAGTCACGAGGAGAGTCTGTCACACAGAGCAGATGGACCCCTCTCTGTGCAGTATTTCACCGTCCACTCAGAACCTCTGGCTATGAGACGGGCAACCGAGTCGGCAGCGTTCCCATGGGGTGACACAGCTCCCGCTGCAACTTTGACACCCTCACCTGCCACTGCCCACCAGGTCAGCCGGACCTTGGTCAGTCCTAGGTGCCTCTCAGTCCTCCTGGCACAACCTAAAGTTCCCTCTGCAGATAAAGATCAGAAGCCTGTGGCTTTACTCTGAGTGTTCTAGCAACTAACAACAGACCTAGTAAGCTCTGAGAGGTGAGGAAAGCTCCCCGAGGCACGGACAAATAAAGGTGCAAGTGTCTCATCCTGCATTCGGTTCTTTGTGTTTGGAATACATATATAAGTCCTCCAGGAGCAAAACATATCACCCATTCAGGGAAATATTATAATACATAAAAGCACTGGCAAGCCATTGCTGACAGTTATTAAAAACAGTAGCTATCTTTGTAGCATGTGCTAGATGTTTGGTGCTTAGAACATCACTTAATATTGACAACAACCCTACTGCCACCTTGATTTTATATCTTAAATAAAACCCTAAAGTGACCTCTGTTCACACAGCTACACAGAGCCCACCCAGGGGCCGGAGCCAAACAGGCACATGATTAAACATCTGTTTATTCAACCAAAGATACAGCTGTTTTAGGTGTAAAAATAGACGTTGGGAACTCTGAAAAACTAAATTAAAAAATCGCAGATAACACGTGGGCAGAGGCCAAATCTAGACCAGCAGAGAGAGCAGAGGCGAGGAAAGGCACAGTCAGAAGCAGACCTGAGCGCAGACTGTGTGCACCAGTGGTTAACGCGAGTCACCTGTAATTCATGGGTCCCATTAAAGAGAGAAAGAAATGCCCTCCCCCTTGGAGCTGCTTACCCAACAGCGGGTCCAGTATGAGTTCTCGGCACCATGCTCCCTGTGTCTTCAGTTCTCTGTCTATCTGTTACCCGAGTCTGAATTTGTCTGTGCCCGGAATAAGGTTTTCCTATAAATCTGTCCCTGTGTCTGTTCTGTCTCTGTGTGTGTTGTTGTTGTGTGATGGTGTATGTCTGTATGTGTGACTGCTGATGTCTGTACCTAAGAGGGTTCTGCTCTGTATTTATTGAACAACGTAGAAACAATCAGATGGGAAAGGAGTATGATCACTTACGGAACTCCTTAGCGGAGTTCTACAATAGACTGTCGCTGGCTCCAAAACACCCGAATAACCCAGACGAAAACATCATTGTTCATCCACCACTATACACATATGACCACTTTAAACCTTTCTGATGGATTTTAGGAAGTTACTTTCAACTTCTGTCTTTGCTACTTTAAGCAAAAGATACCCGTGCATTATCTGAGCCAGGGGCATGGAAGATAAGATTGCAGCTATTACCCATTAGCTTGGGTTGTAAAAGTTGATTACATGGGAACAGAGGCAAGTAAGGTTGATTGTTAAATTGTTCTCTTAAAAGCCGGTTAAACAAAGAGCTGACTTCACAGTAGGACAGGAGTCTTAAATCTTGAGCGGCCTCAAGGTGTGCTATTAACTTCTTCTGTGAGATCCAGCACAGATTCCAGTCTTAGAAGGCAAGAGATACTTTGACATTGCATCATCACAGACCTGCTCGGAGGGAAGGACAGTGGCAAAGTCCTCCCAAGGTCATCAGCAGGAAAGTCAAGACTCAAAGGCGCCACAGCTCTCCGTGCTTAGAAAGACGAGGCTGCAAGCGAAAGCAGACCAGAAGCAGTTTCTTATGAAGAAAACAATTGAGATCAACAAGCAGACTGTGCCACACCAAGAGCAAGAAGCTCGGCAAACTGAGGTTGATTCTTGCTACACATTGCCGGCTTCTTTCAATAGCTATGAGAATAACCAAAGTGTCAGAACAATTGGACATGCAACCTCTACTTCAAATTGCTGTGTTGAAAGAGTCCCAAAATAAAAAATAAAAATAAATCTCCCCAAATAGACTCAAAGGTAAAGTAGCTCCCGGGGCTCCAGCCTTTGAGCAGCAGAGGCCACAGGGAAGTGGCAGGGACGAGGGGGTGTTGAGGACCAAGAAGCCCCCCGACCTAAAGTACTGGCCAATCTTCCTCATCCTCTCTGCAAAACTAGCTTGCTGCCAAAACAGCTTGCTGCACAGACAGCTGTGATACAGTTCTCAGAACGACCTGACCACAAGGTGCCAAGACGACCTGACCACAAGGTGCCAAGACACGGCCTAACCACTAGATGTTTCTAGAGATATATTGCTTCCTCCCTGGCCTACGGCGCGATAGTTTCCGCTCCCCTCTAACCCTACCCCTCCCAACCAAAACCACTCTATTAGAATAAACCCCTGCCTGCAATAAACAGAACCTAGACGCAGCTCAGACTGACTCTGTCATTCTTTATACGCGCTTGGTTCTCTTTCTCTTTCCCCTCATTCCTACCCAGGTGATCCTGAACTCGAGGCCCACGAATTACGTGGCCTGCTGGACGGGTCAAGGGGGCATCCAAGGAAATGATTAACAAAGGACAGAACCCCAAGGCTGCAGAGACCAATGGTTCCAAAGTAGCCCTGCAGCACAGGGTGCCACGTGGAACCTGCTACACTAAGAGGCATCTGAGCTCGTCATCTTTCAACTCAGTGCAGCTCTGCCAGCAAGTCACTCCGCCAGTCGGTGCTGTTCTCAGCCCTGGGAAGCAGGGCTGACATCCGTAACTCATCAAAGTGCCAAGACAAAGTGACAGCTGAGTTCAATCGCTGAATGAGACAGCTTTGTCAAGCCCCCCCTGCAGCTCAGAGAGCACCAAAGATAAGGGGTAGAAAGAATTTATGAGGAAGAGCAGGTGGTCAAGGGCTGGGGTGCTGCCTTCTGGAGATGCCCTGCCATTGCATTCGTGAGCTCATGGACATTACAGTCACCATCACAAGACCAGGCCAGTAGCCAGCCAGTGGTACAGCAGAAAGCACTAATCAGATATAGCAAAACTTTTTAAAAAGAGGATATGAAGGTTATGATAGGTGGAGGCACGGGGGTGGGAAGGACAAGTTAGGAACAGATATAAGCAATGAAAATTGTCGAAGAATCTATCTGAAATAAATCAAGAAAACAATTGTTTCCAGTGATCCATCACTAAAACCTTTTACAAATTAGTATCACAACACCTCACACTGAGAAGACAGCGCACTAATTTCTCTTATGCTACGTCTGTTTGCCATGCTTGGCCTTTCCAGCAAGAACTCCATTATTTTTCCTGAGGCAGTCTCGCTCCTACACACAAGACTAAGACAATCTCCTTAGGAGAGCTAATGCATGATCCTTAGTTGAGACTTTGTATGTATGGGGGAAATTAACAGATAGTGATTTTCAATAAACTTGTATACAGCTTTTCTAGGAGCCAGAAGGGCCCTGACTCTGAGGGCCTCTGTTTCAAGTACAAGGTTGCTAGTATGTCTCTCCAACACCCTAGAAGACCCATGTGTTCAAGGCACAGTCTCCTCTTAAGCCAGTGCTAAAGGTGGCAAAGTGGAGGAGCCCCCACAAGGTGCCTAGGGGATGGTCCTATGGACTGAAATGTGCACTTGGCATGTACCTCAACCCCTCCCCCACTCTTCTGCAGCAAGTTGATGATACAATTATTTGCTTCACCAGGACTCCCTGGCACTGCTCCTGATTGGGCATTCCCAGTGTCCCCAGCCATGGAAAGCGATGACTGTGAACTGACGTGGGAGTCCCCTCTGTGTGCTGTGATTACCATTAATGAATAAAGAAACTTCTTTGGACCTATAGCAGGGCAGAACTTAGGTAGGCAGGGAAAACTAAACAGAATGCTGGGAGGAAGAAGGGCGGGGTCAGAGAGACACCATGGATCCGCCGTCAGAGTCAGACATGACAAAACTTTGCCAGTAAGCCACTGTCACAAGGTCATATACAGATTAATGGAGATGGGTTAAATTAAAATGTAAGAGCTAGCCAACAAGAAGTTAGAGCTAATAGGCCAAGCAGTGTTTGATTATTTCGGGTCTAAGCTAGCCAGGCGGCCAAAAACCAACAAGCAGCCTCAGGGATTTCTGAAATCATAAGCCAAAATAAACCACTTCTTCATGAGCTAATTTATGGCAGTAGGGGAAAGCTGGATAGTATACTAGTCATACCCAGGACAGAAAGGGTGGTGGCCCCTAGTGGAGGCAGTGGAAATCATCCCTATCTACGAGGCTACCTTGCTTCTCTTCCTGACAGCAGGAGTTAAGTGAAGCCTCATGTCCTACCTTTAGGCTTGAAACACCAGCAAGCACCGACTCTAGAGCCATGGCAGGCTTTCCTATCCTCCACAGTGTTTATCACTCTTGATTCATTTCAGAATTTTGTAAAAAAAAATAATAAAGACTTGGTTTTTTGTTCTGAATTTCCTACAATCATCTTTTTGCTGTGCCTGATGTAAAATCAAGTTCCTAGAAAAAAAAATTCAAGGCTGGTTAGAGGTCCCGTGCTTGTGGGGAGTTGGCACATTGCAGTCCCAAAGCCATAGAAGCTCCTGTGTGACGTGACTATTTATTGCCTACCTCTATATGTGACCTAAGATCTTTATAAAACAAAACCGTTCGGACTATGTAAATAGAGCCCTAGCTTCTACCAACCCCTATCAGGTAACATAAATCCTACAGTAGGTACGCCTGCCTACTTTGCTGTAACCCACCTATATATTTCAAAACATGTTTTGATCATTGTATTTGAAACATGTCTGGATTCATAATCCCCTTTATCCTATTACTGTAAAAATGTAAAGAAAGTATTATCACACTGAAACATGGTATTTAGGGAAGCCTGAATCTGTGATCTTGGCTATGGCCACTCATATATGGTCCCCAAATAAACAACATCTTATTCCCTTTGAGAGAGGGCTGTGTTTTGTGTGCTCACTGCTTCCTCACTTCTCATGCTGGCAAATGCATTTTGCTGAAGTTTCCTCCTGGTGAGCCACACCACTCCACCCCACCCCCACGCAGCCTGCAGGAATGAGAGCCTTGGCTCCCATGCAGCCTGCAGAGGCTAAAGCCTTGGCCCCCACGCAGCCTGCAGGAATGAGAGCCTTGGCTCCCATGCAGCCTGCAGAAGTTAAAGCCTTGGCCCCCATGCAGCCTGCAGAGGCTAAAGCCTTGGCCCCCATGCAGCCTGCAGAGGCTAAAGCCTTGACCCCCATGCAGCCTGTGCAAGTTAAAGCCTTATTCCCATGCAGCCTGCAGAAGTTAATTAGCCTATTTCAAAACCTGGGAAACCGACACAAAACTGACTCAGTAGGTAAAGACACTTGGGTGTCAATCCTGTTGACTCACAGAACCCGCAGTACGAAAGTCAAGGAACGTCAACTTCTCTCTGTCCTCTATAGGCTTTCTCTCTCTCTTTCTCTCTCTCTCTCTTTCTCTCCCCCTCCTCCCAGGCCTCCCACCCTCCCTCTTTCCCTCCCTCTCTCCCTCCCTATCCTATCTATCTACCTATCTATCTATCTATCTATCTATCTATCTATCTATCTATCTATCTCTCCAGCACCTGCTATTCTCCTCATGCAGGTCAGGACCCTGATCCCTGGAATGGCGAGGTCCATATTTAGGGTAGAGCTTCTCACCTCAATTAACCTGACAGAGATAATCCCTAAAAGAAAGGTCCAGAAGCTTTTCTGCTTGGTGATGCTGTATACTATCAAGTTGTAAAGTCAGTATTGGCTGTCTGGAGTACTGATGTGTTCCCTATAATAAACACGCATGCACACACACACACACACACACTGCCATATGCTATCAAGTTGACAAATCGGTATAAGCATTGAATGCCTAGAGCACTGCTGTGTCCCCTCTAACACACACACATACACGCACACGCGCACACACACACTCACGCATGCTCGCGTGTACACACACACACTACTATATACTATCAAGTTGACAGGTCAAAATAAGCACTGAATGCCTGGAGTACTACTGTGCCCCCTCCACACACACACACACACACGCACACACACACACGCACACATGCACACACACACACACACATGCACACACGCACACACACACCTGCACAAACACAGACACGCTCATGCACACGCACACACTAAGCATTAAAAAGCAAAACAAGAAATCACACATTCACACATGCATTTTTTTAAACTACGTTTCAAACTTCTATGGGGAGCACAATGGGGGAGGAAAGAAAAATGGGTGGGGAGAAAGGACTCAAGATTTCCAGACAGCACTAATCTTAAGCAGCAGACCCAATGATGTGTACCTAGGCAGCCCAGGCTCACCAATCCCTCCTGTCTTTAACATGGAGGTCACTGCACCATCCTGGGGGCCAGGGTGCCTGCCACACTGACAGCATCTGAGTGTGAGCTTTGAAGCCTGCTCCTGAGCGACCCTGGAGAGAACTCCCGTGTGTGTTCAGCAACCATAAAGTCACTTTCCCTTTCTGCTGGTGGACAGGAAGACAAAAATACCACCTGGGGAGAGGGGCAAGCTCTTCCTCTGGCCTCTTTCTAATGCACCTCTCCTGCTTGCTTTCAACCTGACTAGAAGCCACAGGAAGCCACACAGAGCCACACGGAGCCACAGGGAGCCATACTGAGCCACAGGCAGCCACAGGGAGCCATACTGAGCCACAGGCAGCCACAGGAAGCCACAGGGAGCCACAGGGAGCCACAGGGAGCCACAGGGAGTCACAGGGAGCCACAGGGAGCCACAGGGAGTCACAGGAAGCCACAGGGAGCCACGGGGAGCCATACTGAGCCACAGGCAGCCACAGGGAGCCATACTGAGCCACAGGCAGCCACAGGGAGCCACAGGGAGTCACAGGAAGCCACAGGGAGTCACAGGGAGCCACAGGGAGCCACAGGGAGTCACAGGGAACCTCTTCATATTTTAATTACACTTAGTCAAACTGTTGGAAAGAAAAGGGAAACAGTGCCACCTAACTGCCCATGAAGCTTTGTTCGTGGGACTGATTTTTTTCCCTTTTGTTCCATATTAATTATCAACCATAATTCTGTGCATGCAACTCATGGTTATCTCAGTTGAAGATGATTACACAGGGGGAGGCCCACAGCAGCCAGGCTCTCAAGAGCAAAACGGCAGCTTCCCAGAACATAAGGCTGTGCACAGCAACCCTGGAGAGGTAAGCAGGAAATGCTGTGTTAACAATATGCTTTATAAACCTTAAGAATCTCCAGATGGATTTCTTTTATGATACACTGATATATTTAAAATAGAGATACTTTTGGTTCTGATCTGAGAGTCATGTTCTCTCCTCAACCCTGGATGGCTCCTCCCCTGGAGTTCCTGTGCCTGTGGATGCCGAGTGAAGTAACACAAGTATAAAAAGACTCCCAGAAATTCCAGGGACAACTGAGAAAAAGAAAGAAAAATACGCGAACCTGGTGTTTGCAAACCCCTTAGGAAGCCTCCCAAAAGCTCTACACATCGCAGCAATAAATAAATAAATAGGAAGGAGTTGAATGGTAGACTCTAAAATCAATGCACCCTTTCTGATAACTAAAATCTACAGACAGACTCAGAAAGAGATGGGAAACCATCGCCCACCCCTAGCTCCGTTACATATCCTGGATTTAAATAAGAACAACCCCCATAGGCTTCTGTATGTGAATGCTCAGTCCCCAGTTGGTAGAGCTTTTTAAAGGATTAGGAGGTGTGGTCTTGTTGGAGGAGATGCCTCACTGTGGCAGGCTTTGAGGTTTCAAGAGCCCAAGTCACCCCAGTCAGTGTGTGCTCCCTCTCATTCACGCTTGTCCATGCCCTCTCCTCTATGCCTGGTACTTACCAAGATATAAGTGCTCAAGTATAGCTCCAGTGCCATCCTTCCTGACTGTTGCCATGCTCCCCAATGTGACCATGTGGGTGGTCATGATCTCATGCTCTGAAACTGTAAGCCCCAATAAACCCTTTCTTCTGTAAGTCGTCTTGGTTATGCCGTGTTATCACAGTGATAGAAAAGGCAGCTAAGACAGTAAGTACCATTACAGACTCAGGCAGGCAGTGGTGACCACATCACTAAGACAGAGCCATTACAGACTCAGGTCAGCAGTGGTAACCACATCACTAAGACAGGACCATTACAGACTCAGGTAGGCAGTGGTGACCACATCACTAAGACAGAGCTATTACAGACTCAGGCAGGCAGTGGTGACCACATCACTAAGACAGAGCCATTACAGACTCAGGTCAGCAGTGGTGACCACATCACTAAGACAGAGCCATTACAGACTCAGGTAGGCAGTGGTGACCACATCACTAAGACAGAGCTATTACAGACTCAGGCAGGCAGTGGTGACCACATCACTAAGACAGAGCCATTACAGACTCAGGAAGGCAGTGGTGACCACATCACTAAGACAGGACCATTACAGACTCAGGCAGGCAGTGGTGACCACATCACTAAGACAGAACCATTACAGACTCAGGTAGGCAGTGGTGACCACATCACTAAGATTGTGCCATTACAGACTCAGGTAGGCAGTGGTGACCACATCACTAAGACAGGACCATTACAGACTCAGGTCAGCAGTGGTGACCACATCACTAAGACAGGACCATTACAGACTCAGGTAGGCAGTGGTGACCACATCACTAAGACAGAGCCATTACAGACTCAGGTAGGCAGTGGTGACCACATCACTAAGACAGAGCTATTACAGACTCAGGCAGGCAGTGGTGACCACATCACTAAGACAGAGCCATTACAGACTCAGGAAGGCAGTGGTGACCACATCACTAAGACAGGACCATTACAGACTCAGGCAGGCAGTGGTGACCACATCACTAAGACAGGACCATTACAGACTCAGGTAGGCAGTGGTGACCGCATCACTAAGACAGGACCATTACAGACTCAGGTAGGCAGTGGTGACCACATCACTAAGATTGTGCCATTACAGACTCAGGCAGGCAGTGGTGACCACATCACTAAGACAGAGCCATTACAGACTCAGGTAGGCAGTGGTGACCACATCACTAAGACAGAGCTATTACAGACTCAGGCAGGCAGTGGTGACCACATCACTAAGACAGAGCCATTACAGACTCAGGTAGGCAGTGGTGACCACATCACTAAGATTGTGCCATTACAGACTCAGGTAGGCAGTGGTGACCACATCACTAAGATTGTGCCATTACAGACTCAGGTAGGCAGTGGTGACCACATCACTAAGACAGGACCATTACAGACTCAGGTCAGCAGTGGTGACCACATCACTAAGACAGGACCATTACAGACTCAGGTAGGCAGTGGTGACCACATCACTAAGACAGAGCCATTACAGACTCAGGTAGGCAGTGGTAACCGCATCACTAAGACAGGACCATTACAGACTCAGGTAGGCAGTGGTAACCGCATCACTAAGACAGGACCATTACAGACTCAGGTAGGCAGTGGTGACCGCATCACTAAGACAGGACCATTACAGACTCAGGCAGGCAGTGGTAACCGCATCACTAAGACAGAGCCATTACAGACTCAGGTAGGCAGTGGTGACCGCATCACTAAGACAGGACCATTACAGACTCAGGTAGGCAGTGGTGACCACATCACTAAGATTGTGCCATTACAGACTCAGGTAGGCAGTGGTAACCACATCACTAAGACAGGACCATTACAGACTCAGGTAGGCAGTGGTGACCACATCACTAAGACAGAGCCATTACAGACTCAGGTAGGCAGTGGTGACCACATCACTAAGACAGGACAGTTACAGACTCAGGCAGGCAGTGGTAACCGCATCACTAAGACAGAGCCATTACAGACTCAGGTAGGCAGTGATGACCACATCACTAAGACAGGACCATTACAGACTCAGGTAGGCAGTGGTGACCACATCACTAAGACAGAGCCATTACAGACTCAGGTAGGCAGTGGTGACCACATCACTAAGACAGGACAGTTACAGACTCAGGCAGGCAGTGGTAACCGCATCACTAAGACAGAGCCATTACAGACTCAGGTAGGCAGTGATGACCACATCACTAAGACAGGACCATTACAGACTCAGGTAGGCAGTGGTGACCACATCACTAAGACAGGACCATTACAGACTCAGGTCAGCAGTGGTGACCACATCAGTCATATCAATAATCATCCCCCCAAAACCCCATCACATCCATTTTCCAGGGGTACAGCTATGGGCTATCCATATAGAACATGCTAATGTCCTCTCTTAATAAGCATTATTTACAGTCATCATCTTGTATTTCATATGTATTTCAGAACCTCAATTTTGAATAGCTGTCAAACACCCTAAAGAATTACATTGGAAGCTGGAGAGATAACTCTACAGGAAAGGCAAAATAGTAATAAAACAAAACAAAATAAAATGCTGCTTTGTACATTTGAGCCTTTATTGCTTCTCACAGTCTAGGCAAAGTGCAAGAATCCAGTGTAACCTAATCCCACTCCACTCTCACCCAGCGGCCCTGGGCAAGAACAGGGCTTATAAAAGGTTAAGCACAAAGGATGGAGAAACAGCATGAAAGGACTTATGAATTACAGCTAAACTACAGCTATATAGGCTCACCGACTACAAGTAAGTAGCTCCTTCAGTTCACACTCTTAGAGAACTCGGATCGAATACATCAAAGGTCCTTTCCGTTCAAAGGTAAGAGTCACTAGTAAGTGTGGCCCCGGCACCCAGGGAAGCTCTGGGCTGTAGAAAGCTATTACATACTGCATGCTGGCACCCCCAGCAAAACCAAGACAGGCCCGACTAGGACACGGTGGCACTGGACAAAACCAAGAGTTGGAAGTATACACAAAGATGCAGGAAGAGGCCCTGAAGCATCTCCATTATAGGGACAAAATGGACATGGCTCTGTCTCAACCCCAACCTCAGTAACAAGAAGTTTGGGGATCAGGAAAGCTGAAACATAGCTCTCAAACAGGGGTTCATGTCTCTAAACCGTGGCTTCAACCAGGGCACCCAGAAAAGACACAAATTTCTATCTCCAATCTTCTAGTGACAGATACCTGTGTCAGCTTAGAGACATATGATGTACTAACAGGGTTTTCTTTCTTTCTTTTTTTTTTAAAGATTTATTTATTTAACTTATGCATGCATGTATGCCTGAATACCAGAAAAGGGCATCAGATCTCACTGCAGGTTGTGAGCCACCATGTGGTTGCTGGGAATTGAATTTAGGACCTCTGGAAGAACAGCCAGGGCTCTTAACCTCTTCTCTAGCCCTAGGGTTTTCTGGAAATCAAAATTCCAAGATTTACATGCTTAGATTATTTTCATTCCCTCAAATACTATTTATTTATGTAAGTACTTTTTCTGGTACTCATTTTTTTTATCTCAAGCACAGTATACATGATCACCTGCTAGGGATCCTGCAAAAACAAGTCTACATCAACTAGAGTGTTAGGGAAGGATACTTCCAATTTGAATAAGATTTCTCATTTTCTAGAACCATCAAGAAATATCCGATAAAATAAAATAATATAATTTGGAATAAAGTGATAAATTCAACTGCTTACACACATATATGCATGAATTTACAGATGTGCACACACACATAACCCAAATGTAGATTCGACAGCACACTCTAACTTCAGACCACTTGGTCATTTTAAGCTACATATACCAATGCACAGTCAAACCTTTGGTGGTACCCAAACCAAGACTTGACCACAAAATACACAACCAGAAATTTAATTGATCATAAATACAAACAAGACCTGACCAGCAAAGTTAAACATAATTTGTAACTGGGAGCCAACATTCAACCATAATATTTTCATTATAAGGTTTAAACTTTGGAAAAGTGAAGATGATTTTAGAAATATCAAAATTCGAATAAAATAAGTTCCTTTACATAAAATAATAGCAATAAAAGGGAAGAGTGATTGATACTTCTAAACTAAGCAGAAGTAATTTGCCCTTTAGCAAATGATGTCACATCCTTATCACTGCAAGTAACAAAGAATTTCCTTAGAACTATCCAAAGCTCTGGGCAAGGACTGCGAATAAAGGGAAGTTTCTCATTCACAGAACAGTTATTTTAATTTTGCACGGCATCTCTGGAGTGGCATGGGCAAGGCCTATGGCATGGGCAAATCCATTAGAATACAATCCCCCTGCCTCCAGGGGGAAAGAACATCACACTTAATGGTCACATAGGTCAAAAACCTCACATACGTGTTGCGGGAAGTCCTCCCACTCCTCCAGCCAATAGCCGCTGAGATACCAGCCCATTGGGGCGTGGTCTCTCTCCCTTTAAAAAAGCAGCCACTTCCCTCTCCTCTCTCTCTTCACTTCCTGCTCCGCCGGCAACTAGACTCCTGGTTGCGTAGAGGGCTGACAGTGATCTGTAAGTTTTTTCCCCTTTAAATAAATATCACCCTATTAATCATAATCCCAAATTGGTGTGGCATTGTTTGTGATTTACGCCTTCATTTTGGCGCCCAACGTGGGGCTCGAACCCACGACCCTGAGATTAAGAGTCTCATGCTCTACCGACTGAGCTAGCCGGGCAGGCAGCTGGGGTATTGGGGACGCAGCCCCACCGCTTCATATTACTACACATACGTTTCTTAGATTTCTGAACTTCAGTCCATTTTGTATAAGCCAAAAGAATAGTTTAGCACTGTTCTAGTGATTTATGCTTTCCCACAGGAATACAGCTCTAAACAAACCAAGAAACGTGTACTTTGTGTTTCAATATTTTCCAAGTCTTGTTTGTAACTTTGGGAAATGACGTCACTGAGCAAAAAAGCTGTTCAACGATTCTCCTTCCCAGCCATGTCCCACCTGACCCAGCGTTTTCATTGGCCCTTTCAGTGTGAATCGAAATATAGATACAGGTGCAGACTTATATTCTCCAGGTTAATCAATGCCACCAGGCATGGCAGCACACACCTATAAGCCTAGCACGTACGGGCTGATGCAAAAGGACTCAATTTCAAGTCCAGCCTGGGCCGACAGTGAAGCCTTGTCTCAAAAGCAGAATCAAACAAAAGTTAACAGCCTGCCAAGCTCTCCATTTGATTACACGTGTACATGTGTTGACTGTTTTGAGAATTTACAAGCACGAGGAAAGTTATTTTCCTACTGATCACACGTCAGGGTCCTAAGAAGGATTTCACAAATATTTTGTCAAAGTCTGATAGAGTTGACACCCAACATCAGGAAGCATCCAGGAATAATTTTCCACATTAGGTTAAGCATTTCAAGTGCAGCTGGGCATGGTGACTGGAACCCCAGCACTTAGGGGAACTGACGCAGGAGGAAGAAAAGTTCAAGGCTGGCCTGAGCTTCTTTGTGAGACCCTGTCTTAAAAAACAAAAATGCAATAGAGTATTCTAAATGGAAAAGAAACAGAGGGGGGTCTATGCTCCTCAAACCATCACCACTGTGTGCCTGACAGGACTGGCGAGTGTGAGTCCCCGGAACAGGGAGACATGAGGCTCAGGCTCCTGTAACTTATTTCAAAGACTTTCACTTTTTCAGTTCCAGAAGAAAGATACGTGGAAGGAAGATGCGTGGAAGATGCGTGGAAGGAAGATGCATGGAAGGAAGAAGTGTGGAAGAAAGATGCGTGGAAGAAAGATATGTGGAAGGAAGATGCGTGAAAGGAAGATGCGTGGAAGGAAGATGCATGGAGAAAGATGCGTGGAAGAAAGATATGTGGAAGGAAGACACGTGGAAGGAAGATGCATGGAAGGAGGATGCGTGGCAGAAAGATGCGTGGAAGGAAGATACGTGGAAGGAAGATACGTGGAAGAAATATGTGTGGAGGAAAGATACATGGAAGAAAGATGTGTGGAATCTGCACATCGGTTTAACTATAATGGCTTCCATGATAGACATTTCAAGTGGCATGGATTAGAGAGAGGCAGCAGCAGAGGAAGAAAGAGACTGGGGGAGAGAGAGAGGGAGACAAAGAGAGAGGGAGAGAGGGAGAGAGAGAGAGAGAGAGAGAGAGAGAGAGAGAGAGAGAGAGAGAGAGAGAGAGAGATTGATTAATGGATAAAATCATGTCACTCCAAATAAACTGTTTCTTTTTTCTTGAACTGGATTCAAGCGGCATCTTTAGACACTTAGGCCAAAGAGAATCTGAAGACATTTGTAAAGCTCACCCACGAAGACATTACTACTGCTGAATTTCTGATCTTCGTTTGTGAGCCGACACTCGGTGTGCTTTCAAAGCGTTTGCACATTCTGTAGACTGATACAGATCTTACTTCTTCTGTGCCATATGCCATCAGGGGCTGCAAGCACAATGCAGAAAAGACACAAGCCCGGAGGGTGTTCCTCATTTCTGAACAGGCTTGATTAAAGCCCACCCTTCTCCTAACACCCAGAATACATGGTCTCTGGAGACAGCCCTTCAGGATCCAGCTGACAAAGAGCAAAGTTGGCGGGAAGGTGACTAGACCCTGTAGCTATGTCACCTCCCACAGGTAGCTCCTCAGGTGCCATCTGTGGAGCAGAACAGGAGTTTCTCAACTGGGGACCTGATAAGGAGGTCCTAAATTCCACTTGCCTCCCTGCCCTCTCCCTTGCATAAGTACATCCCAACCCTTCTCCTAGAACCTGGGGCCTAAGAGCCAGCAACTGGCCCTCTGAAGGAGTTTACAAACACCAAGGGCATTTCCTGAGCGGAGAAGGCTGGAAGCTTCATGTTGAGGCCAGACATAGCATCGGTACTCAGAAATAGCACTGACCCAAGAAATGCATAAACCAACAGGTAAGAGCATCATGTCACAACATGAAGGAGGCTCAGAGGAATCTGCCTGTGTTCTCGGAAGCTGCCTGAAGAAAGATTGAAAACTAGATATGTGTTCGGCTCCTCAAATCTCTACATCCCAAGGCCTAGCACAGCCTTGGTCAAAGTTGATTTAAAAAAAAAAAACATTTACAGAATGAATGAACATCTTCTTGCTTAGCAAATACAGCACAAGTGTCACGATTCAAGTGAGCAAACACATAACGTCCACAAACTATTGAATATAACTTTGCTAGAAAACTCTACTATGAAAATAAAAGCAAAAGAAAACACCTTATGAATCTGATCCCCTGCACCAAAAGACAGATGATGGATGGATACATGTGTGTGCACACATACACATAGGCATCTGTACACAGAGGAAATTCCATGGACAGACGATGGATGGATACATGTGTGTGTACATAGAGGAAATTCTATGGACTCAGACTCCAGAAGGCTAAGTCAGAGTTCTAAATCAACCATTACTCAGTTGGATAAATTTGGGTAAGCAAGTTCTTCGAGCTGCTATTAATAATTCAGGTCCTTCCCACACCGTGATTAACAGCACTTCCTGTCTAGCTACTCATCAACAGTCATGTCTATTATCATACAGACATTTTTACAGGAGAATGTTATTACGAGTTTGGGCATATTAAGTTCTTTTAATTTAAGTAGCTGGTTTTCTGAGGCCCCACTGACATTCTGACTTCTGTCCAGCTTGGAATACAAAGTGAGTAACAGGCCAGCCAGGAATACGTAGCAAGACGCTGTCTCGACCACACATACCCCATTCCCACCACAGTAAAGCAGACTACTTCAATAAGTCACAACCAGGACACTGTCCTGGTTCCCCTTAATCATCAGTGTGTACCCCATTTGTGGGAAGCCCCATTTGTGGAAGACCCTGTATCTCATTGGTCTGTAGCATGTCAGTCAGGGTTATCCTGACCGTTGTCTTGATGATCAACTGATACAGAAGGGCTCAGCCCACTGTGGGTGGTACCATCCCTAGGCAGTTGGTCCTAGGCTGTAGGAGCCTGTGAGTAAGTCAAGAAGCCTTGTGCCTCCATGGTTTCTGCTCAGGTGGGACAGCAGTTACCTCCATAAGCTAACGGCATGGGACAGAGCGACTCAGTTGAAAGTTCTTGAAATATGAAAAAAAAACATTTAGATACGAATGCAGCTTATAATCACGTTTAACCTTCCCTTTGTGCAGCATGTCGGGGAGCAATCACTATAAAGTATCTCTGTTCTTCCACCACCCATAGCAGTGGGCTCTATCTTGGATGCAGACGGAACCCAGTTCTGGGAAGACTGACAATGATAGCTGCCTGACAAAGCAAAATGCCCTAAATATTCCTGATGATCTAACATAATCAAATTGCCATTCGCACCAACAAGACCCAGCAACCTCTCTAAGTGGATATGTGACCTCAAATGCATAGTTTATTAACTCTAGCCCCTTCTAAGCTAAAACATGGTATAAATAGGCCCTGAAAACACTCACAAAACCTCTGGGAAGAGATCCCAACAAATCCACTGCTGTGGGTGAGAAAGAAAAAAAAACATTTTGTTCTATCCATCTACAGAAACCAAGTAAAGAAGTTATTGACTTTGGGTACTGTGCTAGCATCCCTAATAATTCGGCTTTATCGTGCTGAGGACCAGGGCACAGGCTGTAAAGACATGGGAATTAAAGAATATTCTCCACCATAAAGCAAAAGAACAACAACAACGAGAGACCCTTGATTTTCTCGTTGATACCTGATTATAATAATAACAATATATCCATCAATAGCAGCATCCTTTTTTAATTAAAATAACAGCACTGTTGCCATGGAGTATACCCCTCTCCTTCAGCTCCAGAGGAGGAAACTGAGACACATGAAAAGAAAGAATGGGAGGCAGAGAGCCGGAGCTCCCTCTGGCTAGAGAAAGAGCCGCTGCACGGTCCTGCCCACCTTGCTCATAAGAGCTCTGCCGTGTAAGAGCATCCTACCTGCAAAGTTCCCTTCAAAAATCAGTGGACTCTCCTGATTCCTGCTTCAGATTCCCGTCTCAGCTCAGGGTTTGCTGGATCCCATACAGACTCAACCTCAAAAAAAATGAAATTTGAATAAGTACCTAGCCACATGCTGGACCAACCCAGGACCAAGCACTGCAGGCTCTTTTCTTCCTACTAACCATGAATCGGAGCTTTAAGGCGCACACCACTCAGTTGCTGCGGTGAAGCAGATGGTAGCCTCTCTCCTGAGGATCTCTTGGTTAACTGTAAACACCACAACCCATTTATTTCTCTTTTTGGTGATAGCTTGGTCAGTACAACTTCAGTTCTGTCTTTGGATCACCTCCCCATCAGTACTCGTAGGAAATGATTTGAGAGTTTATTTTAAGCATCAAATCAAGCTTAATATTATTCAATGATTCCATGATCCAGCGGTCCATACAATGAAAACTCCCCACGGCCTCATATCTCACACTAATCAATGTATTGAATTACACCCATCGGGAGGTTCAAAATTATCTTTCCTTTCCCAACCTTTTCTCGAAATCCTATAGTTACCCCGAGGAATAATAACTGAAGTTGGATATTTTAGCATCTTTTATAAGTGAACAACAAGAGCAAACTCTGCATCAACCTTTCCCCCCGCCTCCACCACCACCAGTCTATCACTTCTACCTTTTTTCGGAATCAAGGGGATTCGAAAACACCAGGATATCACACTATTCCTTCCAGCCAAGAACTCAAGCCCTGACCTGCTGCAAGCGTCTTCTACAAAGAACATTGAACACAGGACGGTAGGAACAGCAGTTGGCAAGCTTGGTGGGAACCAAACACGCCTGAAGAAGAGCAGGGTGTTCCGGGCCAGGCTGACTTCCCTTAGCCACGACACAGTAGTCACACGAACCATCCGTCTCAGGGCCTTAGTGTATTGGGGTGTACCTGCACCAGCACTTGGCAGGTGGAGGCACCACTATCAGGAATTCAACGTTAACATAACTTAGCTACTACCAAGTTTGAGGATAACTGGGTTTCATGAGACACTATCTCATAAAAGAATAAATGAACGAATAAAAAAATGTTCCTATAAGTGAACAGAAGTATATATAGCAAAGAAGAACAGTTTGAAGGTGTTAACCATTGGCAATTAAAGGCTGCAGACAAAATACTCGGGTAGCCTCCTCCCCACCTCCAGAGAAACTCTTAAACCAATACCGGATGTAACTGTGCTGGCCCACGCGTGTCCCCTCCTCCTCCCCAGCTCACCCAGCAAGGTCTGGGGAGCAGAGTGGAGAAGACAGGGCGACAGAGACCAGCAAGGTCTTCCCAGGCCCCCTACTCAGGGTAGTTACAGAGCATCTGACACTGCGGGGCGGCCGCCCAGCGCCCTTTCCCCGACTCTGTACAAGCAAGCCCGGGGCAATGAGGCTGGAAGGACCCGTGAGTGGACAACGTGGAGACAGACCCGGGTTTCAGTCCCCGAAAGAAAGACAAAAGCCGCCGCCTACCCAAGCGCGAGTGCTAGAGAGGTCTAGGGGTGCGGGGCCACTCCCGGCCCGCCCCCGCCCTGCCAGCTAAGGAGCTAGCGAAGTGGGCGACAAGTGGGGTGCGCCTCAGCCCCGCAGCAAAGAGAGAAGGGAGGAGTCCACACCGCCACCCCTTGCCCCGAGGAGTCGCCCCCGCCCACCCCTGGAGCTCACCCTGCTTACCCCAGCGCCCCTCAGCAGCCACCCGCGAAGTGCACCGGTCCAGGGCGCGGGAAACGCCCCCGCCGCGCACGCGCATGCTCCCGCCGCACCTGCCTGGCTTTTTGCCCTGAAGCCTGGCTGGTGTGCAGGCTGGGCTTGCCCGGAGGACGATGCCGCGGTCCCCACACCTCCCACCTTATCCATCCCCAAAGCTGTCTCTGCACCAGCTCGCCCGAGCCAGGCTAGTGCATCTCGGCCACTCCCCCGCCATCCCTTTCCTGGATCCTCGTCCCAGGCGCTCACCCAGCTTTTCTGCCTGCACCCTGGAGGATGCTGGACCCTCTCCCTTGCCATCGCCAGCTTTTGACTTTGCCACACAGGCTTACTGGGATATCTACAAGGATGCTCTTCGTGTGGAAAGGGGCTGGTGAGAGGAGGGTGAGGGGAGGCTGCCGACCTTGCTGTGTGAGCTGAGAACCGAGAGCTAGACCGCTCTTCCTCTCTGGGAACTTAGAGAGTCCTGCTCACTAACTTTGGCCTTTCGCCTGCCACAGTCACTGATTGGAGGAATATCTGGTGTGTTCATTTTTATCCTGTTTAAATGTTTGTGCTAAGGCCTTGCGGAGCTGATGATACATTCATTTCCTTAACAGCAGTAAGGAAATATAACCATCCAGATGGGGGGGGGGGGGCAAAGAAAGTCAGGAAATTTTCAAAAGTTGAACAGTGCCTGGTGTTACAGTGGTTGGTTACTATCTTAGCAAGCAGCAAAGGTTGATGGGGCCCTTGTGCACCTGGCCACATCAAATCCCAGGGGAACCAGTGGAGGAAGGGGCAGCCAGAGTTCCCCTGCCCCTGCCACCCACAGGAGCACAGGTCTGAGAAGGCAGCAGCTGCTGCAGCCTGATGAAGGTTGAGCGCTTCAGTCAGAAAATATTATATACATAATATAATATTTATATTATATATATGTTATATATTTATATATTCGGGGCCACTTCCAGGTAAATGCATTCCTACCGAGAACTGACAACCAGAGAGTGTTCTCAAAGATGCTGGCATCTGGTCTCAAAAACAGCACTGTTACTCAAATTTTATGGAAATCTAAGCAGGAAGAAATTAGCACATTTCTTGCAGAACTTTAAGGCTGTTGTAGTACATCTCTTTTATCTGCCCAGCTGCAGATTAAAATGAAATGGCTCACTGTTGATTATTACAACTTAACCAACAGACCCTGTGAGCAGAGAAATGTTGAGGAACGGTGGGACTGTGGGATATTTTCCTTCTTGTTAGGTTAGTTCTAACACACTCCGAATACAGCGTTGTTAACTGTGGGGTGTGGGTATTTTCCTTCTTGTTAGGTTAGTTCTAACACACTCCGAATACAGCATTGTTAACTGTGGGGTGTGGGTATTTTCCTTCTCGTTAGGTTAGTTCTAACACACTCCAAATACAGCGTTGTTAACTGTGGGGTGTGGGTATTTTCCTTCTTGTTAGGTTAGTTCTAACACACTCCGAATACAGCGTTGTTAACTGTGGGGTGTGAGTATTTTCCTTCTTGTTAGTGACAATGGAGATGGAGAGGGTTTCTCGTGGAGAAATTCCCCGATGGCGTCGAAAATATGGAGAAACTGTAAACCGAAAATCATCCAAATGAAACCAAATCACAGCCCCTAGACTCATCCGTTACCTGTTTGTGGTTGGGGAAAACCAGCCCTTCCTGCTTGCTAAGATAGTAACCACGCCATCTCATGGCACGGCACTCTTCAATGTTTGAAAATTTGCTGAGTTTGCTAGTTTTTTTTTTCGGTCTCGGTGACTGTATTTCTTTTCTGAATAGAATTAGGTTGTATCCCCTTACTGTTGAGTCACTAGAAGGATTGGCGAGTGACAGAGGTGTTTTGAAAGATCCTCAGCTGTTCCTTGCATTTGTTTTGAGCATGGAATGAATTCCTCCACCTGGTCAGGCATGATTGACTACAAACCCAAGCTGTGCGCAGCAACACACTGTTTCATTGGTCACTATTTGTCTTCAGTTGTCATCACCAAGTTCATTTCCATATTAGTTCCATTGTTAATCACTCCTCTATTACGGTCTCTTTCTTAGAACATGTGTTTCTAAGCAGATTACCTAACAGTAAATTTTCTTTAATGACCTATAATATAAGTAATTTAGAGTTCTATTTAAATGTAAATACTAGTTCAGAAGGAAGTGTCAATTATATTGAATAATTTAAACTACTTTTTTAAATGGCACCACAAAGCTTCGTAACCAAGATAATATGCATATTATGCATTTTGAGTAAATTACTTAAAACCTAGGTAAATCCGTTTGGATTTATGCTTATACCTATAATCATTTTTAGTAGAACAAAACTGTAATAAAGTCCTGGTGGCTTCGTGGTACAAGCCAATAATCCTGCAACTCAAGAGACTAAAACAGGACACAAGTTCGAGACTAGCCTGGGCTATATAGGGAGTTCAAGGCTAACAGAAAATGTAGAAGGGGGCTGGTACTGTAACTCTTCTGTGGGATGCTTCTCTGACATTGGTCAATCCCTAATGTGGAGAGGGGGTACCTCACACCCTTAATTTCAGGGATCTCTAAAGAATAAAAGCCTCTAACTCAATTTATATTCCTGATAAGAGTTCATCTATGTGAGGTGAACAGGACAAGGGTGCTCACATCAGCTTACAAACCTCACTTCCCATTGCATGCCGTATTGAAAAAGCTAATGTGTGGTTTTGGAAAGGGAGAAAAATTCCAGAAGGAAAACTATCAGCCTTTTCACCTAGGTTTTACAGGTGTTGTTGGCTTCCCCATGCTCAATCCTAAATAATGGACTAAGAAAAATTTTTAAAATGTCTAAAACATAGGTAGGTCATATTTTCTTTAATAGCTATATGTATCCCCAAAGCTATAATAGACTTCGGCTGTGATGTGCTGTATAGAGCCATGTGTTAGGAACCAGGAGAGTGGTTTCTATTCCCATCCCTGCCCTGGACCGCCATGGTCGAAATCAGCTGGCTCTAGCTGGTGTGTGTCAGCATGCAGAATTTACCTTAGGATCACCAGGTTCAAAACCAAGATCTAGTTCACAGCAGAAACATCCACATCAAGAAGCCAATTCTGTTAGTGCTCCAAAGCGGTGATAAGGCTAAACGAAGCAGCTGAGACAAGACTTACAGCCAGCATGACTGATGTTAATGCCCCAAAGATTAATGTTTCTCAGTTAATGCTTTCTACGTAGTAAGGCAAATGGTGTTCAAAGATTACCTGGCGACCATGAAATCAGAACAAGCATGATTCGGGAAGCCCTTCTGTATGTGTTGGTTTTAGTTGACACGCTGTTGACACGCTCAAACTTTTCTAAGGTCTGACTTCTAATTTGACTTTTGTGTGGCTCTTTATGCTTGCCACAGTGTTCCAAGAAGTTTCTGGAATCAGAATGATTCCATTATCTCCAAGTGGGAGCTGAATGGGATTCACCGGACGAGGTTGGAATATGGCGCATTGGTAAAGTACTTGCCTAGCATAGGTTTGACTCCCAGTTCTGAGAACATTATGTGTGTGTTTAAATATCTGTGTGTATTATATATAACATAATATATAATAGATTGTAGTGATTTTCATTTGTATTTTAATAAATAAAGCTTGTCTGAAGATCATAGAGTAAAACAGCTGCAGACCAGGCAGTGGTGACACACACCTTTAATCCCAGTAGCCACACTAGTTTGCCGTAGAAACCAGGCAGTAGTGGTACACACCTTTAATCCCAGCCCTAAAGAGGAATATAAAGTGGGAGGAGACTGCTCTCAGACAGTCTCATTTTGAGGATTCCTGGAGGCAGTATCACTATTTTGGACAGAGGTAGAGGTAAGAGCCAGTGACTGGCTGTTTTGTTTTTCTGACCTTCAGGTTGAACCTCAATATCTGTCTCTGTGTTTTTATTAATCATGCTACAACAGATAATTTGTCTATATATATATATACCTATATATATAGATATTACATATAATACAATATATAACACATATACTATTATAATATATAATGTATAATATATTACTATACTATAATGTGTGTATATTACTATAGTCTATAATATGTTACTGTAACATATAATGTCTAATATACTGTTCTAGTATCTTATTTTATATAATAATATTATACACACATACTCTGTAGAGGAAATTGGTGGACCTGAAACTTGGGTGAACTGTAATGTTTCCTTTGTAGAGGGTCCCAAGACTCCGTTCCTGTCCATGAGTACATAGTGTTTTTGAAGAAAAGTGATACATTCGAATGGTTCCCAGAACAATGACCAAGTGTGCAAGAATTAATGGGTGATAACAAGGATGTCATAGAATCCAACCCTAAGGAATCTTTTTCATATTCCTTCTATGTATTTCGCTCTTAGAGCCTGGATGTTTCTCCATCTACTTTCACTAGTTAGTCATTGTGATGATGGTGAAATGTATGCAAATGACTAATCTTTTCACCCTGGATTATACATCATTTCCTTCTCCCACAGTCCTGCCTGAGCCAGAACTCATGTGTCTCTGGCTGGTAAATTAACTTCACAGCCTCCCACCATTTTATCTCTTCTCCTTTTAGATTTGTGCCCATGCTAAATGCCAGTGCTTTGGTCTCTGGCTGGCAAGTGTCCCAGAAGCAACGAAACAGAGTTCTGCTCGTGCAACTTAATAACTTCCATATTCAAAATACAATTGATCCTTTAGAATCTTAAATAGTCTGACTGTACCCGTCATACCAAGCAAGAAGCCACTTGATGGAAAAGAGGTCTAGTTTGGCTCCTGGTTAAGGGGATACGACAGGTCATGATGAGGAAGACACAGTACAGGTATAGCAGTGGGAGCTTGCTCACACCTAAGTGGTTGCGCAAGGGGATACACGGTAGCACTAGCAGGTTCTCTCTTTCCCTTTATAAACAGTCTAGGACCACCGCCCAAGGGATGGTGCTATGCACATCCAGTTAAAACTCTCTAGAAGCATCCCCAAATCCAGCCAAGCATCACAGGTCCCCCCCCCTTAGAATTTCTCCAAGCTGGAGCTTTAAATGGTTGGGGATCTCCCTTTGGGTACGGTGTGTCTTGGTCACCACGCAATCTTGGAAGATTCTGTTTAGCGGCACCACTTTGTTTCACAATCAAAGCCACCCTGTCTGCTCTGTCCGCCATGTCTGAAACATTAGCCATATTCATGCTCTTTTCCTTACAAATGTATGCAATTTTTGTATCATCTCCCTTTCAGGTCTCACCATAAATCTCAACAGATATGGCCATCAATGTAGTCATGTTGCAGAGCCTGAAATGTTCGCTTTCTTGGTACTGCCTCTGTCAAACAGCTAAGTCTGCAAATTCAGTATCACTCAAGCTCTTAGGACTCAGGCATTAAGCAGTGAGAGGCGTTTTTGTTGTTGTTGTTCATATTATAACACAAACGTCCTTTCATCTAGGTACCCGTAGAGTCTTTATGCCTTCTGAAACTTCGTGGGTCCTCTTCGTGTCTACCTTTATCTGAGCATTTTTCTCTCATTCGCTGTCACCAGAATGACCGATTAGGCTGTGCTTATAGCCTTGGAGGGCTTTTCTAGCTACAAGCTGTTCTGCACTTCTCCCATATGGTCAGAGTTATCAGGGCAATAGTCCCACCTTTTGGTACCAAGCTTCTGTATTTATTATGTTTCCTGTTTCTTTAACCAAATACCCAAAAGAAACAAATTAAAGAAGAAAATAATTGTTTGTTTTTGTTTGCTTGCTTGTTGCTTTTGTCTCAAAGCTCACAGGACAGTCAGAGTGTAGTCTATCAATGTAGGCAATGCTCAGTGGCAGGAGCCACCAGTCACTGTGGCAGGGAGTTTGCTCCCAACATGGGCACCTAGGAAACAAAGAAAGGCAACTGCTGATTGCTAGAGCTTCTGCCTTTGTGATCCAGTCTGGGACCTTACCCCACAGGAGGATGCCTCTCCCATTGACAGTGAGTCTTCCCTCCTCAGTTAAGCCTCCTTAGGACTGCCCTCAAAGTCACACCCACAGATGTGTCTCCTAGGTAATTCCAAATCCAGTCAAGTCAACAATGGGGGTTAACCATCACACCACAAGCTTAAATCTAAGGTAGAGAGCAATAGAGAAAGACAGCTAATACCATATACACACATGCTCTTACCTATACCATACATACATACATACATGCAAACATAGATACCCACAATAAATAAATAAAATCTTTAAAAGAGAGAAAATAATCACTTTTATAGTTTTGGAAACAACCAACTCTTGCCATAGCTTTGCATGTATCATGAGTGGGTACATAACTCTTTCCTTCTTGGTTGGAAAACAAAAGAGGGCAAAGATGAGACTGATGTCCCACAATCCCCTTGGCAGACATATCCCCAGTGACCTAATTCCTTCTACTCTTCAACCTTTCCACAACTTTCCAGTCCTTCAATGGCCTCAAGTCAATGTGTGTTTTGGGGAGTGCACGACGATTCGTTTTAACTGTCAACTTGCTGCAACCTAAAAATCACGTGACTATTCGGGCGTGTCAGAGGATGACTGTCTTGATTGATGTGGGAAGACTCAACCTGAACATGAGTGTCGCCATGTCAAGGGCCAGGTCCTGAGTAGCGTGAGAGAGGAAAGGGTGAGCTGAATCGTGACCATGCTGGTTTTGTTCTCTTCTCTGAACTGTGGTTATGAAAAGACCAACTCTTGCGACCGTGACTTCCCTCATGTGATGGGCTGTGACCTGGAATGAGAAGCTGAGTAAACTCTTCGTCTCTATGCGGTTCTGTGTTGGGAGTGCTTCCCCTGTGACAGAAATGAAACATGGGCAGGTGGTGCATCAGATTCAAAGGACAGCAGTAGCAGCATCATATTTCTCAGAGGGTCCAACTATTTCTCAGTTTTCATAATGTGTAAGTCTAACTCAATAGCTTAAAAACAATGAACAAACAATTTCTGATAATTATTTTTTTATTTTTTATTTATTTATTTTTCTTTTATTAAATTTTTTTAATTAAAAATTTCCGCCTCCTCCCCACCTCCCTTTTCCCTCCCTTTCCCCCCACTCCCCACGCCCCACTCCCCTCCCCCTCCCTCTCCAGTCCAAAGAGCAGTCAGGGTTCCCTGCCCAGTCCAAGGTCCTCCCCGCTCCGTAGTTCAATATTATCTATTTGAGATAAGGGATAACAATGGAAGACAACTTTGTCCTGGAGGGAGGTACTCATTATGATAAGTTAATATAAATCTCTGTCACCTTTAGAAAGGGGTACTCATTTCACTTTCTAAAAAAAAGCACAAGTTCAGAAATAATCTTTGACACAAAGCAGCGCTCAGCTTTCTCTCCATCAGACATGACCTCGGAAGTGCCATTCAAATGCTTACTCTCAGCGTACTATTGTGTGCTCCCCACAGGAGATGGGGTCATTTCTTCCCAGGGGTGGGTTTCTGTGAGCTGCTACAATAGGAATTAGTGGGCATTGTCCTAGAACATTGGTTTTATTCTTGATTCTTTATGATTAGCTTTTAAAATTAAGGCAAAAAAATTATACTGGGTAGTCTTGCGTGATGTTTCGACAAATCCAATCTGAGTAAATATGTCTCTATCTCTTGAAGTACTTGTTTCTTTAGAGGTTAAAACTTGTAAAATAGTTTTATGTCATAGTAGCATGTATTCATCTTCTTTGTAGACACTAGCACAGAGGAGCTCTCCAGAATTTATTTCTCTCTCCTTTGACTTGCTACCCACTGATTGGCCTTTCTTTTGCCATCTCTTTGTCCCCTACTCTCTCCAACTTTGGCGTATGGCAGGAATAACTGTTGAACTGACGGTTGAAGAAATCTCATATTAAAATAGGTTTGGATATATTTTGTAATATAGACACAATGCGGTTGGATTTTAAGACAAAGAAGGAGGCGTTAAAAAATAATTTCTTTCTTTTAAAAAACATTTACATCTCCTCTATGCCATAAAAGCCTATTCTATTCTTCTAATACTGTCTTTTGTTGGACTTCTACCCCTTTATAATTTTATTCCTAGCCAACGAAAGCTTTGCGGCTAACAGAACAAACCAGATTGTTCCTGCTTCATTTGTTCCCTTGACTCATGTGTTGTGGTCCATGTGGAAAATCGACATCTGTTATGGTATAGAATGACCTACGAAGTTGTTTGTTCAGGAAATACTGATTTCCAGATAATGACAATCTGCCTCTTTTAAATTAACCAAGCTGATATTATATGCATTGATTTAATAATTTAGTCTACAGTAGCTATATTCTTTCTCAAGCCAGGCCATCATTTCCATCATTAGAAAATTAACATGGGTCACACCCGGCACATATTTTGAGGGAAAAGGTTCTTCCCCAGGTCGTCCAGTGTTCAACAGCTTGCAGGATGCACGGCACTAGGGGAGGAAGGCAAGTGCTTACTCGACATACTACATGGACTCAGATGTGTCTGTTTCCCCATAAAACCATTCCCCTGCTGATCTAATCATGCTCATCTCGGGGTATTGAAAAGTATTATATCAGTTTAGACAACCTTAGGAGAGAGAATGTGAAGCTAATGCAACTAATTTGATTTGCTTACTTCCTTTCAGACATTCACATTTTTCCAATTATTCTTATTTTCACCTAGCGGAAATCAGGAAGCGCTATCTTCTGCTTTCCCAAATTAATTTTAATTTACGATTCCATGTGTGTCTGCACGGTTTTCAAAGCTGCCACTTTACAGCTCTATCTTGTGAAATTAATATTACTGGGCATTCTCATGCAGCAGCACGCACCCTGGGCACGGCATTTTTATGGCTCTGCGGTAAACTTGTGGTAGGCCACATTTTACTCAGCCGTCTCCTAGTCTCAGACATTTGGGTTTTTTCCTGCTGTGTGTTTGTTTTTGACATCCCAAATAGCATAACTATAAATATTTTTAAGGAAATAATTTTTGAAACTGCTTATTTCCTTCCAGAATGTGCCAAAGAAAATTACTGTGCTAAATCATAACCAGTATTTTTCACGGCCTGTCGCAGATATTTCCAAGAGAAGCTTGATATTATGAGCAGATACTTTTTTGTCACTTTCAGAACCATCAGTGTTGTATCCTTCATATTAACTATATGTATATAGTGACATCTGAACGTTGATAAAATTTAGACTCGTTAAATAAATTACTGGGAAATGGATAATCTGTATGATGACTTCCATGTGTAGTCTGCAATTACACAGCGCCCCACTTGTTTAACGAATTATCTAATGCAACTTGGGGGTTGGCTTTAGAAATTTCTCTCATTAATTTGCATATTTCAGAAAGCAAACTATTTAACTATCAGAAGTGTGCAGGAAATTGTCATTGCATGGACGGGAAAATATAGGCAATAATACAAAATATCAAGAGACGCAGTTGTAGATCTATAAGGTTAGCACTTGGCTGTATTTACTTGCTTCTGTTTTCCTTTTAGTTTGTTCTAATTTTTTTTTTGTGGGTGGATGGGACAGAATCAGAATGTATTTAGTGTATTTGAAACGCCTTGTTCTTGTCTCTTCCCTGCTGTTCTAATGGTGACGCCTACTCACAATCGAGTCTTTATTATGGTATTTCTAAATATATATGTGTAAATTTAAAAATGTATTGCAAGTTTAGCATGTATTTCAAATACTATGGACATGACATTTTCTATAATTCCACTCTGTAATTTTCTTTATATGTTAAAAATTATGTTATTTAAACTTTACCAAATTTGAAATATGTAGGTGTGGCATATTATTAAAATAAATCAAATATTATTTATTTCTGTGGCTGCATACTATTCCAAATTATCTATCATTTTCGAATGGAAGATTACAAGTTTTCAGGATTTTTTAGTCTAGAGATGATAATTCAAGGAATTCTACTTTGCATCTCTTCTCGTTTCACACGTTTTAAATCATCAAATAAAGCGCTTTGTTTTTACACCTTCCTCAAAAGATATAGTCATAAAGGCCTTTTCATTATGTTTTAATTTTACAGCCTAATTGTTGTATCTACCGCACACTGACTTTTGGTTTTGCCTTATGAGGTACTGACTCATATGTTTGTTCCATCGTAATCAGTTGTTCTCAAAGAACTGGCTGAATTCTTTATTTCTCCACCGTTCTTTCCTTTCTATCATATGTCTAACTTTTACATAGATTTAGTTGTGCCTCGGTTCTTTCTAACGATTATTTTCTCCTTCATCAAACTTTAGCTTCATTTAATGTAAGTTCAGCTTCTGGTATAAATACTACAATTATTTTTCTCTTTAAAATTGTCTAGGTCAGCTCTTGTTCTTTCCTCTTCAACATTATCAGGCACTGCCCAGTGTTGGTGCACACCCTGAGACCTCTATCACTGGGCAACTGCATTGTGTGTACTTGGTAGCATATACCTACACACAGGGACACTATGGGTTAGTCGTTCCTTCATGATGTAATCTAGAAACATAAGCACAGCATAAGAGGCAGGAGGTGGCACATTTCCCTCACAGAACAATTTTTTTAAAAAAATCAGTAGAAGGACTACAAAATGATGATAAAAAATTAAGTAAGTAGATATATAGAGAGATAGATATAGAGAGATAGTTAGTTAGTTCTGGTTTGCTTTGATTTTTAAAAGGCAACTGTCTTGCCGGGCGGTGGTGGCGCACGCCTTTAATCCCAGCACTCGGGAGGCAGAGGCAGGCGGATCTCTGTGAGTTCGAGACCAGCCTGATCTACAAGAGCTAGTTCCAGGCCAGGCTCCAAAACCACAGAGAAACCCTGTCTCGAAAAACCAAAAAGAAAAAAAGGCAATTGTCTTGTTTTCTGTTTTGTTTATTATTAGTTTCCTTTGTTAGAATCAAGTTCTGACTATGTACCCAATCTGACTTGGAATTCAGAGCCCCCCAGTTCAGCCTCCAGGATCATGACACCACACCTAGCTCAATATAGTTCTTTATTACCCAGCTTTATGTCATGTTGTCTTAGTCAGGGTTTCCAGTGCTGCTATGAGTCACCATGGCCAAGAGCAGCATTGGGGGAAAAGGGTTTATGTGGCTCACACTTCCACATCACTGTTCATCACTGAAGGAAGTCAGGACAGGAACTTAAGCGAGACAAAAACCTGGAGGCAAGAAGTGATACAGAGGCCATGAAGGAGAGCTGCTCACTGGCTTGCTTCTCAGGGCATGCTCATCTTGCTTTCTTATGGCAGAGCAGGACCACCAGCCCAGGGATAGCACAACCCACAATGGGCTGGGCCCTCCCCATCAGTCTCTCATTAAGAAAATGCCCTACAGCCTGATCTTATAGAGGTATTTTCTCAGCTGAGGTTCCTTCCCTTCAGATGATTCCATCTTGTGTCAGGTTGACATAGAAACGAGCCAGCACAACTGCCTAGGACTTTCTTATATATACTTGAATATGATTAACAGAAAATCATTTTGCTACCTCCAAGCCTGTGCTCACATCGCGACAGCTATATCACTAAGCAGCAAGAATTTCAGCTCTATTAGTAATCTTCCTATACCATTGTCATATGCGTAGTCTATTTTGAACCAAAATGGTGTGAGATAGCATACAACTGTGCCCTCATAACCCCGTTATTAGGTACAAGAAAAACACATTATTTAGGGGTCAATTAGAGAATAACTGGCTTTATAAAGCTGGGTTCTTACAGTGTCTTAGGGATGCTGAACATCCTGCCCTGAAGCTGTGCGCTATGGACCTGTTCCTGCATTCCTGGTCATATCTGTCCTGCCCAATGTCTAAGCGCAAAGCCTACTGAGATTTACAGGCTCTGTTTCCGGCAGAAACCCTTTTCTTCAAACCTTTCCAGAAGTGTGGGAGCCGCTTCCTCCCCTGCAATGCCTCCTGGTGTGTGTGATGAACTGTGTCCCCTTTCCTCTCAGAAGCGCAATTTCTCAGGCATTGCTGCCTGATTGCAGACAGGCGGTAATGCCCAAGGCCAACTTCATCCCTAGTCACTGCTCTCGATTGCTCTTAAGTTTGATTGAAAGGTTTTGCAGGTTTAAGAACCTACATCTTATCTTCTTTGGTTTTGAGTCTTTGCATTCTTATTCTCTATCCATTTGTTAGCAAATGTTGAAGCCCAGAGACTACTCTGAAGAAGAAGTATTGCACATGATGGAAAATGAAAGGTAAAATTCGATTTTAATTGTGGTACAAAGGTATCAAGTTCTGTCCTTTTTGCTACATTCTAGTCTATAATTGAATTTATTCAAACGCCTTATTCATCTTTGATACTATGTTCTATTTTTAATAGCCACATGTTTATGTAAAATTCTGGGCCACAATAAATGCGTAATTAAATTTTTATGTTTTATTAGGGCACTGGTTGACTTGTGGTATAAATGCATTTCATTAGAAGGATTTATAGTGTAGGTGACTTTAAGCAACTGGCCCCATTGCAGTTGGGTTTTTTACTCTTTACTCTTTGAGGGGCCTGCCAAATAAACACTCTGACACTTAAGCTTTCTTATGAAAGCCAGGCCTTAGCTTGGCTTCTTTCTAACCAACTTTTCTTAGCTAACTATCCCATCTACCTTTTGCTCCGGGCTTTTCTCTTTCTCTATTCTATAGCCTTTCTTTCTTCTTACTTCATGGCTTGCTGTGTGGCTGCCTGGCTGGCCCCTGATGTCCTCTCCTTCCCTTTCCCACTCCTCTTTCTTCTCTCCTTCTATTTATTATCTCTGCCTGTCATCCCCACCTATTTTTCTTTCCTGCCTAGCTATTGGTCATTCAGCTCTTTATTAGACCAATTAGGTGTTTTATACAGGCATGGTAACACAACTTTACAGAGTTAAACAAATACAACAGAAAAGAATGTAACATGTCTTTGCATCGCTAAACAAATATTCCACAGTATACAGAAATGTAACATACCTTAATATTCTCCAACATTCACCAGACTTCATTTTCCTTTTCTGTAGCACATATATAATAATGTGTACTGTGGTGGTATAAACGAGGGTGGCCCCCGTAGGCTCACAGATTTGAATGTCTGGTCACCAGGGGTTGGAACTGTTTGAAAGGTTTAGAAGGATTACGAGATGCGACCTTTTCGGAAGAAATGTTTCACTAAAGATAGACTTTGTTACAATCCACAGACCCAGAGAGGCTAGGGACCAAGGAGGACTCATGGTAAGCCTCTCCTCTATCCTGGGTAGGGAAAACAGAAGAGATTTTATGAGTGTACTGACCATAGGTGGTGTGGGAACCGGAGTGATCAGGTTAGGGGTAGGGACAGAGGGGAGAGTACTGAAATAGACTACTAGAAAGTGGGGGAGGTCGTGTCAGGGTCAGGTAAAACCCAAGTGGAAGGAAATCTCCCAACAATTTACAAGGATGACCCCGGCTAAGTGTCCTAGCAGTAGTGGAGACATAGCCTGAACTGGCCATCTTCTGTGGCCAGATTGCTACCCAGCCCAGTCGTCATCAGAGTCTTCCTCCAGCAACTGATAGAAACAGATGCAGAGACCCACAGCCGAACATCAGGTGGAGCTTAGGGAATCCTGCAGAAGAGGGGGAAAAGGATCATAGGAGCCAGAGGAGTCAAGGACACCACAAGAAAACCCACAGAATCATCTAGCATGGGCTCACAGGGGTTCACAGAGACTGAACCACCAACAACCAGGGAGTTGTCATTTTTTTAAAAAAATAAAGTGTCACACAAGAGAAAGATGCCACGCTACAGGGCTCAGGTGGAAGAGATTTTTATTGAGGGAAAGTGAATGGGAAAAGGTGAGAGGGAAGATAGGAGAGTGGCCTCTGGAAACAGGACTGGCAAGAGAGAGAGAGACAGAGACAGAGAGAGAGAAACAGAGAGAGACAGAGAGAGACAGAGAGAGACAGAGAGAGAGACAGAGAGACAGAGAGAGAGACAGAGAGAGACAGAGACAGAGAAAGACAGAGAGAGAGACAGAGAAAGACAGAGAGAGAGACAGACAGAGAGAGACAGACAGAGAGAGAGAGAGAAAGACAGAGAGAGAGACAGACAGAGAGAGAGAGAAATGGGAGGTGGGCAGGGCCCTTTTAAAAGGGAACGTAGTGAAGGTACACAGGACTACTCTTAGTGGCTGCAGCTGAGGACATTTCCCCAAGGTCAGGCCAGTACAGATGCTGGAAATACTAACACAGGGAGCCTGCATGGGACTCACCTAGGCCCTCTGAATATATGTTACATCTGTGTAGCTCGATCCTGTTGTGGGACTCCTAACAGTGGGAGCAAGGGCTGTCTGCAACTCTTTTCCTGACTTTTGGGACTCTACTCCTCATACTGGATAGTCTTGCCCAGTTTTATAATACAAGGTGAGGTGCTTAATCTTACCACAACTTGATGATATGCCATGTTTTGTTTTTGGTTTTGGTTTTATATCCATGAGAGGCCTGACCTTTCCTGAACAGAAATGATGGAGGAGGAGTGGATTTGGGGATGGGAGTAGAGAAGGAGTGGGGGAGAGGAAATGGGAGGAGAGGAGGAAGGGAGAAAAAAAAAGAACAGAGACTAAAATGATTACTTAATTAACACGTAAGTGAATTCATGTATATTGAGCACTGAGAACTATGAGAGATGCCTGCTAAACTCTCTACATGTTTATTGTATTATAACCAACCCCAGTTTGCTCCAAATTTAGTCTTTAAACTCATTTAGTTTTTTCAGTCAAACATGCCCATGTTCTTATAATTCTTTGTTTCTTTGAAAACTGTGTGCCTTCCTTTCTTCCTTCTGTTCGCCCGTCCCTCATGACAAATCTAATCTCTCTCACTACCCACTCACCAGTTGAAGTTAGGTACGACCTCCATATTTCCCATTAGCACCCCTAGTTTTTCTGGAACCTCATTTCAATCCTAGAGCAGCTGAAAGCAAGCAAGACTCCAAGCACTGAGCAGTAGGGCTCAGAATACGGATGTTTAGTTTTGGCTTGGAGTTCAGTGCAGGGCTATTGTGGTTTCTCAAACTACATAGAGCCTAAAGGTCCTATGGATGAGGCTATCAGGTGAAGATGGAGCCTTTCCCTCTGGCCAAGCATCAGGAAGATGTCTGAGTGTTGGCCTGTATTACTGAAAGTCTTGGAGTAACACATCCCTCGCCCTAACTTTTTGAGACAGGGTTTCTCTGTAGCTTTGGAGCCTGTCCTGGACCTAGCTCTTGTAGACCATGCTGGCCTCGAACTCACAAAGATCTGCCTGCCTCTGCTTCCCAAGCGCTAGGATTAAAGGTGTGCACCACCACCGCCCAAACTCAAATGCAGTCCATCCTTGCAGTCCAACCTAGCATCATCATGGTGGTTCAGGGACTTCCAGTACCCCGCTTTATCCAACACCAGCTAGCAAACTCTCCCCAGGCAAGCGTTCACAGACAAAGTTCCACACCTGTCTTAACACCAGTCAGAAACCTCTAATAGTGGGAGAGTTTCACATAACGGTTGGTAGCATGGCCATGGATAGAAATTGCCTGGCATCACAGACTGAGCAGGTACTGAGTTCTCCCAGCTTCTCCATGGTGAGACGTTGTTGAAGGTTGAAGTGTTATAAACACACCTTGTAAGAGAGTTTAGTAAGCAAGTGCCCTTTGAATGTATATTCATACCAGCATGAGCCTCTCCATATATATTCATAGCTGTTATGTTCCTCTAGGGAGCCGGACTGATGCCAGCAGACTGACATAATCTACCTGAATTTTTGGAAAGATAAGCACGGCAGAGCCAAATTACAAAGACTGGAATGAACACCTAACCCTCCTATATATATACATTACCACACAGCAGCAAATGTCACAAACATTCAGACAACGATGGCCTCCTCCAATAACCAAAATAATGTACCAGAAACCAAAATAGCAACCGGTGTGGGGAAAGTCTTGGATGGAGGATTTAAAACGTCTATCTTAGAACAATGAATCGAATCAGCTGCAGGATGACAGAGAGGAATAATTCTTTAATGGAAGAACTTAACAGAACTTGAAGCTCTTTTCCAAAGAGAAATCTTTGAGCCAAACAATGCAGTAAACAGAGCTATGAACATGGCAGAAAGTGTGGATAACAGTATAGCCCAAACAGAAGAGAAGTGGTAAGCTCAGAGACATGGAATTTGAAAACATGCCATCAGAGAGCTACAAAAGGAAACAATGAAAAGGGCTTATGGGGACTTTGGCGCAGCAATAAAATGGGAAATCTTCTGGTTCCTGGGATTCAAAGGCTATATAAAAATACCGTATACGGAGACATCTTACCCAAGGGAATAATAGCAAAAGCACCTTCCAAATCTGTAAATGGATACCAATAGTTACACGCACGCTGAAAGTCTACCTAGCCCAAGACTCTCCAAGGACAAACTCTCCAAGTCCAAAGACGGAGAGAAGATTCTCGCAGACACGCGAGGTCAAGTTGAGAGTGGCCAGAGACGGCATATATTTAAGGGAAAAGCCCTGCCGTGTCTGTGAATGGCAGGGACCTCTGGGACACTAGCACAGGAAACAAAAGAAAAAAAGAAAGAAAAATGACAAACATGATTACCTCCACTGACAGGCTTTGGCACAGAAAAGGAAGCCATTAACGGAAGGCAGACAGAACCTGGAGAAGGGGAGAAACATGACATCCCTTCATCTGACAGGTAATGTCTCCCCAGCATATCAAAGGAATTAATCACTTCCGGAGGAGAGAAAGACCCCAGAAAATAGCTCAGCTGACCGAGTACCTGACAGGGAAGCATTAACTCGATTCCCAGAACCCATGTAAGAGACTGAGCCCATGACAAGCCCTTGAGTCCTAGCAATGGGGATGTAGAAACTGGTGGGTCCCTAAGGCTGGATGGTTAGCCAGCCCGGTTGAATTGGCAAGCCCCAAGACACTGACAAATGCTGCTCCCTGACCCCGTGTGCAAAAAAAAAAAAAATAGATGGTCCATAAGGACGGACAATTAACATTGTCCTCTGGCCTCCACATGGGCACACCTGTGTAACTGCACACACATGGATAGCAGATGTGCGCGTGCACACACACACGTACACACACGTACACACGGCAAATTACAGGAGGTTGAAGAACTAAATAGATATTTTTCAAAAGAAAAGAAGCTAATAGCCTGCCTCCCTCCCTTCCTTCCCCATTTACTCACCTTCTCTCTCTCTCTCTCTCTCTCTCTCTCTCTCTCTCTCTCTCTCTCTCTCTCTCCAATTCTCAATCCCTGGACATTGTGGGTACTAGACAGACAGAAGTCAAGTTTAAATTACCTCTCTGAGCTTTCTCATCCTGGTGGACTTGAACAAACGGCTTCATGATGTGCCATAATCACCATGACAATAGTTACTGGGAGGACATGTGAGTCAGTACTTGTGGGACATGCAGGGTAGTGGCTTGCCCAAATATTCATCAAGAAATAGCAGTGTCCTCTGATAATACTGCTGCTACCATTCTTACTATTGCTTATCAGGCATGATATACTCAAAGCAAACTTAAAATATAGCAAGCAACTTGATAACTCTGATGGGGAGTAAAACGAAAAAATGTAGGTAGGAAAAGATGTATGGGGGGCTTAAGGATTGCTCTGTATTTCATTAACTAACTCTAGATTTTTATTATCAAGTCTACCATGGTGTTTAATTCTGGCTAGACATCTTTCACTGGATAGATAGATCCGGTATACCTGTCTATACAACCTCTTTGTCAACGAGTGGCTTTTTGTTGAACTTATTAAATAGCTACTGAGCAAGTGTCTCCACTGAAGGTCCTTCTAGGACAGAGCTCTCTCTGTACTCTCCCAGAAGCAACACTACCCAAGCAGTTTGGGAAAACTCTAAAACAGTGATAGCACACAGCCAAGCTTGCGTCCATAGGAGCCAAAGGCACCAGTACCTTCTGTAAATGGCTCTTGGGATACAGGCCTCCCACGCTCACTGTTTGGCAGCTTAGTGCTCCACAAATGATCAATGATGACAACAGTGCCTTGAGGTCGTGAGAACTGAAGGCTGAAGCATGATCCTTAATCAAAGACCTGAAGCCGATCATTGGGCAGCTTCAAGACGTCAGCTTCATAAGCAAGATGTCAAGACTGTCACTTGGCCTTGCTATCCTCGAGTGCTGCTTCAGGGGAGTGTGGCCAGGACAGGCAGCTGAGACAGAAGAACATCTTGAGTGAGTCTGAGGTCCATTGGAGCCATTTACATCAGGGGGTCTCTTGCCTTAGCATGCTGGGTATGTCCTTTGCTTTTGCAGTTCTGTGCTTGGTGGACTTGTTTGGAGTGCAAAAAAAGAAGAAGGAGAAGGAGAAAGGAAGGAAACAGAAAAAAAACAAAAAGCTGCTTACTTTAAAAACTGTTCAAATTTCTTCATTTTCAATCAAACAAAAAAAAAAACACTAAAACAGTACTACAGATGTGGACATCTGTTTGTGAGCCAGCATCACCTGAAGCCAGCCTCAGCTTCCCCACAATATTAAGGCAGGACTATGACCTGAACGTGTTCCCCAAAGCTCCTGTTAGACACTCGATGCCATGGGGGTCTTACCCATTAGTTAGTCAATCAATCAGTTAGTTAATGTTCTCATAGCGTGTTGTCCTTATAAATTATGAACAAGAATGTGACCCCTCTCTCCATGCCGTCTCTTCCTCCATACTGTGACTCTGAAAGGAATCCCTCAGAGGGTGGAACAATGTAGTCCTGGGCTTTGAAGTCTCCAGGACCATGAGTCAAGTAAACCCCCATTGCTCTGAAATTGCTCGGTGCATGCTATGCTGTTATAACAGCAGAAAGCTGCCAAGCACAGAAGACGCTAGAATAGCTCCATTTTAATGGATGCTTCAATAGTAGTAGTGGTGTTCTGGTATCAACGACTTAAATTTTTCAAACATAATCTAAACAAATGTTTAGAGAGTATTTTGATCACTCTCAGCCCCATTCCTCAATAATTAATGAATTAAGTTGGGAGTGTAAGGAAACTTTTTCATAGTGATATATAATGTGTACTTTAAGTCAGAACTTGAGATTCAATTATTGGTAGTTTTAGGCACAAACTAAAAAGGTTTTGTTTTGAAAGTTCAGAATTAAATAACTCTAACAGAATTAAATAAATCTAATAGAATTAAGTAAATTTAATCTAATAAATCTATGATAATTTATTTAAAATTTTAGGCGGTTTTTGGACCATCAAGAGGCAGAAATAAATTGCGCATGAAGAGAAAAAAATTAAGATGGAAGTATCAACTGAAAAAAATAAGAATTTTAAAAATTCAATAAAATAATTGCATGCAAGCTAAATATATTTAAACACATGGTGTTTATTTATCAGTAACGTGCAATTTTAAAATGTGTAATTTAGAAAATGATATGCATAAGACTACTTACAGAGAGGCTTAGCAATAGCAGTCTCAGATACAGAACTTTAAGAAAAATTATAGCGTAAGTAAAAGAAGGCAAAGGGAGGGGCTGAGATGACGTGGTGGGTAAAGGTAATTATCCCCAAGGCCTGAGAACCTGAATCCGGTCCCAGGAATGTATGCAGTAGGAAGAGAGCTGACGTCTGAAAGCCGTCCTCTGGCCTCCAGTTGCGTGCCGTGACCCATACAAGCCCTAAGCATGCACATTCCTGGTGCGTAGGAATGTTCACGCATGTGCATGTGTGCCTATGAACCGCTGAGCATTAGATAAGAAGGGGTGAAGCGATGCAAACACATGCACCACCTCTAGGTCCACCTCTAGGTCGCTGAAGCAGTGGAACATGAGCGCCGGCTTGGTGGGGTTTCTGTCCCGCCCAGTACCCCACAGCCAGCAACTCCCAAAGAAAATCACACACAGGTCTACATAAATTATAAACTGTTTGGCCCATTGGCTCAGGTTTCTTATTATCTCTTATCATTTATATTAACCCATTATTCTGTTAGCCATGTGGCTCAGTACCTTTCACACCGGGGAAAGATCACATGTTACTTCTCGGTGGTCTGGGCGGGAGTGGGACGAATGGGCTTCCTCCTTCCTAGCAGTCCCCTGTTCTCATTGCCCCACCTCTACTTCCTGTCTGGTTGACCCGCCTATACTTCCTGCCTGGCCAATCAGCGTTTTATTAAAATACATGATTGACAGAATACAGATAATTCTTCCGCACCAAAGCAGCCGCCCAGAAGCAGTAGGGTGAGGGTACCAACTGGTTTCCACCATCAGCAGAGCTGGGTCCCTCGGGCTTCCGGGAGATGATAACCAGTATGTACTTGAACTTGTGGTGCCTAGAGCCTCTCTCCAGAGCCTTGGTGTTGTGAGGTTTCTGTGCCAATCCTTCTCCAGGTATCTTCGAAATTCATTCCACACCTGCTTGCTGCCTCGCTGAGCCTCGACGTGACAGTCTATTAAAATGACACGGCTCCATCTACACACGCTGTTCTCATTCCGCTCTGTTTTCTCAGTTGCCCTTATCAGCCTGGCGCACACCGCTGCTGGAGTCCTCGCTCACTTGCTGTCCTCCCCCCTGCCACTGTCATCTTCCCAGAGTGAACATTCGCACTTCCTCTTACTCGGGGATGTAGGAAAGCATCCATTCAAAGGACACCTAGTGGGTCACCGCCAATGGGATGGTGTCTGTGCTATGGCACTGTCAGGAACGACTCTTTTACCTTTCCCAAACTTTTTATACCTGCCATTATTTATTAAAACACATATAGATTTTAAGAGAATTGTATTCTCATGCTGGGCTAGTTCATTTTCCCAATGGTTTGTTAGGTATGAAAAAATTAATCCTGGGAACAGACAGGCTCATGATGCGGACTGACAAGACAAACACCCTCACAATCCGTTTTCATTCCCTGCCCCCATGGGCTTCCCTGTGTCAAATCAAGCAGGCTATTCTTAACTGTAATCATTAGCTGTTTCTCGTGACCACATCTGATCTTCACCTGCTAATTACCAGCTCTTATTTTCCCAACCAGATCAGACAAACTTTGCTGATCCCTGAAAGAATCCTCTCAGCTGTTCTCACGCGGCGGTGAATTAGTAAGATTAATTACATTTAGTATAAATGTTCTCAAATGTATTTTCCTTTCTTTCAAGCTGAATCCTTCCCTAATCATGCTAATGCTTAGGAACTTTCTATTTTGGTCTCGTCACAATTGCTGGTCTATTGGTTTACAAACGTTGGTATACATTTTTGGACTATTTTAAATAAAACATTTAAAAATTCTTATGTCCTGGACTGGAGAGATGACTCAGTGATTAAGAGTACTTGCTGTTCTTACAGAGGACCCGGGTTTGGTTCCCAGAACCCACATGGCAGCTCACAACCACCTTAAGTCCAGTTCTAGAGGCTCGGAGACTCTCTTCTGACCTCCTTGGACACCAGATGTACACATGGCACACAGATATGTATGCGTGCAAAATACCCACACACATAAAAAAATAAAATATTAGTGTTTATTAGGTTTTTGCTTTAAGAAGCCTCTTCAGTGTCACTTATTAAAAAAGATGGAGGGGAATGCTTACTAACAACTCTTGGCAGAGAAGCTCCTTATTCAATCTGTGTTGGGGGAGGGGTTTGAAACCATGCCCCCTAGTTTCATGGAGGCTTTCTGCGTGGGTGTGACTTCAATGCCCTTTCATTCAAGATGGGCTGGTCCCATGGAAGGAGCATCGAGGCCTATTCCCAGACACCCTCTTTCTTCAGTCAGCATCAAGACATCCCCAAGAGGAAAAAAGATATATGATTTACACTGTGGTTCCCGAGAAATACATGGAGAGCCTAGTTAAGTTATAATTAGAATCTGATGAGAATAAAAATTCATGTGATCACTGCATTTAATTTTATTAACGGGTCTATGGCATTGCTGTTGCTACATTTCAGGCGTTGTTTACAAAAAAACACTGATGTCCCAGCACTTCTGGAACAAGGTAATCCTGCTGCCTTCTCAGAAGAGCTCTGCCGCCTTCTCAGAAGCACCAAATGTTCCCACTCGAGCAAAAATGAAGCTGGCAGCTTGCTGCCTGTTCTTTGCACAGCCCAAGTGGAAGAAATCCCTGAAGCAATCATTTCCTTGACAACTGTTCATCCGTTCTATTCAGTGACCCGAGCAAGCTCTATCTGGGCCACTTTGTGAAGCGCCCATTCCTTCCTCTGTTTTCTTGGAGCCTAGAGCTCTAAACGGGCTTGCCAAAAGCTGGTTGTTTGGCTGCAATACCAAAGTAAAACTGCCACACCTTGAGACCAAACTGACATCAAATGCCCAAGATAGAAATGCCACTGCAGACATTAAGGTGTTCTGCAAAAATGAGCTGTGACTTTAAAACAGTAACCTGCTACTATATTCTGTCTAGACCAGGCCTTTTGGGTCCACCTGTCCTATGTCTCATGGGAGAAGAAAACACAGGTAAAGAAACCCCCAGAGCCAGATTTAAAGGGAAGCTTTATGCAAAAGGATCTCTCCGTGGACATCCCACTCTGCTTGGGTGGTATGTAAGTCAGCTTATTATAAGGAAATACCAGACTCATAAAGACAAAGGATCATTTTGGTTGCTTTTTATAGATATTCCAGTCCAAGATGAGTGGCCCCCACTACTCTTGGCCCTCGGTGAACCAAGCACACCGTGGTGGACACATGTGTTTGACTGTACAGCTAGCTCATCATGAGCCAGGAGAAAGAAAGACATATTGCAGGTCTCACGTTCCTCCTTGGTGGCACACTATTAACAACCTAGGGACTTTCTGGTAGGCCTCCAAATCCTAAACGTTCATAACACTTCCCGAAAAGTACCATCCAAGAGACCGAGTTTTCAGCATGTGTCTTTGGGGTAAACTATTCAAGCACAAACCTTTGCAGAGAGTTACTATAGAAAGAAGAAATGGAAGAAGAATTGGAGACCCTTGCTCTTTCTATTTCCTATCTCTTCTTTCTAATTTAAGTTGAACTCTTAAATTAAATGGCTACTGTGATGATCAGTACTAATCTTCAACTCAACATAATCTTCAATCATCTGTGAGACAATGGGTCTCTGGAGTTGCCTATGGTGGGTTACCTTGGTAACCTAAACTGATACGTGAACAGCTAAACAACCATATTTATCTTTAATTGTTTTTATTGAACTATATTTTTTTCCCCTCTCCCTTCCTCTCCCCCCCTTCTCCTACCCTCTCCCATGGTCCTTATGCTCCCAATTTACTTTCCATGTAGATTAGATCCATGTATGTCTCTCTTAGGGTCCTCTTTCCAAACAACCATCTTGACCGTGGCAGAGGATCCTGGACTGTATAAAACGGAGACAGCGATCGAGCATTAGGAAGCACTGACTGTTCTGTTTCTTGACTGTCGATGTGATGGAGCCCTTCCAGAAGCCCCTGCCGCCTTGACTTACCAGCTATGATTCACTGAACCCATAACTGTGAGCCAGAATGGATCCTTTCTCCTTTATGTTGTTCTTATGAGAACATTTTATCACTGCAACAGAAAAAGAACCTCAGAGAGCAGGAAACATGGCAACTAGACATCCTTGCTTCCTTCTCTGTGGAGATTGGCATCTGAACTAAAAGTCATATATGAAACCTGTGTCTCTAAAGGAAAGACAAAAGTATTCCACCTTAACTTTTCCTTTGCTCACTGGCTAGCAAGTGGACAGAGGCAGGAGCGGTGTCATAGACCATAGGCTAGAAGTCATGCAGAATGAACAGGCTACAAACATAGCTAACCAATACTACCAAGGTATCTCACCTTGCTTGTGCTCACACTGTTGTGTAAGGCACAGTCTGTGTTCACACCGTCATGTCAGGCACAGTCTGTGTTCACACTGTCATGTCAGGCACAGTCTGTGTTCACACTGTCATGTCAGGCACAGTCTGTGTTCACACTGTCATGTCAGGCACAGTCTGTGTTCACACTGCCATGTAAGACACAGTCTATGTTCACACTGCCATGTAAGACACAATCTGTGTTCACACTGCCATGTAAGGCACAGTCTGTGTTCACAATGTCATGTAAGGCACAGTCTGTGTTCACACTGTCATGTAAGACACAATCTGTGTTCACACTGTCGTGTAAGACACAGTCTGTGTTCACACTGCCATGTAAGGCACAGTCTGTGTTCACACTGCATGTAAGGCACAGTCTGTGTTCACAATGTCATGTCAGGCACAGTCTGTGTTCACACTGTCATGTCAGGCACAGTCTGTTCACACTGTCATGTAAGACACAATCTGTGTTCACACTGTCATGTCAGGCACAGTCTGTGTTCACACTGTCATGTAAGACACAATCTGTGTTCACACTGTCATGTCAGGCACAGTCTGTGTTCACACTGTCATGTAAGACACAGTCTGTGTTCACACTGTCATGTAAGGCACAGTCTGTGTTCACACTGTCATGTAAGGCACAGTCTGTGTTCACACTGTCATGTCAGGCACAGTCTGTGTTCACACTGTCGTGTAAGGCACAGTCTGTGTTCACACTGCCATGTAAGGCACAGTCTGTGTTCACACTGTCATATCAGACACAGTCTGTGTTCACAATGCCATGTAAGGCACAGTCTGTGTTCACACTGTCATGTCAGGCACAGTCTGTGTTCACACTGTCATGTAAGGCACAGTCTGTGTTCACTCTGCCACGTAAGGCACAGTCTGTGTTCACACCGTCATGTCAGGCACAGTCTATGTTCACACTGTCACGTATGGCACAGTCTTCTGTGTTCACACTGTCATGTCAGGCACAGTCTGTGTTCACACTGTCATGTCAGGCACAGTCTATGTTCACACTGCCACGTAAGGCACAGTCTGTGTTCACACTGTCATGTCAGGCACAGTCTATGTTCACACTGTCATGTCAGGCACAGTCTATGTTCACACTGTCACGTATGGCACAGTCTGTGTTCACACTGTCATGTAAGACACAATCTGTGTTCACACTGTCATGTAAGGCACAGTCTGTGTTCACACTGTCATGTAAGGCACAGTCTGTGTTCACACTGTCATGTAAGGCACAGTCTGTGCTCACACTGCCATGTAAGGCACAGTCTGTGTTCACACTGCCATGTCAGGCACAGTCTTCTGTGTTCACACTGCCATGTAAGGCACAGTCTGTGTTCACACTGTCATGTAAGGCACAGTCTGTGTTCACACTGCCATGTCAGGCACAGTCTTCTGTGTTCACACTGCCATGTAAGGCACAGTCTGTGTTCACACTGTCATGTCAGGCATAGTCTGTGTTCACACTGTCATGTCAGGCACAGTCTGTGTTCACACTGCCATGTCAGGCACAGTCTTCTGTGTTCACACTGTCATGTCAGGCACAGTCTGTGTTCACACTGTCATGTAAGGCACAGTCTGTGTTCACACTGTCATGTCAGGCACAGTCTGTGTTCACACTGTCATGTAAGGCACAGTCTATGTTCACACTGCCATGTAAGGCACAGTCTATGTTCACACTGTCATGTCAGGCACAGTCTGTGTTCACACTGCCATGTAAGACACAGTCTATGTTCACACTGCCATGTAAGACACAATCTGTGTTCACACTGCCATGTAAGGCACAGTCTGTGTTCACAATGTCATGTAAGGCACAGTCTGTGTTCACACTGTCATGTAAGACACAATCTGTGTTCACACTGTCGTGTAAGACACAGTCTGTGTTCACACTGCCATGTAAGGCACAGTCTGTGTTCACACTGCCATGTAAGGCACAGTCTGTGTTCACACTGTCATGTCAGGCACAGTCTGTGTTCACACTGTCATGTCAGGCACAGTCTGTGTTCACACTGTCATGTAAGACACAATCTGTGTTCACACTGTCATGTAGGCACAGTCTGTGTTCACACTGTCATGTAAGACACAATCTGTGTTCACACTGTCATGTCAGGCACAGTCTGTGTTCACACTGTCATGTAAAACACAGTCTGTGTTCACACTGTCATGTAAGGCACAGTCTGTGTTCACACTGTCATGTAAGGCACAGTCTGTGTTCACACTGTCATGTCAGGCACAGTCTGTGTTCACACTGTCGTGTAAGGCACAGTCTGTGTTCACACTGCCATGTAAGGCACTGTAGCGGCGTAAACGAATGCAGATAGTTTGTAAAGATATATATAGTTTTAATGTAGAAATAGACTTACAGAACCACCGTTCCCGCGGAGACCAGGAAAGTAGAAGAGACAGCTCGGAGCATGCTCGCCCAATTTATAGGCAGACATTAGCCCGAGGCGAACACGCCCCCTAAGGGGCGGGACTTATCCCTACATCTCCCCTTTTTGTCTAAATAAGACAGAACTAAACCAAATACAACTACATACAATAACAACAAATAATAAATATAAGAAACAATATTGAGAACAAAAGCTTTGCTAAACATTCTATCTCAAGGAGTCCAAATAATGTAAAGAGTAACTACAATTATATAATCTTCAACTCAGTCAAAGATCTGAGAAGGGAATAAACACTACTCAACAAACGAGATATATCCAAAATGTGCAACAATTGACAGAGACAACTGACTACCTGGGCAATCACCCAAAGTCTCGTTTGCAATGTTGAGTCAACCAATTTTGGCTAAGGCCTAACATAACTGACATACCATTATTACAGGCAAGGAACTTTTCCAAACTATCTTACCCTGTCTTGGCAGGATATGACAGTCCTGTTTTATCCATTGATGCACGCTCTATATCTGTGTCAGTGGTTGAGGTATAGGCATTTCTTTGCCCAAAGGCCAGTTCTGCCAAATAGAAAGGCTCCAGGTGGAGTGTCTTTGGTGCTCAACATTCTCTCGGGAATGGAGTGGTGTTGCCAGGAGCAATTGTGTCTCACTATCAAGAAACTCTGAGTTAGATTAAAGGCCATTTTCTACAGCTCTTTGAAGAGGTTGAAGATTATCTATCTATACTGAGTATAATCTCTATATATCTAAAGAACCTGATTAGTCTGATTATAAATGACAAACTTAGATGACTATTTATCTATATAATTCTCAATATCTATCTAACTTAAAGACTAAGACAATAAACAACTGTGTAACAAATGAGGATAATGACCTCCAAATGTAAACACTGTACAAATATACATTGCAATATGGTAAATATATATCAATGCACAAACATTATATAAGTATCTTAATCAGAGGTAGAAATGTACATTGCAATATGGTAAATGTATACAATATATATATATCAATACAATATATGTCAATACATAAAAATGTTTTAAACAGACATAGAAACATGCATGCATACAATAGTCAATATAATTTAACTTTGTTTCAATATACAAGAATTGATACCAATATATTTGTCTAAAAGCAGTAACTCACAATTATAAATCTATAATCCCATCATTCCCTCTTTTTTTTTTTTCAAAATGGTCCCTGAGCTTATAAAAAATTCCTCCCCCAACCTCCCAACCCCTAAATGATGTCCCTAAACCCAGGGGTAAGCTTTACTGGGAGAGGGGACGTCGTCCTCTAGAATTACTTCCAGCTGTCATGGGGGCGACGTTCTTTCTGGGGGATCCTGTGAAAGTAAAATGATGGTTAAATTTCAAGATCAATATCTTTTAAAATTGCAAATAGTCTCTGAGTATTTTGTGGAGGTCTGGCCAGAATGTTGTACAAGATGTGCACCATTTCAGCTAACCAAGTTGGGATCGTCTTGTGCAGCTGGTATCCAAAACAGGTCTTGTAGTAGCGCTATCAGTATCATGACGTCATATCAACCAGGTAGAGTTGTTGTTGTGGGGCCCCATCTTCTTCCTGGAAACTTCAAATGTCACTTCGGGAAAAACTCATTGTTTGTTGTGAAAAACTTAAACATTAATCATATAGACATATATATACATACATATATATATTCAATAAAAGGCATGATATATATATTCAATGAAAAGTATGATAGATATGAAGAAAAGCAAGGATGTTTTCTAAACTCATATTTCTTTCTGTCCCATATCATGGCTCTTGACATGAGACAGAAACTCCAGAAACTCTGGGTTTTTCTCTTACTAACAGGCTTGGAATTGGAGAGGGACTGAGCCAGAGTCCAACTTCAAAACCAGCTCTATATATTTATAAAGAAATGTTTAATAAGATATATAAATAAAAATTAATACTTACAAAATGTGTCCATCATCAGTAATTAAATATTCAGGGTCCCTCAATTTCTTTGAAGATGAGTATTTTCCTGTGGAGATAAGAAAAGAACCCTGCCTCCAACCTATCTGTATTTCTTACCATCAGTATGTTCGCCATCCTTATGAAAGAATTGTTATTTATCTTTTCCAAGTGGCTTCTCTTCTTCAAACCGAACCTTTATTAATTTTGATGGTATCCACAATTTTTCCTCACCTGTGGAGATAAGAGCAAAACCCCTTCCCCAACGTAGCACATATCCTGGCTTCCATTGTGAGGTCAGCACATCCTTGAAATAAACTGGTTGATTTAGTTCAGTAGACTTTTCCATTATCCAATGTCTTTCTGCAGCCGTTGTTCCCTTCTCATTAGCGTTGAGAAAATTCAAGGTTAACAAAGCATTATGTAGCCTATTTCTGGGGGTGTTTTCCACCCCTTTCTGTTTGTTCAACATATCTTTTATAGTTCGATTTGATCTTTCTATGACTGCTTGACCTGTAGGATTGTATGGTATACCTGTAACATGCTTGATATTGTAATAATCAAAAAACCGTTTCATTTTCCTAGAAACATAAGCAGGACCATTGTCCGTTTTTATTTGTGTAGGTATACCCATGATAGCCATGACTTCTAATAAATGAGTGATTACTGAATCAGCTTTTTCTGAACTTAAAGCAGTTGCCCACTGAAAGCCTGAATAAGTGTCAATGGTGTGATGAACATATTTTAATTTGCCAAATTCTGCAAAGTGGAACACATCCATCTGCCAGATTTCATTCCTTTGGGTGCCCTTTGGATTAGCCCCTGCAGGCAGTGGCGTTTGGTTATAGAAAGAGCAAGTAGGGCATTTCTTTACAATCTCCTTAGCTTGTTGCCATGTAATTGAAAACTCTTTCTTCAAACCTTTGCTATTAACATGATGTTTTTTATGAAATTCAGAGGCTTGTAGCACACTACCAATCAGTAATTGATCAATTTCTGCATTACCTTGTGCTAGAGGACCTGGCAGACCCGTATGGGATCGGATGTGTGTTATGTACATAGGGCAAAGCCTGTTCCTGATCAAATCTTGAACCTGGAGAAACAATGAGGTTAGTTCAGTATCATCAGGTATAAATTCAGCAGTTTCAATATGTAAAATAACTCTTTCTGCGTATTGTGAATCTGTAACTATATTAATAGGTTCTTTAAAATCCCTTAGCACCATAAGAATGGCATATAATTCTGCCTTCTGGACAGAATTATACGGACTTTGTTCCACCTTATCCAAGTCTTCTGATTTGTAACCTGCCTTCCCTGATTTATTGGCATCAGTATAGAATGTACGGGCTCCAGTTATTGGAGCATCACGGACGATTCGAGGAAGAATCCAAGAAGTTCTCTTTATGAAGTTAAGCCGCTTGCTTTTTGGATAGTTGTTATTAATGTCTCCCAAAAAATTAGCACAAGCTCTTTGCCATGGTTCATTATCTTCCCATAATTTCTTTAGTTCATCAGCAGTGAAGGGCACTATAATTTCTGCTGGGTCTATGCCTGCTAGTTGACGAAGTCTCAGCTTGCCTTTTATAATTAACTCAGAGACTTTTTCCACATAAGTTTTCAGTTTCTTACTTGGTTTATGTGGTAAAAAGATCCATTCCAAAATAATATCATCTCTCTGCATTAAAATTCCTGTAGGAGAAATTTTTGATGGTAGTATGACAAGAATACAATCGAGCTCTGGATTCACCCTGTCCACATGTGCCTGTTGTAATTTTTCCTCAATCATTGTCAGTTCCTTTTCTGCTTCAGCTGTTAATTCTCTGGGACTGTTTAAATCTTTATCACCATCCAAGGTTTTGTTCAAATGAATTATTAGATCAGGTGTTATTCCAATAGCTGGTCGTAGACTGGAAATGTCTCCTAACAGTCTTTGAAAGTCATTAAGAGTCCGTAGGCGATCTCTCCTAATTTGTGCTTTTTGTGTCTTAATTTTTTGCAAACCTATTTTATAACCTAAATAATTAACAGAATCTCCCTTCTGAATCTTTTCAGGAGCGATTTGCAATCCCCATTTAGGTAAAAGTATCTTTATTTCTTCAAACAGTCTGTTCAAGGTTTCCATGTTTGAATCAGATAACAAGATGTCGTCCATGTAATGGTATACTATAGATTTGGGAAATTTCTTGCGTATTATTTGCAATGGTTGGTTTACAAAATATTGGCACAGGGAGGGGCTATTTAACATACCCTGGGGGAGAACGGTCCAGTGGTACCTCCTCGAAGGTTGAGAATTGTTATAAGTAGGCACTGTGAAGGCAAATTTTTCTCTATCTTCTTTTTGCAAAGGTATGGTGAAAAAACAATCCTTTAAATCAATAACTATGAGAGGCCATCCTTTTGGTAATAAAGAGGGCAAAGGAATTCCAGATTGCAGAGGGCCCATAGGTTGAATAACCTTGTTGATGGCCCTGAGATCTGTCACCATTCTCCATTTACCTGATTTTTTCTTAACCACAAATACAGGAGAATTCCAAGGGCTGGTAGATTCTTCTATATGTCCAGCATCTAATTGTTCTTGTACCAGCTGTTCTAAAGCCTGTAACTTTTCCTCAGCTAAAGGCCATTGCTTTGTCCATATTGGTTTCTCAGTCAACCATTTTAGAGGCAAGGCTGTTGGTATCTCTGAAGGGACATCAATTGCTTGTTCTTGTACAGCCCGAATGGCCGGTTTTCTCCGTTTGTAATATCTTTTAATATTATTCTCAGAACTATAGGCTCTAGAAGTAGCAGGAATGTTAATTTCGGTATTCCATTGTTGTAATAGGTCACGACCCCATAAATTCATTGCGATATTGGCTACATATGGCTTTAATTTTCCTATTTGTCCTTCTGGCCCTATACATTCAACCCATCTCGTGCTCTGCCTTACTCGAGATAGGGTTCCAATTCCTAGGAGCTGAACATTTACATTCTGAAGAGGCCAATACGGATGCCAAGATTCTGGGGTAATGATACTTACATCAGCACCTGTGTCCAGCAGGCCAGTAATAAAAATGCCATTTACACACACTCTCAGTTTAGGTCTTTGATCATTTATAGAAGTTTGCCAAAACACACGTAACTTATCTTTCTGATCATTATTGCTTGTAACAGTAGGCATGGGGCTTCCTAATTGTCCTGATGAGGCACGTTCTCTGCAGAAACTGGATATGACTGAACCATGTTTGCCATGGGGGCCTGTGAGGCCCCCCCTCTCACGTTTCCCGACTGTATCAGGTTGCCTTGTCTATCTCTTGTAGACCTGCATTCATTCGTCCAATGTCTGCCTTTTCCACATCTTCTACATAAACCTGAAGGCTGAGTCCTCCTATTTCTGTTATTTCTAGAAGATGCATTATTATTATTATTTCTGAAAGATGCATTATTATTGTTATTATTTCTGAAAATCCGTTGTCTACAATTCCTTTTCATATGACCCATTTTGCCACAATTAAAACATTTGGTATTCTGGTGTCTCCTTTTACCATTGGAAATTGCTTCTTCTACCCATGCTTCAGTGCCATAATCAAATGTATCAACATTGAGTGTATGCAAGACCCATTCTTCCAAAGGCGCTGATCTGAGCTTTAAAGGCCCCAAAATCCTTTTGCATTCCACATTTGCATTTTCATAAGCCAAAGACTCAATCATTATACGTCTTGCTTCTGGGTCAGATATCCCTATTTGTACAGCCTTAGTTAATCTTTGTAAAAAGTCACTAAAGGGTTCTCTCTGACCCTGTTTAACTCTGACAAATGATTCTATTCTCTGTCCTGGGTCTTGTACCCTGTCCCAAGCCCTTAAGGCTGCTGTAGTACACATGGAGAGTGTGTTTTCATCCAAATTAGCTTGTTCCTGAGGGTCGGAAAAGAGTCCTTCACCTATAATTTTATCTAGGGAAATGTCAATTCCCTTTGCTTTTTCCTGCTGTTCTAAGAGTTTAGCCTCTTGCCTGAATAAGCATTGCCATTTCAATTGTGGTCCACTCTCAAGTACTGCAGAGCTCAGCTGGAGCCAGTCCAAGGGGGTTGCTTTGTTTGTCGTGGCCCAAGATCTTAGCATCTCTTTAACAAAAGAGGCTTGCATCCCAAAAGTCATGACAGCCTGTTTAATTTCCTTGAGGTCATTCATACGGACAGGCTCCCATGTATCCTCCTTGATGACCCTAGGGTTTCTGGAACCAACCACCTTCTCTGTTGTTATTACTGGAAAGGCAGGTAGAGCTGTCGGTAGAGCTTTGTGGAAATTGTCCCGGAGAGATTTACCCACAGATGTAGTTAAAATTTGCCCTTCTACCCTTTGCTCTTCTTCATCAGAATTCAGAAATTCCTCAATCTTTTCAATTCTATTCACTATTGCCTTCTGCAATGTCTGAATCTCCTGTCCAGAATTATGTTCCAAAGCCTTCATTGAGGATTCTAAAGTATGAAGTTTGTCCGTTAGAGATAACATCTTATCTTTGGACATAATTTTTATGGCATAAACTGTGCCTTCTTGTATTGACACTCTTTCCATCAATTTGTCATAAGCTTTAGACAAAATCCGATTGTCACATTCAGCAGTTTTGATTCTCTCAGTTAATGTTTCATTTCCTACAGAAAGGGACTGAATCTTATTGTCCAAATCAGCTGTTCCCTCTTCCATAGTAATGAATTTCTCCTTAATATCAGCCACTAATGTTTCAGTTCCTACAGAGAGGGACTGAACCTTACGATCCAGATCAGCTGTTCCCTCTTCCATAGTAATGAATTTCTCCTTAACATCAGCCTGGAGAGCCTCAAACTGATTCTTGAGAAGATTGTTATCAGCCTGGAGAACTTCAAACCGATTCTCGAGAAGATTGTTATCAGTCTGGAGAACTCCAAACTGATTCTTGAGAAGATTGTTATCAGTCTGGAGAACTTCAAACTGATTCTTGAGAAGATTGTTATCAGTCTGGAGAACTTCAAACTGATTCTTGAGAAGATTGTTATCAGTCTGGAGAACTTCAAACTGATTCTTGAGAAGATTGTTATCATTCTCAATTGTTTTTAAGCGTTCTATCTCTGCCTTAAGAATCCTGGATTCGTCTCGTAAAGACTTTATCATATTTCTATTATCAAACCATTTGGTGCCAATGAAAACTACGAATCCCAGAAGGATCCATAGAGGTGGCGTGACAGACACCTCTTGTAAAATCTCCCACATGGTACAATTAAAAAAACTGTTAAATTCTTGAACAGTAATGTGTTCAGACATTTTATTTATAAAAGAAAAAATCTTTTACCTGCAATATTCGGTTCCTGCCAGTTGTTGGTCTCTGTGTTTTTGGAGCCTGTCCTAGAACTAGCTCTTGTAGACCAGGCTGGCCTCGAACTCACAGAGATCCGCCTGTCTCTGCCTCCCAAGTGCTGGGATTAAAGGCGTGCACTACCACGGCCTGGCAGGCCTCAAACTCACAGAGATCCGTTTGCCTCTGCTTCCCAAGTGCTGGGATTAAAGGCGTGTGCTACCACTGCCTGGCCGGCCTCAAACTCACAGAGATCCGCCTGCCCTTGCCTCCCAAGTGCTGGTATCAAAAGCGTGCGCCACCACTGCCCTGCCAAGTCACTTTGTGTCAGACCAAATCTGCCGCTGTGGCAGGCAGCTTTTGTTGCAAAACCGCAGGTACTTGAGCTTCCACTAATTCAGGCAGTGGGGTTCCGCTGTAAAACTTAGCCAAGGCAGGCAGAATGGGCCTGTGTGGCCGAGTATGTCTCGGACTCGGCACTGGGGCCGGAGTCACGAACTGAAAAACAGCACCCAGGAGGGTGCTGTATTAGCTAGCGGGCTACCCGCTTGAGTCGAGGGCAAAATAGCCCGACGTTGGACGCCAAAATGTAGCGGCGTAAACGAATGCAGATAGTTTGTAAAGATATATATAGTTTTAATGTAGAAATAGACTTACAGAACCACCGTTCCCGCGGAGACCAGGAAAGTAGAAGAGACAGCTCGGAGCATGCTCGCCCAATTTATAGGCAGACATTAGCCCGAGGCGAACACGCCCCCTAAGGGGCGGGACTTATCCCTACAAGGCACAGTCTGTGTTCACACGGCCATGTCAGGCACAGTCTTCTGTGTTCACACTGCCATGTAAGGCACAGTCTGTGTTCACACTATCATGTAAGGCACAGTCTGTGTTCACACTGTCATGTAAGGCACAGTCTGTGTTCACACTGTCATGTGAGGCACAGTCTGTGTTCACACTGTCATGTAAGACACAGTCTGTGTTCACACTGCCATGTAAGACACAATCTGTGTTCACACTGTCGTGTAAGACACAGTCTGTGTTCACACTGTCATGTCAGGCACAGTCTGTGTTCACACTGTCATGTCAGGCACAGTCTGTGTTCACACTGTCATGTAAGGCACAGTCTGTGTTCACACTGTCATGTCAGGCACAGTCTGTGTTCACACTGTCATGTCAGGCACATCTGTGTTCACACTGTCATGTAAGACACAATCTGTGTTCACACTGTCATGTCAGGCACATTCTGTGTTCACACTGTCATGTAAGGCACAGTCTATGTTCACACTGCCATGTAAGGCACAGTCTGTGTTCACACTGTCATGTCAGGCACAGTCTGTGTTCACACTTTCATGTCAGGCACAGTCTGTGTTCACACTGCCATGTCAGGCACAGTCTTCTGTGTTCACACTGTCATGTAAGGCACAGTCTGTGTTCACACTGTCATGTCAGGGACAGTCTGTGTTCACACTGTCATGTAAGGCACAGTCTATGTTCACACTGCCATGTAAGGCACAGTCTATGTTCACACTGTCATGTCAGGCACAGTCTGTGTTCACACTGCCATGTAAGACACAGTCTATGTTCACACTGCCATGTAAGGCACAGTCTATGTTCACACTGTCATGTCAGGCACAGTCTGTGTTCAAACTGCCATGTAAGACACAGTCTATGTTCACACTGCCATGTAAGACACAATCTGTGTTCACACTGCCATGTAAGGCACAGTCTGTGTTCACAATGTCATGTAAGGCACAGTCTGTGTTCACACTGTCATGTAAGACACAATCTGTGTTCACACTGTCGTGTAAGACACAGTCTGTGTTCACACTGCCATGTAAGGCACAGTCTGTGTTCACACTGCCATGTAAGGCACAGTCTGTGTTCACACTGTCATGTCAGGCACAGTCTGTGTTCACACTGTCATGTCAGGCACAGTCTGTGTTCACACTGTCATGTAAGACACAATCTGTGTTCACACTGTCATGTCAGGCACAGTCTGTGTTCACACTGTCATGTAAGACACAATCTGTGTTCACACTGCCATGTCAGGCACAGTCTGTGTTCACACTGTCATGTAAAACACAGTCTGTGTTCACACTGTCATGTAAGGCACAGTCTGTGTTCACACTGTCATGTAAGGCACAGTCTGTGTTCACACTGTCATGTCAGGCACAGTCTGTGTTCACACTGTCGTGTAAGGCACAGTCTGTGTTCACACTGCCATGTAAGGCACAGTCTGTGTTCACACTGCCATGTCAGGCACAGTCTTCTGTGTTCACACTGCCATGTAAGGCACAGTCTGTGTTCACACTATCATGTAAGGCACAGTCTGTGTTCACACTGTCATGTAAGGCACAGTCTGTGTTCACACTGTCATGTGAGGCACAGTCTGTGTTCACACTGTCATGTAAGACACAGTCTGTGTTCACACTGCCATGTAAGACACAATCTGTGTTCACACTGTCGTGTAAGACACAGTCTGTGTTCACACTGTCATGTCAGGCACAGTCTGTGTTCACACTGTCATGTCAGGCACAGTCTGTGTTCACACTGTCATGTAAGGCACAGTCTGTGTTCACACTGTCATGTCAGGCACAGTCTATGTTCACACTGCCATGTAAGGCACATCTGTGTTCACACTGTCATGTAAGACACAATCTGTGTTCACACTGCCATGTAAGGCACAGTCTGTGTTCACAATGTCCTGTAAGGCACAGTCTGTGTTCACACTGTCATGTAAGACACAATCTGTGTTCACACTGTCGTGTAAGACACAGTCTGTGTTCACACTGCCATGTAAGGCACAGTCTGTGTTCACACTGCCATGTAAGGCACAGTCTGTGTTCACACTGTCATGTCAGGCACAGTCTGTGTTCACACTGTCATGTCAGGCACAGTCTGTGTTCACACTGTCATGTAAGACACAATCTATGTTCACACTGTCATGTCAGGCACAGTCTGTGTTCACACTGTCATGTAAGACACAATCTGTGTTCACACTGCCATGTCAGGCACAGTCTGTGTTCACACTGTCATGTAAAACACAGTCTGTGTTCACACTGTCATGTAAGGCACAGTCTGTGTTCACACTGTCATGTAAGGCACAGTCTGTGTTCACACTGTCATGTCAGGCACAGTCTGTGTTCACACTGTCGTGTAAGGCACAGTCTGTGTTCACACTGCCATGTAAGGCACAGTCTGTGTTCACACTGCCATGTCAGGCACAGTCTTCTGTGTTCACACTGCCATGTAAGGCACAGTCTGTGTTCACACTATCATGTAAGGCACAGTCTGTGTTCACACTGTCATGTAAGGCACAGTCTGTGTTCACACTGTCATGTGAGGCACAGTCTGTGTTCACACTGTCATGTAAGACACAGTCTGTGTTCACACTGCCATGTAAGACACAATCTGTGTTCACACTGTCGTGTAAGACACAGTCTGTGTTCACACTGTCATGTCAGGCACAGTCTGTGTTCACACTGTCATGTCAGGCACAGTCTGTGTTCACACTGTCATGTAAGGCACAGTCTGTGTTCATAATGTCATGTCAGGCACAGTCTGTGTTCACACTGTCATGTCAGGCACATCTGTGTTCACACTGTCATGTAAGACACAATCTGTGTTCACACTGTCATGTCAGGCACATTCTGTGTTCACACTGTCATGTAAGGCACAGTCTATGTTCACACTGCCATGTAAGGCACAGTCTGTGTTCACACTGTCATGTCAGGCACAGTCTGTGTTCACACTTTCATGTCAGGCACAGTCTGTGTTCACACTGCCATGTCAGGCACAGTCTTCTGTGTTCACACTGTCATGTAAGGCACAGTCTGTGTTCACACTGTCATGTCAGGGACAGTCTGTGTTCACACTGTCATGTAAGGCACAGTCTATGTTCACACTGCCATGTAAGGCACAGTCTATGTTCACACTGTCATGTCAGGCACAGTCTGTGTTCACACTGCCATGTAAGACACAGTCTATGTTCACACTGCCATGTAAGACACAATCTGTGTTCACACTGCCATGTAAGGCACAGTCTGTGTTCACAATGTCATGTAAGGCACAGTCTGTGTTCACACTGTCATGTCAGGCACAGTCTGTGTTCACACTGCCATGTAAGACACAGTCTATGTTCACACTGCCATGTAAGACACAATCTGTGTTCACACTGCCATATAAGGCACAGTCTGTGTTCACAATGTCATGTAAGGCACAGTCTGTGTTCACACTGTCATGTAAGACACAATCTGTGTTCACACTGTCATGTAAGGCACAGTCTGTGTTCACACTGTCATGTAAGGCACAGTCTGTGTTCACACTGTCATGTAAGGCACAGTCTGTGCTCACACTGCCATGTAAGGCACAGTCTGTGTTCACACTGCCATGTCAGGCACAGTCTTCTGTGTTCACACTGCCATGTAAGGCACAGTCTGTGTTCACACTGTCTTGTAAGGCACAGTCTGTGTTCACACTGCCATGTCAGGCACAGTCTTCTGTGTTCACACTGTCATGTCAGGCACAGTCTGTGTTCACACTGTCATGTAAGGCACAGTCTGTGTTCACACTGTCATGTCAGGCACAGTCTGTGTTCACACTGTCGTGTAAGGCACAGTCTGTGTTCACACTGCCATGTAAGGCACAGTCTGTGTTCACACTGCCATGTCAGGCACAGTCTTCTGTGTTCACACTGCCATGTAAGGCACAGTCTGTGTTCACACTATCATGTAAGGCACAGTCTGTGTTCACACTGTCATGTAAGGCACAGTATGTGTTCACACTGTCATGTGAGGCACAGTCTGTGTTCACACTGTCATGTAAGACACAGTCTGTGTTCACACTGCCATTTAAGACACAATCTGTGTTCACACTGTCGTGTAAGACACAGTCTGTGTTCACACTGTCATGTCAGGCACAGTCTGTGTTCACACTGTCATGTCAGGCACAGTCTGTGTTCACACTGTCATGTAAGACACAATCTGTGTTCATAATGTCATGTCAGGCACAGTCTGTGTTCACACTGTCATGTCAGGCACATCTGTGTTCACACTGTCATGTAAGACACAATCTGTGTTCACACTGTCATGTCAGGCACATTCTGTGTTCACACTGTCATGTAAGGCACAGTCTATGTTCACACTGCCATGTAAGGCACAGTCTGTGTTCACACTGTCATGTCAGGCACAGTCTGTGTTCACACTTTCATGTCAGGCACAGTCTGTGTTCACACTGCCATGTCAGGCACAGTCTTCTGTGTTCACACTGTCATGTAAGGCACAGTCTGTGTTCACACTGTCATGTCAGGGACAGTCTGTGTTCACACTGTCATGTAAGGCACAGTCTATGTTCACACTGCCATGTAAGGCACAGTCTATGTTCACACTGTCATGTCAGGCACAGTCTGTGTTCACACTGCCATGTAAGACACAGTCTATGTTCACACTGCCATGTAAGACACAATCTGTGTTCACACTGCCATGTAAGGCACAGTCTGTGTTCACAATGTCATGTAAGGCACAGTCTGTGTTCACACTGTCATGTCAGGCACAGTCTGTGTTCACACTGCCATGTAAGACACAGTCTATGTTCACACTGCCATGTAAGACACAATCTGTGTTCACACTGCCATATAAGGCACAGTCTGTGTTCACAATGTCATGTAAGGCACAGTCTGTGTTCACACTGTCATGTAAGACACAATCTGTGTTCACACTGTCATGTAAGGCACAGTCTGTGTTCACACTGTCATGTAAGGCACAGTCTGTGTTCACACTGTCATGTAAGGCACAGTCTGTGCTCACACTGCCATGTAAGGCACAGTCTGTGTTCACACTGCCATGTCAGGCACAGTCTTCTGTGTTCACACTGCCATGTAAGGCACAGTCTGTGTTCACACTGTCTTGTAAGGCACAGTCTGTGTTCACACTGCCATGTCAGGCACAGTCTTCTGTGTTCACACTGCCATGTAAGGCACAGTCAATGTTCACACTGTCATGTCAGGCATAGTCTGTGTTCACACTGTCATGTCAGGCACAGTCTGTGTTCACACTGCCATGTCAGGCACAGTCTTCTGTGTTCACACTGTCATGTCAGGCACAGTCTGTGTTCACACTGTCATGTAAGGCACAGTCTATGTTCACACTGCCATGTCAGGCACAGTCTATGTTCACACTGTCATGTCAGGCACAGTCTGTGTTCACACTGCCATGTAAGACACAGTCTATGTTCACACTGCCATGTAAGACACAATCTGTGTTCACACTGCCATGTAAGGCACAGTCTGTGTTCACAATGTCATGTAAGGCACAGTCTGTGTTCACACTGTCATGTAAGACACAATCTGTGTTCACACTGTCGTGTAAGACACAGTCTGTGTTCACACTGCCATGTAAGGCACAGTCTGTGTTCACACTGCCATGTAAGGCACAGTCTGTGTTCACACTGTCATGTCAGGCACAGTCTGTGTTCACACTGTCATGTCAGGCACAGTCTGTGTTCACACTGTCATGTAAGACACAATCTGTGTTCACACTGTCATGTCAGGCACAGTCTGTGTTCACACTGTCATGTAAGACACAATCTGTGTTCACACTGTCATGTCAGGCACAGTCTGTGTTCACACTGTCATGTAAAACACAGTCTGTGTTCACACTGTCATGTAAGGCACAGTCTGTGTTCACACTGTCATGTAAGGCACAGTCTGTGTTCACACTGTCATGTCAGGCACAGTCTGTGTTCACACTGTCGTGTAAGGCACAGTCTGTGTTCACACTGCCATGTAAGGCACAGTCTGTGTTCACACTGCCATGTCAGGCACAGTCTTCTGTGTTCACACTGCCATGTAAGGCACAGTCTGTGTTCACACTATCATGTAAGGCACAGTCTGTGTTCACACTGTCATGTAAGGCACAGTCTGTGTTCACACTGTCATGTGAGGCACAGTCTGTGTTCACACTGTCATGTAAGACACAGTCTGTGTTCACACTGCCATGTAAGACACAATCTGTGTTCACACTGTCGTGTAAGACACAGTCTGTGTTCACACTGTCATGTCAGGCACAGTCTGTGTTCACACTGTCATGTCAGGCACAGTCTGTGTTCACACTGTCATGTAAGGCACAGTCTGTGTTCACACTGTCATGTCAGGCACAGTCTGTGTTCACACTGTCATGTCAGGCACATCTGTGTTCACACTGTCATGTAAGACACAATCTGTGTTCACACTGTCATGTCAGGCACATTCTGTGTTCACACTTTCATGTAAGGCACAGTCTATGTTCACACTGCCATGTAAGGCACAGTCTGTGTTCACACTGTCATGTCAGGCACAGTCTGTGTTCACACTTTCATGTCAGGCACAGTCTGTGTTCACACTGCCATGTCAGGCACAGTCTTCTGTGTTCACACTGTCATGTAAGGCACAGTCTGTGTTCACACTGTCATGTCAGGGACAGTCTGTGTTCACACTGTCATGTAAGGCACAGTCTATGTTCACACTGCCATGTAAGGCACAGTCTATGTTCACACTGTCATGTCAGGCACAGTCTGTGTTCACACTGCCATGTAAGACACAGTCTATGTTCACACTGCCATGTAAGGCACAGTCTATGTTCACACTGTCATGTCAGGCACAGTCTGTGTTCACACTGCCATGTAAGACACAGTCTATGTTCACACTGCCATGTAAGACACAATCTGTGTTCACACTGCCATGTAAGGCACAGTCTGTGTTCACAATGTCATGTAAGGCACAGTCTGTGTTCACACTGTCATGTAAGACACAATCTGTGTTCACACTGTCGTGTAAGACACAGTCTGTGTTCACACTGCCATGTAAGGCACAGTCTGTGTTCACACTGCCATGTAAGGCACAGTCTGTGTTCACACTGTCATGTCAGGCACAGTCTGTGTTCACACTGTCATGTCAGGCACAGTCTGTGTTCACACTGTCGTGTAAGGCACAGTCTGTGTTCACACTGCCATGTAAGGCACAGTCTGTGTTCACACTGCCATGTCAGGCACAGTCTTCTGTGTTCACACTGCCATGTAAGGCACAGTCTGTGTTCACACTATCATGTAAGGCACAGTCTGTGTTCACACTGTCATGTAAGGCACAGTCTGTGTTCACACTGTCATGTGAGGCACAGTCTGTGTTCACACTGTCATGTAAGACACAGTCTGTGTTCACACTGCCATGTAAGACACAATCTGTGTTCACACTGTCGTGTAAGACACAGTCTGTGTTCACACTGTCATGTCAGGCACAGTCTGTGTTCACACTGTCATGTCAGGCACAGTCTGTGTTCACACTGTCATGTAAGGCACAGTCTATGTTCACACTGCCATGTAAGACACAATCTGTGTTCACACTGCCATATAAGGCACAGTCTGTGTTCACAATGTCATGTAAGGCACAGTCTGTGTTCACACTGTCATGTAAGACACAATCTGTGTTCACACTGTCATGTAAGGCACAGTCTGTGTTCACACTGTCATGTAAGGCACAGTCTGTGTTCACACTGTCATGTAAGGCACAGTCTGTGCTCACACTGCCATGTAAGGCACAGTCTGTGTTCACACTGCCATGTCAGGCACAGTCTTCTGTGTTCACACTGCCATGTAAGGCACAGTCTGTGTTCACACTGTCATGTAAGGCACAGTCTGTGTTCACACTGCCATGTCAGGCACAGTCTTCTGTGTTCACACTGCCATGTAAGGCACAGTCTGTGTTCACACTGTCATGTCAGGCATAGTCTGTGTTCACACTGTCATGTCAGGCACAGTCTGTGTTCACACTGCCATGTCAGGCACAGTCTTCTGTGTTCACACTGTCATGTCAGGCACAGTCTGTGTTCACACTGTCATGTAAGGCACAGTCTGTGTTCACACTGTCATGTCAGGCACAGTCTGTGTTCACACTGTCATGTAAGGCACAGTCTATGTTCACACTGCCATGTAAGGCACAGTCTATGTTCACACTGTCATGTCAGGCACAGTCTGTGTTCACACTGCCATGTAAGACACAGTCTATGTTCACACTGCCATGTAAGACACAATCTGTGTTCACACTGCCATGTAAGGCACAGTCTGTGTTCACAATGTCATGTAAGGCACAGTCTGTGTTCACACTGTCATGTAAGACACAATCTGTGTTCACACTGTCGTGTAAGACACAGTCTGTGTTCACACTGCCATGTAAGGCACAGTCTGTGTTCACACTGCCATGTAAGGCACAGTCTGTGTTCACACTGTCATGTCAGGCACAGTCTGTGTTCACACTGTCATGTCAGGCACAGTCTGTGTTCACACTGTCATGTAAGACACAATCTGTGTTCACACTGTCATGTCAGGCACAGTCTGTGTTCACACTGTCATGTAAGACACAATCTGTGTTCACACTGTCATGTCAGGCACAGTCTGTGTTCACACTGTCATGTAAAACACAGTCTGTGTTCACACTGTCATGTAAGGCACAGTCTGTGTTCACACTGTCATGTAAGGCACAGTCTGTGTTCACACTGTCATGTCAGGCACAGTCTGTGTTCACACTGTCGTGTAAGGCACAGTCTGTGTTCACACTGCCATGTAAGGCACAGTCTGTGTTCACACTGCCATGTCAGGCACAGTCTTCTGTGTTCACACTGCCATGTAAGGCACAGTCTTCTGTGTTCACACTGCCATGTAAGGCACAGTCTGTGTTCACACTATCATGTAAGGCACAGTCTGTGTTCACACTGTCATGTAAGGCACAGTCTGTGTTCACACTGTCATGTGAGGCACAGTCTGTGTTCACACTGTCATGTAAGACACAGTCTGTGTTCACACTGCCATGTAAGACACAATCTGTGTTCACACTGTCGTGTAAGACACAGTCTGTGTTCACACTGTCATGTCAGGCACAGTCTGTGTTCACACTGTCATGTAAGGCACAGTCTGTGTTCACACTGTCATGTCAGGCACAGTCTGTGTTCACACTGTCATGTCAGGCACATCTGTGTTCACACTGTCATGTAAGACACAATCTGTGTTCACACTGTCATGTCAGGCACATTCTGTGTTCACACTGTCATGTAAGGCACAGTCTATGTTCACACTGCCATGTAAGGCACAGTCTGTGTTCACACTGTCATGTCAGGCACAGTCTGTGTTCACACTTTCATGTCAGGCACAGTCTGTGTTCACACTGCCATGTCTGGCACAGTCTTCTGTGTTCACACTGTCATGTAAGGCACAGTCTGTGTTCACACTGTCATGTAAGGCACAGTCTGTGTTCACACTGTCATGTGAGGCACAGTCTGTGTTCACACTGTCATGTAAGACACAGTCTGTGTTCACACTGCCATGTAAGACACAATCTGTGTTCACACTGTCGTGTAAGACACAGTCTGTGTTCACACTGTCATGTCAGGCACAGTCTGTGTTCACACTGTCATGTAAGGCACAGTCTGTGTTCACACTGTCATGTCAGGCACAGTCTGTGTTCACACTGTCATGTCAGGCACATCTGTGTTCACACTGTCATGTAAGACACAATCTGTGTTCACACTGTCATGTCAGGCACATTCTGTGTTCACACTGTCATGTAAGGCACAGTCTATGTTCACACTGCCATGTAAGGCACAGTCTGTGTTCACACTGTCATGTCAGGCACAGTCTGTGTTCACACTTTCATGTCAGGCACAGTCTGTGTTCACACTGCCATGTCTGGCACAGTCTTCTGTGTTCACACTGTCATGTAAGGCACAGTCTGTGTTCACACTGTCATGTCAGGGACAGTCTGTGTTCACACTGTCATGTAAGGCACAGTCTATGTTCACACTGCCATGTAAGGCACAGTCTATGTTCACACTGTCATGTCAGGCACAGTCTGTGTTCACACTGCCATGTAAGACACAGTCTATGTTCACACTGCCATGTAAGGCACAGTCTATGTTCACACTGTCATGTCAGGCACAGTCTGTGTTCACACTGCCATGTAAGACACAGTCTATGTTCACACTGCCATGTAAGACACAATCTGTGTTCACACTGCCATGTAAGGCACAGTCTGTGTTCACAATGTCATGTAAGGCACAGTCTGTGTTCACACTGTCATGTAAGACACAATCTGTGTTCACACTGTCGTGTAAGACACAGTCTCTGTTCACACTGCCATGTAAGGCACAGTCTGTGTTCACACTGCCATGTAAGGCACAGTCTGTGTTCACACTGTCATGTCAGGCACAGTCTGTGTTCACACTGTCATGTCAGGCACAGTCTGTGTTCACACTGTCATGTAAGACACAATCTGTGTTCACACTGTCATGTCAGGCACAGTCTGTGTTCACACTGTCATGTAAGACACAATCTGTGTTCACACTGTCATGTCAGGCACAGTCTGTGTTCACACTGTCATGTAAAACACAGTCTGTGTTCACACTGTCATGTAAGGCACAGTCTGTGTTCACACTGTCATGTAAGGCACAGTCTGTGTTCACACTGTCATGTCAGGCACAGTCTGTGTTCACACTGTCGTGTAAGGCACAGTCTGTGTTCACACTGCCATGTAAGGCACAGTCTGTGTTCACACTGCCATGTCAGGCACAGTCTTCTGTGTTCACACTGCCATGTAAGGCACAGTCTGTGTTCACACTATCATGTAAGGCACAGTCTGTGTTCACACTGTCATGTAAGGCACAGTCTGTGTTCACACTGTCATGTGAGGCACAGTCTGTGTTCACACTGTCATGTAAGACACAGTCTGTGTTCACACTGCCATGTAAGACACAATCTGTGTTCACACTGTCGTGTAAGACACAGTCTGTGTTCACACTGTCATGTCAGGCACAGTCTGTGTTCACACTGTCATGTCAGGCACAGTCTGTGTTCACACTGTCATGTAAGGCACAGTCTGTGTTCACACTGTCATGTCAGGCACAGTCTGTGTTCACACTGTCATGTCAGGCACATCTGTGTTCACACTGTCATGTAAGACACAATCTGTGTTCACACTGTCATGTCAGGCACATTCTGTGTTCACACTGTCATGTAAGGCACAGTCTATGTTCACACTGCCATGTAAGGCACAGTCTGTGTTCACACTGTCATGTCAGGCACAGTCTGTGTTCACACTTTCATGTCAGGCACAGTCTGTGTTCACACTGCCATGTCAGGCACAGTCTTCTGTGTTCACACTGTCATGTAAGGCACAGTCTGTGTTCACACTGTCATGTCAGGGACAGTCTGTGTTCACACTGTCATGTAAGGCACAGTCTATGTTCACACTGCCATGTAAGGCACAGTCTATGTTCACACTGTCATGTCAGGCACAGTCTGTGTTCACACTGCCATGTAAGACACAGTCTGTGTTCACACTGCCATGTAAGACACAATCTGTGTTCACACTGCCATGTAAGGCACAGTCTGTGTTCACAATGTCATGTAAGGCACAGTCTGTGTTCACACTGTCATGTCAGGCACAGTCTGTGTTCACACTGCCATGTAAGACACAGTCTATGTTCACACTGCCATGTAAGACACAATCTGTGTTCACACTGCCATATAAGGCACAGTCTGTGTTCACAATGTCATGTAAGGCACAGTCTGTGTTCACACTGTCATGTAAGACACAATCTGTGTTCACACTGTCGTGTAAGACACAGTCTGTGTTCACACTGCCATGTAAGGCACAGTCTGTGTTCACACTGCCATGTAAGGCACAGTCTGTGTTCACACTGTCATGTCAGGCACAGTCTGTGTTCACACTGTCATGTCAGGCACAGTCTGTGTTCACACTGTCATGTAAGACACAATCTGTGTTCACACTGTCATGTCAGGCACAGTCTGTGTTCACACTGTCATGTAAGACACAATCTGTGTTCACACTGTCATGTCAGGCACAGTCTGTGTTCACACTGTCATGTAAAACACAGTCTGTGTTCACACTGTCATGTAAGGCACAGTCTGTGTTCACACTGTCATGTAAGGCACAGTCTGTGTTCACACTGTCATGTCAGGCACAGTCTGTGTTCACAATGTCGTGTAAGGCACAGTCTGTGTTCACACTGTCATGTCAGGGACAGTCTGTGTTCACACTGTCATGTCAGGCACAGTCTGTGTTCACACTGTCATGTAAGGCACAGTCTGTGTTCACACTGTCATGTAAGGCACAGTCTGTGTTCACACTGCCATGTAAGGCACAGTCTGTGTTCACACTGCCATGTCAGGCACAGTCTTCTGTGTTCACACTGCCATGTAAGGCACAGTCTGTGTTCACACTATCATGTAAGGCACAGTCTGTGTTCACACTGTCATGTCAGGCACAGTCTGTGTTCACACTGTCATGTAAGACACAATCTGTGTTCACACTGTCATGTCAGGCACAGTCTGTGTTCACACTGTCATGTAAGGCACAGTCTGTGTTCACACTGTCATGTCAGGCACAGTCTGTGTTCACACTGTCGTGTAAGGCACAGTCTGTGTTCACACTGTCATGTCACAGACAGTCTGTGTTCACACTGTCATGACAGGCACAGTCTGTGTTCACACTGTCATGTAAGGCACAGTCTGTGTTCACACTGTCATGTAAGGCACAGTCTGTGTTCACACTGTCATGTAAAACACAGTCTGTGTTCACACTGCCATGTAAGGCACAGTCTGTGTTCACACTGCCATGTCAGGCACAGTCTTCTGTGTTCACACTGCCATGTAAGGCACAGTCTGTGTTCACACTATCATGTAAGGCACAGTCTGTGTTCACACTGTCATGTAAGGCACAGTCTGTGTTCACACTGTCATGTGAGGCACAGTCTGTGTTCACACTGTCATGTAAGACACAGTCTGTGTTCACACTGCCATGTAAGACACAATCTGTGTTCACACTGTCGTGTAAGACACAGTCTGTGTTCACACTGTCATGTCAGGCACAGTCTGTGTTCACACTGTCATGTCAGGCACAGTCTGTGTTCACACTGTCATGTAAGGCACAGTCTGTGTTCACACTGTCATGTAAGACACAATCTGTGTTCACACTGTCATGTCAGGCACTGTCTGTGTTCACACTGTCATGTTAGGCACAGTCTATGTTCACACTGCCATGTAAGGCACAGTCTGTGTTCACACTGTCATGTCAGGCACAGTCTGTGTTCACACTGTCATGTCAGGCACAGTCTGTGTTCACACTGCCATGTCAGGCACAGTCTTCTGTGTTCACACTGTCATGTAAGGCACAGTCTGTGTTCACACTGTCATGTAAGGCACAGTCTGTGTTCACACTGTCATGTCAGGCACAGTCTGTGTTCACTCTGTCATGTAAGGCACAGTCTATGTTCACACTGCCATGTAAGGCACAGTCTATGTTCACACTGTCATGTCAGGCACAGTCTGTGTTCACACTGCCATGTAAGACACAGTCTATGTTCACACTGCCATGTAAGACACAATCTGTGTTCACACTGCCATGTAAGGCACAGTCTGTGTTCACAATGTCATGTAAGGCACAGTCTGTGTTCACACTGTCATGTCAGGCACAGTCTGTGTTCACACTGCCATGTAAGACACAGTCTATGTTCACACTGCCATGTAAGGCACAATCTGTGTTCACACTGCCATGTAAGGCACAGTCTGTGTTCACAATGTCATGTAAGGCACAGTCTGTGTTCACACTGTCATGTAAGACACAATCTGTGTTCACACTGTCGTGTAAGACACAGTCTGTGTTCACACTGCCATGTAAGGCACAGTCTGTGTTCACACTGTCATGTAAGGCACAGTCTGTGTTCACACTGTCATGTCAGGCACAGTCTGTGTTCACACTGTCATGTAAGACACAATCTGTGTTCACACTGTCATGTCAGGCACAGTCTGTGTTCACACTGTCATGTAAGACACAGTCTGTGTTCACACTGTCATGTAAGGCACAGTCTATGTTCACACTGTCATGTCAGGCACAGTCTGTGTTCACACTGTCATGTCAGGCACAGTCTGTGTTCACACTGTCATGTCAGGCACAGTCTGTGTTCACACTGTCATGTAAGGCACAGTCTGTGTTCACACTGTCATGTCAGGCACAGTCTGTGTTCACACTGTCATGTCAGGCACATCTGTGTTCACACTGTCATGTAAGACACAATCTGTGTTCACACTGTCATGTCAGGCACAGTCTTCTCTAGTTGGAGCCGCTGGTATTTCCCCTTTGTTACTGCTGTTGACTTACACTGCAGTTAAAACGTATCAAGGACTGAGACTTGAAAGATGAATATCTTAGTCCATTTCCTTCTGTCATAACGAGCATCACAGACTGGGAAATTTATAAACAACAGACACTTACTTGGCTTCTACTTCTGATGACTGAGAAACTCAAGCACATGGTGATGAGTCGTAGCATGGTACCCGCACAAGCTTCTAATCAAGACAAGAGCACCAGGGTGAATGAATCCTTCTGCATCATTTACTCACCCTGCTGAAACAGCATTAACCCATTCCCCAGGCGTCCCTTCATTGTACTCTTTCAATGACAACATATTTTCACCACCGGTTTTCCATGAGATGGCAGACCACAGCTTGTTTGTATCGGGTTGTTTTAGTTGCAACAAGAGAACAGAACATAAATTAATGTTAAAAATGGCAACCAGAATATGCGGCAGATGACAAGGACAAGATGAACGTTACTGAGACAATTCTGTGAGCATTGCATTTCCTGTTTGCCTGTGCAGGAATGGCCCCCTCTGACTGTGTAGAGATCCAAGCTCAGCTTTGAATGCCTCCGCTCCTGATTCACTGGATAGGACTTGGAGCTTAGAACTTTGGAATAATCTGAAATTTACTTCTTTGTCTTGTAAAAAGATTGATGAATGATGGTAGGGGTCATGAGAAGCAGGTGGTAACTAGTGTTCAGATGTCAACCCACCAGAGGCGCGGTTATCTGGTGGAGGAGTAATCCTGCCCAGGCAAGGCCTGCAGGACCATCGGCTCTGAAAGTGGTTGCTCACTTTTGCTGAAGCAGGTTGGTGTCTCCCCAAGGTCTGCACCGTAGTGTGTAATCTCATGGTATATGTGATCTCACGGTTGCATCTCAATCTTATGGGCACATACAGAAGGATGATTTTTCATTTAGCCATATAATTTTGATATATAGACAATATACTGGGGCATGATTCATAACTGGATCTATTTGTCCCACAAGGGCCGTGGACATTTAAAACCCTGCCTTCTTTTTTTTCCGTTTATTAATTTATTAAAGATTTCTGTCTCTTCCCCGCCACCTCCTCCCATTTCCCTCCCCCTCCCCCAATCAAGTTCCCCTCCCTTGTCAGCCCATAGAGCTATCAGGGTTACCTGCCCTGTGGGAAGTCCAAGGACCAACCACCTCCATCCAGGCCTAGTAAGGTGAGCATCCAAACTGCCTAGGCTCCCACAAAGCCAGTACGTGCAGTAGGATCAAAAATCCACTGCCATTGTTCTTGAGTTCTCAGTAGTCCTCATTGTCCGCTATGTTCAGTGAGTCCGGTTTTATCCAAATGGATGGAAATAGAAAACACTATCCTGAGTGAGGTAAGCCAGACCCAAAAAGAGGAACATGGGATGTACTCACTCATATTTGGTTTCTAGCCATAAACAAAGGACATTGAGCCTATAATTAGTGATCCTAGAGAAGCTAAATAAGGAGAACCCAAAGAAAAACATATAGGCATCCTCCTGAATATTAACCTTCATCAGGTGATGAAAGGAGACAGAGACAGAGACAGAGACAGAGACCCAATTTGGAGCCCCTGCCTTCTTCTTTTGCTTACTGAATGGCTTCCTCCACTCCAAGAGACCTCCATTGAGAGAATTTAGTCATGGAGCCAGAAACCTTAGTTCCCACAGCCATATCTCCATTCTGTTCCCTGAGATACATTAGAAGCCACCTCCCTGCAACTGTCTTCTTATAAATCACATTTGGGACTTTGAAAGATAAAGGGACTTCTAAGCACAGAAAATTGCCTTTGTTTCGCGTGTGTATATAAACTGGAAACTTTAAGAACAGAACAGCTGGAGAAGAATAAAGAAACTGATGCAGGGGGCTGGAAAGATGGCTCAGCGGTTAAGAGCACTAACTGCTCTTCCAGAGGACCCAGGTTCAGTTCCCAGCACCCACATGGCAGCTCACAACTGTCTGAAGATCCAGTTTCAGGGGATCTGACACCTTCACACCACTGCACATAAAATAAAGTAAATAAACAATAAGAAATATTTGAAGAAGAAGAAGAAGAAGAAGAAGAAGAAGAAGAAGAAGAAGAAGAAGAAGAAGAAGAAGAAGAAGAAGAAGAAGAGAGAGAGAGAGAGAGAGAGAGAGAGAGAGAGAGAGAGAAAGAAAGAAAGAAACTGATGCAGAAAAGTGCGTGGCGGAGAGTTCATTTCGCCCTCAGACCCTTCTAGTACCGCATTTTCTGTGAGTCTTCTCTCAGAACCCTGAGGGGACACTGAGGCTGGCACCTGGAGGCCCCGTTAGAATGAAGTATAGTTATCTGACCTACAATAAAATAAAGACTAGTCGCTGTCAGATGACGCTGACCGCAAGTCACTAGAAAGCTGACTCTCAGTTTCACACTTCCTATAGACAATACACTCCCACAATATTGTGCTAACATTCAATTCTTGTATTTATATTTTGTTTCTACCATCAGATCACAAAACATAACCAGTCATGAGGGAATCGTGAAGATTAGTTACAGTGAAAAGCAAGAGCTATTTTCATTTGCTTTTTTATGTTAATAGAGATTTGTCAATTATCTTTAGAAAGATAATTAGTTTTGTGATTAAATCCTGCAAGGGAACTCTAGTCTCTAGCCAGAGCTGTGCTGGTGGAATTCCACGGAGGGTTGTTTTTTTCTTTTTTTGACCCAAGTAAGATAAAAGGGAAATTTTGGCATCCAAAGGAAAATGTTAATGACAAAACTAATTTAAAAAATTCATGTTCCTATTAGAATCATAGCAATATGCTCACGTTTGTTAAAATTAAAAGCACAAGATAATATCTGGAATAGCTTCCTCGTAATAAGAAGGCCAAATTGTGATCTGAGATCACATTATCAAAAGTGTGTGCTATTGTTTTAGATATTTTTTTTCTGTGTAAATGTTTTCCCTCCCTTGATCAAAACCTTTCTACTCGAGTTCCCAGTTACACAGCTGATGTACATGACAATTCTTTTGGTTTCAGCTAGTTTACTGGTCTCTGATTAAACCAACCCTTCTACTTCATATGACCACAGTAGCTAAAAAGGGGTTTAATTTTTGAGTTGTACTTACGTGTGTGGTGCGGGTGTTTGTTAGTATGTATTTGCACATGTGGTGGGGGTGGGGGAGAGGCCACAGGATGTGGCTTTCTCTGATTACTCTCCACATCAGTTTTTCTCTGACAGAGTCTCTCACTGAACCCGGAGCTCATCAGTTTACTCAGGCTAACTGGCCAGTGAGGTTCTAAGATCTCATCAATTTACTCAGGATGACTGGCCAACAAGGTTCCGAGATCTCATCAATTTACTTAGGATGACTGGCCAATGAGGTTCTAAGATCTCATCAATTTACTCAGGCTAACTGGCCAATGAAGTTCCGAGATCTGCCAGCCTCTGGAATCACCTCGCCTGACTTTATCTGTAGGCTATGGGGACCCAACCTTAGGTTCTAAATTCTTATGGCAGATACTTTATTATCTCCTCAGCCCTAGAAAGCACTTTAATTTCACCCAACTGCAGTGAGAAACGTTAGAGATAGACGTGCATAATTCTTGTTTTATATATAATGAAAACAAATGAAAATTAAGTTGTGCAATGTCTTATTTTAGCTTGAAATTACAAACAAAAAAAAATAAATTACAGATGATTCATTTGAAAAAACAATAGCGGTCTTACAACACAACACACACACACACACTACCAAAGTGTGACTACTCCAGGCAAGACTATCAGGGAGTCTAGGATAGGCTAAGGCCTCCGTGAATAGTCAACATCAGCAAACTTCAAGAAACTGGAATGAGAATCTAAAGTTTAAATAATCAAGAAGCATACAAGAGACACAGGAAATATGGGGAGAGACCATCTGATACACAGAAGGCAGGGCAATCTTCAAAGTTAGATTGGGCTTGATCAAGGCAATGTGGAAATAAAGAGAGGCCTCTACAGAAGCAGGTTGTCCTTTGAACAGACAAGGAAGGGCAGCAAAGAGACCCTTGGTTTAGCTGCTTTAGTTCTGAGTCTTGGAAAAAGCCCAGAGTAACAAGAAGAGAGTTGAGTAGGAGAACCTTAGTAAGGTGTCACCTGAACCACTGGATGACCTTTGCCAGGGGTCACCTGAACCGCTGGATGACCTTTGCCAGGGGTCACCTGAACCACTGGATGACCTTTGCCAGGGGTCACCTGAACCACTGTTAGATGTTTGCAGAGACAGCCTTCTCTAACTGCCTCCAAGCTGCCAACAGAAGCCATGTAGAAAGGGGGCAGCAGCTAGATGCCTCAGAAGATGGCCAGTCTGGGAGCCATGATAAAACCTAACAGGTGGCAGAGGTCCAGACACAGACATTCTCTCTCTCTCTCTCTCTCTTTCTCTCTCTCTCTCTCTCTCTCTCTCTCTCTCTCTCTCTCTCTCTCTCTGTGTGTGTGTGTGTGTGTGTGTATGTCTGTCTGTCTGTCTGTCTGTCTGTCTGTCTGTCTCTCCCTCTCTCAGTTTCTCTGTGTAGCTTTGGAGCCTGTCCTGGTACAACCTCTGTAGACCAGCCTTGAACTCACAGAGATCCACCTGCCCCTGTCTCCCGAGTGCTGGTCATTATGCCAATCTCTCGCTTTCTCCTCTTTAAACCCTACCCTCAATCAGGACTGCTGAAGAATGGACTTCCTTCCTAGAATCAGTTCCTCACTTTGTTCCTCTTCCCAGTGTGGCCACATTTAATAAGAACCCCATTTGTTAACAATCTGAAAGATGTCCTCAGGATCCTAATGTCACCAACTGCACCTGGGTCATCTCGCTCAATGTGTGTGAATACTATGTGTGCATGTTTATATGCCTTATGTGCTGTTTTTTTTCTGTGTGTGTGCATATGTGTATATGCATGCACGCATGTATTATGTACCTGTATGTGCATGTATATACTGTGTGTGCCCAGTGTGCTGTGTGCATGCATGTGTGTCCCTGTGTGTGCACATGGGTATATACTATGTGTTCCTGCATGTGCCTTATGTGCTGTGTGTACATGTGCAAACATGCATGCATGCATGTGTGTTTCTGTGTATGTATACTATGTGTGTATTGTGCTATGTGTGTCTTATATGCATGTGTGCACACAATCATAAATGCATGTGCTTCTGTTTACTGTGTCCACCTGTGTGTATATGCATCTGTATATATGCATGCATATGTGTGTGCATTGTGAGTGTGTGTGCGTGTGTGTGTATGAATGCGTGTATATGTCCTTCTGTGTGCATGTGGGTATACTCTGTGTGCATGCATGTACCTTGTGTGTTATGTGTGTCTTGTGTGATGCATGTGCACATTTATGAGCACATGTGTGTGTATACTGTGTATAACTGTGTATAGGTCTCTGTGTATATGCATGCACGTGTATTTGCATGTGTGTGTGTGCGCGCGCGTGCACGCACTTCACAGGGTCTCACTGTAGCCACGGTTGCTTGAACTCAAATCTTCCTCAGTGCTAGGAGTCACTTATGCAGGACCACGCCCAAATGCTCCTCAGTAAACCTTAAATAGTTTGTCTACTTTGTCTCTTTTCAGTAGAGTAGCTAGAATGACATTTAAAAACTGACTTTATTGTAGGAAGAAAACTTACCATGGCATTTGCCTTCTAACAAAGTTTAACATGTATATAAGAGAATTAATCTTTATAGGAATGACATCATAGAGCAGACTCTGTTTATAAAGACCTGCAGAAATTGTTGGTAGGAGCACATAATGCTCTTGCTGTTCCAGACATATAACAATGATTGTAATGACAGTGGTTGAGAATCTGAGACAGGAGGACTACCATAAGTTAATGGCTACCCTGAGCTAAATAGTGAGTTTAAATCTAGTCTGGTGTATATAGGAAGACCCTGTTTCAAAATAATGACAACAAAAACCTAAAACCCAGGATCATGATTCCTCAAAAAATCAAAAATGTACTCATTATGTGGTCTCGAAATGCTACTTTTAGGTAGTAATCCAAAAGAACTGAAATAAAGATCGCAAAGATGTAACAATACCCCAATATGCAGTTCTCCACTATTCACAATGCCAAGATGTGGAAGCAACCTAGACTACAAATTGATAAAGAAATGTGGTATCTGTACATATATTTGTGTATCTATATAAGAAAATATTACTCAGCCCTTAAAACTGAAGCAATTCCTGCAATATATGATATCAGCTTTCCTTAGGACACTTTGTTAAATGGAATAATCGAGTCACAGAAAGATAAACAGTTTAAGATTCCATTTGGAAATCTCAAATAATCTCTCCCTGTGAGTTCTTAGCCCGAGGAGACTCTCTTCACTGCCAAGACTTAGAGAACATGGCAGGAGAGGGGGTAAAAGACTGAGCCCCGGAGAGTGGGGAGAGAGAGTGGGGAGGAAAGCTGAGAAAGGCTTTCCATCTTTTCAAACGACATGGCTGCTGCATGCATGCACTCCCGGAAGCTGGGGTTACCTTCATACTGCCAGCTGAAGATCAAGCCAGTTACAAACTCCAGCATGAACGGAGGAGGACCTACTGAGTCCCCACCTAAGTTGGAGACTCTTGGCAGCTTCTGGCTGCTGGGAGAGAAAGCCAAGTTTTCGTTTTGAGATGGTGGTCGTTTGTGAGCTGCCCATGCTGCAACGGAGTAACGGGCAACACTAGTTGAATCAGTAGGGTTTTAAATGAGCAAATCAACAAATGAGAGGATGTTGGGAGGGAGATGTGTTGGGGATCTTTCCTGGGTAGACAGAAAAGCCGTGCATATGATCAAGATACATCCTATAAATGTATAAAATTCATAGAGCAAACACAAAAATATTAGAGAAAATGGGAGTTAAATCAGAAGAAAAGAAAGCATTTAGCGATAGAATGGAAACAATGGTTCTCACCGCTAGAGCAACAGTAACGGCCAGAGAAGAGAATAACCTTCTGGTCAATAGAACAAACTCTCTGGCCTGGTGGAGCCTTCATGGTCTAGCTGGGCATGTGACCTCCCCACCAAGGAGCAAGCTAAAGAGATAGGTGGGATCATTTTAGTCTGAATGAGACACTCCCAGAATGTCCACCTTGCCCACTCCCAAGCTCAGTCCCTAGGAGCTTTACATCATCCATTCGGGTTTGACCACTTCTCTGAGGACCCCATCTGATGGGCCCAACGTTTCCTGTTTTCCTTTTTCTATCCCTTTAAGATGCTGGCCCAAACCTAAAAAGACTTTTTCTGACACTTGGAGTTTTCTTAGTCTTTCTCTAAAGAACCCCTCACCAGCACATGGGTGCCTGCTACCCAGGCGGAGGACTTCCATGTTCAAAAATCAAATAGCATGGCTTTTCTTCTTCCGATCCCCCACCCACCTCCGGCAGCTGCTGAGATTTACTGTGCTTGTCTGTTGGCAGCACAACACCAAGATCCTTTAAGCCCGCGGATCTCCAGAGAACCTGGGAATGTTAAGCACACAGCACTGTCTTTCCAATGGGCAAGATGAAAAACCTAATCTCCCATCCAGAAAGCGGAGCTTTCGAAATGATGAACAGCCTGGTCATCTGTGTTATCTGTTGAACCAGGCGGCATCAAGCTCCTGGTTGTGATCAGGAGTGGAGGCGGCTAGTCATCTAAGTGACCCTTACAGCCAGAGCCTAGCCCAAGCTCCCACAGCCAAGACTGGACGGACGTGGCTAACAGCCCAAATGACCTCTGTACTATCTGTATGACTGAGTCAAGGTCAGACTCTTTGACTCTTAAGCTAGTAAATATAGTGATCTCTAAAAACTCATCTTCTTGGAAGAAATGACATGTACCCTGAGTTGAATTTCATCGTAATTTTGCTTCCTTGTGCAATGAGGATTGTATTACAACAGGAAACTTTTACCAGATTGCACTGGGCTTACATACACTGGGAATAAGCTGCCTGTTTTAGACTACTGGAAATCTGATCCAGGTTGACAAAGTCACTCTGATCTCATCTGGGAGTTCACTTCTCTGTATAGCACCTGTAGGGACACCCTCATTCATCCGGGAGGATTCTCTTCTAAATTCTATTAAAATTATCCTAAACTTCTCTTTAAGTTCATTCTCGATTTCTTTTGTTAATAAAACTAAGAACCCCAAGAGGAGAACCCGGTTTCTTCTATGTCACCTCAAACTGAGGAATAGTGAGAAGGGCCTCTTCAAAGGGACAGATTGATACTGTAGAAATGTCACTTCCCACTGCTTGCTGAATAAGAGCCAATAGCCTGCTGTGCCTTGTCCGACGTAGCTGTCCTCTGATTTTTGAGGTCCTCTCTATCGCCACGCCTTGCCTCAGAGCCCATGCCCTAGCACCAAGCAAGCATTGAGGTCGCAGAGAAGACCAAGCCTGTGACTCAGAGCACTCAAAAGAGCCACTGAGTGTACTCCGCTGAGTCACTACATGTCACTGCACCCAGCACATCCTGCTGCAGGCTCCACAAGAAGATGGGCTTCAAGCTTGTGTGATAGTTGCTATCAAACATGGCCATTCAAGCGCTCAAGTTGATGACGCGATATGCAGGACCATACCCTCAACGTGGGCCCCACTTGTAGGCCCTCCTCCAACTAGCTCTAGGAGCTGAGATTGCTTAATCACAAAGTGCAATGCCTCAGGTCATGCGCTTTCTCCAGCCCTCTCCTCCTGTGTGCCTGCTCATCCATCCTCCCTGCTGAAAGTGCTCCTCTCTTTGCCCCACCGCCTCCTATGGCTGCCCTGACCTTCTAAACTCCCACTCAGGGATCAACAAGTTCTTCCACCCGCTCGAAACCTTCCTCCTACTACTTCCCCTTAATTGAAACTCATCCATCCCCTGCAGGCCGAAAGCCTCTTGAGTGGTCTCAAGCACAGGCTACTGTTTGTACTCTCAAGATCCATTTACCAAAGTTGGGAGGCAGAAGAAGTACCTCTCCTGACTCCCCAAGGTCAATTGCTGTCCACAGCTCTCCGTCCTCTGCCAGCCCAGGTTCATAAAACTCAGCTTTAAATAGAAAAGGCATAGAAATGTTTAACCTAAAACTCAAATCAAACATGAGTCTGGAAGTATCCAGTTCTGTGTGTGCGTGTGTGTGTGCGTGTGCACACATGTGTTCTTCATAGGTATCTGTACATATATGTATACGAATAAATGGACCCCTATCAGCATCTTACATGACCACACACAAATACACACACAGCCGACAAAAATTTGGAAACATATAGGTGTTTGCTCACATACGCTATTCACAGTACCATTTACAAACTCTTCTGGTTACACAAACAGCAAAGTCCATAATGCAGCTTGCTGAATTACTGCAAAATGAATTCAAACTCAGCATATTCAATGGGCTCGGTAAGGACCTGAGTGGATGAAGGCATCTAACTAGTCCTACGTCTTCTTATGTTTCCCATTATTCAGCTAGAAATCCGTGGGTTCATTATCCTTGCTGAGCTCTGACCACAGCTGGGTCCCTTGGCTGGCTGATGAGGATACCCCTGTAAGTCTGCGCCACAGACTGTCATTAGGGTTAGGAGACTACAGCTACTGGCTGTAAGTCTGTTGCACACAGCTCTGGCCTTCCTTTCACCTCGCCATTCTGCCTGTAGGGCAAGCTGGTGGGGAGCATTGCTGCTTCTCTGAGCAATAGTATAACGTTAATGGGTGGAGTACACTTGTGACCATCCTGTGGAATTCCGTCCTCTGGCTTTAAGCAATATGAGTGTACCACACGCCACCTCCCTCAGCACCCCGGCCTCCTGGCTAGCTTATGCCCCAAAATAACAACACACAAACTGTATTCTTTTAAACACTGCTTGGCCCATTAGCTCTAGCCCTTACAGGCTAATTCTCATATCCCAATCAACCCATCTCTAATAATCTGTGTAGCATCAGTCTTACAGGGAAAGATTCTAGCCTATGTCCATCCTGGGTCTGAGCTTCATGCGTCTGCCTCAGAGAGCAGAGCTATCGTGTCTGCCCGGGAGAGGGGAGCATGGCGTCTCTGAGCTCACTTCCTCTTCCTCCCAGCATTCTGTTCTGTTTACACCACCCACCTATGTTTTAACCAATAAAATGGGCCAAGGCAGTTTCTTTATTTTTTGACCAATGACCTTCCTCCATCACCTCAGCCCTCTTGCTCTTTTTCTACCTCCCGGCAGAATGTCACAGCCATTTCCACTGTGACATGGGGGTTATTGATCTCTACTTTCTCTGAACTTCCAAAACAATACCTGGAGGCTCCTTTGCCCGCACCTAGGGATAAGGATTGCGAGATTTAGCAAATAAATGGTATGATCCAACTGATAGCAGTCTTACATAAATACCAATGTGACTCTGTCTCATACCAAGGAGATATTTGCACACCCACGTACACAGCTGCATTGTTTACAGCAGCAAGGAACTGGAGCACAGGTGTCTGTCGGGAGATAAATAGATCGTGAAAATGTGTTACATATACACAAAAGAATTCTGTTCCGCTAAGGAAAAATGAAATTTTCTAGGAAAATCGGTGAATTTTTGAAGCAAGGTGACTCAAAAAGACAAATATTGCATGTTTTCTCTCATGTGGATTCTAGTCTTTAATATTCATATATATGTAAATATGGGAACTCATATAAGCACAGACCACAAAATTGGAAAGACCACAAGGGGAAGAAAAGAGGTGTTGAGGGGAGGGGGAAAGGGCAACAGAACCATGCGGCTCAAACTTTGAAAGGCTGCTGAAAGGCTTTGAAAGGAAGACGGGGAGGAAGGGCTGGGGGTGGGAGAAGAAGGCATTTGGAGAAGCCACAATGAAACCTAATACTATGTGTGTTAATTAAACACACGCACATGCGTGAACTCACACACACACACATTCACACACACACTCACACATGCACACGCACACATATGAGCGTGCACACATACACACTCACGCAGATGCACGCGCGCACACACATATTCAGCTAAATGAGTTCCAGATGAGCAGCTGGTTTTGGCTTAATTATTCTGCACATAAAATGCCTTGTTTCTATATCGCTCAGCCTCGCGTGGAGTCCTCACCAGGAAGTTAAATTCTCTAATCCCAGGAAGCATCTCCAACTCACTTTATTCTTATTTATTCATCTTATTTTCTTCTTTGGCATCAAATAACCTCAGAATACCACACCAGGGAATCCCTCGCCTCCTGTTTGAGCTTGCTTGATAACGATGGTAGCTCCTTCCGCGTGTAGCTCTTTCTTCCATTATGAGCGCCAGACAAAATTCCAGGCAAACTGTGCTGGTATTTAAGTCTCATTTGGGGCTTTGGAGGAGCCAGGAAAGGTGATAGCAACATCTATTGCTCGGCCGAGAAACTCCTCCAGCGTCATTAGACTTGAGGAAACCCACATCTTCCTTCTCGAGTTTTGAGGAATCTCATGGCTCTCCAGAGCCAGCACCCTCCACAATCTGCATTTTGAGCTCCGTCTCCTGTTTGGATGCCAGGCTTTCCCAGCCAGGGTCCCAACTAGTGGTAGGCTGCCAAGTGTTTAAAAAAACAGCTCTCTGAGAAGGGATGCCAAGAAAACCCTTGACTCATTCTGTTTGTTGATTCCCAACGTGCAAATAGTGATTGATCACGAATGCTTTCAGGGTGCCAAGATCATGCCATTAAATGTGAGCCTGGGGAAATCTGGATGATTAATTGGTTCTTGGGAATCGGGAGAAAGAATGCTCAGGACACGGCCAGTCAAGCCCTTCATCCAGCAGGTGCGGGCTGAGCATGCGAATGTCTGGTGTGATTCTAAATAGCAGGGCCCATATCCATCACACAGCTGTTTCCACTCCTCTGTTGCGGGAGATAACGGCTCTTCGGAAAACCACGAAAGGGAACTTCTGCCTCACATACTTACCTTCCTAATGGTGCTCATTCTCTCACGATCCCTCCAAGGGCGGCAAAAATGGCTTAGCTGAAACCAATGGACTCTGCCATCTTTCTAGCCGTCGCTTCCCTTTTGTGTGTTAAAGGACCAAATAATTTCACCTGCAAAGGCTGTCGCCGTCTCTGACTTCGCCCCCCCCCCCCCCAGGTTTTATCAGTAAAGCAATTAATGGTTTCTGACCAGGACCCAGTTTGGCTTTGGATTGAGTGGAGTTGGGCGCCTGAAGGAGGCTGAGAGCGGAGAACACAGAAGGCCAGCGGCCACATTTCTGGGAGCATGTACTCAGGAAGAGCAGGAGGGAGGGTCAAGATGCTGACATAAACCAACGACTCAAAGGAGAGCCTGGAGAAGAGACAGAGAATGAAGGACCAGAGAAGTCAAGAGTACCACACAGAAATCCTATTATTTCAGTGCTTTTTTTATATAGCTTGGAGAACTTGAAACTGAGGACATAGTATGGCCAATATCCAATTTTGCATGTTTAGTGGGCTAATATTAACAACAGAGCCATTTTTAAATGGGAAATTTTTTGCACTTAAGCCAGGCCGTGACATGTCCCATAAAAGGAAGGACTAACATGGTTCCAAAATTGAGACAAAAAGGCCAGTAATTATAGAACAGCCAAATAGGCCGTTAGGCAAATAGAAGCCCTCCTCAGAATGAGGACTCTCGAGTGGAGCCATTCATTGCTAGTCATTCTTGAAGTAGGGGTGATTTTAGAACATCCTGTCCTCAGTAGGCAACCTGGGTTTCCACCCACACTCCAAATTACAGGGCTCTATGATAGCCACCCTTGAAATATTGGCTTTTCTCCAGTACTGTTCTTAAATAAATGGGTTTTGAACCTTTTTTTCTTTAAAATTGAGACTTTGAACCAGGAGATGGTTTAGTCGGGCACTGTGTATACTTGAGGATCTGAAATTGGATTTTAGTGCCTGTGTGAAGAGTCAGGAGAGTCGGCTCACATCTGTAACCCTAGCACTGGAAGGACAGAGATGGGATAGATCCCAGGAGTTTGCTGGCCAGCTTGGCAAGACAATTTGTGACCTCTGGAATCAAGGAGAGCTACTGCCTCAAAAGAAAATTGGATAGTAGACACTTGAAACCAACCTTTGGCCTCCACATGTACTAATACACGTGGGCGCAGATATCTGCACATGCATATGAACACACAAACATGTATTAAACTATACTACAGGGGCTGGAGAGATGGCTCAGTGGTTAAGAGCATTGCCTGCTCTTCCAAAGGTTCAATTCCCAGCAACCACATGGTGGCTCACAACCATCTGTAATGAGGTCTGGTGCCCTCTTCTGGCCTGCAGACATACACACAGACAGAACATTGTATACATAACAAATGAATAAATAAATATTTTTAAAAAACTATACTACACATATACAGAGAGAGACGATTTTTAAAATTGGGGTTTTTTTATACTGCATTCAAGGTTGTCCAGTTGACATACTTATTGTTCATAGACTGACTTTACCCTTGGGGTTCTTCTCTTTAAAGAAACAGAAGTTTGGGTTTCAGTGTAGCTCAATGATAAAGCTTTGGTCAGCAGACATCAGGGTTTCATCCCTAGCACTGCAACATGAACAAATTAAAAAGAAAATTAGGCAAAAAGTGTATAGAAATTAAAAAGCAGTCGAACAAAGCTGTCCCGTGACTGCAGGATCAACACCAGGAAAATGAAACCAACCTGAAGGGTCTCCATCTTCAGTTGGCCACCCCTTCTCCCAGTGTGCTCTGACATTGGAAAACTCAGAAGAAAGCTGCCCCGATACATTGCTTTTGTGGCTTGGGATTTATTGGGTTTTTTTTTCTTGTTTTCCCATTTTACTCATCTTATAATTTTGTGTAGGTATTTTTCTTTACTGTTCAGATTTTTCTCTTCCCCTCCCTCCATCTTTCTGATATTCCTCTTTCCTCTTCCTGTTTCTTTTTTAAAATTTCATCATAATTCTTTTTTCTTTTCCGTGTGTCTTTTTTTATTTCATGCAGTTGCTGCCTCTAGTTTTATAGTACATAATTTTAACATCATAACTCTATATTATTTTTGTCATCCTTTTTATAGTCACTGTTGATGTCTTTGTTGTCACTTGCTGGTTTAAAGTCTGGCCTGAGGTGTGGCTTGATTTGCTGCTGTAGCTGTTACAGTGGTTTCTTACTGTCCTCTATGAGGGGTATGAGGGATTGGTTTTTTGACTGGGGACTGTGTACTAATCAGAGTCCCAAATAAAACCTAAAGCTAGATCCTTCCCCAAAAATGTGCAAATCACACTACAGAAACATAAGGGTAGGAAAAAGCAAAGCAAAATGATTCTTCCAAAAGATCATAACGCCTCAGTAACAAAAATCCAAAGATATGGAAATTAGTAAAATGCCAAGAAATTCCAAATCTTTACTTGTGAAAATAATCTGACTAGAAAGAGGAGGCAAACTAAGAGCGAACAAAATAATTCAGGACTCAAAGGACAAAGCAAAAATTTGTCTCAAATCTAAGGAAAGAAATACACATCCAAGCACAAAAGGCATTTAGAACCCCCAAAAGGTATGCCCATGCCAAAACTTCTTCATGACGCACTGTAGTCAAGATATCAATAGTAAAGCAAAACAGAACAAAAACAAAGGAAGAAAGTTATAAGAGAAATTTGCCAGCTCACTTACAAAGGCACACACAACAGATGACATCAGACCTCAAAACAGGAACCCTAAAATTCAAGAGATGAATGATACATGTCAAGCCCTCAAAGTAAAAACTGACAACCCAGAATGCTACAACCAGAAAAGTTATCCTTTGCAATGAATAAAGAAGTAAAGACATTGAACACAGTCACAAACTAAAGCAATTCATGACCACCAGATAAGCATTGCAGAAGATATTTGAACAAATTCTAAACACACCGTGTCTTGGTACTGTGAAGAGGCACCACGGTCTCGGCAACACTTACAAAAAGAAAGCATTTAATTGGGGGCTTGCTTACAGTTTCAGAGGGTGAGTCCATTATCATCACAGGGGGGAAGCAGACAGGCATGGTGCTCAAGCAGAGGCCGGAGTTTTACATCCTGATCTGCAGGCAGCAAGTATGGGGAGTGACACTGGGCCTGTCATGGGCTTTTAAAACCTCAGCGCCCACCCCCAGGGATATACCTCCTCCAACGACACACCTCCTCCTCCAAGGACACACCTCTTCTGACAAGGACACACCTCCTCCAACAAGGATACACCTCCTCCAACAAGGAAACACTTCCTCCTCCAAGGACACACCTCCTGCAACAAGGACACACCTCCTCCGACAAGGACACATCTCCTCTGACAAGGACACACCTCCTAATCCTTCCTAACAGTCTAACAACTGGGAACCAAACAGTCAAATGTATGAGCCTATGAGGGCCATTCTCATTTAAACCACCACATGGAGGGAAGAGAAGGTGAGGAAAAAGAGGCAGTCTCAATCACAAGATATAGGAAGTAATATATTTCATGTAAAGAGCAGATGAACAAAGGAAAACTAAAAAAAATGCACCATATCCAGGTCAGAAACTACAGAATTATTATTTGAAGGGGAGAGGCAAATAAGAATGTAATCTATAGAAAAACAACCAATAGATTTATAGGAATCATAAAGCTGCTCTTAATAAGAACCCTAAATTCAAATGGTCTTAACTAGGCAACTAAAGGATTTGGGCTTGCTAATTGTGAGAAAAAAAAACAAGAATTAATAGTCTACAGGCTCCAAGAAACATATTTGTTGAAAGTAAAAGTGTGTAAGTCAATATATCAAATAAATGGAAGCTGAAAATATACCGGCATAGCTGATCTTATATAGGTTAAAGTGACTTCTAGTCAAATTAGAATAGACAGAACAACACTACCCTTTATAGAAGACACAATTAGTTAAGAAATGTGATAACTATAAATATATAGAGATGAAATTTTGGGGTTCCCACTCTCATAAAACAAACACTAATGAACACAAAACAATGGGCATGTCTTGATAAAATTATAGTGGGTGACCTTAATGTGTCACTCTCATTAATAAATATATCCTGATATAATAAGGACCAATAGAGATTAAAATCAACAATGAGACTTCAGTTAACTGTATCAGAGATAAAAAAATTAGCAGACAAAATTAAGACTATTTCATTCATCACATATAAAATATATTTCTTAGCCGTCCATAGACTGTCCCATAAAACAGACCACCTTAGAGCCATAACGAAAGTTTAACAAATATAAAATAATCTAAATAATCTTATGTTTTTCTTATAAATGTTATATATCTTATAAAATATTAATAAAATAAAACTAAAATCAATAGCAACAGAAACTATAAAATATACAGAAACTGAACAATATATTTTGAGTGATCAGTGGATCATTGAGGAAATCAGGGAAGGTTAAAACTTCCCAGATTAAAATGAAGGCTTATCAGATCTGTTTGAATACAGCAAAGAAAGTTCTAAGAAGAACCTAGTTTTCTGTGTGTTTACAGTAAAAATGATAAAAGTCATCTAGATTAAATAGCTTAGTGATACACTTCAAGGATTTAGAAATATAAGAGTGTAATAAGCTCAGTACAACAGGCAGGCAATACTAAATACCAAACAGAAGTCAGTAAGATGAAGACTAAAATAGCAATTCAAAGAACCAATTTAAAAAAAGACAGTTCTTCGAAAAAATAAAATTGATAAACCCTTAGACAAACTAACCTGAAGAGAAGAGAGAAGACCAAAAATGATGAAGTTAGAGATGAAGAGAGGACATTATTATACATAGCAGTGAAACAGAGAGGATCATTCTGGGACATCTGAGAACCTACAATAAAAAAAAAACTAGAAAATCTGAGAAGAATGGATAAATTCCTACACACGTGCTGCATAAACAGAGTGGTAATGCCTGGATTCCTTACTCTATGTGATGACACCATGCTGAAACTCGAGACAGAAGGGGACAGAAGCTTTTGAGCCTCACTGTGAAGAAACTTTTCTCTTCGGGTAAGAGATTCTGGGGTTCAAAACCTGGGCCTTGTGTATGCTGAGCAAACACCTAGCCAGGAAAGCATATTCCAGTTTAAGATTTCTTTCTAATCACCTATGCCTATGAGATGTTTTCTCTCCATAACCAAAATCTCACTTATTTTCTTAAAATCCTTTGATGTTACAGAACGACAGCAAACTTCTAAAGATGTTTTATGAACAGCAAAATAACAAGGAAATAGGCACTTCTTAGAGTTAATCCATAACCAGATAGGTGGAGGGACAGGCTTAGCATTGGGAAGCCTAGGTTCAAGCAGGGAGCCTGCCAAAGGCTGCTTCCATGTCAACTTTCAACAGGAAGCTCCCTCACCCTGTGTGGCTTGGCATCTGGAAGCGATTCATCCACACAGACGCACTGGATGGAAAGTCAGACCTGGTATTGGGTAAGGGGACACATTTAAGAGGAGGCCTCTGGATTCAAGAGTTTTCTAAGACCCAGAACTGTCTTGGATTTCTGAGGTGATTACAAATCAATAAGAAACGAGGTCAAATCAGATTACCTGAAAATGTCTTGTGCAAAATGCTGAGGGTTGCAGAATTCTCTCCCTGACCGCACCATCAATGCTTTCTCTCCAGAAGCCAGGGACCTCTAAAGTCCCTGGTCCTCTGCTGCCCCAGCACTGCCTGTCACCTCCCAGGGTACCAAGGCTACATGCTGCAGAGGTCTATGTACACCCAGTCAATCCTGCTATGCAGCCTTTTCAGGAAATGCTAGTAGGAGGTGGGGTCAGAAAACTTTCTCCAAGTTTAGAATTCGAAGGGTTAATCACCACTGCTGTGTGGGAAGGCCCAGCATTCGATGAGAGCTGAACACCAGCTCCCTTAAGATCCCTTGTGTCTGCTCCTTGGCAGATGCCCAAACCTATTTGACCAAAGGAGCAGGTCCACCCCTGCCTGTTTTCTGGTTCTTAGATGGTTTATTAGCTCCCTTACAGATTGTGTGTTATCTTAGTGATTTCCTCTCTGGATTGTATCTGTTTTGGCTTTGAAGAGAAAATGATATATTTGTTCTGTTTAAAAGATGTAAATCAAATACTGTTTGGCTGGCTGAGTTCCTGCAAAATCGTGTCCTGACACAAAGGCTTGTATCCGAGTCCTTACTCCAAGGTAGATAGCATTGGGAGGAAGGAACAAAGAACGGGGCAGGAGGCAGAGCTGATATAAGCAGGTGCTGTCCCGTCAGCTACGGAGACAGGTGATGGGTGCAGCCTGGGTCTTCAAAAGAGCAGCGATGATAATTCTCAGAAGAGTCTTCAGCAAAAACCGGAAGTTGGTTCCACACACCTCCCGTGTGCCGGACAGGGCAAATACAAAATGGGCTTCTGCAGGCAGCCTACATGCGAGCTTCCAGGGAGCGAGGAGGAGTCTACACAGGTTTGCAGTGGTGTACACAGGTAGGAGATGGCACCTCTGAGGAGCAAGGGAAGCCCTCTAAGAGGTGACCTTAGAGGATTATGACATGATGGGCAAGCTGTGCCCACATTCAGGTACCCCCCTGTAGGGTGTGTTGACCCAAGATCTAACATTTGCCCATGCACCACATTATTGATCAACTCAGTCTATGGGAGATATGGAAACATCCCTAAAACCAAGAATAATGGGGTCAGGCCAACTTTCAACCTGGGGAGACAATTCTGCTGTAGTTTGCTGTGATCAATGCCCAGTTGAATAATAACCTTAGCAATTTTGTTTTAATTAATATTTCACTTGGAAACTATGCCCAAGAGTAAGGCTGTACATGAATGTTCTCAAAAAAAAAAAAAAACAAAGAGTATTCATTTATTTGCCCAATTATGTCTCACTCGGAAGCTAAAATGCATAAGAATCCAATAAACATCTCAGCACAGAGGGGGACTAATTGAATAATTAATATCTTTCTCCACAGCGTGAATAATTAAGAAATCTAAAGGAAACTTTCAACAAAAGATTCGGAAACCAACACCAACGGTGCTTTAAGGGCTGTGTTGGATGCACCAGGTTGTGGGATATTCGGTTCCTAAGGAGTATTCCTTTCGATCTTGTTTTGCCCCTGAACAGCAATATCCAGATTCTCAACATTGTCAGGAAAGGACACCTATTACTACCTCTTTCTTGTCCAAGTAGACAAGGGGTGTGATTCGAAAAACCAATCAATGAGTTTGCTATCAGTGTGACATTTGGCAGGAAGGGAGAGTTGGACTCCTTAGCTTAGATTTAGAGATGATCACACTGCTTTTAAATGCAAATAGAACATTTATGTGCAAAGCACTCTGGGATCCATTTGTAATGAGCATCGCTCCCTGTACAAATCTGTTTTCAGGGCTTAACATCTAAGATTAGTCCCTACAAGAAGACTAGTCCTTACATTATAACCGTGGGGTCCCTGCACAGCGCACTCAGCAGCACTGCAGCTCCTCAGAGCTCCTACCCCTCAGCCCTAGGCATTTTCACTTAGGGGAACCCAGCCACCCTCTCAGAAAGCACTACGCTCTATCATGGCCTCCCTTGTAGACAACGTGTTTCTTGTGGCCTGAATTTGTGGTAAGTGACTTGGCTGAAACCCAGATGAGAGCCATGGTGAAGGCGTAATTCACAAACAATCCCACACCAGTTTGGAATTATGATTGATAGGATGGTTATTTATTTATTTATTTATTTAAGTCACCTGAAGTGGAGCCGGAAGAGAGAGAGAGAGAGAGAGAGAGAGAGAGAGAGAGAGAGAGAGAGAGAGAGAGAGAAAGAGAGAGAGAGGAGGGAAGTGGCCGCTTTTTTTAAAGAGAAAGAGACCACGCCCCAATGGGCTGGTATCTCAGCGGCTATTGGCTGAAGGAGTGGAAGGAGCTCCCACAACACCATGGTGTCTCCCCTATTCACCTGTGAAGGGATAATTAAAATAGCTTCTTGGTTATAAGTGCCACAGCCATGTGCCTACATCTCAAAATCAACACACATAGCCAAGCAGTAGTGGCACATGCCTTTAATCCCAGCACTCGGGAGGCAGAGGCAGGCAGATCTCCGTGAGTTCGAAACCAGCCTGGTCTACAAGAGCTAGTTCCAGGACAGGCTCCAAAACTACAAAGAAACCCTGTCTCAAAAAACAAAAACAAAAATAAAATCAACACACATAGATCCGATGTGAGCATTTCCTGCCTAGCCCGGCAGGAAGGTACGTGAAGTGAGTTTTGAAAAGGGGAAAGTTGCAGGTAGACCTGTTCACTCCCCACCCCACCCCTCTTTACCGTACCTCCCTCATGCTTTCCTCCGTGTCCTTCCGGGTTGTGACTGTGATCCCAGACGGAGTGGACTCTAGCAAAAGTCCTAGTAGGCATTTGCTTTTTCCACACCATTCTCTTTGCCATCCTTCTGGTTACATTTGTCAACCCGCACGCTGTATTTGGCAGGGCTACCAGATGGGCTTCTGGGAGGGTTGATAAACGCTACAGCTCTTCCCCTGGCCCCTGTTCACCTTCTCGTCTTTCTGGTCCCCACAGGTGAAGCTGCCTGCAACACCAGGCATCTGACTTGTACATTATGAGTCTCTTCCATTTTTCCAAATCTTGAGGCTCTGCCGGTTTTCTTTAGTTCTAGGAACACAAATACAGCTAAAATAATTAAATGCTCAGGTGGATAAATATTCCAGAAAGGACAGGTAGCAAACAAAGCTTCATGTCAAACAGATGGATGAGTGAGCCGAATCATTACAGGTTGTAACAAAAGGTGAGCATTGAGAAAACAGGTAATTATGGAGAGACAAATCCCCCATACCCCTGGCAGTGACAGGAACTCAAGAAAAGCCTGGGAGTCGGAGAGGCTGGACAAAAAGGGTGGGGAGGGGGTCAACTGAGGGTCATTCCCTTGGAAAGGTGAGAAGAAAAGCAATAAGGAATTGAGAAAAATTAGAAGGAGCTCCTGCACAGCCCCAGGGCTGTGAGGAAGAGTTTGCCCTGTATTTGTAAAACAATAGAAAATCACTGACGGATTTATTAGGAGCTCAAGGCTCTGAGACTCCCTCACTACCCCTAAGGGGAAGTGCGGCCACCTGAGACTTCCTGCTCTAAGTCAGAACCTGATACCCATCTCCCTGATCCTCAAGTATTGAGATTTCCTCCTTTCCGACTTCAAAAAGAAAAAGCCTTAGCAACACATCCCAAGCCTTAGCAACAGCCCCTAGGCCCATGTATGGCTCTAGGCTCTAGGATTTCACACTGAATTCGAGGCCTGGGAGTTTCCTTTATCTTCAGCTTGGTGGTGGGGCGTGGGGAGACTTTTCAATATTAAGATATCTCTCTCTCTCTCTCTCTCTCTCTCTCTCTCTCTCTCTCTCTCTCTCTCTCTCTCTCTTTCTATCTCTATCTATTTATCTATATATGTTATATCTGTATCTCTCTCTCTCTTCCCCTTCTGTGTCCTTCTTTGGACAACTCCTAACTGCCGAGCCATCTCTCAAACACTACAAATATCAACAAAAAGAAACAGCTAGGAAATGACGGCAGAGTTGCCACGCTTCCGTATGCATGTCCTGCCCAGTGTCCTGGAGATGCAGAATCCCTATTCCCGTGCCCCCAACCCCAATGAAGAAAACAAATGTCAGTTTGTTGGTGTGAATAGAGGAGAGATAGTTGACTATTGACTCTGCCTGTGAACTTTATGGCCGCTTCTGTTATGGTGAGAGTTCAAAGATAGGGGGGTGGGTGAAATGGCCCCCACCCCACCCAGTTTGACTTTTACAGAGAACAAGCTCCTTCTTCTATCTCCAACTGCCTCTAATATGTTATTATACAGCTGGAGCAGTGCTGGCCAGTCCCTGAGATTCTCATCGACTGACTTGGGTCATGTAGTCCCCTCAAGGAAAAGATTCTCCTCGGGTCTAAGGGAACCACATGTTCAGAGAGGAGGGCTGACGTTCAAGGGACAGAGCGCTGCTACCAAAGGAGACGTGACGGCTGTGAGGCAGAGCATCAATCAAACAGATGATACTGAAAGACCCCTACCTAGCAGCATTAAGTTAGCAGCAGCAATAACACTATTTTACAAGGCTTAAAGTTTGAGTAGTATAACTAAAAGCTAAGACAGGGGAGTTTAACTTAGAGATAAGGGCTGTGGTCAGCTTAGGGGCAGGGGCGCTGAGCAAGGCAAGATATCTCTGGTCAACCATCCGGACTGTCAGCAGGGGACTCGGGGTCCAAAGGAAGAATGGCACCCTAGATAGGCCAGAATAGCATGTATATCTGATTTCTTGGAAACCACAAAATTGTACTCAGTTTGAACCCGAGCCTTGTTTGAATTGCCCAATCAGAACCCTGTAACTATGCATCTCGCTTCTGTTCCCACGCTTCTGCTTCCCTACCCTATAAAAAACCCACTGTTCCAACCTGAAGGGGCGCAAGTCCTCCGAAAGACTTGTTGCCCGCAGGTACCTGTGTTAACTCAATAAACCTCTTGCTGTTGCAGCCGTATGAGTGGCCTCGCTGTTCTTTGGGAGGGTCTCCCCAGACTGAAAGGCAGCCCACCTTGGGGGTCTTTCATTTTGGTGCATTGGCCGGGAATTGGAGACCCCTGCCCAGGGATCACCGACCCACCACATCGGGAGGTAAGCTGGCCAGCGATCGTTCTCTGTGAATATCTGTGCTTTTGTGTTTCTGTGTATGCGCATGCGACTGTATCCGTATCGGTATCTGTACTAGTTAGCTAGCTAGAATCAGTATCTGGCAGACCCGCGGAGTAGCTGACGAGCTTGAACTCCCGGCTGCGATCCTTCTGGGAGACGTCCCAGAAGAGTCTGGGGCCAAATTTGTGGCCCGTCCGTATTCTGTGAATCCTACCAAAATAGGGCTGTTCGGGGCACCCCCGCTGCCTGAAGGGTATGGGATTCTTCTGGGAGACGAGAGATCCGGACTCTCGCTGTCTCCATCTGAAATTTTGCTTTTGGCATCACGCCAAAACCGCGCCAGCGCATCTGTATTGTCTGTGTATTTTTGTGCTTAATATGTTCTTTGTTTTGTATATCTGTTTGTACTCGAGTCTAAATCTGGTACCATGGGGCAGTAAGTAACCATCTCTTTGACCCTAACTCTATGAAAATCCAAAAGGAACGCTGACAGCCTGCCCCTCCTTCACTTCCCTAGGCTGTGCTGCTGAACTGCCCTGCTTGCTGTTGCGAGGGGGGAGGGAGCAGGGCTGTTATCTCCTGCAGCACAGCCTGGAGCCAGGCCTAGGCGGGGCAACCAGCTCCAGCGCCGAGCAAACTTCTCAGCAGGATGCAGGGAGGGGCATGGCAGCAACCCTGGCCCGAGTCAGGGAAGGGGGCAGCTGTGGCCCCCACATCTGCAGGTGAGTCCCCTCCCCGGCCCAGCAGCAGCCACCTTAGCTGTTACCAAGGGCGCCAATACAGAGAAGCTTGAACTGAGTTGAGGCTTCCAGGTGGCCCACCAAACCTGACCTGAGGGAATGCCTCCTGGGGCCTCTGGAATCCCATTCAGAGAAAAGCTGCTAGATTGCTGTGAGTACTGAGGTGGGGTGTGGGAAGCTTGTGCTATACAACTAGGAGCTCACTGTGGACGGAGCTGAGGCTGAAGCCAGGTCCTGGGAGGATCCCCAGTGGGGTTCCCTATGGAGAAGGCTTGTTTTCCCTGGAAAATAAGGTGCTAGAGACTAAATGACAGCCCCCATCTGCAAATGCCATGTAAAACCTTGTGCCAAAGATCTATGGCCCTTGCCCAGGGGAAATAGCTGGTGCTAACGCCAGGGTCACGGAACTAAGGCCTCCTGTGGAGACACATGCCAGCCAGTTGGGTCCAAGCTGGTGCTAATTCCTCCCCACAGGACCCAGTAAGCCTGGGAACCTGCAGTAGGCTATTTCTCTGGGATTGGATACCCTATTAAAAAGCAAAAGGTCCCCTAAAGAACCTGGACCTTTCCGTTTTGGCAGTGGGGCAAGAGATTGCAAGTAAATATCCCTGTGGCTGTTGGTAAATGATGAATGTGGATTCAGGAGTGGCAGGTAATGGAGTAAGCTGACATTAAAAGGGCCTACCAGCCCTGATAACATCTGTCTTCTGGGGATACTCTATACCAGTCATCATGTGCTGCATCCAGGTAAAAGCCTCTGGTTTAAAAATTGGGAAAATTAAATTAAGTCACTTTAAAATAATATGCTTATAAAAAACTACAGATTGTTGGTTTTTATATTTCTTACTATGCAGTGTGTCCAGAGAAAAGTGAATTCCCAGCTCTGTTTAGATGGGTGCAGGACTACACTGTCTTCAAGAACTATTGCTGTAAAAGCCCTGGCACAGGGCCGGGGCCATATGAACAGCCCAGCTGAGCTTCTAAGCCAGCCCATGTTTAGATCTAAATTTAACACTTGTCTGCTCACAATGCTTGTGATAAGGAGGGGACCCCGCCCACATGGCCACATGGCAAAGATCTGCTAAAGCCTCTCACCCCACCACAATTGCAAGGGGGTGTTACTAAATGATGAGGTAGAGATAAAATGGCCCTTTTGACTCTTTATAATGTTTATAGATATTTAAAAAAAAAACATGACAAAGATTCTCATTTATTATTAATATAAAAAGGTACATTTTAGGTTGTTTTCAGATTCTGTCTATGATAATATAAAGGATGTCGCTAAGTTTTTAAGGTAATATGTTATCTAATTCTGAAAATCCACCATGCTAATGTTCAAAGTAGCTGTAAGCATAAATTGTCAAATGATATTTTTAATCCTGGTCAGTTTTACAGGAATAAGATAAAATCTCAGAATTGTTTAATTTGCATTTCCCTGATGATTAAGGATGTTATATTTAAGCAAATCTTAAATATCTTTCAGTCATTTCAAGTTCATTTTTTGAGAATTTACAGTTTGGGTCTGTGACGTAATTGTACTGAAATATTTATTTTTATGAGGATTAAGCTTCTAAATTCCTTATATGGTTTTAACATAATTGATAAAGACACCTTTCCTATTCTACAGGCTGATATTATGTTCTGTTAATTATATCCTTTGTTATACAAAAAGCTTCTCAGTTCTGGAGATTTCAATTACTGATTGTTTCCTTTAATGTCTACGCTACTGAGGCTATGTTCAAAATTCTATTTATATTGTTGCCCTTATGTTAAGGTCTTTAATTTGTTTGGATTTCAGTTTTGTGCATAGAGATAAATATGGATCTATTTTCATTCTTCTACATGATAATGTCTAATTAATTCTTAAAGGGAGAAACTGACAGTCAAAATGTTGGGCTCATGGCAAATCTCAGGGGGGGGCTGCAAGGCACCCCACTAATTCGGCCAAGATAAGAGAGGTTCTCCAGGGGCCAGTTAAAATCTGTGTTCCTTAAATGATTAATAGAAGTTTACAAGCATTTTTACCCAACCTCTGAAGGTCAGCAGACAGCAGTAGTCATGGCCTACATAGGACAGGCAACATCAGATATAAAAAAAGATACAGCAAATAGATGGGTTAAAAGATTATACTTAGTAAAGATTTGGAGAAAAAAAATGTTAAACAAGGGACAGAGAAAAAAAGCGAGAGAGAGAAAGAGGCGAAAAAAAAAAAAAAAAAGAGAGACAGGACTCAGACAGATAAGGAGCGAGCCTGGGCAACAGAAGATCAAAGACAAATGAAGAGGGACACTGGAATTGAGTAAAGAATACGAACTGGACACCTTACGAACTATAAATTTGGGAAAAAGACAAATAAATGACTCGTTCCTCCCTGGTCACTTCTGAATGTATGACCAACGCCTTTTGTTGACCAAACGAGGGACTTTTGCTTTCGCTGCTGTTTTCAGTTCTGCAGGAGATACAGGCTGCTTGTCTACCTCTGCCTCTACCACGCCCTCCTCACCGGGATGACCACCTCTCCCTGCCGTCACCGCTGAAGAAATCCTCACCTCCTAGCAACTGCCTTGATGCTGTGCTTGCTCTAAAGCCTACATGAGCCCTAACTGCTCATTTTACAGTCTTGCTCCCCTCACCCATGTCAGACCGCGATACAGCAGTCACAATGCTACCACAGATGCCCTCCTGTGCCAGACTACTGCTCCTGTGCTGGGCTGACGTTGATGGACTATGGATCCTGCCAACATCTGCATAAAGGACAGGTGAATGGCAAAATGGCAGACTAAGCTGTGCCAGGCAGAGCTGAAAATGAGGGCAAAGCTTGCCTGGGGCACAAGGCTGGCGGTCCAAGCTGAGCAGGCACACAAGACTGAAGGTAAGCGGAAGGCGGGGGCAGCATTGGTGGACAGGAAGCAAATGATCTAGGCCAGTAGCCTCCCTTCAGAGATGGCGGCCCGACCAGAACGCTAAACTTATGGCTTTGATACAAGCTCTACAGATGGCAGAGGGAACGTCTATACTAACAGCAGGTATGCTTTTACCCTCACCTGTATACACAAAGCAATATACATTTGCAGAAATTTTGAGCCTCCAGGAGGCCACACATTTGCCAAAGAAGATAGCCATCATACATTGACCAAGATTGAGACACCCAATATGATGGCTAAAAAGATCATAAAAAAAGATCATTCTAAGGTTGGGGATGCCCAAGATAATCATGTCCCATAATAGACCTGCCTTTGTTGCCCAGGTAAGTTAGGGTATGGCCAAGATATTGGGGATCAATTGGAAATTAAGCTTACCAACCCCAAAGCTCAGGTCAGATAGATAAGATAAATAAAATTCTAAAAAAACAAATTGACATAATTGGCCCTGGAGACCAACAAAAATGACTGGACAGACCTCCCTCCCTCCTGTCCTGTTCTGGGTTCAAAACACCCCGGCATCGTTGCCACTAGTTCTGCTGCCTGGCTAGTTAGCTGCCGCTCATGTAATTGCTGAGAATGGCTGACCTTGATGATGGAATCCTGAGCTCAAGGCTTGCACAGGGCAGGCACATCTGCTATAAGATGGGCTTACATCACCTTTAAGGCTCTTCTTTCCTAAAGTCAGAAACCCACAGGGCTCTGCTCATTTTTTTAATGTCTTTTAAAGCACAATATCACACAGCAGAAGCAAAAGGCAATTCTGTTCTCTTCCTCCTCTGTGTGTCTGGGACAGATTGACAGGAATTATTTTGTACTGTTTAAGACTTTTCCAGATCAGACCGTTTTGTGCAGATAACTGCAGAGATAAGCAAACACACCTAAAGCCTCCTTACCTCTTGACAGGTTTTGTTTTTCTAAAGCCTGGGTATTTATGTCCTCATTGGCTGTCCTCTGGCTTTAGGGCTTTTTGTTTTGTTTTAAACATTTGTCATCCTGTATTGCATTTTCTCTCATTGTTTGTTAAAGTTCTCACAATGGACACAACCCTGTACATTTGGATGAAGCTGATGCTACAGGATGCAATGGAAACCCGTAAATGCCATATGGTGCCAGCTGGACCAAAACTGACCTCTCCAGCACATTCTCTGGAGTTGAGGATCAACACTCCCGGTGTCTACAGTAAAAGAGATTTGTCTTCATAATACTGAACTTGTCTCTTATGAAAAGACATGTGTTTCTTAGGGCTGAGTTAAGCTCTTTGTAGTCAATAGACTATTATTGCCACAATGTTGGGTGCTATTCTCGGGTCTACAGTGGTTCACAATGTCTACCATATAGTTACTTTCAAGCCTCATTCAGACAATTTTGCCAAGAGCTATTCTGCACACCCTAGAGGTGTTCTACTATCTTCTCAACAAGGATAGTTTAAAGGATGGTTTATAAACCGCCTGGTACAATTTATAAAAGACAGACTTTCAGCTATCCAAACCTTGGTCCTCACTCAGCAATATCATCAGCTTAAACAATATGATCCAGAACATGTTAAAAATGACCGCTAGTTGAATAAATGATTTTATTCAAATTCACAAAAAGAAATGGGGGGATGAAAGACCCCTACCTAGCAGCATTAAGTTAGCAGCAGCAATAACACTATTTTACAAGGCTTAAAGTTTGAGTAGTATAACTAAAAGCTAAGACAGGGGAGTTTAACTTAGAGATAAGGGCTGTGGTCAGCTTAGGGGCAGGGGCGCTGAGCAAGGCAAGATATCTCTGGTCAACCATCCGGACTGTCAGCAGGGGACTCGGGGTCCAAAGGAAGAATGGCACCCTAGATAGGCCAGAATAGCATGTATATCTGATTTCTTGGAAACCACAAAATTGTACTCAGTTTGAACCCGAGCCTTGTTTGAATTGCCCAATCAGAACCCTGTAACTATGCATCTCGCTTCTGTTCCCACGCTTCTGCTTCCCTACCCTATAAAAAACCCACTGTTCCAACCTGAAGGGGCGCAAGTCCTCCGAAAGACTTGTTGCCCGCAGGTACCTGTGTTAACTCAATAAACCTCTTGCTGTTGCAGCCGTATGAGTGGCCTCGCTGTTCTTTGGGAGGGTCTCCCCAGACTGAAAGGCAGCCCACCTTGGGGGTCTTTCAATACGACATTGCAAGATTTGGAGGACCAATTCAATAATCACTAGCATTTTCGATGAGTACCCACTACGTGCCAGGCATGTGTAACTCAGAACAGAAACAGCTTCCCGATCTTCAAACGGTTAGGTCATTGCCAACTTGATTAAAGAAGTTTCGTTAATTCAGAAAAGATAAGACAGCAAAGAAAGAAGCTTTAAAGCCATGAAATGCTTTGTGTTAAGTAACCAAATGACTGTCCCTGCTGATGAGAAGCTATGCTGGCTAATAACCACGCGGAAACACTCCTAGACAAATGCCCCAGATTCTGGGATTATAAGATTGTCCATGCTTATCCTTCCTTTGTCTACTCTGAGGACTGGGGCAATAGCCTCCTATTCTGAAGCCAATTTGCCCAAACTCAAGACACAGACTTGTTACTGTCAGGTCATCTTGGGGTATCGCCCCTCTGTTTTCCATGTGCCCATCTTTAAATGGAGGGTCATTCCTAATCTCTACTCCACAGAAATTAAGTCTTAACTAAATTCAATAAATGTTCCATATTGCTAGTATGATGGCCATCCCAGGAAGCTGATTTTTGAAGACTAGAGAGAATTAATTAAGGTGTTAGACAGAAGATGATAGCAAAAGCCACAAGCTCTAGACAACCTATGTCTTCTCTGTTTTTGTCATTGTTTATTCTTGAGATTGTAATTTAATGACAGCATTTCCTTTTCCCCCTTCCTCCCTCCAAACCTCCCCAAAGTCTTCTCCACTCTCCTTCATAATCATGGCCTCTTTTTGCACTAATTGCTATTACATTTACATACATATTTGTATATGCATATATAGTCCTAAATACAGCCATACAGTCTATATAGTTTTACTTGTATATATGTTTTTCAGGGCCGTCAGTTTGACCCTAAACAATGAAGTGGTATGTTCTTCCCTTGGGAAGGTTCCCTCTCCTGTCCCCAGCTCTACTCAGTAGCTTGTAGTTTTTTGTGTAAGACCTCAGGAGCTATTCCCAGGCAGTTTGGCATGTTCACTGGTGCAACGATATTGGTGGTCTTGTTGGTGAGGCTCTATGGGTGTAGTTTCTAGCACTCCTAGGAGACACTCTCACAGCAAATTCCCTGATCTCTGGCTCTTACAATCTTTCTGCTCCCTATTCTTCGATGGGGCAGTATTTTGTTTTGGTTCCCTGTGTCTTAACATACCTTCTAACCTATCTTGTTCCTATGCCTCTACATGGTGGTTTGAAAGAAAATGGCCCCCAAAGGGAGTGGCGCTGTTAGGAGGTGTGGCCTTGTTGGAGAAAGTATGTCACTGTGGCGGTGGTCTTTGAGGACTCTCAATGTTCCCTCAGTGTGACAGTCAGGTGACTTCCTGTTTCCTGCAAGTTTGTAGCACTCTCCGCTCCAGCACCGCGTCTGCCTGCATGCAGCCATGCATCATGAGGATAATGGACTGAACCTCTGAAACTGCAAGCAAGTCATTTCCCAGTTAAATGTTTTCCTTTATAAGAGTTGTCATAATCAAGGTGTCTCTTCACAGCAATCATAACCCTAACTAAGGTACTCTAGGTCGGTGTCTATAAACATGCAGATGGCATCTCCTCTATGTCATACTCAGGTTCACTCTCAATCTCCCAAGAAACAAGAAATATAAAAACGACAGATTGCTTAGCAGCCATTACTTATACTTATTAGGATTTAATTTTCTACCAGAGGAGCAGTTTAAATATAAGAAAAGTTTCTTAGCCGGGCGGTGGTGGCGCACGCCTTTAATCCCAGCACTTGGGAGGCAGAGGCAGGCGGATCTCTGTGAGTTCGAGACCAGCCTGGTCTACAAGAGCTAGTTTCAGGACAGGCTCCAAAACCACAGAGAAACCCTGTCTCGAAAAACCAAAAAAAAAAAAAAGTTTCTTTCCTATGTTAAAAACAATCTCCACATAAGCATCCCAATGCCTTGAGAGGTAGGAATCTGGACACAGAGCACCTGGAGGCCCAGTCGTTGTGTCCAGGGAGAGGCCCCGATCTGCAGGGGAAGACCTCACAACACTCTGGTATGAGCATCCTATTCAGCAGTGCAGGCCTGGACAATGCTGGGCTTAGACAGCGGCATGCAAGAACACGTGCCCCCTACACTGGGTGTGAGAACACAAGAGTTGTGGCCTTAGGGCACATCACGGCAAGTGCGGCTTCCACACCATAGGGACCACTTCCGGAAGGGTGAGAGAGCTACAGTCTGAGGCATGTCATAACACCCTCACCTTGACCCCAGTGGAGCTTGACATCGAGTGTGCAAACGGAGTCCAAGAATCTCTAAAATCCCCATTGGATCGAAAATCTAAAAGAAGTAGTTGCTTCGGAGGTGTGTTCTTAGAACAGGAATCCATGAAGGGCAACCCTCACGGTAAGTAAGCATGCTGGTTGTGATATTCAGACAATGTCTGGAAAGAACTACTGATTTAACGTTTTAGAGAATTTGCAAAGACATATTTATTTGACGTTTTGTTCTATGATGTTTAAACTAATTTTTAATAAAGGGTAACCTCATGACCTTAATATAATGAAACACAAGTCTTTATAATGAGCTTCCTATCAAACTTTAATTGGACAGTCTGAGGGACGGGGACAATTTCATGCTTGAGCACGCTCTTCTCCAGGTACACAAATGAGTGGACATTCAGCTTATTTCATGGAGGGACCTGCAACAATCCATTAATACTGTTGCCTATGACGGGCCTCAGTCTCCTTCCTGGTGAGATGTTTTCATCTTGTGACTACCTCGGTATTTGAATGACTATTCTAGCTGCAGTGACCAACCAACTTAAGGGAGGGAGGAAGGAAGCATATATTTTGGCTAACTATTCAAAGGTAGATGGTCCGTGGAGGCCAGGATGGCACAGGTGAGAACTTGGGGTCAAGAGGCCACATTGTCCCTCTCCTCCCACACCAGAAAGCAAAGAGAAATGAACAAAGCTTCGCCTCTCACTTCATTTTCTGTGGTCTGCGACCCCAGCTGTGGCAAGGTTCACCCACAATGATGATGGGTCTCCCCATCTCAAGTAACCTGATCTAGGAAATCCCACAGGATGCTCCCGGAGGTGTATTTCCACAGCGATTCTAACTCCAGCCAAGTTGAGAGCAAAGATTAACCATCACCCTTAGGACCGCCTTCCTTTTCCATGGGGTCATAAGATCTCATTTGTTGGGCTAATGTGCAGCCGAGGGGCATGGGATGGTAACTGTCTGAAAAATGCTCTTTGTGAAGATGTGATCAGGTTAGGAGATGATCCTGACCAGAGAAAGCCTCAGTTTCCCTCCGTCTAGCAAGCACACCATCTGTGTTACTGTTAGCGTCTATTGTGCGAGAACCCTTCAATGGGTATATTTACACATTTGCTTGCAATATAGCAGAAACAATGCTTCTGCCTTGTGAGGTCACTGTGATAGTCATTTGGTTCTGTTGGTACTCCTAGAGGAGCAGAACACTAATATTCCTGCCACGAACAACTATATACATGCAGTGTGCCATCTGGAAAGATATTTTCAATTGTTTCAAGGGGCTGGCAAGGCTGGAAGAATCTTGAATCAAAGACCGAATGAAAATGGGAATCCAGAGGAGTGATGTGAGTTTCTGTTTCAAGGACATATATCCTTCCTAATGTGTGTGATGCGCTACGACAAGCAGGCGTGTGTGTGTGTGTGTGTGTGTGTGTGTGTGTGTGTGTGTGTGTGTAGATGTGACCCTAAGTACAGAAGTTGAAGTCTAGGACTTACCCTACAAAATAAATGGACGGAGCTGAGGAAAAGCATCCTACCTAAATCTGACACCTTGAAATGCTAATAAGTAAAAACCGTCCAGAAAGAAACTTGTGTACAACCCAATGAAAGAAATTTTCCTACCTCTAACCTCAATGCACTCGGGTTTTATAACTACAAACAATATTCCACTAGTTTTCACCCTCAATTCGTAGCACTGGGCATGTTCAACAAACCTCAAATAGGAACTTAAATTCCAGTGAAGCAAATTCCAATGTTCCATGCCTGAGAAGGAAGCCAGTCAACAAGCCAATACAATATAAACCTCCAGAGGAGGCTACTGCTATACAGTCTTCAAAAGTCTTTACCAACAAAATCTGAACGCCCTTTAACAAGTGATCACCATATGAATATAGATACCTATGCATACCAATGCATACACCAAGGGCACCCAAGGCCACAAAAGTCATAAATACAATTGAATCCAGAGAGACGTCTCATAAAATGGACAGACATAGACTACTATGTTTGCTTTATGTGACAACAAAAAGAAAATATTTTAAAAATGGAGAAGGTGACTTAGTATTTATAAACAATGAAACTGAGAGTTGAATCCCACTCCAGCGTCCCTTCATTCATCCCAGACCCCTTCCCGGGTCTCTCATTCAGAGGTCCACTCTTTGAGAGTGGGAAACTTGATTCTCATAATAATACATATTACAGTGATTTATTCTTTTCATCCCTGGCGTACATATAAAATGGTTTCAGAATCCCTAAGCAACAGCCTGTGGAAAATATACTGTCTACAATGTAAGACTTGGGCAAAAAGCTATAGTCTCCCAGAATATTGTCAAATGACTTGTCCAGTTCACCTCCTTGAGTACGGCAGTGCTATCCACTCTTACTGCTGTGAGGGTCCATTTTCTGTTTGTATTCTATTTCAGCTCCTCCGTGAGCCCCAAGGTTAGTTTTAGCTTTTCATTTCTGAGATATGTTAACGTTACCACAAATGTCTTTTCTTCAAAATCCCTGAGTGGGTAGGGGCACTGGGGAGGACCAGGAGGAGTTGGCGGAGGGGAAACCATAATCAGAAAATGTCACATGAAAAAAAATCTATTTTCAATAAAAGTAAGAATAAAAATAAAATCACAAATGAGATAAAGTTGTCTGCAATCATCTTTTTTTTTCCCAAGATGGTATTTCAAGATACCAGCCAATATGGTAAAGCTATAAAATTTACAAGGATTGCAAAAGAAAAACTTGCCTGTTGTCTAAGAAGAGTAACATTTATACCTAAAGAACATAAAAGGACCTACAGGAATGTTTCTAGAGGCAACAGACTTCCTGGCCAAAACCAAAACAAAGAATAATATATATATATATATCTTTCTCTAGATATATATATCTAGAGAAAGAAAGAGAGGGAGAGACATGCACACTCTTTAGTGGTAGATTAAAAAACAGAATTCGAAACCATTAAAATGCTAGTGATATGGAATTATATCTTAGGAAAGATGTGAACGAACTGTGCAAAATCTAAAGTAGAGATAATAATAAGCAGGACAGGTCAATCGTAGCTTCAGGATAGTTTATACATTTGATGTATTCCAACCAAAGCCACGGCAAATTTCTGTTTTTCATTTTTGTCATTTCTTTTATGGAAATTGGTAAAATGATTCTAAGGCAGAGAACAAATAACACACTCCTAAGAGAAAGAAAAATAGGAAACAGCATTTACCCACGAGGTACTAGGACTTAAATTTAAAAATATGAAAACAGGCTAGTGTTTTCACTGCAGATATTACCAGGTGGAATAAAATTCCCAGCCCAGAACACAACCAGAAACACGTGAGCTGGTGAGTTATGTCAGAGATGGCGGTTGCCAGCCAGTGGGAAAATAATGGCTCCCACAATGTGTGGAGCGGTGTCAAGTGATTATCCATATGGAAACAGTGCAAATTGAATCTTATTTCCATCAGACAAAAAGAAGGACACTGAATAGATTAAATCTTAAACCTGAAAGGCAAAGCAGTAAACCGGTAGGAGACAAAAGAGCAATTGTTTAAGGCCACTAGGGAGGATGAGTTCTTAGAGCAGAATGTATCAAACTCATAAAAGACTGATGAAGGGCATTAAAATAAAAACTGTTTTTCATAAGTTATCAAAAGAAAATAGATTGAAAAACTGAAGTAGAAAATATATCTGCTATCTGCATAGCCAACAAAGGGCCATTTGATGGTTATATAAAAGATCTACAATCTAAATCCTCCTGCCTCCACCTCTCAAAGACCTGTGATTACAGGCTTGTGCCAGCATGCCAAACGCAAACAGACAGAGAAATCTGCAATCTGATCATGTCCAAGTGTTGGTCAGGGTATGGTAGAACCAGAATCCTCCCATCCTGTCAATAGAGGGCCAGTGGGTACAGTCTATATGGGAAACAACCTGGCGCTGTCTCTTAAGTTGAGCGCCTGCATGTCCACTAGCCAGCCCAACTCTAGTTCCCAAGGTCAATGTCAGAGTCTTTGTCAAGGGCTACGGACAAGGAGAGAAACAGCAGAAGTTAGAAGCTATCAAGCAACGGACAGTGCTGGAGTATATACCATGATCGTGGTCTGTTCACTCAATGGGTCGTCCCGGAACAGTGGAAATGAACAGCGAGAGCTACACCAGCAGAATCCTTATTAACCCCGATTTGAACTTCTTTACAGAGAGAAAAAGTATCAAAAGCTGTGCAGCATCCTTTAGGGATGCGATACACACGGAATACCTATGAGAATAGCAACCACTCATGAGAAGGGAGGGAAAGGGCAAAGGAACTGAAAGGAACTGAAGGACTTTCATAGGTGCGTGCTGTCCTGCAGCGCTTTAGGTCTGAAATACACTAGACTAATTTATTTCTACTTGGTATTTTAGTGAAATGTGAAGGCATTTAAAAAGCCAGTTTCAGAGTACCACTCACAGCTTAAGGAGACTCCATCAGTTTACACCACCGTGCGCAGGTACCAGCCTGCATCGGTGAGGAAGAGACCCTGTAGGTTCATACCTTCGTGCTCGGGTACCAGCCTGCATCGGTGAGGAGGAGACCCTGTAGGTTTACACCGTGCGCAGGTACCAGCCTGCATCAGTGAGGAGGAGACCCTGCAGGTTTATACCTTCGTGCTCTGGTACCAGCCTGCATCAGTGAGGAGACCCTGTAGGTTTATACCTTCGTGCTCGGGTACCAGCCTGCATCAGTGAGGAGGAGACCCTGTAGGTTTATACCTTCGTGCTCGGGTACCAGCCTGCATCGGTGAGGAGGAGACCCTGTAGGTTTATACCTTCGTGCTCGGGTACCAGCCTGCATCAGTGAGGAGGAGACCCTGTAGGTTTATGCCTTGGTGCTCGGGAACCAGCCTGCATCAGTGAGGAGGAGACCCTGTAGGTTTACACCGTGCTCGGGTACCAACCTGCATCGGTGAGGAGGAGACCCTGTAGGTTTACACAGTGCTCGGGTACCAGCCTGCATCAGTGAAAAGGAGACCCTGTAGGTTTATACCGTGCGCAGGTACCAGCCTGCATCAGTGAGGAGGAGACCCTGTAGGTTCATACCTTCGTGCTCGGGTACCAGCCTGTATCGGTAAGGAGGAGACCCTGTAGGTTTACACCGTGCGCAGGTACCAGCCTGCATCAGTGAGGAAGAGACTCTGCAGGTTTATAACTTCGTGCTCTGGTACCAGCCTGCATCAGTGAGGAGGAGACCCTGTAGGTTTATACCTTCGTGCTCGGGTACCAGCCTGTATCAGTAAGGAGGAGACCCTGTAGGTTTACACCGTGCTCGGGTACCAGCCTGCATCGGTGAGGAGGAGACCCTGTAGGTTTATACCTTCGTGCTCGGGTACCAGCCTGTATCAGTAAGGAGGAGACCCTGTAGGTTTACACCGTGCTCGGGTACCAGCCTGCATCGGTGAGGAGGAGACCCTGTAGGTTTATACCTTCGTGCTCGGGTACCAGCCTGTATCGGTAAGGAGGAGACCCTGTAGGTTTACACCGTGCGCAGGTACCAGCCTGCATCAGTGAGGAAGAGACTCTGCAGGTTTATACCTTCGTGCTCTGGTACCAGCCTGTATCGGTAAGGAGGAGACCCTGTAGGTTTATGCCTTCGTGCTTGGGTACCAGCCTGCATCGGTGAGGAGGAGACTCTGCAGGTTTATACCTTTGTGCTCGGGTACCAGCCTGCATCGGTGAGGAGGAGGTTGCACAGCTAAAGGTTTAGAATGTCTCGTAGTCACTGAGAAGGTCTTTAGGGAGAGAGGGTGGCATAATGACAGTGTCTTTGTTTTGTGTTGCTATAGCAAACTATAGCCCACACCACACTGGATGATTTACTGGTGTAAAGGAGTCGTTTCTCACGTTCTGGATGTTTGGACAAACACCAGGGCACGACATCTGCGGAGAACTCTCGGTTCTCTTGTCCATGGAAGGAGACAGGGGCATGGGAGAGTTTCTGAGTCCTCACTAGAAACCTCAGACTCCTTTAGAATTGGCGTTAATTCATTCACGAGAATGGAGCCCTCCCAGCCTAACCGTTTCTCAGAGGTGCTACTGCTGGATGCTGTTCCACTGATGAATGGTGTTAACAAGTCTGGGGATGTCCCATTCAAACCGTAGCAGTAGAAGTCAAGAAAAAGTTGGATATGGTTTTATTTTTGAATTTTTTGCTGTGGCGATCTATTCATATATGGGCTGTATAGCTCGGTTTTTATGAACTTGAAAATATATTTGGAGATAAATTCTTGTTTGGAGAGACTCACTATGCAGTCAACTGACCTGGACCTCTGTGTAGATCAGGGATCAGCTTGACCTTGAAGTCACAGAGATCTGTCTGCCTCTGCCTCCTGAGGACTGAGATTAAAGGTGCACATCTCTGTGACTGCCTCAATCTATAGAGAGATTGAAGGAAGTAAACAGGAAGGAAAGGAGAGGGAGTCAGGAAAAAGAGAGGGGACAGAGAAGAAAGGAAAGAAGGAAGAAAGGGGAAGAAGAAAGGGAGGAGTCAGGGGGAAGAGGAAGAAAGGAAAGGAAGGAAAGAGGAAGAAAGGAAGGGAGGGGAGGGAGGGGGAGAGGAGGAAGGAGGGAGGGAGGGAGGGAGGGAGGGAGGGAGGGAGGGAGGGAGGGAGGGAGGAAGGGAGGGAGGGAGGGAGAGACAAGTCAAGTCTCCGAGTATCTTCAAGGAGGGTTGGTGGAGGCTGCAAGGGGGAGGGTTGTCTGCTGAGGGGAGGCCACTCTGCCGGTCAGTATTTGTAAATGCAGGCTTCCCACCAGTGAGCTCTCTCAGGCTCACCTACTGGGAGGAAGTTCCAGGCTGTTCCCTGCAGGGCTGACCTTCTCTGCTTTCAGGGCTTGTAGGACCCAGTGACTCACAGGCTCCTGGTCCCAGCAAAGGAAAGAAACTGCCCTAGAGAGGCCTACGTTTTTTTTTCCAGAGAGTTTCTTCAAAAATATGCTAATCAACTGCCCTGGTTAGAAGGAAGTTGGACTTCATCTCCTCTTATCAATTATTCATATTGTATTTTTTTTCAGAATTTATTTAAGAACACTGAGTCCTTAAACACGGATTCTCTTTTTCTAAAACAGGTCTAAAGTTCTAATACTTTCCTAATGACAAGACTTCACTCCCAGCTAAACATTAGTAGACTCTCTCTTTTCTGCTTCCTCTCCACTGACAAACGCCCCACCCCATACACACACACACACACACACACACACACACACACACACGCGCGCACACCAAGGACAGTAATCAAATTTACAAATAAAATTATGTTTAAATGTTCTGCATCTAAGTATACAATGCACTAAGCCAGTGTCTCATCCCTGTTCTCCAAGCACCGCCATTTGGGTTTCAAGGCAGTTGAGGCATTAATAAAGGAGGGAACTAATGTGACCGATAGCTAGAACCGCTCTAAAAGGAGAGAATGCACTGACCTTTTCCGAGGCTGTTTGTAAATTCAGCATTATTTATGGCATGCGTATTTGGAACTGTGAGCGGCTCTAACCTTGAAGACCATATATATCTCGGAGCTGCGTTCCACTTGGATGACTTTAAGACCGTCAGCGGAAGGGCGGGAGACGGTCCCCTTTGTCTCACTGTTTGGGATGGTCCGTGCCCATTGGGAGGGTTTTGTGGCCATTAATGCATCGCTGCATAGCATCTGTTTGTAATTTTCATAAATCAAACGTTTGGAGCCTTTGATAATCAAAGCGATGTGTAGTAGGCATTTTCACGATGGAATGGAGGAGTAGGGAAGAGAGAGAAGGGATGGGCTAGAAAGGACAGATAGGAAAAACTGGAGATTCTGGTTCATTTAAGACCCATACAGATGTTCACAACAGTAAAGATGGTAAATTGTTTTGTGCCAAGGACCACAGACAGACATTCTAGTGTTTTCTTCAGCTCCCGACCTTGGCTTCCTTATGGGGGTCTTCATCGGCGTTGCAGTTGCACGCACTTTTTGTCCCTGACACGTTCATTCATTCGTTCACTGAATCATTCGTTCACTAAATATTTAATCGAGCACTTACGATGTGCCCCTGTGCAGGGTGCTGGGCATGTAGCTGAGGACCAGGCTCCTCACAGGGAATCATTGCTGACTGGACTGTTTCCTTCCTCCCCATGTGTGTTTTTACATCAAGTGAAGGCCTTGTCACATGACACCTCCTCACCTACAGCTACCTACTTCCAGATCTCCACCTGGGTTTGCCAGTTCACCCATCCGTAGTCTCTTTACCTCTGAAATGGTAACTTAAGGACAGCTCCACATGACACCAAGTCCCAAGGAGATTCACGTGCCCAAATCACGGCTGTTTGCACAATATTTTAAGGCCACAAAGACCAAAGTGCGTAGCAACGCACAATTAAGGGATTTCCCCAATCCTAACCCTGGGTTAGAAGCGGGTCTTCCTACAGGGCTGAACGACTTTCTGTAGCCACAAAAGGCAGAGAGAATAATCACTGGGGTGACCACTCCTCCATAGACGGAGCAGAAGGACAGCCAGCCGAAGACAGGCAAAGCGGCATGGTGACGAAGACGACAGCATGCCCCGGTGAAAAGTGGCCAGAGAAAGAGGCAGACAACGAAGATCCCAGCGGTTCCTCACAAGAGGATCCAAGGCAGCCATCAGCACCCACAGGAGGGGTTTTACGTCACTTCTCAGTAGCTGTGACCAAACTGCCTCAGAGAATGACGTCGAGGAGGGATTGCTTGGGGTTACAGCTTCCGAGGTTTTGATGCATAGTCCTCCGCTCTGTTGGTTCCGGGTCCACGAGAGGTAGAGCATCGTGGTACAGGAAGCTTGTGACCGAAGCTGACTTCCCCACGGTAGGCAGGAGCTGAAGACCCGCCCGCGAGCCTGTGAGTGCTTTTCCTATTTCAGCCCCAACAGTTTCTACCACGTTAGTCACACTGCTCAGAGGCACCAGAACAGCCTTTGTTACTCATTGTGCCTAAGGGCCCGAGAGCCTCATTAGAGAGCCTAGATTTTCTCCCTGTAGGCAACTTCCTTTTCTGTTCTCATAAAGTTCCAAACTGAGAGGACATTTCTGGCTGTTACACACCGGAACCGGTACACTTTTTAGCTCTTGGGATCAGAGCTCCAATGCCAGACCAGCAACCTCTACCGCCTATTTCCGGCTGGTTGAGCTGGGTTTTGAGAGTGCTGAGGATGTCACCAACAGAACTCTCCACTGGGGACTTTGAGTTCCAGTTATTTGTGTCTGGTGGGTGGTACTGTGTTTACGTTGCCTTTCTTGTTGGGTATGCTGATATGATGATGGGGTAGTACCCACCTGCCCATGGCTAACACTGTGTGCCAAGTCCTTGGATATGTGTGAAAATCTCACAAGCTGAGTGCTAGGATTATCCCCACTTTTCAGATGAGGGAACTGAGTCACAGAGAGATTGCATACAGTGTTCTTATTCTAACATGCCTGAGAAAGATGTTGGTTTTTCTTTTTCTTCTGTTTTGCTTGTTTGAGACTTAAGGTGTTCTCTAAAGTGTGTATCTAATAGCAGGCATGCAAGGGTTTGAAAACAATATAAAACATGCTTCCGGTGCCATCCATTGACTTCTAATATTTACTTCTTTTCGCCCGTTATAATTAATAACGGAATTATAATTAATAAATAACGCCTTTGCTCGCAGACACCCTGGGCATACATCTTGGGTCAGATGACACCTGCCTTTGAAGAAAAACCTGGGGGTGATCGCTTTCCTTCCCTTCTTCTCCCCGGGGACCGAGGCTGCTGAGTCACTCCTGTCACAACGGTCTCCTTCAGAGCCTGACAGCAGTCCTCAGTCCTCTCAGGATGACTGCGGGTCCCAATGACCTGCTCCATATTTGATGAAGGACCAGAGCAAAGAACTTGAAGTCTCTGAACACAAAGAAACGACGAGATGGAAATGCTGATGAGCCCCATTGGATCGGCACCACGCCGATGTCACTCGCGCCCCTTAAATAGGAAGAGGTATTAATTGTTAATGAAATAGGAGGAAGAGCAAAGTTAAAAAGAAAGTTGTCTCCTTCCCTCACCCTTGAGTGTAGCCCCCAGACGGACTCTTGGAATGACCTGTGAAGGGGCAGTCAGGTCAGGAATTTAAGGAGGTGACAGAAGTAGCTGTTACAAAATCATTGATCTATTTTGAGATGAACGTGCAACATGTTCCTCATAGGCAGGTGCACCAGAGAAAGTGTGTGTGTGTGTGTGTTTGTGTGTGTGTGTGTGTGTGTGTGTCTGTGTGTGGAGGGGTTCATCTCTGCCATTGTGATTTCTCTGCTTAATCTGATTCTTACATGATAAGACACTTTCTCGGGCATATTCGGCCAATTTTCACCAAGTTTAGGGATTTCTTTGTGTTACGGCGACAGAGAGCTGTTTTTATAAATATTTCCCCATGTACCATGCCTAGGATAAAATTCAGAAACAGTCCATCAGAGGTCTCTTTATGCAGCTGGGTTAGGATTCTACAGTTCAAAATGTCCTTATTCCAAACCGGCCCGAGGGAAGTCTGGCTAAAATCAAGACTTTGGGGAGACAAGTAACTTGACACTAAGCAAATCTGAGGCTTGCTGTTTATCTTTCTTTCCGTAGCGCACCCCAGATGTGTACTTTTCCTAGGCTGTCTGGAACCGAGATGATTTCTTTTTTCTTTCCTGCAAGGGTCCGCTGTGAGAACAGTGATTGGTGACAAGGGTCACCAGAGCAAGGGGCAGGCTGACAGGAGCAAGGGACAAGTGGAGTCGGCCCAACGGGGCTCATTAACTCAGCTCTCTTCTTCGTGGCTAGGGGCCTTGATCTTCACTAGAAAGTTCTGAGCAAAAATAAGCCAGGCTCCATTGCTAGGAAGTCAATTACAAAGAAAATATCTTAATTAAAAAGATAATTTAAAATACTCACCTTTATCACATTTTCTGGCATCCGTAGATGGAGTGGTCGGGAGAGGCACACTTACAGTGGTTTTGAGTGAAAAGACTGTTCTTTCATAGTTACCACTCATAACCCAGATATAGAACACAGGGACTTTCTAGACCAGGGTGTATGACATGTGATGATACATATGAAAATTTAAAGTACTTTGGCCGTTTGGGTTTCATTCCCTCGGAAGTACAGACTAAGATGGATTTGAGTGCAAACTCCTTGTTTGAGTGGGGCACACTGGTTGATAGAATATCAGGAGGTGAGAGGCAGGGAAGAAAGCTCTAACACGCTGGCCACCAGGACAGTAGAGAGCAGACCTCAGAGTTACCCCAGCTGCCCACCCAGCTTGGTTCCAGGGTTTTATCTTCCCAGGATTTCCTGGTTGCCTTGTGACAGAGCTAGGAGCCAGGCATGTCTTTAACTATCTGTATTATTATACACAAAACAGAAGCTGCTTCCTGGGGGCCTTTCCCTCACCAAGCCCCAAAGATGTTGCATGTACCAAACAACCACACATCTCTTAGGCCGTGCCTGGCACTTATAAGTACAAACAAGGTGTTGGATGGGTGAATAAGCCAACTGCCATGTGTCCCTGAGCTGAGATGACTCGCCTTGGTTGCCGTGCATGGTTCTTCGTATTTTTATTTCAGTGATAGATCTCCGACTCCTTCCCCTCCGGCTCTGATGAGCATTTCAAAGCTCGCTGGGCCCTTGCACAAGTCATGTCTTCTGATCCTGTGAGGATGGTGGACATCCCACTTAGAGGATCATCCTGCCTTTGTATCAAGTCAGTGTAGCAATGTACAGTGTGTCCAGGAAATGGTACAGCCAGGCATCTGGAGAAGTAATCACGCTCTGTGATGCCACATTCAAACCGCCTGTAGACTTTTACCAACAACAGGGCAGGTGCAGAGTGTGTTCCAGGGACTCTCTGCCAATGCAGACGGGTGTTGTCCCCAAGGCCACACTCCCTGCTGGCTCTGGGGAGTTCTAGGGACAGGCAGTGTTTGATTTTTTCTTCACAAGCTATGTTTTTAAATAAGTGACATTAGGGCGTGCTGACTTGCGTTGATTAGTTCTCTACCTCCCAGGGGAGAACAGGAGGCTGGGTCTTCACATCTGGAGGCTTCTTGTCTGGCCCTGACACACAGAACTGGGTTTGTTCTCTATAACCTCCCTCAGTCTGCATTCCCAGAAGCTTATGGAGGGTCGTGTTTTGTGTTGACCCACCATCATTTCCTAAGTCTCTTTCTTTACTGGAAATAAAGCTGGGAGACCAACAGGTGAACGATTAAGGGCACTGTAGTAGAGAGAGAACTGCTTACCCTGGACAGTGGGACTGTATGCATGTCCCATGAACCTGGACCGTGGGACTGTCTCCATGTACCGTGACCCTGGACCGTGGGACTGTCTGCATGTCCTGTGACCCTGGACCGTGGGACTGTCTCCATGTTCTGTGACCCTGGACCGTGGGACTGTCTCCATGTCCCCGTGACCCTGGACCGTGGGACTGTCTCCATGTCCCCGTGACCCTGGACCGTGGGACTGTCTCCATGTCCTGTGACCCTGGACCATGGGACTGTCCCCGTGACCCTGGACCGTGGGACTGTCTGCATGTCCCATGACCCTGGACCGTGGGACTGTCTGCATGTCCCGTGACCCTGGACCATGGGACTGTCTGCATGTCCCGTGACCCTGGACCGTGGGACTGTCTCCATGTTCTGTGACCCTGGACAGTGGGACTGTCTCCATGTTCTGTGACCCTGGACTGTGGGACTGTCTGCATGTTCCGTGACCATGGACCGTGGGACTATCTCCATGTACCGTGACCCTGGACCGTGGGACTGTCTGCATGTCCCGTGATCCTGGACCGTGGGACTGTCTGCATGTTCCATGACCATGGACCGTGGCCCGTGACCCTGGACCGTGGGACTGTCTCCATGTCCCGTGACCCTGGACTGTGACACTGTCTCCATGTCCCGTGACTCTGGACTGTGGGACTGTGTTGTAGGTGCTATGGGCCTGCTTTTCGTCCCGCCCGGCTCCCGCACGGCTAGCTTTACACCAGAAATAACAACACACAAACTGTATTATTTTAGACACTGCTTGGCCCATTATATCTAGCCTCTTCTCAGCTAACTCTCGCACCTGGACTAGCCCATTTCTAATAATGTGTGTAGCACCCCAAGGTGCACTTACCGGGAAGATGCTAGCTTACGTCCATCCTGGGTCGGGGCTTCATCGTGTCTGCCCTGGGGAGCAGCGGCAGCGGCATCTGAGCTCACTTCCTCTTCCTCCCAGCATTCTGTTCTGTTTACTCCTCCCACCTATGTTTTAACCTATGAGGCCAAGCAGTTTCTTTATTACTTAACCAATGACCTTCCTCCATCAGGACTGTCTCCATGTCCCGGGCTGTGGGACTGACTCCATGTCCCATGACCCTGGACTGTGGGACTGTCTCCATGCTGCCTCATAACCCTGCATCACGATCGCCACACCTGCATGTTGAACTCCATTCCTGTTTCCCGTTGTGATCTGTGAGTTCTCTTTTAATAAAGAAACCCTTATTATACCATATTAGTAGCAAGCGTAGAATTCTTTTATTCGCACCCCCCCCCCACACACACACACATCTGACAGGTTCCTCCTCATCCTTCCCCTTGGAAACTTACCAGCCAGGATGAGCTCATCCCAGAACGTGCCTAAGCAGCCTCTTCTTCCAAGTGGCACAGATGCTCGAGGCTGGCCCCATGAGATGGTCAGAATATTGAAACTGGTCCCTGTAGATGCCCTGCACAACCGGGGAAAGTAAACCAATCGACACACTAGAACATAAGCAAGTTGCCCCAAAATCAACTATCGTTAGTGCAAACTAATTTGATTGCCATGGAATGTCGATTCTTGGCAGCACTGTCCTTCCCTGAGGGAGACAAAAGCAAATCAAGCTTGGTTTATACCAGGTACACAAGACCCCTCTGCCCCTCCCAGCCACCCAGGAAAAAGTCTTCTCACCCATCAGAAGAAATAAAGACATCCGTTCACATATATGGCTGACGTCTCCCGTGTTGGCTTCTTGTGGTAGTTTGAGTGAAAATGACTCCCATAGGGGCAGAGATTTGAGTACTTGGTCATTGAGAGTGGCGCTATTTGAACGGATTACGACGTGTGGACTTGTAAGAGGAAGTGTGTCACGAGGGTGGGCTTTGGGGTTTCAAAAACGCCAACTCTAAACCCAGAGTTTCTCCCTACCCGCTGCTTTTGGATGCCGATGTAGAACTTTCAGCTATCTCTCCAGCAAGATGTCTGCATGCTGCCACGCTCCCCGCCATGATGACAATGGACTAATCCTCTGGAACTATAAGCAAGCCCCCAATTAAACGTTTTCTTTTTTAAGGGTTGCCATGGTCATGGCGTCTCTTCCCAGCTACAGAACGCTGACTAAGACACTTCTCGGCCGCAGCTGTTAGCAACAGTCATATTTACAGAGATGGTGACTGTGGAGAAAAGTGACAACTCCCACCCACTGCTAAGAAGCCGGGGCACTGTTCCAGAGACACTTACCATGTTCCTCCAGATGTCTGGCAGCCGCAGGTCCCCTGGGACCCTGCACTGCTTAGTCAGCCACCCGAAGTGACAGCGGCGCTGGAGTCCCTTGCTGCTCTGCCCAGGTAGCGTCTGCTTTTGTTTTCTTTATGCACACAAGAGCCCCAGAATTCACCTGATGTATTCCCAAAGTCTCCTAGAGGCTGATAAAAGTGTGAAGTGGCTGAAGGCTGTGTGCTGCCTGGGGAGTTGATGACAGGCGCTGTGATTCCCCTGACTGGGAACTGACTGACGAGGAAGGTCAGCCAGGACACTGAGGAGGAGTTAAACGTGGGGCTTCTGCAAAGATCTGCACCTCACTCTCGGCTTTAAAATGAGAAGCAATAAATCAAATCTGATTTGCTGCAAGTATACAATTGTTTTGACTCATTTATTACCGTGATAAAGATATTTACGACTTTGGGTTCACCACCTTGGCTCTTGGGAATTGGGCAGCTGGAGCGTCCAGTACACTCACGTTACTGTGGAGAAATGTCTCTGAACTTGTTCTTCACTCAGGATGGAACTGCCGCATCTTCTGGATAAATCTCACCATCTCATCCTCCATTCTGCACTAGAAACCAGCATTATCACTTCCTGTCCCTGCGAACTTGGCCGCTCTAGGTTTCTGCATTGTATGGGTGGAGCCAGTACTGTCTGTCTTGCTGTCTGCCTTAGTTTCCTTTGTGCAGCGCCTGAAGGTTCAGTCATGCCATGTCAGTGACCTCGTGAGCTGCTTCTGCCTCCTGGCGATCGTGAACAGTTCAGCAGTGAAACTGGGAGCTCTAGTAGTTCTTGGTGATGCTTCAGACTTTTAATACACAATCAGGGAGATTCTCGCGCGACACTTCTAGTTTGGGAGGAGGCATCGCACTTAGACTGTATCCCACTCACTGCAGCTGGTGGTGCAATAACACCGCAGCCACAGAACGCGATGACTCCTGCTTCCCCGCATCACCAACACCTTTGAAGATTAGCCTTATTTTTAATTATACGCACATGATGGGGGTGGCTCCTGCATGCGACGAATGTAGAGCCTAGAAGCATCAGGTGTCCATGCCGTTTGGGTTGCAGGTAGTCGTGAGGTGCTGGGGACTGAACTCGGGTCCTCTACAAGAGCAGTGTGCGCTTTTAACTGCGAAGCTCGCTTTTTTTCCTTTTAGAATGGTAGTCATTGTCATGCAAGGAAAACGGCATCTCATTTCGGTTGTGAATCTAGCGTTCCAGGGAAGACACTGTTTGGTCGCAGTTTCACAGTGTATAACCCTCGCCAGTACCTTTGCATCGATTTCCAACCAGCGTAAAGGTCTACCACTTTGTCTGCTTTGGCGACGCCATTGACTTTACTGGCAGGGGAGGGCTGGTCTCAGAAGAGTTTTAAAGTGTTCCTCCTCAGCCGGGCGGTGGTGGCGCACGCCTTTAATCCCAGCACTCGGGAGGCAGAGGCAGGCGGATCTCTGTGAGTTCGAAACGAGCCTGGTCTACAGAGCTAGTTCCAGGACAGGCTCCAAAGCCACAGAGAAACCCTGTCTCGAAAATCAAAAAAGAAAAAAAAGTGTTCCTCCTCTTCAGCGTTTTGAAGCAGTTTTTGGAACGGCCATTAAGTCTCTAATGTTCAGGAGAATTCTAGAGCGAAGTCCTGTGATCCTGGACTTTGCTTTCCAGGGGAGATTTCCATTCTAGGCTAGTTATTAGGCTGTTCACACCCCGTTTGTGTGCTCCGTGCCCTGCGGTGTTACACCTCCAGGAATGCGCTCGCATCTCTGACCTGTTGGTATACAGCGGTTGTATCTGGTTGGTGTACCGCGCGGTGCGCCGTGCTCCTTCTGGCCCCTTTCACTTGGGGTGCGTTGGTGTCCTGCCTGCTACTTCTTAGTCTAGCTGGTCCGCTCCGTGGACCTACCCCACCTAACAGTATGTCCACTGTACTGATGTCAGAAAGGCGGATTCATTTCCTTTCGCTTCTATTGTTTTCTCATTCTTTCTATCATTTGTGTTGTATTTTTTAAATTTTTTCTTTGTTAGAGTTTGTCTTGTTTTGATTTTATCTTTTTTTTTTTTTTTTTTTTGTTTTTCGAGACAGGGTTTCTCTGTGGCTTTGGAGCCTATCCTGGAACTAGCTTTGTAGACCAGGCTGGTCTCAAACTCACAGAGATCCGCCTGCCTCTGCCTCCCGAGTGCTGGGATTAAAGGCATGCGCCACCATCGCCCGGCTTGGGATTATTTTTTAAAACGAAAGCTAAAGCTAGTTTATTCTGTGTCCTTGACCTCATTGTCTTAAGGTATTTCTCCACCCCTGTGATTTCTCTGATCTATCTCAATAAGCACCCATATGTCCCTTCGCTACTGGCCTCTCACCCCTTCTCTTATGTCCAGAGAAGATGCTTTGCATGACATCAGCATCTTCAGGTGTGTGAGGTTTTTGTTTTTGTTTTTTACATCCTGCTCTCATGGTATGGGTTACTCTTTGTCTGGTAAGTTCAGCTAGCCAACAGTGTTGTTTGAGCCTTCACTTCTGTAACTTCTAATCTACTCGCTCTAATTTTTATTAAAACTTATGATAGACATCTCCTGTTATTACAGTGTTGCTCTATTCTTTCTCTCTGAATCTGCCTCATATATAAGCACTTTGAAGTTTGGTGCACGATATTACTGTACCCTCCTCGTGAGTTCTCCTCTTTTATGATTACATAGTGTTGTCTGTGTCTTAAAACAGGTTCTACATACACTCATTTTAGCTATTATTAATATAGTCATTATATTCTTCTGCTTGATATGCATATGGACTATTTCCATTTTTATACCCTCAGGTGCAGCTGTACTTCTAAAATAACTCTTAGACAGTGTGCTAGTCCATCTTTAATTGTCAATTGGCACAACCTAGAGCTGCCTTGAATGGGGAGTCTCAAGTGAAGAAGTGCCTCAGTCAAACTGACCCATGGGGTGCCTGTGAGGAACTGTCATGAGGGATGTGGGTGGGCCCAGGTCACGGGGAGCAACACATCCCCAGGCAGGGGGGCCCAGGCCGAGGTGAGCAGCGGTCCCCTGGAAGGTGGGTCATGGCTGTATAAGAACAAGCTAGAGAGCAAGCAGGAAGGGACTGTTCTCCTCTTCACTTCCTGCTCACCTGTCCCTCAATGCTGGACTAGAACTAGGAAGTGTAAGCCGAAGTAAACCTTTACTCCCGTACATTCATTTGGTCAGGGTTTTATTCGCAGCAACAGAAATCAATCTGGACAGGCGGTAAATAGGAAGAGTCTGCTTTTTTATCAGTTCGATGAAGCCTCACCTTTTGATTGGGGAAGCTAATCCACTTACACTGATAATGACCCGTGAGGCTGGAGAGATGGCTCAGCAGTTAAGAGCGCAGGTTGCTCTTTCAGAGGATGCAGCTTTGATTCCCAGAACCTTCTTAGTGGCTCACAACCGTCTGTAACTCCAGTTCCAGGAGATCTGATGCCCTCTTCTGGCCCTAAGGGAAGCAGGCATACCCTTGCTTCAGGCAAAATACTCACAACCTTTGAAATGAATCTTTAAAAATTAAAAAATAATAACAATTATGGAGAGGGAAGGATTACTCTATCGATTTTACTATTTTTTTTGTTCCTTACATCTGGTTTGCCTCTCGTTTCCTCTCTTAGTACTTCCATTTGCCCCCCATTATTTCCCAGTGTGGGGACTTTGGTGGCCAGGGTTTGATCAGCGTTTCATTTCCTTTTGTGTGTAAGCAAGCTGTAGATAGTTCTTGCTGTGACAGGAAACGAAGTGACAATATTCTGTTAAATACTACTACAGTTACACATAGAATCTAAAAAATAATAATCTCATTTCAGTGCAGTTAAATACTACTACAGCTACACATAGAATCTAAAAAAATAATAACCTCATTTCAATCCAGTACAAATTCTCTGCTCTTTTTGCTTTATATTATATACCCATTAGGAGATGCACAGTTAATTTTTTCATACTTAAATTCTATAGACTCGTTCAAACACATCCGCCCGTGTGTTTCTCTTTTTATATGACTTTGTACTTCTGTCTACACCCTCCTGTTTCAACCGGAGGCACACCCCTCAGCTCTTCCTCTTCCTCATTTTTCTGAGGCACGGTTTGTTCACGTCGTCCAGCTTTATCTCAAACGTCCCGCCCCCTGACTGCTCTCCTCACACACCTGTCTCAGATAGGGTTTCTATTGCTGTGATAAAATACCACGACCCCAAAGCAACTTGGTGAGGTTTATTTATTTCATCATACATTTCCACATCACAGTCTACTAGAGAAGAAAATCCAGGACCGGACCCGAAGCAGACATCATGGAGGGTGCTGCTTCCGGGCTTGCTCTTCATGGCTTGCTCTGCCGGCTTTCTTATACAACTCAGGAGCCCCAGTCCAGGATGGCACCTCCCCTCGTGGATTGGCCCCACCCACTTCAATTTCTAATGAGGAAAACACACCGTGGGCTTGCCCACAGGCCACGCTTATGGAGGGAGTTTCTCAGTTAATATTCTCTCTCCCCAGCTATGACTAGGTTTGTGTCAAGTTAACAATAAACCAAGAAACCGGACAACACCTCTCTTTGTGTTGAACATTTTGTATTAACGTTTATTGTTAATGAACGTCTGTAGACCGTGATCGTCTGGGCAAGTCTCCATCCCTCCTCTGCTGCTAAGGGACAGTTTTGACAAGTACAATATTGCTGTCTGGCCTTTTTTTTTCTTTCAGCACTTTGAATTTATCATTCCCTCTTCTGCCAGCCTACAAGGTTTCCACGGAAAATCTGTCCGTCATCTTCGGGAAGCTTTATTGTGGGTGGTTTATTTTTTCCTGCAATCGCCATTCTCCTTGCCTTTGACTCTGAAAGACTGGACTGAACGTGTGCAGGCTTTGTCCTAGGTGGAGTTCTTTGACTTCGAAAATGTGTATCTTTTTCTGTCACCCCTCTTTTTCTCTGTCTCTCGGACCTCTCTCTGCAGCCACCCCCTTCAGGGTCTCCGCCTGCCCAAACTACCACTGAGCCCTATATGATCATTTCTTCCTTTGAGTTTGGTAAGTTCGGGGCCATTATGCCTTCAAACGAATTCTCTTCCTTTTCTCTCCTCTTGCGCTTTCATAATGCATGCATTGGCCCAGCAGTTCGTGATCCAAGACTGAAATAGGAAAGCTATCACCGAATGGAGGAGGGCAGCCTGAGGGAAGGGGCAGGCGTCTCTAGATGTCCCGCCTTTCTGCATCCTTTTTCTCTTTGCACCCCCGACTTTATGGTTTCAAATGCTTCAGATTCGTTGACCCCCCCCCCTCCTAAATTTAAGTTTCCTTTTCATATACATTCATTGATCAGAAGCTCGAGTTTTGCGCCAAGACACTCTAGCGAATTTCTAGTTCAGTTATTTTATTTTTCAGTTCTAGAATTTGATTCATATTTGCGATAATGTTATCGCTCTTTGTATTTTTATTTCACCTGCGGCTTGTTTTCAGTTAGTTGTCTGTGTTCTTTTTGTAACGTGCATCAAGCCAATTTATGAGTGCGAGTTTAAACTCTGTCAAGAGCGCAGAGGCCCCCACTTGACTGTCAATTTCTGTGTCTTTATTGTGTTTCGTTGGGCTGTGTTTCCTTGTTCCTTGCTGGCCTCGCGATCTTTCGTTGAGATTCTGGCACTTGGGGATTTGTTTTTAAAGAGCTACAAAACAATCTGTGTCAGAGGAAAGGTCCCGCGCAGACCAAACCGCTTCTGAGTTCTTACTCCCCCTCGTGCCCGTCTTGGGAATTGCATCTGTGAACTGTGGGTCCTGAAATCCCGAGGTGATTAGCACTCCCAAGTTGTGAGGAGACCCAGTCTAGAACATTGGAGGTGTTGCTCACTCTGGTTCCTGTCCCAGCGGAGGCTCTCCTGTGCTGCTCAATGTGCGGGAAGCAGAAAGTTCGGGTATCCCAAAACGCCACAGATCCTTCTTGGTTTTAGCTTTGCCAGGGCGCTGTAGTTTCTCAGCTCATCTCTCGGATCCTCACGGAGCTCCCCAGTGGGTAGTTATGTCCATGCTGAGGAGGGACGGAGGGTAAGGAGCTTTCTAATTAATCTTAAAATTTTATTTTGAAATATGATCTCCTTGCCAAACTGTTCCTTCTGTCATGGTAGAAATATCCAAAGAACGCAGCTGTGGCTCTCCTTACCCTGTGGTAAATTGAGGCAGCATGCAGCTGCTACGTGAACTGACGTCTTTCTGCCTTCAGCCAGCCACGCTACCTGAAAAGGCCGTGTTATTCCCATACAAATGGAAGAAGAAGCAAAGAATTAGGTCATATCACTGGCTAGGTGAGAGCGGAGGCATGTATTGTGTGTGTGTGTGAGTATGTGCGTGCGTGCGTGTGTGTGCATGCGTGTGTGTATGAGTTACAGTAAGTTTTATTTACAAACTCTTGTTTCCAGCCATATGGATTGCTCTAGATAAAATAGAGAACACTGTTTTTCTTGTGCTTCCCCAGGAAGTTAGCCAGGCTTCAGATCAGGACACACAGGAGTCTGGGGTGTCAGGGGACCTCAGCCACAGTCACCCTGTGAGGAAGGCTGCCTGGCCCTGACCACGGGTGGGAAGCTGGGTTGCCCTTGAGGGTGCCTGGACCCTGCCAGCTCTGTGCCTTTAAATCCATGGCAGCCAAGGGGGAATCTCTTCAGTGGTGACCAGTATGGATGGGCTAATCGCTGTCTCACTGGACCGTCTGAGCTCCCTGTCCTGGCATCTCAGGAGGGAAAAGGCTGCGAAGAGATGGCATATATTAAACCTTCCTTCACCTTGGCAGACACAGCTAACCACGACACTATATCAAATGCTATTTATTGCTCCTCGAGAATCATGAAGCAATAGAGAGACATTATTTTTTTTCAAACTGAATCTATATATTGCCTTTTCAGTGGATGCCCCACTTAGAATTATCACTCTGTGACAATAAATAGTCTTCTATGACAATTCTTATTGCATGTATCTTGCTTCATTGATAAGCAGAGTTTTAAAAGGGAGAAGCTGATTGTGTCGTTTAAGAAGTGGCACAGAGGACTAGAGATGGCTCCGCGGCTAAGAGCGCTGGCTGTTCGACCACGAGGAGTTTGGACCCCAGCACCCACGCACACATCAGTCAGGTGGTCTGTAAAGGACTGTGACACCATCTCTGAGCAGTCTGACGTCCTCTTCCGGCCTCCACACAAGCACAGACAGGCACAATAGTGCAGATATATTCACACACACACACACCTATACACACAAGCACAGACAGCCACAATAGTGCAGATATATTCACACACACACACACACACAAGCACAGACAGCCACAATAGTGCAGATATATTCATACACACACACACACACCTATACACACAAGCACAGACAGCCACAATAGTGCAGATATATTCACACACACACACACACACCTATACACACAAGCACAGACAGCCACAATAGTGCAGATATATTCACACACACACACACACACACCTATACACACAAGCACAGACAGCCACAATAGTGCAGATATATTCACACACACATATTCACACAAGCACAAACAGCACAATAGTGCACATATCCATACACACAAACACAGACAGCCACAATAGTGCAGATATATTCACACACACACACACACACAAGCACAGACAGCCACAATAGTGCAGATATATTCACACACACATATTCACACAAGCACAAACAGCACAATAGTGCACATATCCATACACACAAACACAGACAGCCACAATAGTGCAGATATATTCATACACACACACACACATACACACACACACACAAGCACAGACAGCCACAATAGTGCAGATATATTCATACACACATATTCACACAAGCACAGACAGCCACAATAGTGCAGATATATTCACACACACACACACACACACACACAAGCACAGACAGCCACAATAGTGCAGATATATTCACACACACACATATTCACACAAGCACAAACAGCACATAAATAAGTAAATAAATAAATATATGTATATATTTCTTAAAGAAGTAGAAGGAGAAAAAGGAAGAGGAGGAAGAGGATGGGGAGGAGGAGGAAAAGGAAGTAGGGTAGAACACTCCCTAGCCTACGCAATCTACATGGACAAAAACACATGGAATACATTGAAAGGCGGTACCTGGTGACATATTTGGACCCAAGCACGTCACAAACCACAGCTCAAACTGTCTTTGAGGCATCAGAAATATTTTGGCCACAATTTACATTGGAAAACAATTTTCAGATATATGTAGTTTTCCAATAATTACATTTATTCATTCCTGCATTCAAATTTAGCAATATTTGCTTAGGCCTGCAATGGGCTAAACTCTATCCTAGGTACAAAAATAAACACCTACAACAAAAACCAGAGATAAATCCTTGTTCTCATGGATGTACTGTCTTGTGAGTCAAGATTTATAGAATTAGACAGGAGCCAGGAGAGTGGGGGGGGGGGGAAGGAGTGGAGCCAATGCTGCTTTGTTTGTATTTAAAATAAAACAATTCCACATCAATAATAATGGAAAGATTGGGTAGGCAAAAGCTGATGATACAGATTGCGCATTGGGAACAGGCCATGTAATGTGTCCTGGCCATCCCTGTTCATCCCATTCTGCGTTGGTCACGCTATTGAATTGAATTCAGTCTCAGGTTTGAAGCAAGCTCTGGAAGCCCACCTTGCTGGCTCTTTCAACCTAGACTCCCTCCATGAAGCATCTCCATGAGGAGGACTTTCGTGGTTCGGTCACTTCGCAGTTTCCAGCAGGAGAGTTTGCAGACCCTTGGGGAACTCAAGGCTATTTTGTTGTGCGCGCGGAGTGTCCTCAGGAGCCCAAGGGCCGCTCTAATAGTCCTTCTCAGTGCGTGGCAGTTCTCATGTTGTCCCTACGGTGTTCAAAGCCAGCCACGATGCTGGCCCCAGCCCCATCGAAAGAGCACCGAGACAAAGGAGAGTGGATGAGGGATTCATGCTCCTGATGATAAACTGTTTGCTCCGCGAGCTTGATGCAGGCTCCCACCCTCCTAACCGGAGTCCTTGGCATTTCGGCACACTAAATTGACATTTCCAAGTGAGTGGGTGGATGAAGCTCGTTTTCCAAGGGGGATGAAACTGTCTTGATTTCTTGTGTGCAGAATGCTAATTCTTCCTCATGGTTAAACAGCGAAGAATTGCATACATCTGAGAAGATCAAGCAACAGATAGGCTAATGATGACATTAGCCTAATAACATTTAAGCTGTCCCCTAATCGCTGCATACACAAACCCCCAACTAAAATGCTTCATAATTAAAATTTCAGACATTTATTTAGAAAAATCATTAATTGAGCTAAGACCGAGTATGGGAATAAATGGTTGCAGCCTTCCTCAACCACAGACATCCAAGGTTTGACGTCGCCTCCTCAGCTCCCATTTCCTTCCTTCTTAGTTCCTTCAGAATCTATTTAAAGGGAAGGATATTTACCCACCTGAAGTGGGCTTTGATGTGAATATATAATCAAAACTACCGTGAACTTTACAGAAGGAGGTGTTTTTAGAATGCTAATGCCACTTGGCTACCTTCCAGGTTGACCCCCCAAATCGACTAATGAGGTTGAGCAGGGGTACAGCGGTGCCTAGGAATTCCTATCGTGGAGCGGAGGTCAAGCATTCTCATCTTAAATAGAGTTCAGCTGGAAGTGCAGTGATGTTAGAGCTGAGTTAGCAGGGCTATTCCGATCTGCAATCCACCTGTCCTAGATCTGCTGCTCTCGTGATATGCATCAAGATTTGCTGGCTTCAGAACAGAACACAGGGTCATGAAAAGGCACCCCAAACTTCTCCTTCCTGTGGGAATGCAAAGACGCTAAAGGCTCATGGGATGGGAATATAAGTCTTCATCCCACGTGGGTTGATGCCACTGGACCACCATGGGTAAAGCGAAATTTGTTTTACAGAGAATTATATATTTATTTTTTTTAAATTTATTTATTTATTAAGTATACAGTGTTCTGCCTGCATATGTCCCTGCATGCTAGAAGAGGGCACCATATCTCATTACAGATGGTTGTGAGCCACCATGTGGTTTCTGGGAATTGAACTTAGTACCTTTGGAAGTGTAACCAGCGTTCTTAACCTCTGAGCCATCTCTCCAGGCCGGGAATTACATATTTAAAGGGCAATCCTGATCAGCGATCAGTTTCCCATGGACCAGAACTGATGTGTTTATGACATGACCAGAACAGGGACTCCAGCCTATGAAAATGGGTCCCAGTGGGCCCAAAGGAGCAGCCCAGGTGCCACACAAGGGAATTACGTGGTTTGTAGACATGCAGCAGAGATGGTGTAAGGGAGACAGCTGTTGTGACTCCCAAACAATGGCCATCACACACAGCTCTGGAAGGCATTCAAACTCAGGGTGCTAGTGCCGCCATGATCTCTCTGAGGCAGGCTCTTGGGAGAACTCTCTCTGCTGGTCCGTCTCAGATGGCCGTGGGTTCCTTGTGACTTGCGGCTGCATGGCTCCACCTCTGCTCGCTCTCATATGCCGTCTGTCATTTCAGTGCCCACTTCCTTCCTGTCTCCAATAGGGAGCTGTGTCACTGGACGTAGGTCCTGCCTTGAGGATCCAAAAAGACCTCATGTTAAGACTTTTAATTATGTTAAGACCCTTATTATGTAAACAAGTCTTCATTTATCTCCAAAGAACATGGCTCTCACAGGTGCGGGGTCAGAACATGCTTGTAACTCTTGGAGTCCATCTTTCTGCTCACAATAAGTAAATAGGTAAGGGTCTTAGCTATGAAGAAGCAGGGAGGCCTCTCCCCTTCCTTCTTATCTGCTGTGAAGTAATGGCCTTATTAGCTTTGTAACTCATGGTTCCCTGATGCTTTGGGGACCTGTTGGCACTATCCATGTCCAAAACAGGAGGGACGAAAGGCCTGCTGGGAGCAAAAGAGCACCATTCATTTCATCAATGCTCTCTGGGAGGTTTGTCCAGTGATCCCAACGTAGAATCCGGTCATGTAGTCAACACTTGTGACTGCTGGTCCAGGATAATGAGCATTTCATCCTCCCAACTCTGTAATAGGGGAAAATGGGGAACAAAGCAACCACAGTAACTTTATGTGACTGTCCTTAGCATCCACTATAACAGATGAAAGAGGAATATGATGTTGGCTTCAGGTGGTCCTGTAGGGTCAGCTTAAATGGCACTCCATCTCAGCCCTTCTTGGTTTGAGTGATGTTACATAGCTACAAAAGCCTTCCTGAGTGCTAATGAAACATGATTTAAATATCCAAATTAAGGGAGACCAATAGGACTGCTAGATTAGCAAGTACAATATGACACACGGTTAAACTTTAATATCAGAGACATAATGAGTAGATTTGTAAGTCTAAGAATGTCCCAAAGGCTGGGGAGATAGATGGCTCTGGGCTCAAAGCAAAAGCAAGAAGACTGGGGTTCCAATCCCATGAATGCGCATAAGTGTCAGGTTGGTGAAGGGCAGACACAGGAGATGCCCAGAGCCAGCCAGCCAGAGTGGAACTGAACGCACGAGCGCTGGGTTTGACTGGGAATTTCCTACATCAGAGAACAAGGTGAAGGGTGATCAAGGAAGGCTCCCAACATTCTTCATGCTCCTTTCTATTTATGTGCACATGTGAACATATATGCACACAAACCTGTATGTGCCTGTGTATATGTGAACATATATGCATACAAACCACACCTACAAACACACAAATATGAGAAGAAGGAAGGAAGACCATCCCAAATGGTCCACAGTAGTAAACAATTATTTGTTAATTTTCTGAAGTAAAACATTAGTTTGGAAGCTGGCAACATTAAACAGTAACGTACTCTGTGCCTGAGCCCTCACCCCACGAGCTGACTTCTCAGCAGCAGGAGTGCTGAGTATTCCTTTCCTTGCCAAATGCAGTTTCTGGAGTTGTTCACGTTGACCACGATAAACATGAGAACTGTGTTTGCTAAGAGAGAGAAGAACTCTTCTAACACGGAGATCTTTAGAATTCCAAGACGCTACTTCTAAGCATTAGTCTTGTCAAAAGTGTACCCTGATAAGCAACAACCATGGTTTATGTGTCGTCTCGGGACTGGGAGCTTAGTGTGTGGGTGCTGAGGATTCCAAGAACAGACCACTCTGGTTGCGGTTCCAACCCTCAGGATAAAGAGTCACGTAGAACAGCAAGCTGTCATCCTTAATCTTCATTTTTATTTTCTCTAAAACACATTATTGGCATTTGTGACGCTTTCCTACTAAGGCAGAACTTGAACTCTGGCAGAGAAAACTCTGGATGACGAATCTGCTAAACCCAGCTGCTCTGTGGTTCATTTAGCAAATGAGCTACCCGCGCTCCTTCTCCGTGGGACTTTACACAGTGAAGTGAGAAAGAAGGGGGCAATCAATGCCCCCGGCAGAACCAAGGACATACACCAACGCAAACAAGACTGTTGTCTCAGGAATCTGTGGACTACACCAGGAAAGGGGAGTGATAATTCCTCGTGGGTCTTAGCACATAAAGGCGGCCACAGTCAATATTCAGATTGGTTAGAATCCAAAGGAAGAGACTCCTTTTTTTAAATATTTTAAATAAATAGTTTATCAATGCAATCAGAGTTGCACAGCACAACAGCAATATACCAGAGGTTGGGAAGAGGTGAATGGATTATGGGTGGACAGCAGATTGTTAACAGATATAGCACTAAGTTTAGATATCAGGAATGATATTTAATGTTTCCTAGCACAGTAGGTTAACAATGCTTGAAAACAGTGGTATGTCTTTATTTTTTTATTGAAAAAATTTCTGCCTCCTCCCCGCCTCCCATTCCCCCCTCCCCCCACTCCTCTCCCCCTCCCTCCACTCTTCTCCCCTTTCCCCCCACTCCTTTCCCCTTCCCTCTCCAGTCCAAGAGCAGTCAGGGTTCCCTGCCCTGTGGGAAGTCCAAGGTCCTCCCCCCTCCGTCCATATCTAGTAAGGTGAGCATCCAAACAGGCTAGGCTCCCACAAAGCCAGTACATGCAGTAGGATCAAAACCCAGTGCCATTGTCCTTGGCTTCTCATCATCCCTCATTGTCCGCCATGTTCAGAGAGTCTGGTTTTATCCCATGCTTTTTCAGTCACAGTCCAGCTGGCCTTGGTGAGCTCCCAATAGATCAGCCCCACTGTCTCAGTGGGTGGGTGCACCCCTCACGGTCCTGACTTCCTTGCTCATGTTCTCCCTCCTTCTGCTCCTCATATGGACCTTGGGAGCTCAGTCCAGTGTTCCAATGTCGGTCTCTGTCTCTATCTCCATCCATCGCTAGATGAAGGTTCTATGGTGATATGCAAGATATTCATCAGTATGGCTATAACATGGGCAACTGTGAAGGCCAACAAGTCCTTGTCAGCAGGTGACAGTGCACACTGCTCTTGCAGAGGAGGTGACCCAGAAGGTGACAGTGCACACTGCTCTTGCAGAGGTGGTGAGTTCAGTGGTTAGCACCTAGGCAGGGTGACTCACAGCCAACTGTAACTGCAGCTCCAGAAAACCCGATACCCTCTTCTGTTTTCCTCCGTCACTAGCACTCAGGAGCACATACCCTCCCCCACACACCCCCCACACAAATAAAAAGTAAAAATAAAATCAACCTTAAAAAATGCCCGCTGCACAAAAGTAACGGTGGCTAGCATAGGTATTTCATTCCTGGTTTTTGTGGTTGTGCCGAAAAACAATTAAGGTAGTCTTGCCTGTGAGGCAAGCTCTCTGGACTAAGCCACAGCCTCAGCCAAGGATGGGCAACCCTCTGTTTCAGAGTCCATGTACACCCAAGCCATGGCTTCACACGGCTACTCTCCAAACAATTCTCTTCCTATTAAATCTTTACTTCACCAAGACAGGATTCTCCAAATCTCTCTCCCAGTTTGTGTAAATCTTCCCAATAAAAATGTGCTTGAGGGGGCTGGAGAGATGGCTCAGAGGTTAAGGATGCTGACTGTTCTTCCAGAGGTCCTGAGTTCAATTCCCAGCAACCACTTGGTGGCTCACAACCATCTACAATGAGATCTGGTGCCCTCTTCTGGCATGCAGGCATACATGGAGGCAGCACACTGTATTGTATACATAATAAATAAAATCTTTAAAAAAAAAAAAGTGTGCTTGAAGAAGCTTCAGCCAAATGTCCACATGGCATAATCCATCTGTCACTGTTGGCCACGGCTCTCCTGTCTCCATGACTGCCCACCCACCAAGGAGTCATTGACAAAAAAAAAAAAAAGGAAGAAATAAGCAAACAAAACAAAACACCCACCCTCTCTTTGTTGAGGAGCGAGCCAGCAGGGAGTCAGTCTTTTTCACCTCAGGAGAGAAGGAGATGAAAAGCCGCCATTGCAACTTTTTTAAAGTAGACTTTCAGCTATCAGATATGAGTGTTATTGTCTCGGATAAGGGGCATCTTTCTTGTTCATCTTAAAACATGATTAGAGTTTTAGTTCATTCACACAAAGCTACGATTCCATTCCTTTTCTAAGGATAAAGATACCAAGAGCTGGTCAATGGCAGGTCCACCTAGCCAGTGAAACCTCCTCCGTCCCTGAGTCCGGAAAGTCTCTGCAGCACAGCATACATGAACAACACTTTGCCAAGACCTTTTCCTGTCCTTCAGTGTCAGCTGCTGCTGGGGCTTAGAAAAGGCAACAGTCGAAAGGCTGCCGGTGGAAGCTTGGTTAGTACCAGAAAAACTCCTTGCAAGGACAACCCTTGGAGCATAAAAGCAGAACCAGCGAAGGCCGCTATTTAATAACTGACATAGCTTTGTGAGAAGCCCTGCTTACCCCGGGGCTCAGCTGGAGCAGGAAGTAGACCTAGACAGACAAGGTCCTCAGCACATTTGCTCTTGGGCATGGTGCAAAGGGGAGAAGACGGCGGGCTCTAGGAAGGAGCCCAGAGGAGACATGCGTGCATGCGTGTGCGTGCGTGTGCGTGCGTGGGCCCGTGTGAGTGCGCCCGTGTGAGTGTGCATGCGAGAGAGAGAGAGAGAGAGAGAGAGAGAGAGAGAGAGAGAGAGAGAGAGAGAGAGAGAGAGAGAGAGAGAGAGAGAGAGTGAGAGAGTGAGTCGAAACTTGGAAGATTCTAGAAAGTTCCTCTCTGGCTTTATAGAGGGATTAACAACTGCTGGTGGAGGAGACTGAGCAGCTGAGCTGCAGAGAAGGCATGCAGACTATGGAGCTGCATGCGAGTTGTTCCGAGAGCTTCAGTCTGCAGCTTTCCTGGGGTTTCCTGATATTGGAGTGCAGTTTTTGGTGGTAAGGATGTGTTCTGGGGAGTCATTCCTTCTCGGGTAAGTAAGTCCTCGTCCATACTTTTAGCGACCCCAGGAAAAACTCATTGGTTCATCAGAGGTATGTGTGTGCTTTGCGGGGGTCTCTCCGGAAATAGTCTCTCATGAAATGAATACATGTAGCGGGCATACCTTGTCATTTCAGCGCCGATGGCCCATTCCTTGATAATCCATTAAGAACTAGGTTTCCCATTAAGATAGGAAAAGGGAGACTCTGAAATAAATCACATGCTCATTCTACTCCTGGGCTTTGTGGTTCCAGGCAATGTCAGAGGCAGGAGTGAGGTGCCTTCTAATTTAATGATCCCCACCATTTCTTCTTTGCTATTCTCTCCATCACCAAGAATTTCCCAGAGCATCTCCCCTTGGAGTGCTGGAACACTGAGAATGTCTTCCAGGTGTGTGGTGTGGCTTTTCCATCACATAGATTGTATGTATTCAGCAAGGTTATTGAACTAAGATGTTATTCAGACTTCGTAGACCTCAGTTTGAGTCAGGCTTTGCTTCTTTTTCTTTTCTTTTTACTTGATTCAACAAGTATTACCGAGTATAAAAAGCCAATTCATTATAAGGTTCGTGAAGAGTTAGTTCTCATGGCTCCTCACTTGCACAGACCCTGTGAATGTTTCCCACAATGCTTGATGCCACAAACTGCAGATATCAGAGGAGAAACCAAACAAAACAGAAAGGCATTTTGGTTCGCATTGACATCTAATCAACGAAATATTCTTTCTAGCTGTTAATGTACTAAAATGCGGCAGATGCAGCTATAAAGGAATAAAAGAAGGTTTTCTTTTTGATGGTAATCATATGAAATATATTTGAGAAATTCCCCCCTCCCTGTGTGTGTTTAGCACAAAGCCATAAGCAGTCAGGAGCCATTTAAAAATAGACTCTGAAAAATGCATCTCTTGGTGACTGTCAAATGAGAATCATACTGTATAACCCACACTTTAATAGGATAGTGGAGTGGACATCCGGGCTACATGGTGTAGATCACTGCTCAGAGCCTGCAGAACTGCCTGATCATTGCTGCACTGCATCCTACAGGCAACTATAACATGGCAGTATGGTGTGGGACAATTATCTATATTCTGTCAATTATATTTGAAATAAATGCTGATTGGCCAGTAGCCAGGCAGGAAGTATAGGCGGGACAACCATACAGAAAGTAGAGGCAGGTCAAGGAGACCAGGAGAATCTGGGAAGGAGGAAGCCCATACCTCTGCAGTCCTGACCCAACCACAGAAGCAGCAAGATGTGACTGCCCTGCTGAATAAGGTACTGAGCCACATGGCTAACACAGATAAGAATAATGGGCTAATAATGGGCTATATACGTTATAAGAGTTAATAAGAAGCCTGAGCTAATGGGCCAGTCAGTTTATAACTAAGGTAGACCGCTGTGTGATTTCTTTGGGACTTAATGATTGCAGGAACTGGGCAGGACAGAAAACCCCCGACAACAGCGGTATTTATACATCCAAATACATTTCAGCATAGTATGGTACCACTATGCTAGAAAGCACACCTCCATTGTATGCTTGGCATGAATGAGTTACAGGACTGTGAGCTGCTCTGAGGAGCCAGGGAGAGAGATGAATGGGTGTGGACACCACTGCAGACTTTCAGTTCTACTTAGCAGATGCTCAATACACAATACTTTCTACTCGTTCATAGCATGAAGTTATAATACCTTTCTGTATGAGGGGTGGTGAGGATCGAGACAAGGTTTTCCTAAGGAGCCCTGGTTGACCCCAAGGCATACCTCCTTGGTGCTGAGAACACCATCTGAAGAAAAGGAATAATGGACTGGCAAGATGGCTCTGTGGGCAAAGGCACCGACCACATAAGCTCGGTGACTTGGATCCCAGGCTTGGTACCCACCTAAAGGTTGAAGGAGAGAACTGTCTGCATAAAGTTGTCCTCTGACTTTCACAGGTGTGATGGAGGAAGGTCATTGGTTAAAAAATAAAGAAACTGCTTGGCTGGCCCTCATAGGTTAAAACATAGGTGGGTGGAGTAGACAGAACAGAATGCTAGGAGGAAGAGGAAGTGAGCTCAGACTCTCTGGAGCAGAGACGCAATGCTCCCCTGGCCCGGCCAGACACACGCGATGAAGCTCCGACCCAGGAAGGACGTAGGCTAGAATCTTCCCAGTAAGACCGGTGCTCACAGATTATTAGAGATGGGTTGATCGGGATATCAGAATTAGCCAATAAGGGCTAGAGCTAAAGGGCCAAGCAGTATTTAAAAGAATATAGTGTCCATGTAATTATTTCGAGGCATAAGCTAGCAGGCGGTCAGGGTGCTGGGGACGCAGCCCCGTCACTCCAAACACTACACAGGTACACTGTGGCATGTGTGCCCGAGCCCACAGCACCATCGTGTGCATGCATACACAACTAAACCATGAAAAGTAGGCTCAAGAAGGTAGGCAGTGATGCAGGGAAAACTCACACAGGATGAGTGTGAGGGTGGAGGAGGGGTGAGCCTGTTCCTTTTCAGGGTGTCCGGGGCAGACAGAGTGGAAGGAAGGAATGAGATAAGAACCAAACATGGCAGGAGCCACAGTGCTGGCCTTAGTCGTGAGAAGTCTAGCCTTCTTGAGTAGGAAGAGAAATCCTTGGAGGGCTTGGGATGTCTGACATGACATTATCTGTCTTAATGTTGCTATTGGATCAGTATAACCGATGTATAGGGAACGTCATACAGCCCAGCATGTGGAGAGGCTGGGAGAGCAGTTGGAGGCCTCCTGTAATAGATCTTTATGGGCATCTGTAGAGCTGGTAGGAAGTGGAGGATTCCAGGAAGATTTTTACCAGCAGAGATGACAGCGGTTGGCATATCCGAGGTGGTTTTTGATAAATGGGAAGAGATCCTGAATGGTTCAAAATCTCTATGCCTGTACCGCTGGAAGAACAAAGTGGTCACTGGCTATAATGAGTAAAATGGTAGCAACGAGAGGTTGCTCCTGCGTATACTGGAGCACACATGAAGTTCTACTACTAGGTGGGAGGCTGAGGCAGAAGGATTGCGGGTTTGACCCCACCAGAACATATTTGTGAGTCCTTGTCACTAAGGGAATAAATTGGTGGCTTGCGGCTCAGTTGGAGAAGATTGCCCAGTATAAGCCAGGCCTGGGAGCCCTCCCTAGTACTGACAGTAACTAAGCATTAAAGACATTAATAAACCAATGTAGCAACCACAGATTTGGTGATCCACACCTGGGGGCTATTAAATAAATGACCGCAGCCTCACACTGACCGGCGGTCTTATCTAAAAACAGTAGGCAGGCTTCTCTTCCAGTAATGTCGGTTTGGTAGGATGCCAAGAGGCTGTGGGCTATGTGGGTTAGGGAGAGAAGTGGGGTATCCTCTGTGGTGAGAAACTGTACCGTAGTGTTTGCCTCAAAGGTGGATGAGGAAGAATGAGAAAAAAGAAAAAAAGGAAAACTAAGTGGAATCCTAAGGTTTAGCTTCTGTTATTTTTCTGGCCATCACTAAAGTCCAGAATATTTCACAATTTAACCCTGCCGTCTTGTTTCCTCACACAATTACCCCACTGTTCATGGACTTTTCCGGGTTTCTAATAAACCACTGAGCTCTTAGGACTGCTGTGCCCATTGCTGACTTCATCAGTTTAAACAATTTCCACATAATTCTGATGCCTGGAACTCCACAGAAGCCCAAATATTAAATTAGGGTGTTATTAATTGAATTTTCTCTCTTTTATTCCTTTCCCTGGACATAGCAGGTACTGGGAAATTTGTTTTATGATTTTTTTTTCTTGCACAGTTGGTAAGCGCTGGCATTTCTATGCTATTTTTAATAAAAAAAGCAATTGAAAACTTACACTGAATCCCTTGTAGATTCATGACCCAGATCTTTAGTACTTCTGCTGTCTTCGAAGAACTCAGTGGTAAGTTGATTACTGCTTTACTCCCCAAATAAATCCATATCAGGAGACTGGTGGTACGGGAAGTTTTCCAAAAGATGTGAACATTCATTCTTTTGTTCTGTAAGTAACCTTCTCTAGACAGTGAGACAGCTCCCAAAGCAAACCCAGATGTGTCTGTCCTTCACAGCACAGCCTCCAGTGTGGGCCATGCAATGTTTTCCTATAAAAATACTTTTTGGATGGAACTCAGAACCTCGCCCCCTAGGTAAGTGTTCTAGGTTAAGCACTTGTCAGATTTCTTGTTTTTAAAGAAGCAGATGATGAGAGATGGCTCAGGAAATGTGACAATCATTGTGGCTGTTTTATTGTTTTAATTTTCCAAAACGGGTGAACCCCACATTGGCCTTGCCTAGTGGGAGCGTGTGGCTTCTGGGAGGGGAGTTAGGATTGGTTTCAGAAGCAAGTCAAGTGTATGGTGGGGTCTTTGTTAGGCACACACTGCGTGATTGGAGGCATCTCTTCTTAGGAGGCTGTCGTGAATTGCTGCTTCCCCTGTCTCTGTTCAGAGTGGCACCTAAGGCTTTGGGCGGTATTGTTGATGCCCCTCCTTCCTTCCCCAGGGAAATCATCAAGATTTTCTAGGCAACCAATCTGTTCCTTTTCTGGCTAGCTACCACTAAGCCATCACACACCTAGACCCAGAAATCAAGAAGCACATGACTTTTGCGTCTTACCTGGCATTCCCATGAAAGGAAATCATGGAACAAGGCCCCACATTGTCTGCTTGAACTTAAAGCAAGACACCACCAGGATTCAGAACAAAGTGGCCCAAACGCAGCATGCGAGGCGAGAAAGCAGAGCAGACAGTGCTATCTGCTGTAAAGATGTGAGAAGGATTGCTGAGTTCCAAAGAGGCCTTGACAAATGAGACCAAGAAGCTAGTGAACATGTGCGGGATTTCAATTGGGTAGGATCAGTCTCCAAATACATTGCCTCGACTGCCCTAAATCTAAGTGTATATTTTAACAGTCACTATATATGACGTGTCAATTTGCCTTCTCCAGATTCCAAGCAAGCTGTGCTGGTGTGTGATGATTCTGTGTTTTTACCTCCTTCGGGCTTTCTAGAAATCCAAGGAATATTCAGCTGAAATTTTATATGCAATGTCTAAAATCCTATCTTTTGACTAGAAATATTATGATTTGTTTTTCACAGTTTCAAATTTATAAATTACATTGTTATTGTCAAGGATACGAAAGATGGATGAGAATGTCTCTCTGCCCTGGAGAGAGATTACGTAAATGAGGATGTGATTTTTTTTTTATTTCATAAAGAGAATGTGTATTGCACTAAGCAATTTGCATTGTAAATATAATTAGAACAAAGACCATCCCTGTCCATTGCTGAAGAAAGGCTGCGGAGCCTTTTCAGAGGAAGTTTTGTTTCCCTTCACGGTTCACAGGGTGTTGTGGCTTGAACTTTACCGCGGTTTTATGGCCAGAGGATGTGCAAGGCCTAAGCCAAACGTACCCATCTCATTGGACTTTCACCTAACTCCAGGTGTGCCTTATTGCATGCGTGTTTACTTCGGTGAGTGTTCCTTTTATGGAATTTTCTTTCCTTCCACCTAAAGACCAAACTTCCGTCCTACTAGAAATGTCCTTCTAATAGTTTATGCAAAACAGGCATTAACATAACCACTAGATGGCAGTGGATTGGTGCAAAATTGCAGATGTGGTGAGATGCTCGCTTGGTCAAAACAAAACAAACCAAAAAGGTAATGAAGAAATGGATTCTTCGTGGGTGCGCTATACCCATCTTGTCTTTGGCCTTGCAGGATCATAGACGCCACTGTTCACCGTCTAGGCTGTGGGTCTTTGGGAATGCTGAAGACATGAGCAGAAAGCAGCAGGCAAGCCCCAGGGGGAGCCAACTGGATTCTGGAACCCACAGCCTGATTGTGACACATGGTTCTTTTTCTAGTGAATTACGGGATCTCAAGGAAATTTCTGTGCTAGACCTTAGTTTTTTGGCCATCACTGTCACAACAGCAAGAGTGCGTCCTCCTTCACGGGTCACAGTGACTGGGAGTGGCTCACTGAGGACCTCTTGTAGGTGGAAGGGACATAATAAATGAAGGGTACAGAATCTTCCCAAATGTTTAGGATTTTTCAGACTTTTTAATGGTGATGCATGAATTATTTATTTGTGCTCAGTGACAGGTGTGTGGCAAGCTATTCTCAAACACATTTCTTTGTCCAAACCCAGACAGTTCATAGTAAAATAGAATAAGCAATACATGCAAAAACAAACAAAAAATCTGATCAAGTTTCACCGCCCAGTGAGTAAGATGTTTTTGATGTTCAGAGCTTTGGGAGATTGCTGTGAGCTGCAGATCTGGCAGCACCGGTCTCAAGTGTCTGTATACAGCGCAGTTCTGCACGGCCCCATGCCACGCTTGTTAGTGTGAGTGCCCAGCTGAGGGAGCCGCGGGAGGACTGAGCTATTGCTTCTGCTTTCCTATTATGCAATGACTTTCACTATCAAGATCCTGCCTTCAGAATTCCCACCTGGCAAAACGGCTTCACCAAAAAGCAGGAGAGAAAAATGAGCAATTTTCTGTCCTCAAGCACGAGCGCTCTTGATGAAGAAAGGGGCGTCTATTGGAGCAGGCTCCAAGAGCTCAGAACGAGCAAGAGAAGATGATGTCTAAAATTTTCCTTCCCAGGGAACTTTATCTTCAAAGCACTAAGGCACAATGCCATATTCCAGGAAAGAAAATCGCCAAAGGGATACAAGAGTCCTGTCTGTGAGTGATTGTCCTGACAATGTCACATTCTGGTTTCTCCTTAATGTGTTCTTGGCAACGTGTTCCTTATCACTTCCCCGTGATGGTGCAGCCTCTCCTCCACTGTCAACCCTCCAAGACAGAAACCAGCCTTCCTCCTGGGTTTTTCCTTTCATTGTAATCTCCAGGAAGCTTATAACTTGTATAATAAGTACTCTCTTTGAAGATGTTTGATAAATGTGAGGCTTTTAGCTCTGTATTAGAAAAAGTCTGGCATGTTCCGATATTTTCAGAGTTAGACACATCTGGGAGCAACGTGAGCTCTCTCAGAAAACACATTTGTTATGTATGACTCAGAAAAGGGAAACTGAACTTACGTGTTTGTAGGAACTGGAGGCAGAGCTCATACAACGAGCGAGACTAAGTGTAATTGGGAGGTGGGATTTCCCCGGTGGTTTTGCACATATGAGCTAAAATGAACACCCATCAAAATATTGGTAGCATAAGGTAAAAGCAACTTCAGCTGTGTTGTTTTAATCACATGACCGCAATGCTGTGCAAAATGTTTCTTAATACGAAATCAGTCCTGTTGGTGAGCAACTAGTGCGAGCAGAACGTCAACCAGTCAGGTGTCAGTCAAGTGAATGGAACTATGGACTGCCCATGATGTTCCCTTAGTGATGTCCCCGGGGACCTCCCTGAGCATGGGGATGAGCCCAGATCCTCAGCAACACAGTCCTGTTCGTGGGCCAACTCCCTCATCCAAGGTTCACATCTTGAGATCTCTGTTCAACGCGCTTGGATTTTCTTTCCCCCCACATTTGATCTCATGGTAAAAGTTGCTCATCCTCAGGGTCCAGCAGGCAAGGCCTCCCACTTGCGGAAGCACCTATACTGTGACAGTCCATCTTCTGTAAAGGCATTTTGATAACAGTATTTTGTGCCTGTTCCTCCAAGATCGCGGACACTTTACCCAGTAAGTCCCAGCCTTATTGTGATACATATATTAATGGAGATGAGTTAATTTAAGATATGAATTATCCAGACATACAGGCTTGAGGGAATGGGGCTCTTTTGTCTTTCATCCTTGTCATGAAAATAATAAAGACATTTTATGTCGCCTCTTACTGATGGCAGTTGGAATCAGCCAAGGTCCAACTGACTATAGGAAAGTCTGCAGTGAGCAAAGAAGGCAAAGTAGGAAGGTCTTCTTCCTGTTGTCACCCAGTCTGTCTCCACCTGGAGCCCTAAACCACAGAAGGGATGGGGAACCACCAAGCTTGCATGCCAAAATCATATGTCAGCCTTTTAAATGTCGTTCTGGTGCATGTTCCATAGTTTGGCCTCGCTTCATTTTGACATTACCGTTCTGTGTGGTGCCACTTAACAGACTTCCAAATCCCATAATAATCACAGATAAACCAAATTATTTGCAATACTATTTGGCTAATAGCTTAAGTGTATTTCTGGCTAACTCATATCTTAAATTAACCCATCTCCATTAATCTATGTATCACCATGAGGCTATGACTTACGGGGTAAAGTTTCAGTGTCTGTCTCTAGCGGGGGCTACATGGCTTCCCACTACTCCGCCTTCTTTCTCCCAGCATACAGTTTAGTTTTCCCTGCCTACCTCTGTTCTGCTCTGTTATAGAAACCAAAGCAGTTTCTTTATTAATCAGTGGTAATCACAGCATACAGAGGGGAATCCCACATCAACTATGTGTACAAATGGAAACTATGCTTTCTTGTAATTGGTGAGTTAGTTGGCATATGGAAGAATGCTTATGGGATGATTAGTTTGGTGAATCCCAAAGGATCCAGGGAGGCCTGTTTTTGAGGTTTTTGCTTTGTTAGCTCCAAGGAATCTTAAGGAGATCTGCAGGCTGGTGGAGGATAGGTGGATCAATGGCTTCCTTGAATCTTCAGAAATGTAGTAACTTTCCTTGACTCTGAGAATCAATTTGTTCCAGGGCTTCATAGATACGTTCTTTTGTGTTTTCCCCATTAATTTCAAAGAAAATTGTATGAATAAATGTTTTAAAATATCTGACTGCAGAAATATAACCCAAGCTGTCACATTTTTTATCCACGTGAGTAACAAGGTTCATTTTCCAGCATGCATTTGGCCACAGTGGAGATTATGTATCACAGCGAGACATGTATAACTTGGTAAAACTCCAGCTTCATAATTTGTCATAAATTTTGGCATATTCAACTCTCTAGTTACTTGGAGAGAATTTTTCTAAATGACTTTTGTCCAAAGCTCAGCCAAGAGACACATAGCTAACACAAACAAAAGTTCCATTGTCTTTCCTGGATAAATTTTGTTCACCATATGGTTTATCACTTTGAAAACCACTCTCCTGAAAAGCATTAGTATTTTCCTATGGCTGTTCTGTCCTTTAGTTGACTGCCAGTGATGGTGTCCTTGGGGTTGCTTTATTTGCAGCACGTTTGTTCTGATAGACCTATTATTTTTATGATGGAAAATTCTTTTTTTTTTCTGGTTAGGTACCATATACCAAAATTTTAATTGATTTATCAAGACCAGGTGAACAATTTATTTTTTTTGTTTTTTTTTTTGGTTTTTGTTTATTTATTTATTTATTAAAGATTTCTGCCTCCTCCCCCACACCGCCTCCCATTTCCCTCTCCCTCTCCCAGTCAAGTCCCCTTCCCTCGTCAGCCCGAAGAGCAATCAGGGTTCCCTGCCCTGTGGGAAGTCCAAGGACCACCCACCTCCATCCAGGTCTAGTAAGGTGAGCATCCAAACTGCCTAGGCTCCCCCAAAGCCAGTACGTGCAGTAGAATCAAAAACTATGATGGAAAAGTAGAGGCAGCGAAGCAATATGCTCATCTCCTGGCTCTGACCGCCATCCGCTCCTACGCAACATTCTTCCCTCTGCATGGCCCCTCACTCGCTTCCCATTCTCTGATTTATTTTTAAGCACCTTGAAATGTCATATCAGCTCTGGATCGCAGAGAAGTATCTATGTGTTATGTGCACATTCATATCTTTTTAAAGAAATGGGCCTGTGCGTTGCAAATGTAGCCTCAACATCAGTGAGCGTGTGCCCTCCATGTAAGTCTCCACGGTTGACAGGCGTGCAGTCGTCACCCCCCCCCCCCAATTGTACAGGTGTGCTTTTATTGTTTGAATCAAGATTTGCACACAGCAACCAGTGAGTCTTTGACGTCTTTCCTTATTTCTTACTCTCACATTCCGCCTTACAACTGCCTCTTCTCTGGCGGGCTGACCTGTGGGGCGGGGCTCATTACACCCCAGTTGTCGCTTCATGGTTCGGCTCCTCCATCCTCTGTTTCCTGTACGCGGCAGTTAGATCTAGAAGCTTCCGTTGACGCGTTCGCTTCCAGTGACTTTGTCTGGTGGTAAATGACATCTTCTCTTTGTCAGACATTAGTGGTTACACAATGATGGCCTTCTAGCATTCCATCTGCATTGTGGACTACGGTGAGAAATTTCCTGCTAGAACCAGTTTGATTCCTTGAGATACAACTGATATTTGGACCTCAGGTGGGGTCCATCAATGATCCTCCTTTAATTACTGCTTCTCGCATTGAATTGGTTCCCTTAACTCATTAACCATGACCAAACACTAACTATACCAATATTCTTATTTTTTTTATTAGTTTTTGGGTTTTCGAGACAGGGTTTCTCCGTAGCTTTGGGTTCCTGTCCTGGAACTAGCTCTTGTAGACCAGGCTGGCCTCAAACTCACAGAGATCCACTTGCCTCTGCCTCCCGAGTGCTGGGATTAAATGCGTGCGCCACCACCGCCCGGCTTCATACCGATATTCTTTAATCAAGTGTATTGTTATTTTTATTAGTGTTGCTGTTGTCTTGTAATTAACGCATGGGAGCTTATTTAACGAATATCAATTCTGTTTGAGGGGATCTTAGTAATACCTGGTATTCGCTCTTCTTACAACTGGTTTGAGGAGATGCCCTAAGTCCTGCTGATTTCTTTAGTGAGCCTTAGTACTAGGAGAACACAGCTTGGGTTGTGTGGGTGGTCATTGCTATTCTGGCCTTTGTTGCTAGACTTTCCAGCAAGCAGAATTGGAAACACTGCCATGTTTTGTGAAGGGAAATCCTGCCAGCGATTCATGCTGCCCTTTCTCCTTGGAGAGCAATAAGAGACAAATCTCTTGCCTCTTTTCTCCCATACCCAAAACAAGGCATTAGAGAGAATTCTGTACCTATTTCACATGGCATCAAGAACATCTGAATAATGATAAAACCATCACTCCCACTAACGAGACTGTTTGAAAGCATCCCTCGATTGCTATCATTAGCTATTCCTCCTGTACTTGTGGTCGAGAATCCTAGAACCGCCTGAAGTCAAGTCCCTGCTTGTGCTCCCTGGATCCTACACCAGTGACCAGATTTGTAGCTAAGTGTAATAATAGCTTTTAGGGTACATACTTTTATGCTGACGTTAAGTTAATTTCTACAATTAAAAAAAAAGCCTTGTTCCAAGGCATAGAGGAATTTAGCAGCTTGAATTTAGCCACTTCCGCTGGGCTCTCCACCATCACCTCCCTCTCCTTATCTGTTTGACCATTTCAATAGTTTTTCAGGTTTGCTCATGCTTTCTCTTTCTGCTTGTTTCACATAGAAGCAAAACACTTATATACCTATATACCAAAGATAAAGATAAATGAGTGTTGTGTGTGTGTGCTCATCCATGTGTGTGTGTGTGTGTGTGTGTGTGTGTGTGTGTATGTGTGCTGTGTCTTAGTTGCTTACTCCCTTAGGCATATCTGTGGCATTTATACAAGTATGTATGCATTTTTTTAGAAAAGGTTAGCTCTAATGTTTAGCCTTTATTTTCATTGTTGGTAAATTCCTAACCAGACGATTTCCCTGGATTCTGCACAGTTGTGTTAGCAGTTTCTAATTGTTCCTGGTTTATTTTATGCCTTCCTGAAACAATGTATCGGCCTTCTAAAACTGTCTGGTGGTCACCCCTAGGCAGTCGGCTTTGCTCGTCCTGATGAGATACATGTTTGCTCACAGCAGAAAGGAAAGGGGCCACCTGCTGCTTGGTCTCCACACTGCTGGGGCTTAAGGAAAAGGCAGCAGACTTTAAGGAAGAGAGAGTGCAGGTCTAGAAAAGAACTCTTCAATTGTTTTATCTGCCAGAACAATCCCTGGCATATTTTTCTTTCTATTGACTGAAAAAGATGTCATTTTCAGGATTCCAGGGTGCTCCTTTCATTGTTTCAAATTTACCTCCTATCTTCATCTGAGTTCCAGTGCTGTGAAGAGACACCATGACCACTGTAACACTTACACAAGAAAGCATTTAATCCGGGTTTGTTTACAGCTATAGAGGATGAGTCCATTATCATCATGGCGGGAAGCATGGTGGCAGGCAGGCATGGTGCTTGAGAAGGAACTACAAACTAAATCCTCATGGCAAAGCAGCGGGCTGAGGGGATGGGAGAACGGGGGGGGGGGGTTGAGGAGTGGAGGGGGGCATTGGGAGGTGGGAGAGCAGGAGGGGGGGCCTGGATCTAGCTTCCTGTTTCCGTGTGTCCTAGCCTGTAAAGAAGAATTTTGTTTGAGATTTTAAAAGGTTTTGTCATTTTATATGTAGGAAATTCATTCTGCTGTCTATTCACTAGACTCTATCAACCCGACTGAAGAGCCCTACACCGTGGCAGTAACTTCTGTGGAGACCACAGTGCTTCTTGCAGAAACTGCAGCCCCCAGGAGCTGTTTCAGAACACTGAAGGGGGCATTTTTAGATTGTTAGAATTGAGAGGCTCAATTAGAGTTTGAGGACTACTATGGCAAGTATTGGCATATGTTAGTGTTTGTTCCAGGTACCTAGTATTTTTAACATGGTTTGAACCCTCATGTGTAAATGGACAAACCAATGCCTTCTTGGTGATTATAAACCTTGATTTAACTTTATCTTATGTATTTTACATATAATTATTAAGTATTCTTTTTCTACAATTAAAACTTCAAGGATGCAAGGGGAAATGGTTTAGTTTAGAGTCGTTTGCCGTTTCAAAATGGATAGGATAAATGTCATTCATGGTGGTTAAATCCCTGAGTCATCAATTGTATTAATTCTGAATTTGAAATTTGTGTGTGGATACTGCTGGAAGAGGGGCTGAGTAAAAAGTTAAGAATTTTAAAGTATACTTCATGGAAATAAGAAATTACTCCTAAATTCATTACAAAGGCTATTATTAGTTTTGAGGACCATGAGCTAGCAAAGGATTTTCTGAATGACACTGTGCATGCATGCATGCATGCATGCGTGTGTGCACGTACATGCATATGTGTGTGGTGTGCGTGGTATGTGTTGTGTGGAGTGTGTGTGTGTGTGTGTGTGTGTGTGTGTTCACATGTGTACATGCTCAAACGTTTGCTGGTCACAGCTTCAGAACAGATTGCTAGTTTCTGGCAGGGACACAGGTTCAGTACATTTGTTTGAAAACATACAGGAAGCTGGAGGGAAGAGGAACCCAATGCTGGCTTGAAAGATTTGCGATCAGCGTGTGTCTTGCCCCTGACTCTATTCTAGCATGGTGGGACCTGACTTTGATTCAGGACCATCCCTAAGGTTCCCGTCAGCTAAAGGCATCATTTTCAGATGAGTGGCTTGGTCTGTCAAACTTGGGCTTCCCAGCAGGGGAATATAAATAGCTCGGGGCACTTTCTCAGAGGACCCTCTTCTCTCATCATCATTTCAGAGCTGAGGCTGAGCCACCCCATGAGGAGGCTCCCAGTGCACATGGGCTGGTTTCAGGACCCCCTTTTTCTCCTCAAGGGAGCCTTCACTGCTGGAGGCATTTGTTCCTGTGTGCCTCAGCGGGACACCATCCAAATCCAAGCTTCTGATGAATTATGCTGCCAGACTTGGGACGAGCTAGGCTTCTCTTTGGAACTGGGCGAACCAGGCTAATTGCAAACAGCCCTCTGTCAGGCAGCTGGCGCCCTTGAGGGCCAAGCTGAAAAGTCTGGGCTTGTCTCCACACCGTATGGGGCCACGATTAGCTTGGCATCCCATGGGTCAGGAAAGGCCCGCTTCAGCAGAACGAGAAGAAGGATTTTTGTTGGCTTCCCTCCCCTGTTAGACTGCTGTCTCTGTTACTTGATTCTGAATTACGAGGCCCGGATGGTTTTTAAGTTTCATCTCTTTGGCCATGCCCTGCTGACAATTGCAGCTTCGGATACGATGCCTTTGACTGATGCCATGTCTCTGTGACCAAATATACAAGCAGAGCCGGGATCCACTTCAACACGTGGCCTTCACAACCTCGCTGCCGGCAGGATGCTCACTGCTCAGTGCGACGAGAAAAAGTGCGCTGACCTCGTTCGCTTGTGTTCGGTGAACCTCTCGGCAGGATCCAGAACACTGGGGTCCGAACAAAGACGCTTCAGAACGCTGTGCCTGGAAAGAAAGTCCTTTTGCCAACATCAGGAGGAGAGTTCCCAGTCCCGCTTCACAGATCCCTGGGGCTCAGGAAGTCTCTGGATTTCTCTCATTTTGCTTTCAAGTGAAAGTTCCAGGATGAAACAACAGAGACTTAGGAAGCTAAAGACCAGGATGTGGCGCGCTGAGCAGACACGCGGCAGGCTTCCTTCGCGGGGCTCCATCATTTAGCAATCTATGATAGCCCTGTAGGTCCGTTTTCAACCATTAATAGCAGCATGTCTCCCTTACTCGTGGTTAACCTTTCTGTGATTCGTTACCTATGATCAACTGTGGGCCAGTAATATTAAATGGAAAATTCTAGAAATAAATAATCCACAAGCTTTCAGTTGCACGTTCCTCTCTATAGCATTTCAAGGTGCTGTCCTCCTGTCCAGGATAGGAATCATCTTTCCCAGTGCATCCGTGCTTTATGTGTTCCCCGTTGTGAGGTTCTGCTAGCGACTGGTTTATCTTATTCATCCCGGTAACCTTTATTTTACTTACAATGGCCTCAAGGGTAGGGGCAGTAGCAGTTCAGCCTTGCCAGTGAGGGACTCCGGGGTCCTTTGAGTGTGACAACGTTAAACTTCTCAATAAGGAAAGAAAATCATGTCATAATGTTGCTAAGATTTACTGTACAAGATATTTAAAGAGAAAGAGGCCGGATTCACATAACGTTCCTCACCATGTGTTACAATAATTATTCCACTCTATAATTCTGGTTCTCAATCTCTTTCTGGGTCTACGTTGTAACTTAACCTTTACTGTGAGCATACAAAAGTGACATCATACATGCAGAGTTTAACAGTGCTCACTGTCTCAGGGATCTTGGACTGTATCCCCCAAAGGATAAGGAGAGACCACGGATCTCAAACACAGTGCTGCCTAAATTCTCAAAGCGTTCAGAGATGAAGATGTGCTTCAAACACCCAGGCTCAGGCAAAAAGACTTGGGGGGCCGCTTCTCTCCTTAGCATGCCTTTCAAAGTTGCTCTCCCACACGTATCTCCTTCAGGAAGTGTGGGGAGACGGGAGAGCAGAGCCCAGCTGGAAAAGAGTGGCCTAGAGATAGTGCACGCCATCCAGGAACAAGTCTGGCATGAGCAGAACCCCACACAGAAGGCTGTTACAAGGCATAGGCACCTTGCTTTTCTAAATGCTCTGTATTTGTGTTGGGGGCTGGAGAGATGGCTTCAGTGGTTAAGAGCATTGCCTGCTCTTCCAAAGGTCCTGAGTTCAATTCCCGACAACCACATGGCTCACAACCATCTGTAATGTGGTGCCCTCTTCTGGCCTGCAGACATACACACAGACAGATACATAATAAATTTTAAAAAAATTATATATATATATATATCTCAGAGGGAAACGCATTTAATCTAGCCTCTTCTTCCTGAGAAAATAACCACTGTCCTCCACGAAGGTCACCAACAGTCATCTGCCCCATCAGTGGCAGCAGTTGGATTCGGTGGGGAAACAGCTGCCCCACGTGAACATGTGTCGGTGTGCTGATGTCACAAGGGGGTGCAGTTCAGGTGTGTAGGGGGGTGGTGTGCACTGAAGACGGGATCCATGTGGAAATCGCTACAGCTGTTTACAAGACATGGTTCCTCCAGTCACGGCCCCCAGACCTGTCATCATTGCTTGGTCTGCATTTGACACGAAAGAAGTAGCTTACTGTTACAATTCTGAAAAGCTGTTCATTGGGAAGATTTGCTTTCTGTGTTAAACAACTTGTTGCAAGTTAGTCCTGCGCCTACAACCTTCTAGAGAGGAGATTTGCCAAAGACTTGTCTTTCTCAGTTCATTTGGTCCAAACCAACTGGAAAGTAAGGGGTGAGAGAGACGCCTCCCCTCGAGTATGCAGAGTTTTCAGATGGAAAACCATGGCAGACAAAAGCCCACCAGAGCGGCTGCTGGTTCTGCAGTTGCCAAGGATGCTCTGCGGGGCAGTTTGCAAATGGAACATTTTCTTGCTATCACAGGGAAACAGCACAGGGCTGGGTGTGTTCTGATTTCTGTGGCTAAAACCTCTATCTCCCATTACCACAAGCAGAAACATAAACAGAGTCCCACGTCCACCCGGCTGAAAATTAATGGATGAAAAAAAAATAGGATATTTGTGTACAGAAACAAATATGAGGCGTGTGTGTGTGTGCCGCACACACACACACACACACACACATATGCTATCAAGGCTGCAGATATCTGAATATCGATGGGTTACAGACATGTCAACTGCCTGGTTATGATTCTATACCATAAAATGGTCATAAATCATTAACAATGGGGCATGAGTAAAAACACATCAAGAATTTTTCTTATCATTGCATTTAAATTTTTATTTGTCTCAAACTAAACCTGCTTCGTTGTCTTAAAAAAAATCGAAAAGTAAAAAAGTACACGCTTCATTGAATGACTTTTTATTCCTAAACTATTAATATGCTATCACAGCTAATGAGGAATGAAAGAAAGCAGGAGTTTGCGTCATTGTTGCGATAAATTCCTGACATAAGCAACTCAGGGCTTTACTTCATCTTACCCTTCCAAACGCCAGCCTATCACCCAGGGCAGACAAGGCAGGAAGGAGCCTGGAGGCAAGCCGTGAAGCAACACCACAGATGACCCCTGCTTGCCGGCTTACCTCTATGGCTTGCCCAGCATGCTCCCTTATACAAGCCAGGCACACCTACTTAGAAATGACACAGCTGCCAGGAGCCTGGGTTTTCTCACATCAACCATTAATTTAAATAAAAAACAAAAATGCAAGCAGACTTGCCCAGAGGCCAGTCTCGGGGAGGTAATTCCTCAAATGAAATTCCCTCATCCCAGGTGACTCTAGTTTGTGGAAAGTTGACAAAGCCTAGCCAGCATACCAGTTGGCACAAGTGAGGCCAGAGGTTGGGCTACATAGACTGACTAAACCAGTAGCCCAATTATAGGGCAATATGATAGCCAGGTGTTCAGTTATTTTCGTATGCACCATATTGGAGAAGCACTTTATCCTGATTTGTTGTGGGAGCTCCTTCCGCTCCTTCAGCCAATAGCCGCTGAGATACCAGCCCATTGGGGGTGTGGTCTCTCTCCCTTTAAAAAAGCGGCCACTTCCCTCTCCTCTCTCTCTCTCTTGCTTCCTGCTCTGCTTCCGGCGACTAGACTCCCTTCCTGACACCTGCCGGCACCAGGAATGGATGCAAGTTAGTGGTTCATGGATGTGAACAAAAGAAATCTAGGAACCACTACTAATCTTTGCACATGAAATGTGGATTGAGCTGACAGATAATAGTGTTGACCACACACTGCATGAAGAGAAGCTCTCCGGTCTGTCTCTACCATCTGCCTACATGTCGGTCTGTCTACCTACCATCTACCTATTTATCACCTGACACATCTCATCTATTGCATTTCTCGGAGGAGACATCTTAAACTCTTACACGGAGATAATTGAGTTAGTTCCTACATAATGTTATATATAAGATTATGTTAGATGCTCACAATAACAATACGCAGAGGGCTTCCATAAGCACAGCACAGGTTATGGCCAGGAAACAGACACTGATGCAACCCGCTAGACTGGCAAATGACTTTAAAAAAAAAACAATCAAGCAAAGCTCTAGCTTGAAAGTCATTGTGCGAACAGTTTGTTAACCACTACAACAGTGCATTGCAAGAAACACACCGAACCTCTGAAAGCAACCCTTCCCCAGGTTTGCTATAAACTAGGGAAGCACCGCGCCCTGTCTGTTTTCTCCTCCTTGTTTCTGTTTAGGGTCAGGGGCCACAGCACAGGGTGGCGAATGACTTTAGATGCTTTCTGAAACACTCACAGGACACTGTAAGGCTGTGAGATGGGCTTTGGGCACAGGGTAACTAAACCTAGCATGGCCATGTGCCCACTAGTCATCAGCTTGTCAAAGCCCCTGACATGCAGTAAATTCTACCTCGGCATAGCCAAGCTATGCAGACAACTGCAACTCAAGAGTTGGTGTGATAGTTACTTTCCTGTTCCATGGCCAAGGAAACGCCTATGACAAAGATTTGGGTCGGACTTACAGATCCAGACGGTTAGAGCCCGTGGCAGCTGAGTGAAGGCAGGGCGTCAGGAATGGCCACCATGAGAGGTCACATGTTAAACCACAAATAGGAAACAGAAAGGCTAACTCCCTTTCCCAGCTCTGGAGAAGCAGGACTTTGCATACTTTATAGTTTGCCATTGCAAATGTACTGCAATATATTTAAACTACTTTCTAACTTTTTCAGACTCGGTGAGTGTGTGTGTATGTGTGTGTGTGTGTGTGTGTGTGTGTGTGTGTACACGTGCATGATCATGTCGGTGCACATCATGTATTTTAGTGTGCCTGCACACGTGTGTATGTTCTTGTAGAGGCCAGGGCTCAACCTTGGGTGTCCAGGTAAGTTACACTGACTGACAGCAAGCCTTAGCAATCACCTGTATGTACACCCTGACATTGAAATTGCAGGTTCATGCCATTATACCCAGCTTTTCACCTGGATTCTTGGGATCTAACCAAAGCTCTTGTTTATCCTAAGCTATTTCCCCAGCTCTGGTCTTGGTGAGTTCTTCTGCTGTTAATGTCGCTGGGCTGCCACCACCATCTCTCATGCATGGCACTATGCTCATGGAACTACTTTTTTTTTTTTGACACATGATTATACTACTAAGTGAAAGCAAAAGCAACAGAAAAATCATTAGCTTATCATAACATTCCCTGATGGGAATTTTAGTGTAACTGATTTTCAGTTTTCCTTTGAGCTACAGATATGGTAGTTTTTTGTTGGTTACTTAAATGAACAGCAAAATGTGAATCACACTATTATGTGTCCAAGAAAAATATATTAATCTCCTGTTTTATAAAGAGAGGCGAAAAGATTGTAAACTTTGTTGGCATGGAAACATTTTGGCATTGTGCAACCTGTAAAGAATAGGTGTGAGGGGCTGGAGAGATGGCTCAGCGGTTAAGAGCATTGCCTGCTCTTCCAAAGGTCCTGAGTTCAATTCCCAGCAACCACATGGTGGCTCACAACCATCTGTAATGAGGTCTGGTGCCCTCTTCTGGCCTGCAGGCATACACACAGACAGAATATTGTATACATAATAAATAAATATTTTTTTAAAAAAAGAATAGGTGTGAGGGAGAAACTGTGATAATGAACCTATTTGGTAGACTCACTTCCTTGTCTTCAATGATAGTTTGAAAACATAAAACAGAATTCTAGAAACAGTACTTCATTTGTTTAGTCTGCTTACCATTCTGAAGAATGTTCTGTTCTGTACAGGTTATGTTCATCCCTTTGTCGGTCTAGCCATGCTACATATGCTACCTGCTTCTTAGCCTCTCAGTGTTTGTCTCAACAACCAGATCAGGTGAAGAGGTATCACAATGCTGTGTTCAAGTAACTCTTATTTTACTTTATTGTGGCATTCACATGGAAGGAGAATGGATGGATAATTTGGATGGTCAACTTGATTAAAGAACACCTATAGCAATACTGATGGATGCACACTAGGGGTGTGCTTTTGAGTACATTTCCAGAGTCATCTAATTGAAGGGGAAAGGTCTAGCCAGAATGTGGGTGGAACCATCCAATGAATTAGGAGCCTGGACTTAATTTTAAAAGGGGGCGGGGGGAGAAAGCCAGCTAAGCACTAAGCATTGGCCCTTTTCTTTCTCTGCTTCATGGTTGGCAGTGTGGACCAAACAGCTCCCACAACCATACTTTCCCCACCACAAAGGATTGCGCTCATCAAATCCATGAGCGCAAACAAGCCCTTGCTCACTTAAGTTGCATTTGTCAGAAGACAGCCATGAGAAAGGTGACAAATACAAGCGGTGATGCTGACAGTTCAGATGTGCTAAAATTGAGTCATAACAAGGTCAGAGGAAAAGCAAATGCTCTTGGATTAGTAGGAAAAGAAAAACAGTCATAAGCTAAAGCTGCTTCCACCTGTAGGGAGAACTAGGAAGTAAACTCAGAAGTTGAGAGAGTTCAGCTGTGGTTTTCTGGGGTTGCTGAGACATCTCTTGCAGGTAAGGCTGAGAGGATGCTGTCTGGAGATTGCAATGGATCCCACATTGGGGGCTTAATAAGCGCATGGGAACCAGGACAGGATGGTAGGTAGATAGGGCACAGTAGGGGTTGGTGCTACGCCAAGAACATTAAGGAATTGAAACTGCCATATGAAGATGCCACCAGCTTCATGCTGACCACTCAAGTGAGTCTAACTAAACACCGAAACACCGTCACGCTCCTGACCTTCCCGATGGTGCCTGATGCTTGTTGTCCCTGAGTTCAACACATGGTGACAGAATGCCTCTCTGCACTTGTTTGGGGCATCTGATAGTGAAGTCGTGTCTATTTAATCATGTAGAGAAGATAACATTTTTTATACTGTCTTATTAAAGGAGGAGAATATTCTTTATTATAAATCACTAAAATAAACACTAATGGAAATATTTAAAGCCTTAGTTATATTGTTTTACATGAGAAATTCGTGGTTTTCAAGAATGGCTGCCTTGGCTCTAAAAGTTTCCCAACATTTGAGTGAACTTTGCAATTTTCTACAGCTGTATTGCAAGTCTCACCAAATCAAATCCATTTCAGACACTGTCAAGTCGGCCTCTATCTGTATGAACATGGATGGAGAGCTTGAGTTCTTTTCTTATTCTAATTACTCAATCATTTACACACACACACAGACACACACACACACACACACAGAGAGAGAGAGAGAGAGAGAGAGAGAGACAGAGAGAGAGAGAGAGAGAGAACTTGACTTTGCCTTTGAGTTAAATATTGATCAAAAGATAAATGCTCTTCATTTCGCCACCCAAATTTCAAATGCCTTAGCTTTTGCTTCTTGTTTTGCCTGGTGAACCAGTTGAACCGGTTACTGTTCATCAAGATTCTCACACAAGGTCTAACACTCAATTCCCCCCATGTGGATGAAGGCAAATCAAATGTTTCAGGGTCTGCTGTAACATGGCTACAGTAAGTCCCCCACATAAAGGACAAATCTTTGAGTTGCAAAGACTCCCCAGAGATAATAAACATAGATAGCACAACCATAAAGAAATATTTGTTTTAAATCGTTGCATAGTTTCTTGTTGTTGTGTGCAACAAACAGAACTGTACTGTGTTTTAAGCAATCAATGCATTGCTTCATGTTCCTGCTGCCTGACTAATCTCCTCAGTGAGTCTCAAAGCGAGACCGGGATCTAGCTGGTTTCTGCAGAGGAGGAAGAGGAGAGGCAGATGTTCCCGCCATAGTGATTACATTGACAGTATAAAATCTCTTTCAGGAAGCTGACACTACAAAGAAATTCATTGTTAGGGAATCATCTTCCCAGGCACAATGAAAAGATTCGGGATTCTTGAGATTAGAGAGCCTGAAGGTTCTCCATCATCACCTGAGATCATCACGGGTCACCAGTTTCCTAGCAGGCGAAACAAGAGGCAAAAGCTAAAGCATTTGAAACTCAGTGGTAAATGAAGAACATTTATCTTGTGAACAGCATTTAACTCAAAGGCAAAGTCGAGCACTGTGTGTGTGTGTGCGCGCGTGCGTGCGTGCATGTGTGCAAATAATTTAGTGCTTAGAATAAGAAAAGAACTCAAGATCTCCATCCATGTTCATACAGGTAGAGGCCCAGCCTGTCTGTCTGAGTGTCTGGATGGATTTGGTTTAAAGAGCCTTGCAATGCTGCTGTAGAATATTCCAAGAAGCCAGGTGCACTGGTTCCTTCTTGTAGTACCTTTCTGAAGATGGTTGAGCCCAGGTTTGGGCAGCAAAGTCAGACCTTGCCTAGTTTAAAAAAAAGAAAGAAAGAAAGAAAGAAAGAAAGAAAGAAAGAAAGAAAGAAAGAAAGGAAAAGAAAAGGAAGAAAGAAAAGAAGAGGAGGAAGAGAAAGGAAAAGGAAAAAAAGAAAGGAAAGAAAAAGAAGGAAAGGAGAAGCAACACTCAAAGTTTTTTTGGTGTCCAACAAAACATGAGAAACTGCACAGGAAAAAGCTCCCGAGTCCTCAACCCTACACAAAGAACTACAGGCAACGGAGGAAAGCTGGGAGCAGAGAAGCTGCCCTCCTTAGGGAAGAGCACACCAATCAGTTGTTCATAGCCAAACCGGCAGTCCTGAAAACATACATACAAATAACATTATATGGAATTAACAGGTTATATTTAAGAAATATATGTGCAGACATGTATTCATATTAATGAAAATAGAAACCATGAATTTGATATATATAGAGAGAGATGGAAGGGCTTGGAAGGAGAAATGTAATCAAATTATAATCTCAAACATAAAAGAAAGGTTTTTTATTGGTGCCTAACCTTTGGAGAAACTTTCCTCCTGCTTATTCTGGACTGTGCTCATAGACCCCTTTGAAGTCTTAAAAACCTGGGTAGAATCTTCCCAGAATATGAAATATTCAAAATCATAACAATAGAGGAAAAAATATAAAGGAGAGTAGGTGTCGAGTCCTTTCATGTAGGCAACACAAGACACTCTTCACAGTCATAAAAAGATTTACAAGTTGGGTTTATCAGATTTTGACGTTTCCATGGCACAGGCAAACAATCAGCTTTGGGAAAGAGCATTCTGGACTATGGGAATGAGCCCAATTCCCAAGCTTCCAGTGAGTTCTTCCTCCAGTATTTACCGTTCAGAAACAATGGAGATCGCAAATAAGATAGTACCAAACCCAGACACCCAGATGGTCTGAGCAGGTGTCTTCAGAAAAGCCTCTTTGCAAAGCTTGTTGGTGCAGGTTCCTCTGTTCTTAGGAGGAAGCCGGAGGAGCCATTGACGGAGCCACTGAAACACTATTGTATTTTATTCGCTCTGGGATCAGATGAGTCTCAGTATCAATACTGTATTTGTCTTATGGCTGAAGGGGAAAGTGGCCTTCCCTGCATTTCTGTTTTGAAACCTCAAAGATTGCTTTCTATCGATGATAGCAAATGTAGGTGACTCACAGGCACCTGAGTTTGGCATGGCTTCCAGTGTCGTCATGAGAACCCGAAACATGGTGTGAGCAGAGTTCAGGCTTAACTGACCAAGAAAAGGTCAATTCTTTTTGGGTGCTCACCTCTGGGTTGTTTTGCTGTGAGTACTGAAAATAAATTCTGATGCTCCAACGTGAATGTCTGACCTCATCCATGCAACAACCAGTCTGTGTGACACGATTTTAGTCACAAAGTGAGACAGGCCAGGACCTGTGCGTGTTCTGTGCGGAGGGGAGATGAAAGAATGGGATGGTACAAAACTCTAGGCAAATATCCCTTTGATCAATTGCAAGATTTAGAAATGTGTGTGTGTGTGTGTGTGTGTGTGTGTGTGTGTGTGTGTGTGTGTGTTAATAGGTTGAGGCAGAAAGATCTTGTGGGTTTATGTGTGGCCATACATCTCACAATGAATTGGAGAAGAGAAGTCAAACTTCCCCAGACTCTCCCCAGGGATGTTCTGTGTTGTCTACACCCTGCTTTCGCTCCGGCTTCCACTCTGAACAAACACTGTGCTCTCTGCCCAGGGCCAGCAAAGCCACTGTTAGTCATTGTTGTCTTGCTTCACCTCCATATAGGAACTCAGGTCCTTTCTCTTCTGTCGTTTTTTTTCCCCCTCTCTCTTTTTGGTCTTTTAGCTTTGAGGGAGATTCTGCCTAGCTTTGAAGATTCCCAAAGGATCACCACACAAATTCAAATTCTGAGAAGGGGTATCTTAGTAGGCTTCTAATGTCGCCTGACAGCGGTGGGTCTTGACTTCAACGTAATCAGGCATCAAAGAATTCTTCTTGGAATGTTCCACAGCTGCATTGCACGTAGATCCATGCTGGACAGCCAGATGTGTGGGGACCCCAGCCTGTGTGAGCAGAGGACTGGGCAGTGGGGCATTTCAATGTTCTGACTTTTGCGCTGTCTTCTTGTTGTACATTTCCTTGAATGATCACCATAGCAGTTGAGATGATGAGGTAATATCACTCCTGTTTTCAGAGAGTTGAGGTCTAGGACACAGGAACCTTCATGATTGATCCCTAATGCTGCAACCTTATCATCTGCGTGTACAGAAGCGATCAAAAGAAGAAGCAATTGAGATGACTCAGGAAGATGTCTGGATACCATCACTAGAGGTACACGCCAACCTTCGGCACTACCAGAGTGACTTTTTTTCCAGAACATTTTTATATTTACAAATTATATGTAGTTGATTTCTGGCAAAGAAAATTTAATTTTTTTTATGGTAAAGCATTAAAAGAAATATGTTTGTCGTTTAGTGGCACAGATTTATAAAGCCAGGACTCGTGAGGTAGAAGCAGGAGGATCTTGATTCTAGGTCAGGCTGGGCTATACAGGAAACCTGTTTCAAGAGAAAGTAGAGACCGGGCGGTGGTGGCACACGCCTTTAATCCCAGCACTCGGGAGGCAGAGGCAGGCGGATCTCTGTGAGTTCGAGGCCAGCCTGGTCTACAAGAGCTAGTTCTAGGACAGGAACCAAAAGCTACGGAGAAACCCTGTCTAGAAAAATCAAAAAGAAAAAAAAAGAAAGAAGAGGTGAACAGCATGAGAGAGGGAGAGAGAGAGAGAATGAGAGAGAAAGGGAGACAGGGAGAGAGAGGGAGAATGAAGGAATGAAGAGAGGGAAGACAGGGAGGGCGAGGAAATATGAAAGAATCCTTACCATTGAAGGGCAAACTTCCCCTAAATCCTGCGATATCTCCAGGATGCTCATGGACCAAACACAAGTTTCAGTCTGTGCACACCTGGATGTCTCGTTCCCGCAGAAGTCTGGTTGTATGAAAACAAATCCCAGATCGTTCCGTCCCGGCTGCTTGTTTATAATTCAACAGTAATCCCCTGCATGTGGATCCCAGCTGGTCATGGAGGCAGGTTGGAGGCCTGGATGAAGAGCAAGCAGCGCTGGAAACCACGGCCCTTGGCCTTCTTTCTGGAGAAGCATGTAAAGGGGGGTGAAAGTGGGGGGGCGGGGGCAGAATCTACTAGTACCTTGTCCTATTATCATGATCCTAATGGTTTTGTCTTCCCTCCCTCTCCCAAAAGAAAGAGAAGTTTGGGAGAGGGGACTGAGTTGTCATGTTGCCTAGGGTTCAAGGACGTAAGTCAGGACATAGCTTGCTCATTTAAATCCTGGGCTGCTTCCCTATGTTCTTTAAAAGTCGTGTGGCCTGGAAACTTCCAAAGATCTTTATGAATGATTACTGAAGTTACTTTGGCAGCATACTTTCGCTAAACTCATTAAAAGCAGAACCTTTAAAATCTTGGTTATTTGGCTGGATTTGGGTGAGCTACTGCTTCTTCCCCCATCCCTTGACGTGTGTGGAAAAGCTTGGTGCCTCCCACATTGACACTAAATGCAGGATCTTTTTAGAAATTAAAACACGTGCACTTGAGAATCAGAATTCATACGTGCAGCAGTCCATGAGAGAATCTGATTCAAAGACATGATTTGAAAGGGTTTCCGGGCCCTGAGGGAAAATTGGCTTTTATTTGGCAGAGGCTTACTGAATATGAATGGCCGAAAGTGAATATTCATAAGTTCTCTTTTGTCTTCCGGAATACTGACAGTTGTTAGATCCTTAGCTTTTCTGGGCTGGGAGGCAAGGGGACCTTGAGTTATGGCAGATACCATGCCAAGTTCTGATTCTGCTATCATAGCCACGTTTCAACACCACAGGGCACCCACGGCTGCAGCAGGCTGGGCAACCGCATCTCAAGGAGGGAAAGACCCTGAATCTCTTTTGCCATAGACACTTAAGCTCTTTGCTGTCTTAATATCTGTGCCCAAATTATGTTTGACTCTAATGGACAAACCACAGACCCCTGGAGAGTGAATCACACCTGGGGACATGAGGCCACAGAAAGGGCTCAGGTCACAGGGTCATCCAAAGACGAGGCAACTGTGCCTTATCCAAGGACCAGCCCGTAGAGCTTTCCTGTGGTCATTTCTGAAGAACACTGCCTGAGCTAAGCAGTTTCCAGGGACCCTCCTGCCAAACAGAGCAGCCAACTGAAGCCCTTGGCGTGGGCTTGGTTATAGAGTATTAATATGACGGGAACTTCATTAATAACAAGATCAGCGTGGTATGTATTGTATTATACAAACTATACACTTTTATTTTTTTATTATTTTTTAAAATGTGTAATGGTGTTTTGCCTGAGTGTAAATCTGGGTATCAGATGTGTCCTTGATGCCTAAAAATGCCAGAAGAGGGCATCTGATCCTCTAGAACTGGAGTAGTAGACATTGCAAGCCACAAAGCGTGTACTGGGTGTTATTCCTTTGCCGAACTACAGTTCCCAGCATTCTCCTGGATACGGACATTTCCCAGAAGCCTTTGCATTCCCCGTTAAAAGCGAAGGTCTTTACGAGTTCCCTCTCTTCTCTCTTTTCCCCTCTTCTTCTCTTTTCCCTTCCCCCCTTGTTCTCCTAGTGTTTCGCACACCTGTACCTGCCTGTTGCCCCTCCCCCCATTAAAGTGCACCCACGTGGGACCGCCGCGTGTCTGTGTCTTTTCCTCGCGTAACCGCCTCCGCTTTTACATTACAGCCAACCCAGGATATTATTTATTTAACACTGGGAATCAAACTTAGGTCCTTTGAAAATCAGCCAGTACTCGTAATTGCTGAGCCATTTCCCCAACCCTTTAAACTACCCTTAAAAAACTAACAAAAACACTAAATTTCATAGTTTTCCTCTTTGTAAAATGCCTATAAATTTTTCTGCTAACCTAATCTAATTACACAGATTATGGGTAAACTGTAGTCTCTAGGAAAACTGCAGATTTTTCTATTTGGAAATAAATATCAATAGAGATATGCATTTGTCTAAGCTGGTTAGGCTCATCATATAGCCCAGGCTGGTCTCAGGTTCTTTGGTCCTGGAATTACATGTGTGTACCGATACACTCAGCTTAGATTTTATATCATGGTTGACAATGAATGGGTAACTCAAATTTCAGAAATGAAAGCTACCCATTAAAAGGGACCATCATGTATTTGTCTGGGGACTTGCATCCTTATGTCATAACTTCCTGGTGTGGGGGCTTCCAGAACCCCTAGACAATACAGGATAACAATAGGAATTCCAGATACTATACATACTTAGCCTGAATTTTTTGAACTCATCTTTGTGGCACTAAGTCAGGAATGACCCCTGTGATATGGAGGGTGACATTGACCTCAACTCAACCCGTGTCCCCTACAAAGGGCAGGACGTCAGAGAAACAGCCCCAATGCCTCACAATCCTAAACTCTTAGTCAAGAGTTCACAGTTCATAAAAACCCCTAAAGGCACCGGGGGTTTTCTGGATGAAAAAGTTTCATGAGACACTTACTGCAGAGCCAATTCAGGAATGGGCCCTCTGCTTTCAGGGGGACAGTGCACATGCTCTCTGCTTCTTCTGCCCCTTGGCCTGCAACCACTGACCCCCCCTCCAGCTTTGTCATTCATCCCTTGTCCCTCCCCCATCATCCTTTAGGACCTCTGCCCTTCTCATTGCCACCCCTGCTCAAATAACCTTTAGAGGACAATGACCCTTGGGGCTTCTCTGTAGAGGCCTGTGGGGATCTCCTGGGTTGTGGGAGGGGTTACCAGAGTGTATGAGAGCAACAGGCGGTAACCACTAACCCTTCTGATCTCTGCGAGGACAGTCCGGCAGCGTTTCAGGAGGTTCCTGGTGGGCCAAAGGTTAGCTCTGGAGCTGTCTCTGGCTCTTTCCTCATGCCTGCCTGTGAGTCAGACTACACCTCCCCGTATGCCTCCCGGGACGTACCAGCCAAAAGACACCACTTCTTAGGCGACAGTGTTGAACTGTAGGTGTATGATAGATACATTTCCAAGAATGAGCAAAACGCCCTTGTACAGGTGACAACAGCAAGCTCAGGTCTTCGGTTTTGTGCAAAACCCAAATTCCCTATTAGTGTTCAGCGTCCCAATGAGTACCTTGCTCCCTGCAGGCCGCTGCCTTTCTTCCTGAGCTATTCGCCCCTCTCATCACTGCTAGCTGGTGAGTCATTTGTTTACATGTAATCAGAGAGATAAATCGGCTGCAGAGAAGGTGGATGTAGGAGGAGAGGAGAAGCTGTGTCGGAGGAACAATAGAAGTGGAGGGAAGGCAAACTCAAGCCAGGAATAAGCCCTGTGAGAAGGTGCAGGATCTGGAAGATCTGAGGACAGAGTCCTGTGAAGGCTGGCTTTGTTCCCTGGCCTGCCCACCCGAGACAGTCAGTAAGACGATGGGAAGCGAAACTCTAGGGATTAGAGCAGATGACGTGTCACATGTGAACACTCTAGAAATAACACAAAGAGCAGGGAGACTTTGCCCTGAATGTGGGAGGCACTGCCGATGAGCTGGTAGCTTAGAATAAGTTCATCGAACAGAATTTCAAATACCCTGCATTCTAGAAGAATCTTGTCCTAATCCCCGTCTGTTCTCTGGGCCCATTCCCTCCTGTAAACATCATTCGATACCCATTTTAAATTTCCTGTATCCCCTCAATCATCTGTCCCCTGTGAGGATTAAGTCTCAAGCACTTGACCTTTTCCGTGTTTTCCTTTTGTCCACACCAATCAACATGTAGCCCGTTTCTCCCCTGCCAGTCTGCTGTTATTTCCTTTCGGCAGATTCAATGACTGAACTTTCAGAGAGCAAGCATGGACCTCCCTGTGTTAAGCTCTCTTACCCCTTTGTCTCTTGGGATCTTCTTGTTCCCTAAAATTAAATCTCCCAGCAACATTCCCCCACCGTCCACAGCACCACGCCTGATGCTAGACAACCCCTGCAAGGATCAGAACCTCAGCTGGCACTTCAAGTTCAGCCAGCTGCGTTTCCATATTTCCTCCACCGGAGAAAGTTGACGAGGAAATAAAAGCTGTGGGAGGGAATGGGGAAGCCAGGGAGCAAAGCCAAAACTGCCTCTACCAGGGAAGCTGTTTAGGTGAGATGGTCCAGAGGCTATGTCCAGTTGTCAGAAGTATTCTTGTGATGTGCCCAAGGCTTCAATTCCTACCTCTACCGGTATGCCACTCCACACCATGGGGCACCAAAACACCAGCCTTGTTGCCACTACAAACTGCCTATTGTTAGCAAGTTCTGTCCCTTCCGAAGAAGTTATTTAACCTTCTTGTACACTTTGGCGTATGTGTGTGTGGTGGTTGTGTCTCCCATGTGCCAACACTTTATCCAAAGAGACAAGGTGGGCAGGAAACCACAGGGTTATGCTGGGTGTTCTTACAAGCCTTTTCTCTTGTGGAGATGATTCTTGTTTTGTTTTACATCTTTATCTCCATCCAAGCTGGAGGCAGATAGATCAAAAGGACTCGACAGATCTTACCGTTTCTTTTGCTTCAGAACCTAAGACCATAAGAATACCTTCTGAACACAGAGGAGGACCATGCCCATCTGTGAATCGTTCACTGGCTGTGCCCGAATCTTCCACCCAACAAACTGTTGTGTCGAGTGATTGGATTTACAGCATTCAGAAACAGATGTTGTATGTGATTCTTATAAAACCCTCAAGATCTGGCAGACGTCTAGCAAAAGATGAGCCACCGACAGTGCACATTTAAGAAAGAGCTACTCTACCGTCTCTGTACGGGAAAATACTTATAACTCGTCTTCGCTTGTTCCTCCTGGCCTTAGGGGCCCACTCGCTTGGTTTCAAAGCCTCTTTCAGATTGAATGCTTCTCCTGAATGAAGGAAGCAGACGTTCCAGGCATATGGAAAATCTCCTTTATCTCAAGCGGGATGTAATGGAATAAAAATGTGCCCGTAATCTTCAGTAGCAAAAAGTAATCATGAGACACACAGATAACATCGGACTTCAGCATTGTTGGCCAAATCCTCATGTTTCTGACTCCTAAGTCTTGGTAGGAAATGCCAGTTCATAAATACGTGAGAGGAACTCCTGATTCATCTTGCTGTTTCCATCACTAGGACGGTACTGACCACGGTTTTGTTTCATTTCCTTTTGCTCGCTATGCCCCTGCACTGTAAGGCAATCCTGATCTATTTCTTCATACAACCTACCAAAATCTACATGGCCAAAGTATCTCCAATCTACTGTGGACACTCGGTTTCCCCTTCCTGAGTAAAGCTGGGGTAGAACTTCTCCGTGAAGCCTTCTTTCTTCTTTGGACATTCATCGCTTTTGCATTGTGCTGTCTTGACTGGCCCATAGCCTCTGCCTCTAAGTCCCTTGACTGTCTGCAGCCCGTGTCATTGCACAAACATTGCAATGTCCTAATACTCTCTAGGCTTTAGTCTAGTCATCTTTAATTTAATGTCTGTGTGTGCGCGCGCACACAAGCACCTGCATGGGATTATGTGTCCCACGTGCATGCAGAAGCCCGCGGGGTCTGAAGAGGACATTGGATACCCTAGAACTGAAGCCACAGACGGCCACGGGTTGCCGTGTGGGCAATGGGAACTAAACCCAGATGCTGCGCATGAGCAGGAAGCACACTTGACTGCGGAGCCATCTTTCCAGCACCCTCCCATTCATTACCATGGAGGTAAGATGATAGCTAGCTCGCGGGTCACTAGGAATGACAGATACACAGTTAACATTTACTGTGTCAAGATCGCCCTAAGTGTTGTTTGTTCTTCACGACTTCAGCATCCTTATTATCCCATAGTGAGGCAAATAACCTTACTCACGTACCCTCAGCAAACAATGCCAGGGGTGGGGCGCAATCAGAACAGCCCTTGTATTCAAAACAATATCCATTAAATCTGGAGCAGAACATATGACTTAAATTCTTGCTCACTGAGTGTCTATTAATTAGTTCATTTTCTATAGCTGTACTATATTCTTTAGAATTCTGCCCAGGCAGCAAGAGTGGAAGCCACTCAGACACTATACTATCTTCCACGTGACTCTGATAGTCATAGGTTCCTGAAGTCTCTCCAGGTGACAAGTTTCCATCCCCCACACAATCGTGAAGTCTACGCAGGATCAGGGAAACTGGCATCTCTCTGCCCCTGCCCTGCAATCATCTCACACATGTGAAGAGTTCCACAGATGTCTGATGAGTGAGGAGGGGCGCGCGCGCGCACGCACACACACACACACACACACACACACACACACACACGTCCGCGCAAGGCAACAGCTCTCTCCCTTTGATCTTTTCTCTCTGGCAAGTGGCTTTCTCCTCACTTCTTTGAAGTGAGCCTCTGCCTGAGCATTTGTCTGTGATCATCTCGAAGAGCAATGGTGACATTACAGAAAAAAAAAAAAACAGAAAACTTAACAGAGGCCCGACACTTTTTCTAACCAACCACAAACTTCTGAACAAAGCTCTAAAATTTTCACTATTTTGTTTAAAACAACAAATACCGCAGTGAACTTTTCACGGTACTAATGGCAGCAAATTTCTCGCCTTGTCAATCGTTTCATCAAAACACGTGACTGAATTCCTTATCATTTCCGTGTTGATCTGTGCTTCACTGTGGCGAGGGGGCTTGCTTTCTCATGCGTTTCTCTGTTTGCAGCAGCGGCTCTCTCATAGTCTTAACTAAAAGTCTCACTTTTCAACTTACCTCAGAGGAATCTGGAGAATTGCTGGTTTCTGGCAGACAGAACGGCGCTCCGTCAGATCCGCGCCCCCCCCCCCCAACTTCTTTCTGTTTTGTTGAGACAGTCCTGAGGTATGCATAACCTCATAGATGTAATATTAGCTCAAACTCTAGGCATTGGATAACTCCACCAGCACAGTGGGAGCTGCAGTTACTGAAAGTGACTCAGAGGGAACCAGGAAACAGACAACTCACAAAGCCAAGTCTCAAGGAGAGCACCGCCATCTTGTCTACAGGCATGGGCGCCTCCATCACCTCCGGGTGCTTCTGTCTGTGTCCACCACACATTCTGCAAAGCCAGCCACCCGAATTCCAGGAAGAGTAAGACAAACAAAGTATTGTGACTGTTAAGTTGGGCGCATAGCCCCCAGCCCCCAGGCCTGAGAGTTGTATTGGTCTGGACTCCAAATCCCAGCATGCTCAGGTCCTGACCCCTCCCTGGGGGCGGAGGTCAGGACCACTCCCACAGGGTATTTAAGATAGCTCCCAAAGGAGAATCAAATGGTCTCTTTTCCTTCCTCCTGGTGGTCGCATTGGCTTCCTCCTGGTTCCCCCTCGGGGCCACCCGAGAGCACAGCAATCCCATTAAACCTGGACATTTTAATCTGGTTTATTGTGATTTGGCTTGATTGGGATTTTTGCGTCAGCAGAGAGCTCACTAAAAATTCCTAACAATGACGTCTATCAATTTAATTCTTTTGAAATCCCATCTTGGTGTGTACTTTAAAATGTTCACAATATGTCCAGAGAATAATATTCTTTCATAGTACATCAGTATAATAAATACACAGGAAGGATGGAAGGAGATGGCTCAGCAGTTAAGGGACTGTACCGTTCTTGCAGTGGATCTGGGTTCAGTTCCCAATACCCGCTGGGCTTCTCACAACCATCCATTTCCAGATCTGACACCCTCTTCTGGATTCCGAGGGCACCTGCACTCAGATGCACATAACCGTCCATTGTCAAACACACATACATGAAACCAAGAAAAATCTAAATGTAAATAAGTGTGTGTTAGAGACAAGCTAAACAGTGATATGTGGACCCACCCAAAACAAATCAAGCTTCAAGGGATAAAGAAGGCTGGGTAGGCTAGTGGGCCAGCTATGTCTGATTCCCCAGATGTGCTGGTGGTAAAATAGATAGCAGGATCCTTGTAAGCAGGGCCTCCATATGTGATGGGGAACAGGGGACCGCACAGCATAGCGAAGTAAGAGGACCCTCAACAAGCTACATGTATGTATGAGATGGGGAGCAGAGGACCCTCAACAAGCTACATGGGTGTATAAAATGAGGTGCAGGTGGGTAGGGGGAGCATAGCGAAGAGGACCTTTGACCTGGAAACCCACCCAAGCCTATTCTTCTTGAAAGGTAATTCCTTTGCATCTGAATTTCTTTGAGAAGACAGAAGGTTTCTTTGGCAAACTGCAGCAGGTTTTGTATGGAAAGAGCAAACGTCTATTTTGAGTTCCGAAACCGTTCAAATTTGCCAGTTTCATCTTTTCAGAAAATCTCCCGTGTTGTCATTACACAGGAGAACCTTCTGGAGATGGAAGAGAGGAACTTGAAAAGCCAAATCTTTATGTAATGATTTCCGAACTCTCTATATCCATCTGACTCTGTGGAGAGGAGAGTTGACACGCCCCTGGATGTCTAGGGCGATGAAGCTGCAGCCTGGTCTCTGATACGTACATGTCTGCTAGCTGTTCTTTCACGCCCGTGTACTGGGCTTCCTGTGTTCATGGGGGAAGGAGCTGGGGACAAATCTCTGCTCTAGGGCATGGCCAGGGTGGAATGGCATTAGACCCACACATTCCCCAATTTCCTGAGAAAAAAATAGGCTAGAAATAAGCTAATTGGAGTATTAATTATTTTCCTCCTGAGACTCAGATTTGTGACCATTTATATAGATTTTTTCCCCATTTTCTGCAGTCACTCACCATGCCTGACATTCCATTATTTGAGGCAAATGAATAAATCAATAAATAAAAAGCCTTACTTGCTCTTCATTTCCTTAGTAACATAAGCAAGCATCCAGGTGACTTTTACTTGTTTATTTATTTATCTAAGGCAAAAATTTCTATCCCAACCAGAAATGTCTTACGTCTATGACGCTGGCTTTCGGTTTTAAATGTTTTAAAGCCGATGCAGTGTTCTAAGTTCAGATACTTTGAACCTGGTTCCAGTGTGAAGCAGGAGGGAAATCTGCAGATGAAGCCCCTAGGAAAACTAACATCACACAACCTCAGAGGTTTGAACTGGGGCTGGAGCTAAAATAAGGAAGACTCTAAATCAAATCAATTGCAAGGGATGACTACATCCAGAGAAAGAAAGGAGACGTAGGGCCTGGCATAGACTGGAGGGCAATGCCATCCCAAGTTGTTGGGCTACTGAACCTGATAGTGATTACGTAGTACAGCTTGGAAGCCATTGCCACAGCTTCGTATGCGGTGAGGTAGGTCTTGAGCTCTGTCCTGCAAAGGAGAATTCAGAAACTGGTCACTATCTTCACACAGTCCTTTCTGAGTAGATGAAGAGGAGACTGGGAGTTTCCCTGTATGTTCTCTTAGCCTTCTGCAGAAGAGATGGACTTTGCTTTGAAAGGATGAGTGAGGATACAACTCTAAGTAAAATCAAAATGTATGCAGAGTTATGATAAATGCCTTGGAGATAAACTGGAAAAACTTCTGTCCTACCTGTTCATTTTTCTCCCAAGCTCCAGAAAGATAATAAGTCAAAAATAAAAGCCCAGTGTTCTCTACTTGCTAAGGACATTTGGGGGAGACAGAGACAGTTTAAGCTTTTGAGCCAGAGAGTCTCCATTGTGGTTGTTGGGAGAACTGGGGCTATGTGAAGAACCCCCTAGCCGGTGTCCAATCAACAGCCTCTGCTGTAAGACCTGGAGGGGTTCGTACAACCCTTGCTTGCATTATGCATTCTATTTCAGCTTCTTCCATTTCCCATCGCTTTGATCTTGCCTTCCTTCCCAGGAAAACCTTTTAGCCAGCTGCTTCTGTTGGCTGTGCACCTACACAAACAGGCTGGCAGGAGGGCTGGCTGGGCAAGGTAGCGCCGTACAGAAACAGCTTCCCATCTTCAGGAGGCAACATGGAATGCCCACATAATAAAGGGACTGATCACGAAAAGATGGCCCTCTCTCACAGACTAAGCAGAAGTCACACCGTCTCAGGATGCAAGGGCAATTTTGATTCCCAGAGACTATGTTGAAAACATCTCAATTTCCTTCTATCCTGAGCTAGAAGCCATATTATTTGGGACATTTAAGTAATGTTTTGTTGTCCCTGTACTATAAACGGGCCAGCTGTTATCACTCAGCAGACTAGAGCTCTTGGGATTACTGTGTTGTACAGCTCCAATAGACCAGAGAGCAGGGGAGCCAGCTGTTTCAACGTGGTTTACATCTGCAGAAATACAACCTGCCTGCTGTCAAGCTAAGGGCTGCTCAGTCTCCCTGCCTTCTGGACCACCTTTGATTCCTCTTTCCCCCTCACTGAAAGCAGGTATGTTAAGGGTACACTGCCTACCAAGCGATGTGCGAGTCATAGAGAGGCCTTATTCCCCAGATACCAGACGGAGGGGAGCATGCTACGGTTTACCCATTACCAGTACACCAGATCACAGAATGAGAAAGATCTGTGTGGGTTTATGCAGAACACAGCATATGCAGAGCCACACCTGATGGCAATGTAGAGAGCTGCTTGGAGCCACCTGATGGTACTGGCTCCCGCCCTCCGTGATCCCGAAAGCGAGTGCTCTTTATGATAATCAACTCCTATGGCTAAGGCCTGACCTATGCTATGATCACGCAATGATTATCAGCTGCCTGCATATGCGTGAGCCTATGGGCAGTGCCCACCTGGCAGTTCGGGGTTGGCAGAGGTTTGCCCAGAGAGAGAGGAGAAGAGAGAGAGAAGTGTAAAAAGTCCTGGAATAAAACTGCAGCGAGAAGAGCTCCGGTGGTCGCGTCATTCCTTGCGGGACGAGGGTGGCCGTGACACACAGCGCCAACTGTGTTCCTGAAGCCATAGGGTGTGTTCTAGCCCCTCCTTACCCCAGGGTGGTTTGTTCTCCCGGGATACATGCTCTGTGAGCTCAGTCTCCAGCTCAGGGATAATGGGATTTTCATGTGGTGGGAACTGAGAGGTCCTTGGTTCACTGCGGCTGCTGCGCTTACAGTGTGCAACTCTGGAGAGAGTTGTTAGGCTACAACCCTCCCCAGTTTCTGGTTTCCTCTCTTGACTCATGATCTTTCCATGCCATGCACCCCTTTCCTAAAGTAGTGCTGTCCCCAGAGCCAAGCAGAAGCCGGAACCAAGCCTTGAACCTCTCAGATTGGAACTAGATCATCCTCTTTTCTGTAAACAGTTCTCAGCTTCAGATACTTCATTGAGGTAACAGAAAACAAACAGAGCTTCATCTTACTGAATCCACAAAGTGTCTCAACATGTCCAAGCCAGTCTCTCCTGTCTCCTCCTGTCTGTGAACAATGGTTAAAGCAATGTTCCACTGACCTAGGTAAGGAGTCATTTCTTTCTGATATCTACCTAGTGTGAATCAAAGTATTATTCTAGTAACATCTAAGAGCTACCCTGAGATTCACTACCCTGCTTCATTTTCCTGAATGTCCCCCCTCCCACGCATATCGTGATTTTCTTTCCAGTCTCACTCTATATGAAAAGCCTCCAATGTCTTAACCAGCCTAGGACTGTATCTGTGTGGCCTCCAGTCTCCAAGAGTCCATTGGACAGACAATTGTTTCATGAAACTGTAAGTGTGGCTCACATTCCTGTTGCCCTCTCAGTCAGGGTCAGAGCCCTGGCTATCGTGGGCAGCATGTTTGAAGAGATGAACCAATGTCCTGAGAGGTCAGAACTCAAGCACTGTGCCATGGCAGAGACAGGTCACTAAAGATGACCATTTCACAGTGGACTGACCCATTCCTCACAATAACACAGATGCGCAGAACTGTGTTAAGAAACAAACAAACAAAAACATCAACAGTACCTTTCGTGAGAAGGTAATGTTTTCTATCCCAGCACTATGACTGTCCCAAGGGTTTGGGCTCTAATTCAAGTGTGTTTACAACAAGATTTGGTGAAAATGACAGAAGGGATGGATGAGGCCTTGGGAATCTTATCGCATGAGGGGCACAGTTGACTCAAAGTGAACCAAAGCAATGAACATAGGGAAACTGAGTCTCCAGAGTAAAGATCCTACTATGTTGTTGATGATACAGAGTCACTGAACGTGGGGCCAGGACTGTGTGCAAGCCAGCTCCAACACACCAGGGTGGAACTAGAAGTCATAATTTCTCTAGGTTGGGGGTAAGCATTTTTCAGAAAGCATTTTTCCTTGTGTTTTCTGTGTGGAGAAGATGGAGTTTAGTGTCAAACCCACTCTGCTGGATGGAATGGAACATGTGTCACTTAACAGGACATTTTCAGAGCAATGAGCTAGGCTTGTGAAGTCTTGTGCCAGCATCACAGGGCAGTCGCTCCATCATCATCAAATGCCACTAGGCCATCTGTTACGGGACCACCGACACCTATGCAGGTCTTCCCCTGACTGTGAGTGTCCCTGTGCAACACATGACCACACTTTCTCTGCCATGGAGGTTTGTGCTCCTCAAGTTGTTCAAGCATTGGAAATCTGCATGGCTTCGTCTACAGCTGGAGCCATAGCTACTGACAGCAGCCATGTGGCGTTCTAGCGAAATAATTGCCAGGCACTTCTTGGTAATCTTGCAAACTTGTTCCAGGAGTCTCCACAAACACCAGAATCTGTGGATGTTATCTTGCTCACACAAAACGGTATGGAGTTTTCACACAACTGTGCCCACCTCCCTGTGCACTTCAATCACATCTGGGCTGCTGCGATGCTGTGTAAGTGGCTGTCACACTGTATTGCTTACAAAACAATGGCAAGGCCATATGTAATTTCGCGCAGTTATTTTCCATCGATAGTCCACTGCATCCTCAGATACAGAGCTTGCAGGTCCAGACAGGGCACTGTTTTGCAAAGAGCTTTCCCGTGTTGTGTGGTCTGTTTAATAAACATCATCTGCTGATTTTGATCAGGATGCTGATAAAACTATGTTTAATATCCCTACATTTTCAATTGTGAGGGGAGAGGCATATTGTTTCCCTGGCACTAAGACCCTGAGCACGGGACATGTAACTCACAGCATCCTGGAGCATCCTTCTCAGGTTCTACAGAGCGCAGGTCTTGTTTATGAGAGTTGTCTCTTCATCCAATCCCATTCCTCACCTGTGTTTGAGAGTCTCCAGATTGATGAGGACACCGACATTGTGCCCTTCACTTTGCTGGCTGTGGGCCTTGGTTTTCATTTTCACCTCGTCTTTCCCATCCCTGCCCTATCCCTTGATTCTGAAGAGAATGCTAACCACTTCAAAGACACTTCCTGAAAACTAAACATTGGTATTCGTCATCTTTTATTTACTTAAGTTTTGCTTAATCTCTGTTTTGTGTATGGTATGCGTGTGTGTGAGTATAGTAGCCAAGAAAGCCAGAAAAAGGACATTGGATCCTCTGGAGCTGAAGTTATAGGCAGCTGTGAGCTGCCTGACGTGGGCGCTGGGAATCAAACTTGGGTTGTCTGCAAGAACAGGACTTGTTCTTCACCGCTGGGCCGTCTCTCAAGCCCCATCTTCATTTCTTATGATTTATGATTTTCCTTGCTCATACATAACGGTATAGTTTTCACACAGCTGTGCACACCTCTCTTGCAGTTTAATCACATCTGGGCTGCTGCGATGCTGGATAAGTAGCTGCCACACTGTATTGCTTAGGGAATAATAACAAGGCCAGATGTAATCTTCAATGTATCGGCACCTAATCTTCGTAACAGTAAAACATAGCATTCTACTGGAAATGTTAAATTTGAAACCAAGTATCAAGTAGTAGAGACTGAAACTTCCAACAGCAACAGCAGCAACAACGCCATTTTCTTAGCACACAGCGGTTTATGTTTCCCCTGCTTGGTTGTTAGATAAAGAAAATGGTCTACAGATGAGGACACTGAGGGACACATACATTAAAGAATCTGTTCAAGGACGGCATGCACTGTGGGAAGTCCAGATGTTTGCAGTGGCTTGAGAACCCAGATGCATCTGCCTCCACAGCCCGTGCTTCTTCTGAGTCCCGCTGCTCTTATCACTATGAAACTAACCTTATTCTGAGGGGCGATCAACATTATATTGATCCAGTGAACTATAACTTAACATCAAAATCTTCTATTGATCATCCAAGAAAAAGAAGCCATCCACTTGGGGGGGGGTGGATACACATGGGAAGGGTTGAAAGGAAGAAAGCAAAAGGAGGGAAAGAGGTTTAATTATATTTTAATTGAAATATATTTTAAGATTAAGGTCTTCTCTTGTGATATTTTCCGCCTAATTTTTGTTTATTACCCCGTAGTCTAATAAAGATACAGTAGAGTACACCAACTGTAGAAATACAGGCAGACCGAGCTTGAGTCATTCTTCTGGCACACCACACAGGCTGTCATGGCTCCAGTGTGAAATGTCCCTTGCGGCATGGGTTCCAACACTTGCACACCCAGCAGTGGCAGTTTGGGGAGGCTCTGGCACGCTTAGGAGTGGGAACCTAGATGAAGGGAGCAGGTCCATGGATTTTAAAGGTGACGATCACAATGGTGGCTCTTAGGGGTTACGGTGTGGTCCTACTTCTTGCCCCACCGCTTGCTCTTTCTGCTTCGTGGCCCAAAGGATAAAAGCAAGCAGCCGCACACTCTCACTGCCACAGCCATGAGCCACTGCTCCGCCCATTCCTTCCCTGTCATGATGACAATTTCACCACCACAGTCATGAGTCACTCCTTCCCCATTCCTTCCCTGCCATGATGAGCAGAACCCTCAAACCATGAACCAAAACAAATCCTTAATCCTCCTATCGGGTATCTGATCACAGCAAGGGGGAAAGGGATTAGTACATAGTCAATTAATTTCGGTCTGGAAAACATTATCAAACTCTGTAACTGCCTAAAGAAACTTGGCCAGTAAGACGTGAGGAAAAGCTATTTCTATTACTGCAGAGAAATAGAGGGGAGTTCTTATAGTTAACCCTCTGTGAACAGTGAGCGTTAGGCAACTGAGTGGCCATCCAGACCCTGCAAATGGAGAGCACGTGCTGGCTTCTGGTGACCCAAGATAATTAGCTTGTCTGGATCATAGCTTTGGAAATTCTGGGCCACAATTAATTGGCCCTTTGCCCTCAGCCAGTGGTGCAACAACATATCCCAACAGGATCACAGTGAGCCAGAACTACTCATCTCGGAAGAGGAGAGGGTGAAGGTCTATAGCTGTCTTTGAGGGCCCATTGGCTTAAAGCCTCCCTTAAGGCCCCGTCTCTCCGCTTCCACCAGCACCACCACTAGCACCTGAGCCTTTAACATGTGGCCCATTGAGGGATTCCCAAACCCAAACCCCAGCTGAGAAGTCTGCCCTCCCACAGAAGTAAAAATGGACCAACTAAGCAACAACAAAAGCAGAAACTTGCTTTGTCATCAAGGTTTCTTTCCCAGACAGCCTGAGGGTTGGTGTCTGGGCCAGCTGCCGGTGATTTATGGCGTGTCTGCATCCAACGGCTGCAGCCTCTGAGCGCCAGCTGTTCTCCGGCTTTCCCACTCTCCAGCCAAGCACGGCTAGGCAGACCAGTGTGTTTCTTCCTTTCCCCCAAAGCCTGAGGCTACTACTGTGCATCAAGGCACGAGGTTGTTTTCTCATTTACTCTTCCCAGTAATTACGTCAGGTAGCCGTTCTGCGGCTCTCTGTAAAGTAACCATATTGCGGCTCTATTTGATAGTAGACAGAACGGAAGTACCAAAGAGCTAGCTCTGAAAGCTTCCAGACAGACTGCTGCTCTGTACATGTGTGTGTTTGTGTGCAAAACCCTTCACTTGCTTGACAATAGATCAGGGCTTCATGGCTCGCACGCTCCATGGAGCGTTCACATTGCATTTTAATTTAAAAATATATTCAAAGTTATCATACATTTAATTACTCTTTTCAGTCCATTTAATCTCCTCCCATCTCTTCCTTCAACTTTTCCTGCACTGGACGTAAGCAGTCTCACTACTTGTGAGACTTTGAAAACACAGAGGACTAAATTCCAAGCTGAGGAGGCATTAACGGTTCATTAGTCCATTGCTGGTTAAGTAGTCACACCTGAGAATGGTGGCCTCATGGCGTCTGCTTCTGCACTAATATGAGATGCGGAAGTGAGTCTCTAAAAGCGGTGTTGGCTCCGAACCCACAGAGAAGAGGTAATGGGTGTCAATGCAAAAGTGTTCCTGAAACTGCTTGTGTAGACATCGCTTCCTTGAGTCAGAGAAACAAAGAGGAAAGACCGGTCTTCGTGAAGGACACGTAGAAGGCCTTCCGACTGCAAGGAGATTGTGCGGTATTTTTATGCTTTCTTTACTCACGCACATAACCACATGGTGGGTTGTGAGACGCTAGGTTTGCTGGAATTCTTTAACCAAACAGAAGGCTGAGTTTTTAAAATTGAAGAGCTCAGATAAACCCAACTAGAACGAGGTAATAGACTAATGTCTTCATTGCAAAAAATCATTTTACTACACACACTTTTTTTTTTACAGTTTTATTAGTGGGAAATGTTATCAAGGCTCAGCTTGCTGTTCATTGTGTAGGTCTTTTGTTCCAGCCATGAGCCATTAAACTCATAAGCATCTCTCTTTATGTCCCCATTATAAAGGAGCCCGGGTGATGAGTTACTGACAGTTTCTCCATGTCTCTTTGTTGCATTTTCTTGAAGTCAACAGTGTGCCCATTCTCAGTAGACGCTGCAGCGGAGCCTCTCCTCCACACACACCAGTTCGCACGAGGACTGGAAAGGCCATCCGAAACAGCAGGAAGACCAGTTCCTCCAAAAAGGCTATCCCCGCTGCTCCTTGGAAGTGGGCGTCCTGGAGGCCAAGAAAGGAAGCGATGGTGAAGGACAAGCCAGTGCACACTGAGGAAACTGGGGTCTCCCAGGATGGTTCTCTGTCTGGCAGGAGCCCCATCAACACTGAAGTCAGTCCGCTCCCTACCAAGTGCTAGGCCGTCACCTTCTGGTGAAACTGATTGTGCTTTTCGTTTCATTAACTTTTCTTTCAGGTGTTTTCCTGACAGACAATTGAGGTAATGTAACCATGCATTCTCCCTTGTTAAACAAACAGGCTTTGGGAACTAGGGACAATATGTCCAAAGAGGCTCAAGTTTCTCTCTCTCTCTCTCTCTCTTTCTCTCTCTCTCCCTCCCTCCCTCCTTCCCTCTCCTCTCTCTCTGTCTCTGTCTCTGTCTCTGTCTCTGTCTTTGTCTCTGTCTCTGTCTCTCTCTCTCTCTCTCTGTGTGTGTGTGTGTGTGTGTGTTATACATAAGGCATTGGAGCGTGCTAATACAACTTTGGAGCAACTAAGGAGCGTCCTCAAGGTCATCTGAACTTCAGGGAAGTGGGCTTCCTCTGCAAATGCTAACAAAAATAAATTTAAACTCCAGAACAACAGACGCTCAAGGTGGGAGGCAGCAACTTGATTAAAAATGTAACCCGTCACCTTGGGCTCCTGTTTCCTGAGGAATGTGAGCTCCGGAAGAGAAAACACTAGCATCCTCTCACTCTAAGTAAAGGGTACATTGTTTTAATCCTTTCCCTAAAAATTTGAGGAATTTGTGTTGTATCCTGTGGAAATGGCTACGTCCTTCAAAGATTATCTGTGGCGTATTTTGCCCTGTATCTTGTCAACCATACATTCTTTACGCATATGTTTGTATCAAGGAAGAGAGATCTTTATTTAAATGGCACTGTCTGGCCCTCAGCATTTTGGCATCAGTTGGCACATTCATTTTTACTTTAACACCAACAGTCAGGATCTAACCCTTCAATATTTCACAACATCAGCGGGAGGGACTTCTGATTGATAGACTTCTAAATGCCTGCATCTTGCAGGTCAGTTATACAAGCCCAGAGCTGGTGCCTCTGATTGGATACATAGCATGTCAAGTCTCCAGACATGTATATCCAACAGTCCATTTTGTGCTGAGCAAACAAAGCTTATGTAGATGCTGTCAGGACAGGTCTTAGGGATGTTAGTGTGAGGGTTGCAAAGTTTAGTCGCACGAGAGACAGAAAAGTGTGACATCCCTGCACTGCGGTCACACAAAGGTGTGGAGCCAGGAAAGGATACTAGAATTTATGTGTGTGGGAAGCAGAAAGAAGCTGGGAGACCATCACTGTGGTTATTCACCTGTCTGGGTGTGGGATGATGTCCCTCTGTGCCTCTTGGTGTCATCATTAACAGCATTGTTAACTAGTTTCCAAGCAATGGACTTCCCCTTAAAAAGCCTGCTTTGTTTCCTTCGCGCTGTTATAACAAAACATTCGAGACTCGGGGATGGACAAATAATAACTTAATGCCCTCTTTCCTAGAGGCAGAGACATCTAAGATGAAGCCACTGGCGTACTGAGTGTCTGGAAAGGGCTGCTCTCCAAAAAAACCACATTCTTCTGATTGTGTCCACGCCCGGAGGAAAGATCCAGAAAAATGGAAGTCACGAGTTCATCTCTTGAGCCTCTTCTGAAGAGTGTCAGTCCTGTTGGCGAGGACCCCACACTCGAAGCTTGATCACCTCCTGGGTGTTCATCTCCTAACTGTTCCAAATTAGACCTTAGGCTAGGATGTGAATTGAAGGTGAAGTGTATATTCAAGCCACAGCGGTAGCCATGCTCATAATTTTAAAATCTCTATCTATTATAAATTGTTGGGGGATTTAGTAAGTTTCCTCTCAAATATTAGGCAAAGCATCCCAGTAAGCTACTGGGAGCCTTGTCGTTTCTGTTTAGAATGAGAATTCTGGGGTGAATGTACCTCAACACATTCAAAACAGGAGTCAGGCTCACTCATACGGTGGATGAAGGGCAGAATACACCCTGCAATATTTGGCAACACTTGCTTTGCAGTAGCTCAGTGTTTTCTCTGTAAACAGGGAATGTAAATGCCTCTGTGCTAGACAGTTTTCCCGTTGCTTTAAATGTACTTCAGCTGTAAATCAGCTAAACCCCAGCAGGTCCGTTTGCATCTATAACTGCAGCTCTTCCTGTATGCGGGCCTGAACCTCTCTAGTCTGTCTCTGTCATCTCTCTTCCCAAAGCTTAACTCCCTGGCTCCAGCATCTACATATGCCCAATAAATCTGTGGAACAAGCTCACACTTGTTGGGACCAGGGAGCAAGACCAGGGTAAGGGACTTGTATTCTAACATCTAAAGAAAGACTAGGGCAGTTGCCTCAGGGCAGAACCAGAGTACACGTTCTGGCTCCAGCTCCATACTAAACTAGCTGCACCATAAGCATCCCAGTGGCATCGCCTCCTTTCATGTCCTTCCCCATATACTGGCATTCCCCCAGGACAGCTCATTGGTATCTACTCCAGGTTTAAGTTCAGGGATGTCTGAACATTGTGTGTGTGTGAGGAGTCACAGCAGGGCTCCAGGCATTCAACACAGACTTGTCAACTTGATAGTATATAGTGTGTGTGTCTGTGTGTGTGTGTGTGTGTGTGTGTGTGTGTGTTACAGGGGTCACATCAGTATTCCAAACATTCAATGCATATACTGACTTTAAAACTTGATAGTATACAGCATCACTAAGCAGAAGAACTTCTGGACATTTCTTTCGGGGATTATCTCCCTCAGGTTAATCAAGATGAGATGATCCACCCTAAATGTGGACCTCAGCATTCCAGGGGTCTGGATCCTGACCTGCCTGAGGAGAACAGCAGAGCTGGAGAGATAGCTGGGTTTTCAGAACTGGCTCAGGGCTTAAGTGTGCTTACTGATCTTCCAAAAGATCCGGGTTTGGCTTTCAGCAACCACATCAGGTGTCTCCCAGCCACCTCTAACTCAAGTTCTAGGATATCGGTGCTCTATGGTCTCTATGGGAACCTGCAACCATATGGTGCCTATGCACAGGCATGCATACACACACACTAAGCAAACAAAAAGGAGAGCGTTCTCCCCTACAGATGGGCTACTCTCAACTGTGAGCTAACCCTTCCTCCTTTAAGTTGCGTTTGTCAGATTTTTTTTTTTTATTGGAGCAGCAGTGAGAAACAACTGAGAAAAGGGTCTGAGAGCTTTAGTCAAACTCACTTAAACCTAGGCACACCTGGGAAGACACAATATGAACAGAGGAATTGTTTCCATCAGATTGGCCTCGGGGTGTGTCTTTTGGATAGTTTATTAACTGTTAAGGAATGTAGGAGAGCCTGCCGCTACCATGGGTGATGCTGTCCCTGGGTAAGTGTGCTTAGGCTGTGCATAAGAAAGGCAGCTGATCAAGCCAGAAGAGCAAGCCAGTTAACCACTGTCCCTCCATGGGTTTTGCCTTCCTTTTCTACCTTGAGTTTCTGCCATGGAGTCTCTCTGAGATAACTAAATAGACCGACCCTTTCATCCCCTCAAGTAGCTATTGGCCACGGTGTTTATCACAGCAACAGAAACCAAACCCAAAACAGGACCGGTGAGGAAGGGACCTAACCTGGGTTACAGCCTATAGGATTGGTGGGGCACAGTGCAAAATGGAAAGTGATAATCTTAGACCCAAAACAGGAATAAAAAACTGCAAAGACGTAAAAGTGCTGGGGACAGAGCAATGACTCAGTTGATCAGAGCACTTGCTGCTCTTCAGAGGGACCTGAGTTTGGTTCCCAGATCCCATGTTAGAGGCTCATAATAGTATAATTACAGATCTAAGGGGTCAGACACTTCCCTCTAGGCATGCACATATATATATATATATATATATATATATATATATATAGAGAGAGAGAGAGAGAGAGAGAGAGAGAGAGAGAGAGAGAGAGAGACGCATGCACAGGGCTAGGTGTTGTTTTCTATTAACCATACCTCCCTCTGAGGGCTGGGTCTTCACCCTGCCCAGGCTCCCAGCACTCAAGGCCTATCTCTTCGAGGCCAGTTATAGCTGCTGCTTTCCATTTGCCCTCTCGCCAGCCACCAACACACTATCTGTGACCCTGCATCCTCAGCACTAGGATTTCCCTTGTGAGGATGTCGAGCAGTTGATCCAAAACACCTGGTGGTGTCGTCCAAAAGAAGCGACTGAGGCCACCACCATGTCCCAGCCTTGAGATTCGGAGGCTGTGCTTCCGACTGGATGCTCTTTGCCGTGCTTGTATTTACACAGAGATGTATTAACTTGGCCAGTTATTCCTGTCTCATTTCTGATTATCTCACCCAAGAGAGTAGATGCATGAATGGGGGCTTACAATAGTAATAGCACATACAGCTCCATCGATCATTTATTTATTGGTTCTGAAGCTTTAGCAGGTGCCCTACCACTGAGTTACACCTAGCCTCTGCGTCTCTATGTATTTTCGACCCTAACACTGGGACGCCTATTAGAAGCAAGCCCAAGGGTCTCCAGTTGTCTTAGGGCTCAGATGGCAAATGTACTGAGGTATGATAGGAGCCATCCCAAACTGTAGTCGGTAGTCACAGCACACAGAGAAGCATAACATGTCTGGGGAGGTAATCTGGAGAAAGCCTCCTAGGACAGGAGACAGGAACTCGTGCTGTGCAGACAGGAACTCCGGGAGCTCAGCGTAACAAAAAGTCAAGGTCTGCAGGATGGATGCCTCTAATAGCAGAGGGATTTCTTTTAAGTGAGAACATGGTGGGCTGCAGAAATGACACAGGGAGAAAGAGTGTTTGTTGCACACACAAGATCTAATCCTCAACACCTGCGTGAGAGCCAAGTGTGCCTGTTCACATCTGTAACCCCAGTGTGGACGGTGCAGACAGGTGATCCAGGGTCACAGGAAAGGAGAGCTTCGGGTTCAATGAGACAAACCCATAGCAAGGGAACGAGACAGAGCACCAGAGAAATCTACCAACCTAAGCCTTCCTCTGGCTGCTACATAGACACTCATGTGCATGTACCACACAACACACACACATACACATACACTCTCACTCACATACATATACACTAACACACACATACACATTGACACACTCACAGAAATAAAATTACGATTCCTTCAAAATACTAGCATACATCCAATATATTATTCACTTACTAATTATCCATATAATCATTAAAACCATTGATTCCATGAGGACGAAAAAAACATACAGATATAGAAAGTAAGTTTGTTAGCACATGCAAAACTGGCTTCTCCTCCAGGGGAGAATTCTCTTGACTCCCTATGTGGTCAAAATTCTCTAGGATCTTTAAGAACAAACATGGTTAGAATTACTCTTCTTGTTTTTGCTACCGTTTGTTGGATGTCTTTGTTCACTTATTCTTTCTGTCTATGCTGTTATAAATGAGCTTTGTCAGGGATGCTAATGGAAGTGCAGACCTCATAGCACCAGCTGATCTCAGTGTACTTACATCTGATGAAAGGTTACTCACATCCAATGAGAGGCCACTTAGAGTTCGGTTTGATGTTTACACTCAGGCTGAGAAATGTATCCCCGTTGAGAGGTATTAGGTATTAAAGATTTGATTAGCCCTTAGATGGGTAGAGTAGACAGAACAGAATGCTGGGAAGAAAGGAAGTGAGGCAATTGCCATGCCTCTCCTCTCTGGGTCAGATGCGATGAAGCTCCGGCCCAAAATGGACGTAGGCTAGAATCTTCCCAGTAAGCCAAACCTCGTGGTGCTACACAGATTACTAAATATGGGTTAAGCAAGATGTGAGAGTTAGCCAAGAAGAGGCTAGATATAATGGGCCAGGCAGTATTTAAATGAATACAGTTTGTGTGTTGTTATTTTGGGGCATAAGCTAGCCAGGCGGCCCGGAACTGGGCAGAGGGAACGCAGCTTGCTGCTCCTTCTACAAAGCCAGGCCAGCTTTGTGTATTCCATGAGAGGGCACTTGCCGTATGATGACCTGTGTCCCCTACACTGCCTTCCCACAAAAAAGCCCTCACCAAATATTTTCCTTTGTATCCTAAATAGCCTCAGAGACCCACATGTCAAAGCCTCATGGCCCACAAATGGTGACATTGGAAGGTGATAGGAACGTTAAGAGGTGCGGCCTTGTGTAAATGGGAGGTCTTTGTGTCAGTGAGTGTCTGCCCTTGAAACAATAGTGGCGATCTGATTTTCTTCTCTTTTCTCTATCCCTTCCAGGCCATGAGATGGTTTTGCCCTATTGTAGTCTTCTATCATGGTAATGAGCTTAAAAATTAAAAGCCCTTTAGACACGTAAAAAATACCTTAGTCAGGAACTCCACTATACCCAAGGCCAGGACCCAGTGACGTCACTCACTCAAGATGAGCAAACACAGTCCTAGAACCCATGATGTCCATAGATAAGCAGATACAAAAAGCAATGCTCTGCCCTGCCCTGCTCATCTGGAGAGATGGCGACTTGAATTTCCCTGAGACTGGAGAGTCTCCCTTGTGATCTTATCCCTTAAATCAGACTTCTGTTAGAGACTGAACCTGACCTACAGCTAAGATACATCACACACATGAGCAACCTGGAGGAGACAGGCTTCGGACAGCAGTTAGGAACTTTATGTTAAAGAGTGTGAACTGTAGGTGACGACCCTTGGCATAATAAAGCATAACTTCTGTTATATCAACTGTGTGTATTGTGACAATCACGATGAGCTAACTACCTGTCGTCAGGTACCACAGTTGTACCTGATAGTGGGCCAGGAGCTCCAAAACTGAGAGCCGAATATATATTTTCTCTTGCTTACATTGATGGCCTTAGCTCTTTGTTATAGTGACAGAGGTTAATGTCTTACTCTTTAACATTGAGTTTCTAAGCCACAGAACCATAAGAAATGTCTTTTCTTTATAAATTAGACAGCCCCAAGCATTCTGTTGAGCCATGGAAAATAGCCTATGCCATCTGAGAACCTCTTATACACACTGTGAAATCTTGAACACTTTTTCAGGGCACCTTCAAAGGATCAGTGGGCAAAGGGGAGCTGAAAAAGAAAGGGCAGGCAGAGTGTCTGTCACAGGCAGAACGTTTGTCATCAGGTCATGGTGGAAGAGGGAGACTTGGAGATGGTTTGGCCAGCTGGCATCTCTTGGTAACTTATCTCTCTGTGACCTGTTTCCATCAGGGCCCAAGGCAGCTCAGCAACTTTTTAGGGCTTCAACTAGAAAGCCAAAATTTCCTGTTAAATAGTCCAGCCTTGGACTATTTAAATACATTAAGCTTTATCTCTGCTCACAACTTGCTCAAGGTCAACCAGACTATGGGGTGCTTTTTATCAAAGCCATTTCCTATTTAATAATAGCGCAAGGCAAGACAATGAAAGGAGTGTTTCATGGGAGGAGGGGGCACTGCTCAGTATCTACCCACAAGGCCATAGGAAACCCTGTCACTTTGGTTCTCCTAAAGGTTGCAGCAGTCCATGGCATTAGAACTTCCACTCCCTGTTTGTAGAGGAGGAAGCTGAGAGACGAAGTAATTTCCCCCAGGATGGAAATTGTAGAGGCAGAAATTGATCTCGGTGCCCATATTGGGTCTTGAACTAAGTACCGTGCTCAGGGCTGTGGGAATAGAGGTGGGAAAAGATGAGGACAGGTGTCTAGCTGAAAATTATACATATGACATTGGATTCTAATCCTAGATGGGCTACAGACCCAGGATCCTTTACCAACCATCCCTACCTACAAACACAGGAAATGTTTAAGTTTGTTAAATGCCTGGTGTCTTTCCTACAGAAGGAGGGTATATAAGCTAATGACATAACTGATCCATGGTATGATTAGGAGGGAGGTTTTATTGTAGATATGAGAGACAGAACACAGCCAAAGGCATCTGGAAAGGTCCAGAGCAGAGAGAAAAGCAGACTGAACACACACGGCCAGCAGACTGGACCTAGCCAGGGCTATCTGCAAAAGATGGGAAAATAGCGGGGTATAGAGAATAGAGAGACCATGGTGAGAGGAATAGGAGTAGAGACAGACAGACAGATGACAGATAGATAGATAGATAGATAGATAGATAGATAGATAGATAGATAGATAATAGATAGATAGATAATAGATAGATTAGATAGAGATAAATAGATGATAGATAGATGACAGATAGATAGATGATAGATAGATAGATAGATAGATAGATAGATAGATAGATAGATAGATAGATAGATGAAACAGTAGATTGATAGAAAATGCCCCTCCCCCCACGGAAGGGATGCTATACTAGGGTTATGGCTTTGTTGGAGTAGGTATCGCCTTGTTGGAAGAAGTGTGTCATGGTGGAGGCAAGCTTTGCGGTCTCATATACACTCAAGCCACACCCAATGTCTCAGACTACTTCCTGTTGCCTGCACAAGATGTAGAATTCTTAGCTACTTCTTCGGTACCATATCTGCCTGAATGCCACCATGCTGATAACGGACTGAACCTCTGAACTGTAAGGCACCCAGTTAAATGGTTTCCTTTATAAGAGTTGCTGTGGTCATGGTGTCTCTTCACAGCAGTAGAAACCCTAACTAAAACAGAAGTTGGTACCAGGAACTGGGGCCATTTCTGTGATAGGCCTGACCATGGTTTTTTTTGAAGGAATTTGGACTTTGGAAGTTTGGGTTAGGAAACCAGTCAAATTCTTTCAGCATTTCTTAAAGGACCATACCAGTAGGAGCATGGAATATATTGGTGCTAAGACTGATCTGAACTGTGAGGGGCTAGCTCAAGAAGTTTCAGAGGAGAAGAATTTTAGTATGTTGCCTAGAAATCATTCTTGTGATATTTTGGTGAAGAATGTGGTTGCCTTTTGCCCCTGTCCAAAGAGTCTGCCTGAGGCTAAAGTGAAGAGTTTTGAATTAATTCCCTTGGTAGAGAAAATTTCAAAACAGCCTAGTATTTTGCAGTCACTAGCTTTATGGTTACTAGTGTTAATTCTAATGAAGCTATATAATGAAAAAGAGTAGCTGAGCGAGGAAAAATATTTGAGGAAAAAGGTAGCATAGGTGTTCAAGGAAATAAACAGATTAAGAAATGGAGTAAAGGCAGTGGTGACTTCAGGGCAAGATTCTATCCTGGTAAATTTCCAAAAGAAATGAAAAAAAAAAAAAGCTTATAGCTCGGGGTAGTTCATGCCTTTAAACCAGCACTCAGAAGGCAGAGGCTGGCTGATCTCTGACTTTGAGGCCAGCCTGGTCTACAGATCCAGTTTCAGGACAGCCAAGCTTAGGCAGTGAAGAAAGCAATCAAAAACAGAACGTTGGTAAAAATGTAATTGAATGGGGGGGGGGGGGCATGTTCTAGGCCCAGTAAGCAGTAGAACTTGATAGCTTCAGGTATGTGGTTCTGGCTTTAGAGTTAAAAATAGAAGAAAGGGATATTGGAATTTGCCTCCATGACTAAGGAAACTGCTGACATCAGGCTTATGTCAGGGTGTCCCTCAATGGAGGCCTAGTAGAGAGGCCATGGTGGGAAGCGGTGAAGTTGAAGCCTGGATTGCCTTGGAGATCCCAAGATATTAGAGAGGCCAGAGCTATGGGATACCTGCCGAAGAAAGCTGCTAACAGGGAGCGGGACCAACCCAAGAGGAAGAAGTATGTTGCAGTCAACAAAACTCAACAATGGAGTTGGAGATCGGGAAGATTTTGACATCAGACATGGAGATGCAGAGTTTGGAGTTTGTCTACCTGATTTGGTCTTGCTATGGTCCAGTATTTCTTCACTGTGCTCCCTCCCCTGTGTCTTGGAATGGTAATGTATATTCTGTGCCATTATATGTTGGAAGTACATGACCTGATGTTTGCATTTTATTTTATAAAGGATTGCACTTAAGAGATTGCATGAATCTCAGAAGAGACTTTGAACTTTGGACTTTTAAACAGTGTTGTGATTGTGATAGACGAAGGGGACTTTTAAAGTTAAACTAAAGGCATTTTTGCATTAGGACATGGCTCAGTCTTTGGGGATCAAGGATGGAATGTAGTGGTTTGAAAGAAAATGGCCCCCAAAAGGAGTGGCACTATTAGGAGGTTGTGGCCTTGTTGGAGGAAGTGTGTCACAAAGGAGGCAGGCTTTGAGGTCTTATATTCACTCAAACTTTGCTCAGTGTGATACTGAGACCACTTCCTGTTGCCTGCAAGATGAAGGACTCTCAGCTACTTCTCCAGACCATGTCTGCCTACACAATGATAATGAACCGAACCTCTGAGCTGTAAGCGAGGCACCCTTATTAAATGTTTGCATTTATATAAGCTGCCGTGGTCATGGTGTCTTTGCACAGCAATCGAAACCCTGACCAAGACAAGAACCCAGGGACTCCATTTGGACCAGCTCTGAGAATAAACGTCAGCAAGGCAGCCTGACCCACGTCACACGGTGTCTATATTGCAGCCTAAGGGAGGAAATAAGTTACATACATCTAGGCCAAGAGGTTACAAGTGGCTGGAGCGAACCCCCTGAGAGCCTGAAGTTTCCACCTACTGGACAGAACAGGAAAAGCACAGGATTAAGAGAGTAGAAAGTGAGGTGGTTCCTGCTGAGGCTGAGAGAACGTGACACTTCTGGAAGCCCAAAGTCTGCTGACGTCACGTATCCAGCTAAAGCAAGAGATGGACCACTACCCGAGGGTACAATTCCCATGCAGCAGAAATCACCAGAAGAAATCCAGGGTCGAAATCCAGCTCAGGACACCAGGCTGGGGCTGTGCCCTGAGTCAGGTGGGGGTTTGCCAGCTCAGGTACCAAGCAGGGAGCCTGCTTTCTCCTAATCAGCGTGAAGTTGCCTGGTAGGCCTGCAGTTCCCATGTCTGTAGTCCCTTTCCCCCAGCATGCTTTGGGATACCAGCTCTAAGAGACTCACAATTTGACTGAGTGGTTTTTTTGGGGGGGGGGGAGAAGGGGCAGGCTTAAGGGGAGATTTAGTAAACTATTTTAATCTCAGCGGTACAATGCTGAAGTGGGCTCATTCGGTCTCTGGCAGTGTTTGGAGAAGGGATGCTTAGCTCAGAGTGGGAAACCAAATCTTCCAGTTGGAGGCCATGGCAGCTTCATGGCTTCCTACTTGATCCTTGTCCCTGGGAGGCTGAGAGTCAGGGAAGGAACTCTGTCCTGTATAGTTACAGTCTTCAGGTTCGAACAGATTGATTTCTTCTCCATTTCACCATGAATGTCCTCATCAGACCTGGAGTAGACAGTAAAGCTGCACAGGACTGGACTAGAGGAGTTAAGAGGACCGCAACCTCAGGGGCTCAGGGACCAGAGAGTCGGCCCACTGTGGATGCCCATGAATTATCCGCTGGGTGAAGGTACGCGTAGGCGGTTGAAGGTGTGTCTGGCGAAAGTGCCGGTGCTGAATCAGTGACTGAGCGGATGGCTGACTAAGGGAGGGGATTATTAGATAATAAATGACTGCCTGGCTCATCCAAGCACCAACTGGGCTCTGGAGCTGATAATAAATGTTCCCCGGAGAGGTCTGGACTCCAGAGAATAAGGCAGGAGGGAGCAGGGACACACATGACTATGAACAGCTGTTTAAAGTGAGAACTGTAGGGTTCAGGAAGTCTACAGGCAGAACTGGCTTTTATTGGCCTAGCCTGTTGTCATCCACCCCTCCACCCCCACAACACACACCTCTGGCTGCTATGGCTTGGAAGGCAGTCATTACACTCATAGCTAGCAAATAATTAAATGGCTTGGGGCTTTAAAAGTTTGTGTTCCAACTAATTAAACTTTATGTATCTGGCTGTTCAGTGAACATTATTTTAATATTGCTCTCTGAACATGGCACGCTGTGCTCCTCCGGCGTCATTAGGATGGCATTAGTGTTGTTAAATAATAAAATCCTGGCTTGGCTACTGGCTGCAAAGGTAAAAGGCGAAGGCTGTTACGCGAGGAAAAGACACAGACACGCCGCGGTCCCACGTGGGTGCACTTTAACGGGGAGAGGGGCAACAGGCAGGTACAGGTGTGTGAGACACTAGGAGAACAAAAGGGGGAAGGGAAAGAGAGCGAACTCGTAAAGACCTTCGCTTTTAACGGGGAATGCAAAGGCTTCTGGGAAATGTCCGTATCCAGGAGAATGCTGGGAACTGTAGTTCGGCAAAGGAACAACAATTAGTACCCGCTGAGGAACTTTATGGTGTGTGAGGGTAGACTCCCGAGACAAATGAGCCCGAGACATGTGTGAGCATCCCCGAAGACAAACACTCAGAGCTCTCATTATGTATAGCTTCCACAGTCATAATTAAAGCACTAAGACTTTGTCCAACACGTAAAACTTGATAAGCAGTTTATGAAAAATACCATCTTAAAAAGATGGCGTCCTATATGTTTGGAAATAAAGAGAAGTAGATATACTGTGTGTGACGGTTGAAAGGAAATGGTTTTCGGAGCTCCAGCTGTGAACTCCCCCTTCAGCTGACATCGGGGACAGTCCTGAAACCTTGGGTGTCAGCCCATCCACATCATTTAAGAAGGAGTCGGGGAAACTCACCTTGATTTAGAGGACAGACAGACAGCATAAAATGCGTGCGAGTCACGAGAAGTCTGTTAAGAAAACCAAGTGCATTCCTGCGTTCTTTCAGAGATCTCGCACACACTAGGAAATGGAATAACGCCTATATAAATGTGTCATGGTCAAAAACATACCCAAGGAAATCGACTGAAAGAAGGAACGCTTATTTTGGTTTTGGGTTTTGAAGGTTTCTGCCCATGGTTGTTGGTATGCTGTTTTGGGTCTGTGTTGAATGTCATGGGGAGGGGGGCAATCATGGCAGGAACACATGATAGTGGTGGCTTGCCTCATGCATCTGAAAAGCAAAGAACGATGCAGAAAGCCCCTGGGGTCTCAATAGGCCCGTCAAGGGGACACTTCCAGTGACCTGCTTCCTCCCACCATCTCCTAACTCCTCCTAACTGCATCATCAACTAAGGCTAAGCCTCTTAACACATGGACACTTGGGGGACAATTACCCAAGCCATGGCAACAGAAGTACGAACAAAGAGCCTGCACCTTCGGGGACACACTGAGGGCGTTGTGGCTGGTTGTGTGTCAACTTGACACAAGCTAGAGTCATCAGAGAGGAAGGAGCCTCAGGTGAGGCAATGCCTCCATGAGATCCAGCTGTAAGGCATTTTCTCAATAGTGATCAATGGGGGAGGGCCCAGCCCATGGTGAGTGGTCCTGGTTCTATAAGAAAGCAGATTGAGTGAGCCAGAAAGCAGCCCCTCCATGGCCTCTGTATCAGCTCCTGCCTCCAGAATCCTGCCCTGTTTGAGTTCCTGTCCTGACTGCCTTCAGTAATGAATGACAAAGAAGCATAACCCAAATAAAGTGTTCCTCCCCAACTTGCCTTTTGGCCATGGTGTTTGGTCGCAGCCATAGGTATTCTAAGACGGAGTCTCTTTTCTCAGTTAGAGATGCTAAGATGTATGGTATAGAAGCTTTCCTCTTTCAAATGTTGCCTTGGCTTGTTGGTGGCAGGTTACTCAAGAGGAAGCCCGGAGGCAGGCTTCCCAGGTACTGCCTGCTGCCTGTAGCCCCAGCCCCGTGTTCCATTCAGGTAGAAGATACACTCGTCATTTTTCTCTCTCTCTTTTCCCCTTCAGGTTAACTTTGTTAGGTTATTAAACAATAAAAAGTGGCTATTTTCACATGTGTTAAGGTTACCACGAAATTTCAAATAACCAGATAATAATGTTATTTGTAAAGTAAAAGCATAGGTTATCGAACATCAATCACATCATTTTCCAGGGGAAAAAATAGTTTGAAATTAAAGAGACGTTCTTGGAATGGACTATCACCCTGGGAGTGGAGGACCCAGCCAGTGAAGTAGATGCTGAGAAGTGGTGTGGAGGGGGAGGGGCTGGTGGTGGAATGTGCTGAGCTCACCGAGGCCTTATCCCATTGTGTGAAGTCTGCAAAGTGACTTGATCTTCTAAGATTTATTTTTCAGATTAATTGTCAGGCCTTCTGTTGGAAAGCAGACTTGGGCTTACATAAGTTATAATATGTGGTAGTTTGAGCTGGCTAAAATCCTGACCTCAACATTTTATTTAAAAAGTCGTTTGGAAATAACAGCCACTGTGAAAATACCGTGTAAACATGCATAGCATGCCCAAATCTAGGTAATGTTCTTTATGTAAAACATGGGAACGTCTCTTGGAATCACCCAGTATGTCCGCAATCCAGGTTGTAGCTAAACCAGAGTCATTTGAGGCAGCTGGCAGTCTTGAACGAAATTATTATTTTATTTCAATAAAAGATTAGCAAGTTCCTTATGAGCAGACCTGAACCATTTTGCAGTGGACACCAACTGACCCTCCCAGAAAAGCTTGGGAAAGTCAGAGCCCCAAGGAGGCCTTGTGGAAAGGTATTCAATCCCACCCTACAGAGAAAAGACCCTGTTTCTGGAGCTGCTGCCGTGAGGCCCCACTTCTCTTTGGTACAGCAGACTTGTGCTGTGTTTGTTAGTTTCTGTATCACTATAACAAACAGAGAGAGGCAGTTTGTCTTGGTTCCCGGTTTTTATTTGCTCCCTGGTGTCTGGGTGGTGGTGAGGCTTAACCCCGTGGCTTGGAGCTTATGAATGGAGCTAAGCTTCCTTTGTGGCCTCTTGGAAGCAGAGAAAGCAGTAGAGATAAAATGAATCCTTCAAAGATACAACCCCACTACTTCCTCCCGCCATGCCTTCCCTTGACCGCCTCCCCCAAATCCTATCAAATTAGAAACCCACAGTGGAGTCAATTCATGGATTAAGTCAGAGACCTCCTGAGCTGCTCACCATTCGGCAGCTGGGACACCTGCTGGAGACCAAACACATGAACAGCTTCTCCAGTGGCTGAGGGTGTGCACTCCACATTCAAGCTTTAACAGGGCTGGACGAAGCACTCCATTCATTTCCCAGGAGTTCTGAAGTTTCAGCAGCCACCTCTGAGCCTCTGGTGTTGGGGAAGAAATAATTTTATCTTTTCAACTTTGTTTATCCCAACGGGCTCAGCGAAGAAGTTAGTGGATAGCTTGACATTTCTATTTTAGCTGCTCCTGATGCTAACAGTGCCTCCATTGTAATCGAGAATGCTGCGTTGGCTTCATTTCTAAACCATGTTTTCTTTCCAGGATTATTGCTTTCTCTCATGAAACAAAATCTCATGAAGATTTTGTTACCTAAATATCACCAGGGGCCAGCCAAACTTAGGATCTTATGAGGCCTTGAAAAATGTTTTGAAGACGGCTTAATGGTTTGTTCTGATCCAAACACTGAGCAGGTATGGCTGGGAAACGGAAGGCACCAGAAGGTTGAAGCCTTGACCAGAAATTGCACCCATAAGAAGAGGCAGACTCACCAGATGTGGTCACTGAGAGAGGAATACACTTACCAGAGACCCTCACCCTCTGCATGAAGACCTCTCTGAGGTGTCTCTAACCCACACTGAGAGTTACCAAGACAACCAGCTATAAGCAGTGTCACAATCTCTCTGCCCCCCCCCCCCAAGAAAAATACAAGAAGAAGGCTACTTAAATACCCAGCATTCCTGCGGGGCGCAGAGCCTCCATTTCTCAGCTCCCACCTGGCACTGTAGCTTCCTGGCAGCCTTTTGCACAACAGCTGCTCCCCACTCTGACAGCTGAGGGCTTAACCAGTCCTTGCTTGTTCCTACTACATCCTGAGGTAACAAGGATGGCTACATCCAAGGGCCTGGCATCAAATCTGAGCCACAGAGAGCGGAAACCATGTTTGTGCAAGGGCCCAGTGCCAGAGCAAAACACACAGAGAGTGGAAGCTGTATTTGTGCAAGGGCCCAGTGCTCACACAGAGTGGAAGCCATGTGTGTGGGTAGCTGAAAATCTTCCGGGTTTTCCAGAACTCTGGCAGCACAGTTACACAGAACTCTCGGTATCGCTTGTTAGTTGTTGGTTATGTGATTGTCTGAGCCCACCTGAGCTGCCGCATCTTAAAGATCCTGTGGACATAGCACTTTTCATTTATGTCTTAACGTTTCCCCCTTACACTAATCCTCAGAGCAGGCCAGAATATTCTTTGTTCATAATGGAAAACAACTGCTGTCAGAGCAAGCAGAAACTGCTAGAATCAGAGGGGAGCATGGGAATATAAATTCTGTGGGGTTTGTGGAGTTTTCTGCAAAATGGAAAAACTGCTCTCCGGCTGGTGGCTCAGGCCTTCCTTGGAGTGGGAGGCATCTGGAATTTTAATCCAGATTGTAAGTGTATTAGAATTTTCCAGAGAAACTGAACCAATAAGAGACTTATTATAAGTTACTGGCTCATCCACAGAGTGAAAGGTCCCACGATCTACCAGCAGTCAGCTGGAGGTGTAGACCCAGCAGTTCAAAGGCCTTGCAGTCAGAGGCTGAGGGGACAGAGTCTAACCTAGATCTGAAAACCTGGAGAGTTCAGCTTCGGCCCTCAGTGGGTCAGGTGGGGCCTACTCACACAGGGTAGGCCATTAGCTACAGGCCTTACTCTACCTACTGATTTAAGCACCCATCTTAAAAAAACAACCAAACAAAAATGTCATAGACAGAGACACTCAGAAATCACGTTGAATCCTATTCATCATCTACGTGGGCATTCAATGACCCTGTCAGGCTGTCACACACCCTTCACACTGGGAGAACCCATGTCTTCACTCTAGCGTTGTGTCTGTGTGACAAAGCAAAGTAAATCAGGGACCAAGCCCAAAGAGAGTTCCCAGCACACAAAGCCAGAAAGGCCAGGGATACTTCCAAAATTTTGTTCAATTTGCAAACATAGTTGGAATTAAATTTAGACTAAGTGCTGGTTAATTTTCATTTTCAATTTGATTGGATTTGGAATCACCTAGAAGACATAGCTCTGGGTGTATCTTAGAAGGAAGGTGTCCCCTGAGAAGTTTAACTGAGGGAAAATCATTGTGAATGTCTGCGGCACCATCTCCCAGGGTGAAATCCTTGAAAGAATAAAAACAAAAACCAAAAGAAGCAGCTGGATCAGCAGCAGCCCCTGCCTTGCTTCCTGATCCACTGAGATGTGAGCAAGTCCCACTACCACAACTGTGAGCAGAGCCTCCCGGCACACCTTCCATTCTATGATGGAGCTTGTGGTAGTTTGACGTCCTTGGCCCCCGTAATCTCATGGAGTGGCACTCTTAGGAGGTGTGGCCTTGTTGGAGGAGGTGTGGCCTTGTTGGAGGAGGTGTGGCCTTGTTGGAGGAGGTGTGGCCTTGTTGGAGGAGGTGTGGCCTTGTTGGAGGAGGTGTGTCCCTGGCAGGCTTTGAGGTTTCCTCTGCTCCGGATACTGCCCAGTGTCAGCCAACTTCCTGTTGCCTCTGAGTAAAGATGCAGAACTTTCAGTACCACATCTGCCTGAAGGCCGACATATCCCATGATGATATGGACTGAGCCTCTGAAACTGTTAAATGAATCCTCTCAATTAAATGTTTCCTTTATAAGAGTTGCCAATGTCGTGGTGTCTCTTCACGGCAATAAAAACCCAACTAAGAAAGGGCTGTACCCTCAAACCTCAAGCCACAATAAATCTTTTCTCCCTGAGGCTGCCTCTGGCCAGGCATTTTGCCAGAGAAATAGGAAGTCACTAACACAGGATACCTTTTATAAGTAGAAAAATAAAACCTGAACTCAGCCAATCAGAAGCTGTCAACACCACCAGAGACTTCCCAATATGACAGGACAAATGTGAAGACTCCAGAAAGGGAACCAATCAAATATGTTCTTTGCTTTATTCTCATGGTCACCCTATAAAGATAGACTGTCCCTCACGCTCTTCAATAGAGCCCTTAATGGCAGTCAGGTAAATGGCATTTTGTTTATGAATTGCCTTTACCTCAAATAAACAACAACAACAGAAACTTGATTGTGCTCTAGATCATCTTCTCAGAGTGACGTTGAGTGATGTTCAATATCTCAGCCTCTACCGTGTTCTTCACTGGAAGCAGGAGACACAATAACTCTCTAAACCTTTCTAGCTAAAACTATTTTCTCATTTATTTTGTTTTTACTTGTCTAGATGCACAAATAATACTGGCAACATTATGGCCTGCAAGGGAAGCAACAATGAACTGAAAGGGTCCGCTCACTTCCCCAAGGCAGTAGAGTGATGTAATAGCTGACCCAGGCATACTAGATCAGCTCTAGTGGGTCTTGCTAGTGTCTGGACATGGTTTCCTCCCTCACCTTATCCAGTCATGGCAGGAGGGTACAATGGTATGGTCCAATAAGAAGCTTCATTTTACAAAAAAAAAAAAATGTGCAGAGAAATTAAAAAGGCTGCTGGTAGGTGGTAATGTTTTATAAGGTTTAGAATAAGACATTAAAGAAAAGGTAGAATCAGCAATGGAGGGGAGTTGGAGGGCAGGAACTATGGCCACTAGAGCGTGAAGTAAGCCTGGGACAGAAATATGGCCTCAGATTTCAACTTGGAAATGTCTTGGTCCCCAGCTTAATGTTGGTGGAAATGGTAGTAGCTTGAGGGCAGCTACAAGATCAACGCTAACTTTTGTCTTCCATTCTCTGGAAGTATGCCCTCAAAGGGGACTACGGGACCCAGTTCCTCTTCCTCTTCTATTTTGCTTCCTGGTCAGAAGGTGAGTGGTTTTCTCCTACTACACAATCCTGCTGCCTTATGTTGCTGCCTTACTGAAGGCCTGAAGCAGAAGGGACGGCCAACCATGACTGAAAGTTAACACAGAGATGGGCCAAATAAACATCACCTCTTCATAAGTTTATCTACCTCAGTTATTACTACAGTAACAAAGGGGTCTCACACACACATATGCAAACACACACACACACACACACACACACACACGCACGCACGCACGCACACACACACACACATTGTGCCTTTAGAATCTTTGCAGGCAAAGCCCTGCTTCAGATATGAGACACGAAGCCCCGGTAGCAGCCTGTGGAGAAGAAGACAGAAAAACGAGTTGCAGAAGAGGAGGTGGGAAAACTGTTCGGAGCTGCAGGATTGGGAGGAGAGACGTGGGATGCCGTCCTCGGTGTGGAATGCCGTCCTCGGGACATGACGCAGCCGGCATACTCATGAACTCATGATGTCTGTGACTACTTGTCCAAGAAAGCTCAAGCAGCCAAAATTCCAGCAAGGACAGAGGAGGAGCTGTCCCGGCCCCACCCCTAACTGAGGAGCTGGTTGGGGAGAAAGAACGCTCTTCTTTGGGGATGTGGTCACTGGTAGATTTCCGGTGTTCCAGGGCCGGCTCTGCTCCCACACTCACATGAGTAGCACTGAATGGACTTAGTGGGACATACATAAAGGACAAGACACGGAGTTGGGGAGGAGGACATGTCGGGAGTGAGTCAGAGGATGGAAAGGAAAGATTAGATGATTTTTTTCATTGTATACATGGATGAAATTATCAGAATAATTTTTTTTGAAAAATAAAATTTTCAATGATGTACATTTAAAATGTCAGAATTCTGGTGATTTTTTTTCATCTTTATTCTCAGTATAACGTCTGCTCTTCTTTCTAGCCATCGAGAGGGGAAAAATCAAACTGGACAAATTCAGCCTTAAGAGATTGATTTTCATTGCTCGCTTTATCCCCGGTCTAGGTTTATCATCTACTAATAGATTCTGGCATTTTCTGTCGAAAGATTTTAGTGACTTTGGATAACTATTGGGGCCTATGTAATCTCATTTTCTAGTAAAGACGATAGCTCATTTAATACAGCAAGTGCAGATAACACGGATCTGTTTCCCTTGCTGGCCACAGGTCATTGTTTTCATCTACGTGCTCTCTGTAGGTAGGAATGACATCAGGAACATTGCTGGCAGCAATGGATTTCTAGTGCTTTCCTCGAGCTTTTCATAGGAAATACTCAAGTAGATTTCCAGAGCAAAGGAGAGAACAATAGGACTCTTGCTATTCAGAACTTAAAGGCTTTGAACAGTGACTTCTTTATTAATATTTTTTCAAGATACTGTATACTTCTGTCAGAAAGGCAGGAAACATGGGAAATATGCAGATTCTTCCAGAATCAAGAGCATAGCATAAAAACGTCCTTGCAGATGCTGGATGAGTTAATCTGATTTACGAGTTCCCAGGAGGCTATGATGTAGAAGCATCTATGTACTTGCCTCTGCATTTCTCTGCTGGGCTCTTGAACTGCTTCTCCAGGTTCCTGTAACTCCAACAGAACCACCTTCTCGAACAAACCACTCTCTCTGTCTTCTTCCTTTATGTCAGGCCGCCTGATTTTCAGCTTCCCAAATCACTGGCTTCTTCTGCTCATGGCCTACCAGAAGCACATGCTCTCAAGAGTCAGGCCTAGAGAATAACAAGGGTATTGGGATTTGAACACATAAACTCTTTCCCATAGGCCTGGTCCCATCTGTTGGCACTGTCTGGGGAAGCTGTAATGACTCTGGGAAGTGGAACCTGCCTGAGAGATAGGCCTGCAGGCTTATAGCCCAGTGATATTTCTTGTCCTACCTCTGCTACCTGTTCTAGAGAGCTGAGGTGAGGCAAGGAAGCCCGTGTGCAAGTTCCTGCCACCAAAGAGCTTCTTGCTCCCACGCAAGCTCTGCCATGATGAACTGGGTCCAATCAAACTGTGAGCCAAAAGAATTTCTTCCTCCATAATGTTTTCCTCACTAGGAATTTGGACATAGTAATCAGAAAAATGTACCTAAAACACACAGGTAACTTAATTTAGGTTTTCCCAGAAGTTGACCCTGGAGCCCAAGTGTAAGGAATTAGGTAGAAGGTCCTCAGAAAACAGAAGAGAAGTAGAGAAGTCAGGCAGGGAAAGACCAGAAGAGAATTCATTGTCAATCAGGTCGGTCCTGTCAGTAGCTGGAGTGCAGTTAATCCTTGAGTTACAGTGGACAGTTGATATCTAAGGGCTGAGGAAGCCGGGGTATCCATCCACCAACCCTCCAACATCCAGCTTCTTACATTTAACTCTATAGCATTTCTAAGGCATTGGGTGGAGATGGGAAACTGGGCCCCTTAGCTGCAGAAGACTCTCAGGCCAAGAATTTGGGTTGCAGCTGGATGCCCAGCAAGTGCACACTGCGGGTATAATGGCGGGGGCTCATGGGCAACACAAGCGCTACAGCAACTATCTTCTAGAACTTTCCAATCGGAGAATTCTGCCTCATGCTTTATGACCAGATACAAGTGGCAAATGTATTTGATTTAGAATGTCAGTTCTAATTGCCTAACAGTTACTTTCTTGGGAGTGATGTTGAGGTTATGTATAAAGTCACAGGGCAGAGAACTTGTGGGTGGTGAGAGATCCTCTGCTGAAGGAAGGTCGGCTGGGGGTGACGCTGAATATCTTGCTGGCTGTCTGTCATCCTGAATCCTGGTTTCAGCTCTCTGTCATGCTGAATCCCGGTTTCAATCCTGAAGACCTGCGAAAACCTAGTAATGCCAGAGCGGAAGTGGCGAGGCCCCAAGGACTGTCTTAGTCTGTTAAGGCTGTGGTGACGAAATTATCACACTGGCTGGCCTTTGGGCATGCTGATTTCTCATTGTACCAGAGACTGTGAAGTCCAAAGACAAGGTGCCAGCCGGCTTGGCGTTTGCTGATAGTCTGCTCCTCATTGATGGGGTCTTCTTACTGTGTTATCATGTAGGAAGGGGTGAGCTAACTCAAAGGGCCTCTTTCAGACAGACACAAATTGTTTCATGACCTAAGATCCCACCTCCTCAATACCACCACAGCGGTGGCTAGAGTTTTACAAACGAGCTATGAGGCAGCACAACTCTTCTCGGAACCCCGCCCCTTCCAGTCAGTCCCTGCGCTCCTCCGGGGAGGCAAGGGAACACCTCCACCAAAGAGCTTCTTGCTCCCATGCAAGCTCTGCCATGATGAACTGGGAGCCAAAAGAATTTCTTCCTCCCTAAAGTTTTTCTCGTTAGGAATTTGGACATGGTAATCAGAAAAATGTACCTAATACACACAGGTAACTTCATTTAGATTTTCCTAAAATTATAAGATGTTTATAATTTCATCTTAGAATCAATATTATCTCTCATGAATTCCTTCCCACCAGCTGCCTGCAGATAATAACCATGCCAGGCCAGAGCAGAGAAAACAGCTTGGGTGGCAAAGAAAATAAATTAGTCCAAGTGATTAAAATTGTTGACGTGAAGACTGAATATTTCATGTTGTTTTTAAAAGTCTGGCTTAGCTTTTTCTAGGCTGGAGGTCACTTACAGCATTCAGCTAGAAAGCGCTCTGTGAATACCTGTCGTAGGCCATTATATGAAGAGGAAGAGGGCATATTCCAGCAAACGGGGCAATGGGGGTTAATAACATCTTATCAAAATCTCCCAAAGGAGTGTGCAGTCAAGGGCAAGGGTGTCTCTGAGCTTGCCTGAGCCTCTCACTTGCTGGGTGGGCCAAGAGGTATTTTCTCAGTCTTCTCCCATACCAGCGTCCCTGCTAGCTTGTCCGTGGAGCTGTTTGGGAATGGTATCTGTTGTTATGTCTAATAAGAGGCTGTGTTTTGCGCTGGTGCCTGATGAGGTTTCAGTGTTTCTGCCTATCGCTTCTTCTACAGAAGCCCAGGTTAGAAGCATTTCCCTCCGTCCCGGGAAAGCGAACTGATGAGCGGCTATTTCAGTGGGCATGAGGTGAAGATGAAGACTTCTTAAAATGGAAACCAGAAAGCTCCTCTGGGCAAAGAGCGAGCGTCATGCATAGAAGCAGAAGCGGGGAGAGCTGTGTGGAAAGCAGCACCCCCACTGAACGTGAGGGGTGAAGTAAAGATCACACTCTCTTTCAGGGGTGATGGAAAGTGACCACGTGTGCTCTATCTTGGCAGCGTATATGATCCGAACTTTATTTTAAAATCCTGACGGCGGGTGAGGGAGATGGCTCGGTGTATAAGAGCACTCACCGAACAAACTCGCGGACCTGGGTTCAGATCCCAGTAGCCACATAAAAATCTGGGGGTTCGTGGAAGCCAGAGTAGCACCAGGCTCAGTGAGAAACCCTCTTTCAAGGGAATCAGGTAGGGAGTGACAGAGCAGAACACCTGATTTTTTCATGTGGGCAAGCATACCCATACCACCCCTACATACATCACACACACACACAACAGAGAGAGAGAGAGAGAGAGAGAGAGAGAGAGACTCCTTTCTTCCTTCACCAAATACACCTGAATCTAAAGTAAGAACAAACCAATCCAAGTACCCAGAGTCATTCCAATCTGAATTCTTGATTAACTATCCCATAATATATCCAACACAGCTGGGAGCACTCTAGACGCTAGCTCTTCTCCAGGCTGGCTGCAGCGTGGAGCTCACCCAGCTGGATGGGGGCAAAATGCCATGGGCACTGACTCCAGTCGGTACACACAAGAGAGTGAGCACTTCACAAAGCCAGCCAGCGGGTTTCAAACAGAAGCGAGCTCTGAGGAGGAAATGAACAGGGTTTTGTTCTACACTACTCCTCTAAGTCACGGAGTCAGGGATAAAAAAACTCCTACAAGGTCAGAATAGCTAGGCTCCAGCCTGAAGACGACACAGCCAGCCACTTGAAGACCCAACCAGGACAAAGCATGCCAGCATGAACAAACTACACTGGTGAAAGAAACAGAGACAAGCCAGCAGGGCGGGAGTGTGGCCTTTCCTCCTTTTCTTGCTCACGTGCTAGCAAGGAAGAACAGCTCGTGTTTTGCTCACTTCTAGGCTGAAAAGTTAAAGTCTTGACTGAACTGCAGTCGGGGTCTGCAGGGGAGAGACAGATACCTGACATAAAAATCTTATCCAACATCAAAGGATCCGGGAGAGCCCACACTCAAGGTCAAAGTTATCCTTCAAAAGCACGGAGGAACTGAATTAAATGGGCGAACTTATCATTTGGTGCTATGCTGGCCATGGTTCCCTGACCCTTAACCCTTCATCACTCTGCAAAGACTCAGACTCCAGGGAAGCAACGCCCTTAAAGTTTGCCTGAACCCTTTCATCTAGTCTGACCTCAGGGCTAAGCAATGACAAATTAATATCTGGACATAACTTAACCATCAGGAGCAACCACAATGAGTCCATTTCAGGGCGATGAGTTGTCTCAACCACTAGACAAAGGGACCTCATGTTTTCCTCGAACGGCTCTTAGGGGCAAAGCGTTGCTCCCTGGCATCTGGTCACATTCTCCCAAAGGCACTGATAGGCTGCCGGCTGTTTTATAAACAGTCGGAATGCTGGAGATGCAGGCTTGGCCTTGCAGCACGCGGAGCACAGAGGAATGAGTGGTGGAGGAGCCCTCGCTGTCTCTGGGTAAATATTTACACTGTCTCTCGTTTTAAAGCAATGTTTTTGGGGTCTGTAAAATCATCCAATTGTTTTTATGTTCTCCGTCCATCACTGCTATTGCTGTGGCGAGCAGAACTGATCACACTGCCATCGTCAACATACGAGCTGTTGAAAGGTAGGTTGGGTCCCATCCGACAGGAAGGTCTAAACTCCAATACATGCTCCCCTGTCACTTCCCAGGTACTGAAGAACCATGAGCCGAAAGTTGTACTAGGCTATTGCAAGCCAAAGAACATAAGGTTGGTTCAGGTAGTTGGATTTCCCAGTAAGATCATGGAGGGTAGAGGTATTGAGCTGACGGACTAGTAAATTGGTTAAGAGGGGAGGATTATGGGGTGGAGTTGGGGGGGAAGAGAAGAGAAGAAAGGAGAGGGAAAAGGAGGAGAGGGGAGGGGAGGGAAGGGGAAGAAGAGAGGGTGGAGAAGACTCAAGGCCTCTGAGAGCCACACGTAGAAGAGGCATATCTGGGAAAAACACCAGAGAAGGGCATTTGGGATCCAATCAGGCAGTAAAACTAAAACAAGCTGAGACAAAGTAAGGCAGAGCTCACAAACATTTTCTTGGTGTGGCTGAACTTTAGCCACTTGAGAGTTTCTGTGAAGGCCAGTTGGGGAGAGCTGCAGACCTTCCATCTAAGGTGCAGCTGTCAGCCAGCATTAGCGACTCACCCACCCACTAATTCGACATCTATTCTTGTGCATCTACTACATGCGCACAAGGTGTGCCTAAGTGGTACGGCATCACCGTATATAGAGGGCCAGGCGTTTGAACATATCTCACTGATTTAACCCTTCTTTCAGCAGACATTATCTTTTCTTGATTGTCTTCCATTTGATCAATTTACTCATTCTTATATTGTCGGATCCTGTTGTGAGTTTCAAGACTTTTAAATGATTGGGGCAGCTACAAAATTCAAGCTCATTAAAACCCTAGGATCCAACATCAGTTTCTTCTTCCTCTTATGATCTAAAGGCAGGGCACACATCACTTACACTTGCAGTTTTTCTGACTGGTGATCAGAGAAGGGGTGGAGAATAATATTAGTTGAGTAGTTGTCACAGTGCCAATCACATTTACTAAGTTATTTCAGCTGTGCCTTATATTTCCTCTTTTGATTTTAGGTACAGATAAAGAAACTTGGGGGCAGATGTCTGAAAACACTTGCCCCAGGACATATGACTCATAAGGAGAAGAATCAAAACTGACTTGAATCAGCCTAATCTACTGAGTTAAGCTCTTTCCTCCCAACATATGTAAATTCCCTGGCAACTTAAAAACACAGCATTAGAGCCAGTCAACACATGTAAAGTTGTAAAATACAAAGTCAACATTAAAAACTCAATACCACACTAACTATTAATGATCCAGAAAAACAACTAAAAAAACATGGATCCATCTACAATGTCTAGAACAGACAAAGGGACATAAGAAACTCACACACTGCACACTACAAAACACTGATGAAAGAAACTCATGAAGATACAAGTAAATGGAGAGGAGTCTGACAGCCATGGTGTAGCCAGAGACCACTCTTTCATTCCTGGCTGCCCTGACTTAAATAATCACACAGAAACTATATTAATTAAAACACTGTTTGGTCAATAGTTCAGGCATTTCTCTAGCTAACTCTTATATCTGAAATTAACCCATTTCTATTAATCTATGTATCGCCACAAGGCTGTAGCCTACTGGTAAGGTTTTTGGTGTCTTTTTCCTTCGGCAGCTACATGGAATCTCTTTGACTCTACCTACTCTCTCTATATATACCTTTGCTCAGATTTCCCACTTGGCTTTACTCTGTTAAGTCATTGGCCAAAACAGGTACTTTCTTAACCAATGGTAATTGAACATAATCACAGCCTACAAAAGGGAATCCCACATCAACATGGATTAGGAAAATTTTTATTATTAAAATGTACATGTGGGGCTGGAGAGATGGCTCAGAGGTTAAGAGCATTGCCTGCTCTTCTAAAGGTCCTGAGTTCAATTCCCAGCAACCACATGGTGGCTCACAACCATTTGTGATGGGGTCTGGTGCACTCTTCTTGCCTGCAGGCATATACACAGACAGAATATTGTATACATAATAAATAAATATTTAAAAATAAAATAAAATGTACATGCTACTTTACTCAAAATGATGGACAGGATTGATATGATTCCTATAGAAAATCCAATGATTTTATTTTCCACAGGAACAGAGAAAGTAACCTTAAAGTTATTTGAAAATCACTAAGAAGCCTGGATAGGAAAAGTGACCTTAGTGAAAGCAAACAAAGTTGGAAGCTCCACACTGCCTGAGTTAAGATCTACTATGATTCTAGAGCAACAAAAACAATAGACAAAGGTAGACAAAAAAGAGCCCAGAGTCCACACATCTCCAGTCCATTGCCTGTCAAAAAAGATGTCAGTCAGGAACACACACACAGGGAAGAGCGATTTCTTCAGTAAATGGTGGCAGAAAAACTGCATGTCTACATGCAGAAGAATGGTTCTATATCCCAACACTATACAGTATAGACACGTTAGCTAGGAATGTAGTCAAGACTTAAATGGAGGACCTGATCTTGTGAATAACTGGAAGAAAACAGGGAGAAAGTTTCATGACACTGGATTGTCAAAGACTCTTTGTATATGACCCTGCATGCACAGGTGATAAGAACAAAGAAAAAAAAATGGGTTTAGTTCCAACTTAAAAGCTTCTGTAAGCAAAGGAGAATGCAATGGGCTGGGGGGGAAAAATCCTATGGGATGAGAGAAGACATTTTTTGAAGTAAAAATCTACTGGCGAACATTACCCAAAATACATAAGAACGTGATTTAAATAAGTAAAGAGCAAACCAGCACGTAGAATAGCTATTATTAAACACTGGATGTCTGTGGAGGAAAGGGAGCCTTTGTATGTTAGTACAGCTGTTATGGAAAACTGTATGGGGATTTCTTTTTTTTTTTTAAAGAAAAAAAGTGAAAAAGGAACTGCCAACCACATGATGCAGCAGTCAAGCTGAGAGTATACCGAGAGAATGCAAAGTCAACATGCCCAAGACAGGCCTGTTTGCAGCCCCATGTTCACTGCAATGCTGTCTACACCAGCCAATTGTCCATCAATGGATAAGCCTAGACAGATGTGCACAGAAGAGTAATGTTAAGTCTTTGAAAAAGAAGGAACCTATGTCAATTTGGGGTAGAATGTGAAGGGCACTATGCTAAGTGAAATAAGCCAACCACAGAAAGACAGATGTTACATGATCTCACATATATGTAAATAATACCGTGTGGAAAGGTTTGACCCATAAAACAACCCAGAGTAAAATGATAGTTAGCAGAGAACTGGACGGGAAGGGTCAGGGAGATGCTGACTGAAGAACCTACCATTTCACCTACTCAGAATGTAACTTCAAGAGAAGTTACTATATAGTCTAGTGGCCACCTCTGATACCAGCATATTGTATTACTTTCATGTTAAATGCTCTGAGAAATATTTGTGTTCTTTAAAAAATGTTAAGTATCAGAGATGATGTGCTTGTTATATGGCTTGACTGAGTCATTCTACAATACATAAAAACATTATGACACCATGCTTTACACCATAAAAACACTATTTTTAATTGTTAATTAAACTAAACAGAAACAAGCCAGCCATGGTGGTTCATTCCTATTATCCTAGCATTTGGGAAGCTGTGGCAGGAAGGGGAGGAGTTTGAAGTTAGGCTCCAGAGCAGGTCCCAGGCCGTCCTGGGCTATGAGACTGTCTCAGAACGACAAAAGCAAACGAATAAATAAAAGTGTGGTGGATAAGAGCACAGACTGTGGACTAGACCAAAAGGGTCTAAGTCCACATCCTGCCATTCGCTAGCTGAACAGCCTGACCAAAGAGCCCTCTGTGCCTCCTGGAGCATTATCTGAAGTGTGCCGGCAGGTGGCCGCAAACAGCGCTTCCCTTAAATAGAGGGTCTTCAGTTAGTGGACTAATACCCTAATCACTTAGACTGTTTGTTGCAGAGGGGGTGGAGGGGGGCGGGGGAGAGATCAGCATTGACTATTTATAGTCTACTTGAACAGGAGACCCATAGGGAAGCCCCTCAGGATTTTAGGCTCAAAAGCATTTCCGCTTTCCGCCATAATGACAGTGCTCATCAGTTTATTGTCACTGTGATAAAATGCCTGGGATAATGAACCTCAAGGGAAGAAAGGCTTCTCTTAACTTATGGCTGTAGAGACTTCCAATCCACGGTCAGCTGGCCTCCAGGTTAGGGGGCTGTGGCAAAGCTGCACATCACAGTGGAGAGTGTGTGTGTTATGTATAAATATGTATATGCGTGCTTATCTCCTGTAGGACAGTAAAAAGAGAGACGGAGAGAGAGAGGAAGGGACAAAGAGTCCAACATCCCCTTTAAGGGCAAGGGGCAAAGAATCCAACATCCCCTTTAAGAGCACAGGGACAGAGTCCATCATCCGTTTCAAGGGTACAGGGACAAAGAGTCCAGCATCTTCTTCAAGGGCACAGGGGCAAAGAGCCCAGCATCTTCTTCAAGGGCACAGGGGCAAAGTGTCCAGCATCCCCTTCAAGGGCACAGAGGCATAGAGTCCAGCATCCCCTTCAAGGGCATGCCCTCAATGAACTGACTTCCTCCTGGAGTCAGTAGGACCTCCCGGAGGCCCCACTATCTCCCAACAGTGCAAAAAAAAAATTTGAAACATAAGCTTTTAGAGCCCGGAGCTTACTATCAACACATGAAAGTCACTTTGAAGTTTACAATCCTGCAAACTCACGACTTCATTTCTAACTACAGAATATCTAAGATTACGGTACCTGCTCAACAGCATCTGAATCCGTTTAAAATGATGACACTGGAACCAAGCACAAAGACAGGGTCACAGCACATGTGCATTAAAGGGGGTGTGCAAAATTTTGTGGCCACTATGATAATGTTCATACGAAAAGCAGCTGGGAAGGCATGGGCTAGAAGAATAAAAGAATTCATATTGGTAACTTGAAATTGTGGGTGGTGTTTTCTCTTATTCCAACATCTTTGTTATATGGCTTGATGCTGTTATGTCCTGTAATGAAGTAACTCTCTCTCCCAGTGCCTTCCAGATAGAGAGAAAACAAATCCAAACAACCATCCATGATCATCTTAATTTTACACGTATGTGAGAGGAGCTTTCTGTGACAAAAGGCTGTGCATGTTCATGTTCATGTGCATGCAGAATGAACAAAAGTTTTTAGTAAGAACCTAAGTCCTCCCATAAGAAAATAATATTTTCTTAGCATCCCAAATTGGCCATCTGTGCTAAGAAAACACTAGAAAAGCCAGGAGGAAATTTGAGGAGGCTTACATTTGTGTGGAAGCATTTCCAACAGATGGAAGCTTCCTCTCCTCTCCAGTCTTGCAGGAATTCTGCCCAAATCAGAGAGCTCTGGCCCACACAGCTGGGTCCCTTGTCAGTACCCTCCCAACCCCCACTGTTTCCAAGTTCTGCAGGTCCTAGCTCCCACTCCCGGTGCCGTATGCTGTGTCCCAGTTCTGTCTCCCTCCCTCTCTCTGTTCTCCAGTTGTCCACCAGTAGGACAGTTCAGGGACATTATTGGGATACTGGTTAAAAAAAGAAAAAAGAAAAAAGAAAAAAAATGCCTGCTACAGTCAGGCCAACCAGCAAGAGCATAACTTAAAGCAATGAAAAGCGTCCAATTGCCCGCACGGCTAACCAGCAGCCAGGAGTGCTGATACCTCACTGTTTGATTCAAATTTGGAGCTCTACCACCGACAGGGCTGGCTTGGGGTTTTATCTTAAGAACGCCCAGCTTCCTCATCTGCAAAGCTAGGCTGGTAATGACAGAGTCCCTGAGAGGATTCAATGCACTGCTGTATACAGGAATGACGTGGTCACAGCTCTATGGGGCCCCAGCCTTTGCTACTATGTGTCCATAGAAGGTGTGGTTTAAGCTTTGCCAGAGACAAAGGACACTTGCTTGAGTTCTTTTTCAGCCTTAGACCCAATTCAGCTCTGAAGAACATGTATGTACCAAACATATTTTTCAATTCTTTTTTTTCTTTTTCTTTTAAAAGAGGAACGGTTTTAACTTTGGAGGAAGAATGGGGTGTCAGCACAGGAGGACTTAAGATCACAGCAATAACCCCGAGACCTCTGGGATCACACCTCCAATAGACATGAGATCCTGTGTCTAGAATCATACCTCCAATAGACCTGAGATCCACTGCCTCTGGAATCACACCTTTAATAGACATGAGACCCTGTCTCTATAGTCACACCTCCAATAGACCTGAGATCCCGTCTCTATCGTCACATCTCCAATAGACCTGAAATCCTGTCTCTAGAATCACACCCCCATTAGACATGAGATCCTATCTCTATAGCCACAGCTCCAATAGACCTGAGATCCTGTCTCTAGAATCACGCCTCCAATAGACCCGAAATTGCATCTCTAGAACCACGCCTCCAATAACCCTGAGACCTACTTTCTCTAGAATCACACCTCCAATAGACACGAGACCCTGTCACACCTCCAACAGAAATTGAGGCAGCTCAGAGGCAAGGCCTCCTGCTCATTTCTGTCTTCTATACAGATGTGTTCTGGTTTGAATGACACTGGCCCCCAGGAAGACATGGATGTGGAGGAGATATCACTAGGGTAGGCTGTGAGGTCTCAAACTATTCCCACCATCCCAGTGAGCTCTGTGCCTTCTGCAGGCAGACTGAGGTGTGAGCTCCCAGCTATTCCTGTTGCCTTGCCCCCACTCCACCATTACAGACTCTAAGTCCTCTACAACTGTAATCTGAATTAAACGATTTCTTGTATAAGTCGTGTGGTCATATTTTACTGCAGCAATAGAAAAGTAACTACTACAAGACATTGGGGTAGCACGGACAGCCCTGCAAGAGAAGGAAAGGAGATAGAGGAACTCCCGCTAGCTCTGGCCTGCTTGATTTGCTCACAGAACATTTCTGAAGTACACAGAATAAATATTTGTAATGTGAATCATGCTGTCAATCAACATTGCCTTTCATGTGTGTACGCCGCAAAGGGAAGTGGAATTGGCCCCAAGACCACAAGAGAATCCAGAAAGCAAGCCATTTCTATTACCTCAGGCCAAAAAAAAACCACTGGGAAGCATTCCAATTATGAAAAATAATGACACAGATGGAACAGAGGCCACACAAGAGCACCTAGGAAAGGAAAGAGTTATTTCTCAGGAACAGCCCCTAGGATCGGCAGGTGCCTATTTTTCTTTTAGCATAAAAATTAATATCAGAGGTGTACTCTTCGGCTACCTTGTCCTCCCTGTTCTTCTCATCGACTCCGGCGCACTCTTTCTTTAGACCTCTTCCAAACGAGGGTGTTTCCTCAGCCTCTTGGAGTCTCTTGGTAGCTCCATCCTACAGCACACAGAAGAACAAGCCCTGTAAGTTTGTCGTCTGATAAAACAAGTAGAAAAGAAGGAACGTATTGACCACGTGCGGACTTTTCAAGCACAGCAAAAACGGTGCCAACGTCTTATGGGGACCAGCTGGGAGCCTGTTTCTCGCTCACCTCCCTCTCACCATCCAGCCTTGGTGAGTGAGTCCCCAATATTTTAGCCTGTTCTCAATATGGGCCCTTTGTGTCACAGAATTTACTGTCTTTTTTTCCCCCCTGGTGATTCTCTGACTTCTTGGACATTGGTCATTTGGTTTTCTATGCTATTTTATTCTTACATTTTCCAACCTTGGTCTTCCTTGTCTTCTTCATGTATGGAGGGGGCTAGGGGTGTGTCATCCTATGGCTAGCCAAAGACCTAGGGTACAAATTACATGTAGGAAAATGGTATGCATTCTAGAAGGGTGCACTGATTTGGGCCTCTTTTAAATTCTGAAATGCTTAGCTGGAGTCAGGAAAGGTCTATTGATGTGAAGGTATATTCGGTCTGCTGTCGATGTATTTGGCCTGGTGCTGGTCTAAGGGTGATAGTGTGTTTGCTCTGTTGCCGGTGGTGTATTTGGTCTATTGATGACAGTATATTTGCTTTCTATGGAATAAATACACACCAGTAGCCGACGTTAACAATTGAACAAAGTCCTAATAACCTCTGAATTTCAGCCGGCTAAAGGGTAACAGGAGTTGGAAGAGTCTTCCAAGGTCAACAGCTGCATGAAGAGTCATGGGAAAGATTGGCCGGCATCTAGAGTGGGTCAAGAGAGAGCCATGGTCTGGGTGGAAAGATGGAAAGATTTGAAAGACTCTGTATTAAGTTAGAATCCTTTACTTAAGACGGAATTCACTGGAGTTGACATTTTAAATCTGCTGCTCAAGCAAAGATAGAGGTACTGAGATCTCCAATGAAAGACAGAGATAAAATGGGGGGAAAAATGTCCCAAGATTTTGAAACATAATTTAGAAACTTGGAGCAAAAACTGTCAGATTCTTGGAGATGCTTTGTAAAGTTTTTTTTTCTCTCAGCATGATATGTTTCATCCTTCTTTGAAAAAATTTCAAAAAAGGAAAAAAAGACTGAAGAAAGACGGGTCGATTTGCATAAACGGGCGGAGACTGGCCCAGAAAAGAAACCTCCAGATGAATTAGCTTTCTTTTCAGAGAAGCAAGGAAGAAAGAAGAAAAATAAATTGAGCAGAAGTTATTTTAGACAAAATCCATCCTAATTAAATGGAACCATTCCCAATCAAAGAACTTCTACAGAGGATTACGATGGTAGTAGGGGCCGTATTAGCAGGAGACCAGATTCCTCTCGGGCACCTCTCAGAATCCTTATCTGCCCAAATCCTGAACCGAAAAGTAAAGGCTTAATTGGTGAGAGACAGAGCTAATGTCTAAGACAGAAAGAGTGTTGGTTACAAGAGAGACAGCCTCGAGTTTTTATCATCCGTTTCCCTGAAGAGGGAGACTGAACTGTGAATCCGACGGAAGTCACTTTGCGACTGTAGACAGGCACGTGCAAGGGTGCCAGGGGCCCCCTATAGGGACTCCTGCGAACGCCAGAGCTTTGATTTTTCATTTGTTTGTGTTGCCTGAGACCTTAAAGGAAATCATGGCTGGCGGGTCGCTTTCAAGTCTTCCATTTGTATGGAAGACAATCGCGTTTGGCCCAGAGCATCTTTCTAAACGAAAACAGAGCAATGGAAGCAAACACGGTGCTGCCAGAACCTCGGCTGCAGCATTTGGAAACAGCGCTTTCATAAATCCAGTGGGTGGCAGATGGCTTGGGATATAGGTTTGTTTTTTTAAAAAAAATCTCCTTATTGCTTTGTGCGTTGGCTTCCATATGGATCTTATTAAACCGAAAAAGGAAATGATACAAAAATCAGGATTACAAATAGCCCCTTCTCTCTTTCTGGTTTGAATTGGAACCCCAACTGTTTATGACTTGGATCTGGGGAGTCTCCAAATTCCTATTCGTTTCTTAGACCACCACACCCTTCTCAGGAGGTACCAACAGCTGCCATGTCTGCAAGCCGCACCAGTCTGTTCTTCCTTCCGTGCTCAGCAAGCATGCTTTTGCTGTTCTTAAACACACATCTACCACGCTACAAGATGTCTCTCTCCAGACAGGTACATAAAGATTCCATTATTTAGTGACTCTGGAATAGGGACCTTCAAGGAACCAGACCTCTTTCTATATAGAGAGTAAACTCCCAAGGGCAAGAGAACACAGGAATTTTAGATTTAGGGAAAAGACTGTTTTGATCTCACTTTTCAGACCCAGGGAACGGCCAGCTCATCCCAGGGTCTTCTACGTAGACACCGGTTTTCATTCTCATGTGTGTTTCACTAAACAGGGCTGGATGATGGCTGGAAGGGGGTGCCAAGCGTCCACGTATGTCAGGCTGGCATACTTCTAAAACTTCCCTCTTTGTCAGGGTCGGAACAACTGTCACACATGGGACATCAGGTTGGGCACCGAGTCTGGTCCCGTTCCTGGGTCAGTGTTCATTCCCGCAGGCTAACATACACCTTAGGTAAGATACTCTGTGAGGCCCCAGAAAAGAGAGAATTGGGGTTGCATCAGGTGTCTCACCATCAAAAAGTTCTTTCAACAAAGGTAAAAATATTATCCATGTTACTCCCATCCATCAAGAAATTTCTGGAACTACATTTTGTGAAATATATATGGAAATGACATGGAATTATGAATGAATAAGTGCCCAATGTTAAAAAAAGAAAATAGACATTTAGCAGCAAGCCAAGTTCAATCTTATGGTTTTATAAAGTATTGCTGTACTGACCGCATCCTCATACCCCAAGTCAGGAGCCAGATTAGCTGATGTCTACCAATGGACCAATGAACCTACTAGACAGCTAAGTTGGGAGAAAGTGAAAGAAGACAAGAAGTTTTCTCTGAAGTAGGATGCACTCGATAACCGTTTCTTTAGCTGCTGATCAGTTCTAGAACACAGTCCCTTTTGTGGAGTAGTCAAGGCCAAACGGTGATGTAAGAACTTAGATACTGGTTATCCTAAACTTCACAGCCCTGAGATCACGGAAGATGGGAAACCTAGCGACGTCCGCATATCACCACAGTGGAGATTTCAGCCAACCTCAGCATGGCCCTGCCAGAAGCTACCATTCTCTAGGAGACAGGCATGTCTAAATTCCACCAAGGCTTCAAGTGTCAAAGTGGCAGCAACTCCCATTAGTGACGCTAGTCAGTAACAGAGGAGAGGTGTCCAGGCAAGTCACCAGACAGATTGCAAGAGCTGTCTGTCCTGTGCCTGGGGGTTCTTCACAGCATAGATTCTGAACTTCGTTTGCTGCAGTTCAGCAGTGAAAATAAGACATTCCTAAGTCTAGAACATTCCAGCACCTTGCCACAATCAGCTGGGTAATTTGGGGCTTCTAGACCAAATCCCACGTTTTTCCTCAATTATAAAAATATTCTGTTTCCGTTATTTAAAAGCCATTGGTCACAGGTCTTATGAAGAACACTGTCTTTAAATTTTGTTAAGTTGGGCATGATGTTTTTACTCTGTACCCCTCTCTGGTAGCTGAGGCAGGAGGACCACATGTTTTATGTCAGACAGGGCACCATAGTGAGACCCTGTCTCCAAACTCCCATCCTGGCATCTTTTTTAGTGTACGGTTATTAAACACTGCTGACCTTGAGGTCAACCATTATTGCCCATGTGTTTAGGAAACAGATCCAGGGGTTGTTGTTGTTGGGGTAGGCTTTGGATGTCCAGTCCTAACCGGCCTGTGTGTGGCAGGCTGGTAGGCCTCGGGCAGCCCTGTTTTCTTACTTTGTGGGGGAATGAGAGATGGGGTTGAAGGGTCTCGGGTGACATCAAGCTGTGCTCTACGGTGACTGAAGAATGACAACCTTTGACGCTGTCTTCCCTCAAGGTCCAAATCTATTTACTGCATGGCTTGAAAACGCTTGAACCAGGTCACACGCTGGCAGTAAATTGCCTTTTAGCTTGGAAATAATTTGTGATAAATGTGATCTTAAGAAGGATGTTCTTATACCAGCCCTCAGAGTCTCTCAACAGTTTCAACCACTCGTATTCAAATAGGGGATCGTGTGTATGTATAGAGATGGAGGAAGAAAGGCAGACAGAGAGAGGGAGAGAGAAATACACAGAAACACAGAGAGTCAGAGAGAGACAGAGGCACGGGGATGCACAGAAAGAGACACAGAGAGAGAGAGAGACAGGGACACAGAGAGAGAGACAGAGAGAGATGCAGAGAGAGGGAGAGAGAGAGCACAGGGACACAGAGAGTCAGAGAGAGACAGAGGCACAGGAATGCACAGAAAGAGACAGAGAGAGGGAGAGAGACAGGGACACAGAGAGAGAGACAGAGAGAGATGCAGAGAGAGGGAGAGAGAGAGCACAGAGACACAGAGAGTCAGAGAGAGACAGAGGCACAGGGATGCACAGAAAGAGACACAGAGAGAGAGAGAGAGACAGGGACACAGAGAGAGAGACAGAGAGAGATGCAGAGAGAGGGAGAGAGAGAGCACAGAGACACAGAGAGTCAGAGAGAGACAGAGGCACGGGGATGCACAGAAAGAGACAGAGAGAGGGAGAGAGACAGGGACACACAGAGAGAGTCAGAGAGACGTAGAGAGAGGGAGAGAGTCAGGGACACACACGCACACCCAGAGAGAGAGAGACAGAGAGAGAGACAGAAGCACAGGGATGCACAGAAAGAGACACACACACAGAGAGAGAGAGGGGGACACACAGAGAGAGACAGAGAGAGATGCAGAGAGAGGGAGAGAGAGAGCACAGAGACACAGAGAGTCAGAGAGAGACAGAGGCACAGAAATGCACAGAAAGAGACAGAGAGAGGGAGAGAGACAGGGACAGAGAGAGAGAGAGAGAGAGAGAGAGAGAGAGAGAGAGAGAGACAGAGAGAGAGACAGAGAGAGAGAGAAAGACAGAGAGAGAGAGAAAGACAGAGAGAGAGAGAGACAGAGGCACAGGGATGCACAGAAAGAGACAGAGAGGGAGCGAGACAGGGACACACAGAGAGAGTCAGAGAGAGACGTAGAGAGAGGGAGAGAGTCAGCACAGAGCACAGAGACACATATACACACAGACACAGACACGCGCACACACGAGTCCTCTGCCTCCAATCAGCAATTCCGTGCAGCTGGAATAGAAGCCTGACTCACATCCTTAGCGCGCTATGAAAACAAGACAAGGCTCAAGGGCAGCCTTTTGTAAGCCCGATTCCTGACTCTTCTAAGACTGGAAACCTTTCCTCTCCTGAGCTTCATGTCAAGACACACAGCGGCGCTCTCCAAGATGGGTGCTGTGAAAATGTCAGACAAAGGGCTGTGCACTCAGGACCTCGGTGGTTGGGCTCCTCTTCTCAGCTTACCAAGACGCCCCCACTCTCAGGACGTCTCTTTCATGACACGCCTCTGTTTCTAACCGCACGTGGTAACCTGGTGTAGTCCTCAGTCCTAGGACACAAGATACCAGTGCCGTCTTATCAGATGGCAGCCGGCCACAAAGCTTGCTTTCCACTTCCTTCTCTTTATATCTTTGTTTGGATCGTGGCCAGACTAATGCTTTCCCACTCTGGCTTCCTCGCTCTCTCTGAATCCCGACTCCTCTTCCATCTGCAGCTGCCTTCCAGATCTCCATCACTGAACACGCCAACTATCTTGAACCGGAACTCAAATAGCCCTGGCTTTCTCCTTCTGTTCACACAACAGCTGCTAATGCTTACAGCCTGCGCATCCTGTTGTTTCTTTCTCTCAAACTGTGATATAATTGTTCTAGAGTCCCTTTCTGGGTCCATTCTTAAAGAGATTATGAACTTTAGAGAGAACCCCAGATTCTCTAGGAAGCAGAGAAGGACAGAATGCTAAATCCAAAATCACTAATTTCATGATGTCATACCGGGCAATGGTCTGCAAACTGAGATGGCTCCGAGCCAATTTGGCTCCCATGCATGCCGGAGTGCTTGTGTTTCTTGCCAAGGTAGTCAGTCCCAAACACCTTCAGGGGAACGGCAACAACGATGCTGAAAATGCTGACACTCATACTTCAGAGGAAATTCCTTCTATCTTCAATAATTAAGGTCAAAAATGACTCAGATGCTCAACAGTTTCCTGGGGATGACATTGCTGTTGCCACTGTTCCCAGGACAAACCTAGGGCTGTTGAGAACACCTCTTCCCAGATGACAGAGAGAGGCATCTGAAGGCGATGGCGTTCACCACGCGATGTGGAGTCTGATCTGCTCCCATTCCAGAACTGGACTGAATAACGGAAGGGTTTCCTGCAGCAGGGAACATTTGCTTGGCTTTCCGCTCCACTCAGCAACGCTTCTCTGGGTCACTCACTGCTGAGATCACACTTGGAAATAGTCGAGGACAGAGCTACTAGAATGTTCTCAAGATTACCCTACTAATGTCTCAAATTTTGTTTATTTTTATAACTCTTTCCTCTGTCAGTTTTGCCTAATACTTTATGTGAGACTAACATGCATGTAATGTTGATATTTTAATACCCAATAACACTTCATATATTAGAATAATTTACATTTAATATTGACACATTTTTGTTTTTTTCAATTTACCCTGTATTGTTTTATACGTATTAAAGTTTCAGTTTGTTGTTGTTGTTTTGTTTTGTTTTCTGTTTTATTTTCTGTTTTGTTTTGTTCTTTGAGACAGGGTTTCTCTGAGAAGCAGTCCTGGGTATCTTGGAACTCACTCTGTAAACCAGGCTGGCCTCAAACTCACAGAGACTCGCCTGCCTCTGCCTCACAAGCTCTGGGATTAAAGGTGTGCGCCACCACCACCACCTGGCTTTAAAGTTTCAGTTTATTAAAAATAAGCAATACTCTCGGCCTTTTCAAAATGGAAATGATAACAGCTGCTTTGTCTTCCACCATCGGAAGCCATCATGGTTGTTAGGATCCAAGATGGCCTCATTCGAGGTCAAAAGTGGACCCCTGGACATCCCAGTCTCTAGGTCTAAGAACTTCCCTCCTTCATAGTTCAGGGAAATTACAAATCAATGAATAATTTTCATTGTTTTAACCAACTGCATTTTATGCTGAGTGAAAAAAAAGTTCACATTTTTGTTCTTTTTTTTTTCCTATTTTCTCTTTTGCTCAGCATACAATAACTATTTATATAAAAAATGCCCTTAGGTAACCCAGTACCACATTCACAATGCAAATTTTAAAAATAATACACTGACAAAAGAATTTGAAGAGAAAGGCGAATCTTTTAATGCGTTTAGATACAATCTGCATTTGTTTCATTGCAAACGTTTTGCTTAGGATGTTTGCTTGTTGTTTTAATAAGTTGTTGGCTTTCTTTAATGACATCTTATTTCCTCAGGATTTCTCATTGTCCTAGTTCAAAGCTTGATGCCAGGCTGTCCTCTGTCAAGGGAACTCACAAGTATTATTTTGTTTTGTTTTTAGTTTGTTTAAAGCGTTCTATTGCTGCTTCCTTGCTCGGTACTTTGGACTTTTGACCTGAGTTTATTTTGTTTTTACTCTCTCAGAATTTTAAGGTGACTTTTCAATTTCTTCTTCATTTTTCATATTCTTCCTAGCTGAGGGGCTCACCAACATTTTTTAGTTTCTTGGATCAGTTCTTTATGGATTTGACCTTTTAACAGGGTTATTATCTCTATTGGTTGGTTGTCATAGCAATTTCCAAATTAATAATACCTTCGTCAGTTCTGTCTGGTTTATCTCACCACATTCTTGGATGTGTGAGTGTATGTGTATGTGTTTCTCTATATTTTAAGTTGTCAACACATTGATTTCCAAACACATTTTATCCCGACCTTTATTTAATGAGGAACAAACTTTATTCAAAGTGCTCATATCTATCTCCCCTTGTCCCACAGATGGACTATGCCCCCTCCCCTTATCTCACCATTTACTACATAGAAATAAAATAAGTCACATCACTTTGTTCCTTTGCTTCAAATGCCTCAGTGGCTTTCCATATCATTCAGAAACAAATAAACAAACAAGCAAACAGTTCCTATCAGGGTTTACAAATCTTAGCTATACCTGGCTTTCTATTTGACCCACCAACCAGCTCCCAAATTGTGACACAGAGACTTAAGATTAGTTGTGAATTCTTGGCCTTATCTTATGCTTGTTTTTTGCTAGCTCTCACAACTTAGCCTGTTTCTCTTCATCTATGTTTTTCCTAGGCTCTTTACCTTTCTTTCTTCTGTATTTCTTACTTTCACTGCTTCTGACTGGCAGCTGCCTGGCTTCTGGCCCTGGGTGTGTCCCTCTCTTTCTCCCTCGCTCTCTTCTCCTTTCTCTTGCCTGGATTTCTTCTCCTGCTGATTCTGCTTGCCAGGTCCGCCCATCCTTTCTCCTGCCTAGCTATTGGCCATTCAGCTTCTTATTAGACCTATCAGGTGCCTTGGGCAGGCAAGGGGAAACAGATGCAACACATCCTTACATAATTAAATACACATCCTTGCATCGTTAAACAAATGCAGCGTAAAGAAATGTAACACAGCTTTACACAGTTAAAGTAATATTCCATAGTGTAAACAGATAGAACACATCTTTACATTCTTAAAATAATATTCCACAACAGTTACCTCATCGGGATCCCCAAATTAGTGCTATTATCTGCTCTCCACATCATTCATCATTTCTGAGACTGTTGAATCAATACATAGGCAAATGTTCCACAGTCAGAGTTTTACCATAATGTCTTCTGGATCCTGGGCAGGGTTCTAATCCAGCTAGTGAACAGCTCTCTGTGTGTCTGAGAAGAGTTTTAAGGATTAGTTCCACCACATGTTCTCAGCCGGCCTCCAGTCAATCGTGACAGTTTGTTACCTCTTGAGCTGTAATCCGCTCTCCTTCAGTCAAATCCCATCCTGTTACAGATTAGACCCAACTGTCTCCCAAAAGGCAATGCGCGGAAGGCTTGGTCTCCAGGCTGTAGATTCACTGAGAAGTAGTAGAACCCTAAGTTAGGTCATTGGCCATGTGCCTTTGAAGGAGATGTTATGGTTCAACCCCTTCCTCTTTCTGGACTCCACTTGAGAAACGTTCTCTGCCATGTGTTCACACCCATATTCTATGATAGTATAGGCACAAAGTTACCAAGGGATTGAAACTATAAACCCAAATACTCCCTTCATTCTTTAAAGTTGATTCTTTCCAGGAGTTTGTCATAGTGACAGAAAGCCAAAAGGCAGAAAACTGCTTCTTTCTTCTCAGTATGCTTTACTATTTCCAGGCTCCTGAAGATGCTTTTCAAATTAGCTTTTGGGTAAGTTTTCAGGGAACACTGAGCAAAAGACAGTGGCCTCTGTTTTCCTTCTACCACTTTCAATGGAAGCCTCCTCTATACTTCTTAAATTTGATCAGTTGATTCTGAGTGCTTCAGATTTGCTTACATGGCTTTTAAAAGAAATACTGATCTAAAAAATATTGTTAAAGGATTGTTGGGTAGACGCCATTTCCTTCATAAATATATTTTTCCCTTTTCCCTGAGCTTTTAGGATGAAATAAAGCCTATGATTAATGGATGGATGAATATTAAATGATTGATCGATAGATAATTGAGAGATTAGATCGATAATTGATAAATTAGATAGATAATTGAGAGATTAGATAGATAATTGATAGGCAGATGGATAAGATAAGATAAGACAGACAGACAGGCAGGCAGACAGACAGACAGTCAAGGGGAACCAAACAATAAAGGGCAGCATTTGTTCTTGAATTGTCTGTTCTGAGGCAGGTGTTAGCAGCTGCTGCCCCGGTGCTGGGCGAGCATGGGCTTCTGCTATGAGACAGGTGTCAGGATTTTAATTTAGCTAATTGAGTGTGTTTTCCACGATTGTCTTCTCTTTTCATCCTAAACATGAAAAAGAAGACGGCGACAACTGGAAAAGAATCAGGACTATGTTACTAAAGGATAACAGAGTCGATTCAGGATCGTTTACTTTGTGTTCCCTTCTGATTGCCTTGCCATTGTTTCATAGTCTTTGAAAGCTGGATTAACTGTGTCCTCTGAACGCTGGGATTTCTTCCAGGTGAGCTTCTAATTAACCTGCAATCTTTCACAGAACGTTGTAACTTGAAACCCAACTGGCCAATTCAAGGAGACTTTTGGTATCAAGAGTTTTGGTTCTGCAATTATTCCCAGTAGACAGCTAGTTAAACCTGAAAATCAGTTATGTGAATTTTTATAACTTCCAAAAGTAGCTAAGGAACATATGATCCCAAAAGAAAGCCTGCGTCTTGACAAACAATATTCGGGGCAATTTGGTATCTCTTTTGGTGACTCAAGGTCAGAACTGAGATACATTGTCCTCAAAGCATATCCAGCAGAGTTACAACACAAAGGCCTGCATTCTCAAGAATACACTTCATGGATCCCATCTTACACCCGTAAGAATGGCCAAGATCAAAAACACTGATGACAACTTATGCTGGAGAGGTTGTGGCCTAAAGGGAACACTCCTGCATTGCTAGTTGAAGTACAAGCTGGTACAGCCCCTTTGGATATCTGTATGGTGATTTCTCAGAAAATTAGGAAACAACCTTCCTCAAGACCCAGCAATACCACTTTTGGGTATATATCCAAAAGATGCTCAATTCAGCATTGTTTGTCATAGCCAGAACCTGGAAACAACCTAAATGCCCCTTGACCGAAGAAAACATCATATTGAGAGATAACCTAGACTCAGACAGACAATTATCATATGTACTCACTCATAAGTGATTTTTAAACATAAAACAAAGAAAATTACCCTACAAATCACAATCCCAGAGAACCTAGACAACAATGAGGACCATAAGAGAAACATACATGGATCTAATCTACATGGCAAGTAGTAAAAGACAAGATCTCCTGAGTAAATTGGGAGCATGGGGACCATGGGAGAGGGTTTAAGAGGAGGGGAGAGGCAGGGAGGGGATCAGAGAAAAAATGTAGATCTCAATAAAATCAATTTAAAAAATGACAGAAAAAAAATTTTTTAAATAAAATCTAAAAAAAAAAAACCCAAAAAACAAAAAGAATCCACTTCACAGACAGGAAGCTGTTTTTCTTGAGTCACTATTGATGCAAATGAGTGCTACATTTGGAATTAAAATGACACCATTTTGGATTAAGATCAATATATAGAAGCCAAAACTCCTTGGTCGCTCTGATGACCTGGTACAGAGGTCCACCCAAGAGTCACCGTACTGTAGGGTCCATCTCTCGTCTCTCTCCTTCATCTGTGTGAATTCTTGTTAAATTATTCCATGCATGAACATATTACTGCCTAATGAGGACATTACCATTTTTTTGTCTTTTTTACCCACAGGCTGTTCAAATCAACTGAGCTCTCAATAATTGAGTTAGGGGAAAAAACACCCTAATTGGCAAGCACCCTTCCCTGCAGGCAGGTTGAAAACTGCCAGGCTTATAGCTACATTTTAAGAGAAAGTTACCAAAAGAATCTCAAGGTGCTAATTATGCAGCCGTATAATTTACATAGATTTGTGTCTCATTAACATATAAGTCTCCAGTTTTTAAAAACTGATCTACTCAAAATTGGTGAGGGTAATTGCTGGAATATTTGAGGAATTTTTCCCTCCTGTGAGCCAGCCAAACATATCCTTTCTTCCTTTTCTTTTTTTAAATGTGTTTTAGTTTATTCTAATGAAGTCTGTCTCAAATAAGTGTATTATTAGGTATCATGTCCAGATAGATGGAATAAGAATTGTGGGTGAGGGGATCTGGACTTCCTTGGGTGTGCAGTCCTCAGGGTGGAGAGGGGAATCTTCAGAACGCACAGAGGCCTGCACAATGCTTACCAACCGTGACATTCTTTCAAAGCACCAGGGTTGTTCCAGTGAGGACTCGGGGTGGCTCTGAAATGGATTGCCTGCGGTAGTGCCATGACACTTTCACCAGAGACGACAAGAGAGTATCTGTAATTATAAACATTTCAGCGCAGGCAATATAGTAATAAGCATTTTTTAAAAGTTAATGAGCCCTTTGAAAACTCCAGTTATAACCAGAACTGAGGCCAAACTGCTAATTGTTCTTCCTTCTTTGGGTCAACATAGTAGCATCCAAAAGGAGCCAATCCTCCCAGCTATTTTAAGGGATTAGGAAGAATGACAGTGACTTTTTTTTTTAGCTTTTGTTATTTATCTTATGGGCATGAACATTTTACCTTTTGAATGTATGTACACCACACATATGTGTGATGCTAGCAGAAATCAGAAGAGGGCATCAGATCACTAGAACTGGAGTCAGGTGGTTATGAACCACCATGTCCATACTGGGAACTGAACCCTGGTCCCCTATAAGCGCAAGAACTGTTCTTCATCACCAAGCCATCTCTCAGGCCACGTTTTTAAAAAACGGGTTTTGAGTCTGTTATGCAACATCAAATCAAATGCCCCTGTGCTCTTGCGGGCTTAGGTGCAGCGCCATCTTCTTGGGCAGCAGGAAGCCGTCCAGCTCTTCAGAATCCATCCCTGGAGCACTGGACTGTGAGGAGCTTCCTCCCCTGGTTTCTTTCCACTCCCCGCATTGAGCTGGCTCGGAAGTGGTCTAAGGTCCATAGCATCATTAGGGTCAGTCATAAGCACAGAGACAACTTTCAACAGAGATAGTTCTTCTTGTATTTCCTAATAAACTCTCTCACACTCAGGGGTTCACCTGGCTTAGTCCTAGGCTAGCTGGGAATAGCTGAGTGCAATACCAGGTGCCTGTAGCCTTGAACACCAAATTTTGCTGATTTCCAGTTCGGCTATGTAAACACAGACATAGGTAGATGCAAGAAAGAAAGGGACTTTAAGAATTTACGTTTGAACTTTCTTGAAACATTTGTATTCTAGTCAATACAACCTTGCTCCTTTATTGATTTCATATACTTGTGTTTTCCGAAGCCACCATGGGATCTAATTAATGAGTGTAACGAATGAATCTTAAGATTAAAAATACAAATACATGAGCTGGGGGGATGGCTTGGTAGTTAAGAGCCCTTGCTCCTCCTTTGAGGCCCCAGTTTCAGTTCTCAGCGCCCACATGATGCCTCATAACTGTCTGTAATTTCAGTTTCAAGGGATCCCTGCCATCTCTGGCCTTCATACACACACACACACACACACACACACACACACACACACACACTGTGCAAATACAGGCAAGCAGCTATCCACATCCACGCATTCATTAAAATCAATAAAAATCATTTAGAAATTCAAATACAAGTAAACCATGGAGTTACTTGAAGCTCCTTCCTCTCAAACAAGGTGACATTGCTAACACTTTCCACAGATGGAAATGTGTCCCCTTCTTATTCATAAAACAGGGGAGTGGAAACCATGATCAGAATATATCGTATGGAAACATATTTTCAACTAAGAAGAAAAGAAAACCAAAACGCTAGAACCAGCACGCTGGTTATGTATGCTGTTCGTGCTTTTAGTATTTTGACAATGGCTTGGGACAAAACAAGGTTCTGCCATTCTTTAAGAAATTATGAGCCAGCAAGGGACATGCCTGTCTTCCCAGAATTGGAGGCAGAGTCGGGAGGATGGAAAATTGAAAACCAGATGGGGCTACACAATGGTAGCGCACGCCGGTAGGATTTGCTGAAGGAGGCAGAGGCAGGAGTACGCGGGGATGGCTATGGGGCTCGGAGCTGGGTGCCAAGCTGGGACAGTCTATGCC